>NW_027269261.1:14270182-14870182 GCF_023055355.1 Agelaius tricolor | reverse complement strand
AGTCACATACAGAACCCACTGTCAAAGACGCTTTCATGTGCCAGGAATATAAATGATTATTGGAAGATCAGAAAAAACCTAATGTAATAAAGAATTTGTACTGACTGCTGGAAGCCCAGCTGTGAGCACTGCCTCAGGCCCTGAGGTCACAGAGCAACAGCAGACAGGGAGGCAGACTGAGAAGTACACCTTGTACTTGCTGCTGTTCTCTTTTTTTCAGCCATCCCCAGACACCTGAACTACACTGACCCTTGGTCTCTTATGGTTTCATCAGTCTTACTTTGTTTTACTCCTCAACAAGGTAAACACTAAACTTCTAAAAATTTAGGAAGAAAGCATCAAGAAATAATCAGTAATCTTTTTTCTCTTATTTGATCCACAGCCATTATTAAATCCAAAAGGGGGTGTGTGGCTGTTTTTCTGGAACTGAAATCTAAATCCAAATCCAAATCCTAGAAAACATGGTCTCTCAGAAAAATGCCTGTGCTTCCTCAAGTACCATCTGTGTATTTATCTGTGTATAAGCTCAGGCCAGATCTACTTTATTTCATATTCTACTCTCAGTCAGCTACGAAGTTTCTGTCCTAATTTTAAAGTAGTTTTCCTCTATACCTCAAAGACAAAACCATACTTGTGGTCAGTGCCATCATTTAAGATAAACGGATGAACTGTTCAGAAAGCACTGGGTTTGGTCACATAGACTTCAAAGAAACTTTATCTTCCTCTTTAAGTGCCACTAAAACCAGATAAATACACTGGTTTTCTAAACTTATCTTTCATTAGACACAAAAATACTGGAGAAGGAGCAGTCCCCTGTTTTGTGCTGCTCCACAGAGCTCAGCATGAACATCAGGGCTTATCTGCCCTGTCCTGAACAGCACTCCCCCCTAAGCAACAAATGAGGTGGTATCTGATCTATGATCTCGGGACCCCAGAGACAACAGGGTGACTGCTCCCTCCAAGGAACAGCCAACAAACAAGAGCTCAATCAAAGATTGATTTTCCAGGATATGCAGCACCACACAACTCAGCTGTCACAGCCCCCAGCTTACCAAGCTGAGAGTATTCAACACTTCTAAGGCATCTGGATACTTGACCTGGGACTCTTCTGACACAATGAGACACCATTTACAAAGAATTTATTTCAAACACTTAACAAAATCCTTCAGTCCACTATGACTGCAATCCCCTGCAGCAAATGAGACAGGGATCCTGGGCAGGAAAATCCCCATTTACTGTTGGACTTGGTGGAGCTTTTCAGCAGAAGAGGTACAAGTCTGGTGAGGTGACAGTGGTTCCATCTCACAAAGCACAGTAAATGGTGACAGTAGCTCCATCTCACAAAGCACAGTAAATGGTATCACCACCACAAGCAAATACTCACAGGCTCTACCCTGTTCCAGGCTGTAGATCCACAAGCAGCTGAACCAATCTAATCATCTGATGTAAAAGCCCCAGGTAAAACACCCAACTTTTTCACCTCCAGAGTCTTACAGAAGCCATGGCCTTTCACTGTAAATACCCTTCTGAGGGCAGGAGTTAGGCTGTATTTTCTAAGTGGGCTGAGTACCACATCTACATTATCTGACTGCCAAACCCAAGAATTACAAGCCCATTTACTTACTGGGGCTGACAAAAGATAAGATAATCCCTATGACCTGCAGGTATCACACCTACCACCCTACTGGTCCAGGACTAATCTATCAGAAATCTGGCAAAGCCAAGCTGCAATTCAGGTATCTAACAGACATCACCACCCTTCTCTCTTTGCAGAGACTGTAACTGGGCAGACTTGGATGTTCCCATATAACTTCAATTTAGGGCCTGCTATCCCTTGCAGCAGCTGTACATGCAGCACCGCTTCTGACAGTGCCGGCAGCAGCACGTGCAGTAGTGACACTGCTGCTTCTGAAATTAACTGGTTTAGCTACTTAACACATCACAAGCCATATGGAGTCCTTCTAAACCTCCTGTGAGATGAATCAGTTGTCTAATAGCTCAGCTCTGTTCAGTGAGTCAAGAGATTTCTGGACTGAGCAACAGCAGTTTTGGAGCGAGAGGATGTTGAGAACCCAGGGCTGTTGTAAGGAGCCCGTGCTGTTTCCAGCTTTGAATAACTTGAACGCTGTTTATTTTCTAACTGCACACCATCAAAGCTCTTTTCCCCCCTCAGAATTTTACACAAATCCCCTTTCATAGGACAGTAATTAAGAAAACCTTAAGAATGGGAGAATATTGAACAGATACCCGTGTTGCCCTTCTGCAGAAGCCGGTCTCACACAGTGGTTACCACTGGAAACAGTCAATGTTTTCTGCATTCTCCAACCAAGACAGCCTGAAACAATGTTCCAGCTGCAGGAAAGTAACCACGATAGCAGCACACACTCAGAGCTTGAACAGCTGCACTGAAATTCCAGGGCAGCTGATGCTTGTTTTAACATTACTTTTAATTATTTGCATATACCTGCTTTGAGACATCTTTGAGCATATTATTTATTTGGGAGAAATTCCAGTCTTCCAGTATTTTAATACCAAAGGACACCAGTGAAACTCAGGCATGGAATTTCAAGATCCAAGTAAATATAGCAAGACTAGGGAAGGATGTGCATATATTTTCCTAAAACACAGCCCAAGGCATAAAGAACTAAAAAGAGTTTGAATAAAGGCCAAAGTAACTTCACGTTCTGTCTCCCACTAGTTATCTTCAGCATATTTTTGCTCAAAAACCCCTCAAAAGCAACACCAAAAAAACCAACAACCCTACCAACCCCCCTACCACATACACGCCCAAGAGCACCAGTGGTAGTGAGTCATTTCTCCAGTAGTGCTCCTCTGGTTTTCTGTAATAAAGTTTTAGAGGGCCAGACTTGCATTTGAGCAATGTTTACTTATGTAATTGAACCTAGTCTCACTTTGTCCAACCATTTTTTTGAATCTCTCTATATTTTCAACTTCTGTGAATTATCCTGGTTCCTCAATTTTTCCCGACACTAAGAACTCACTATTCTATTACCACACAAGAGAGGAACCCTCAGAAAGCACTAATTATTAATTAAAAATATATGACATTATTTACTCTATATACATTTGCCATACAAGCTACACTATGCACTTTCATCAGTCAGTCCTTCCCCTTCTATCTGGTCATTTTTGATACGATAGTAATGACATCAAAAAGAAATAATTTAGTACTTTAATTTAGCTCTAAAAATTAAGTGGAGATTATTTTTTTTAGAGTTATATATCAGTGGATTTTGGTATGAGGTGTAAGCCATTCTGCACAAAGACCATGAAGTCATCGTGCACCCCACACAAGGGATGGCTCGGGAGTGCAAGAGCAAAGCAAGACTCCACTTGCAGGCTCTGACCTCACCCAAGTCACAGCCACAACCGAGCAGAGGAGACATGTTCCAGCAGGGCTCCTCTCCAGCCCCAGCCACAAGTGACCACATTCCTGCACAGAGCCTCCCTGAGCCAGTCAGCCTTCATTAGGTGAGAGCATCATCCTACAAGCCTGCCAGCAGATGCCGGCTGAAGGCAGCTGCTGCAGGAGCAGGGCAGACAGCCCCTGCAGCCATCGGTGGGCTCTGTGAGCACTGCCTTTGCATCTCTCACACTGCTACCACCTGCACGGCAGCAGGGTTTTGTTGTCCTGAGTCTTGCTTCTCCAAGCGATCAGATAACTCACATTGCTCGGAGCAGTCACATTCCGGTCAAACTCCAGAAGTTAACTTGTCAAAAGCTGCTACAAACCGGTGGGGAAATCCCGACTGCATTCAGCTTCATAAGAACTCCAAAATCCCTCTCTCTAATACCTACTTGATTTGTGCCCCACACCTCTGATGTCAGCTTTCAACTGTGCTATTAAAAGACTAAAGAATTCTTTCATTTACTGCTGAATGCTAAGAGAAGCAGAATTCCAGAATCTTCACAGTAAGTTTTACTATGTTTCCTGCCACCATGTGGACTAATTTCAGGTCTTCCCCTACCCCTAGCTCCTTCAGCAGAAAAGAGAAGCTACCAGAACATTGCCTTTTAAGGTGTGCTATTTAAAATAACATCTATGAAACAGAAGTTTTGTTGACTTTATATTGGTGCTTAGAAATACTGCAGCAACACCCACAGAGTCTGCATCGAGTTATCTTTACAAAGTCATTCAACAGTAAAAACTTACTTTTAACTTCTTTAAAATCACCATATGTGAAATTTCTGCTTGACAGAACACTTAGAGAAGGAAGAGATACCATTGGCTCACCACTGTCTCTAACTGAACTCTTCCAACCACAAACTTTCAACCAGAGTCATCTATTTTTTCAGCCATTTTTAAATAAGTCAGCTACCAGTAAATCATCAGATTATCCCAACCCTATCTGTCTTTTAAGTTATTTGCAGGTGTCTCTCACAAAAGCTCTGGGTTTGATTGAGAAAATATTTAAATATGGTACACCTACTGAATTCACTGCAAGTTAGACCTAAATACTTTCTTTTAACCTGTTAAAATTAAATCCTTGTATTGGCTGAAAGAATGTTCAGTTGCATATTTGAATTCTTGTGTTTCTATAGAAGATCAAGGCATATGCAAGAAAAGGCCATTATGAAAAATATTCCGTAAACTCAATCCCAGGTTTAATGGATATTCCAATTTTTCTACTGGTATAGACTACTTGAGTTTGGTCATGGTTTTCCATAGGGATGAACAAGCAATGTAGCTGCACATGTACACCACACCTCCATAAGTCAATTTAAACAATGGCAGTGTCTCAATAAATTAGTACATCATGCTAACATTACCATTCTGCACTGGCATGCCTGCAGCCACACTACACAGCTATGAAGGTGTTCCTAACTGCTCATAAAAAAAACCAAACCCAAACCAACAAAAGACTTGTGATGAAAAAGGTTTGGTTTCTTTGTTTAACAGTAAAAATAGTTTGGGTTGTTGGTCTTGTTTTTTTTTTTCCCAGTAATTTAGATTTCACACTGACAACCAAGCGTAAGATCTCAACTCACTATAAAAATGAATATTAAAGTTTAATATGCCAGTAGTTGAGAGCCTGTGGTAGCAGATATGACCTGTTTTTCCCAATTGGTTAATACAGAAAATTCCCATGCCATTCTAAGGTCAGTTCAAGCTTGAGAATGATGATGTTGTAAATTTGTTAGGAATAACCTAGAGCTGCCAGCTTCTCCTTTAAGAAGAATTTTAGTTTTCATTTGACAGGCATCAGCTTGAAGGAACAGTAAATTATAAAGAATCAAGAGAAGGGGTTTAACCAAGTGTCAGCAGAGAAATATTTCTTGGAACAAAATTAATTGTCATTCATCACATCAATTAGAAGTTGGGGAGCACAATTCCATGGCAGTTTAAAACAGTTTCAGTCACAGCTGACTCATTCCTGTAATTTATTCCTTCCCCTGCATAAACTGCACAGTCCCATTTACCTTTGCACTGATTTGATTGTGGTGAATCATTTCAGTTAGCTGGAGGACGATAAAGAGCCGACAACAAAGCAGCAATTAGCGTTCAGCCAGCTCCCATCACCCGCTGATGTGCTGCACAAACACCAGGAGTGGTGCAGGAGAAGAGGGAAGGCTCGCACAGCCCAGGCCACAGCAGAGCCCATCTGCCACCAGCCTCAGCTTTCGTGTACCAGCACACTGCTGCTGCTGCTTCCCACCTTCATCCAGAGCTCCCTCGGGCAGGGCCCGACACAACCCGCACTGCTGCCCCAGAGGCACAGAGAGCCTGGGACACCCATTCCGAGTCTGGGCCACCCATTCCACTACAGGGTGCACCCCGGGCCCGAATTTTTCTGGCCCTTTCTGTACCCAGGTCAGGGGCAGTGACTGGCCCAGCGTGACCCACCCACGCCTGCTGTTTGCTGTGGGATTCCTTTCAGCTGCACCTTATCTGCCCGTAATTACTAGAAAGCCAAGGAAGTGGATAAGGAAGCACCTTCCTGGCAGACACCCAGCGCTTGGATCAGTGCTAGTTCTGGTGAGAAAGAATGGCTATAACACACTGCAAACCTGACTGATGCTTTCAGCAGGCATTAAAGAGAGAAGTCTGCAGGACAGACACTCTCTTACTTCCTACTTTTGTGCTGTATTTGAAATACAACTCATCATTTAGAAACCTACGCAAAATGCAGATAACCATAATTTCCACAAACAAGACAACTCATCTGCTCCTGATCTTTTCCAGTTTTAAGATAAAACCAGTAATTAATCCTGCCTTAACTATATTCCAACCACCTTTATGTCTGCACAGAGAGCAATCATTATTTAGTCAACTAACAAAATCATCCTTTAAGCACCATACCTCAGGCCATCAAAATTCTACCTCTGCTCTGTGTTCTTGCCCGCCGTAGACATAAAACACACTACTAAAAACTATGTTTCAAAAGCAGGAACAGTGTAACTTGGAACAGCGGATGAAGTCAACACCTACCCCTGGTTACCACTGTCCTTTTGGGTTAAAAATAAACGCTGGTTTTCAATTTGACGTCCCCAAACTGCTGCCTTTGTGTGATGGGATACACAACTGGGAGGGTAAAATTCCCAGCCATATTCCCTGCCAGTGCTATGTGGTTACTCAGAAGTCAATTCAAACCAAATTCATACTGAGAATATTCATCTCAGAATTCTGGGATCTGCCTCTGAAACTACAGTACTGTGTGGAGCTAAACACGCATTGAAGAACACAAAAACCTACTATTTTAAAATGCAAATACGTGAAAAATATTTTTGCCTTCAAGTGGTTTTGGTTTCAGGTGTAATTAACATTTACAGGAAAAGTTCTTCATCTTTCTGAATAATTCATTTAAAGTTCAGAAAAATCAGTCGAGTTGTAATCATAGAAGTTCATTATCTTCCTTCAAAGCTGTAAAACATAAGATACAGATCTCGTTCCAGCCCACCAAGTTTATGGAAAAGGGAACAATTTCTCCAGCAGCTTTAGGCAGCTAAAGATGCATATAAGTATCAGGAGGATTTTGTAAAGGAGCTTTAAGCCGGCTAGGCAGCTAACTCCGGTTTTGTTAACAGCAGATAAGCATCTAACCCCATTAGAACTTTACATCCGAGTAGCACCTTCTGTACCTGTTACCTGCACACCAAAGTGAGCATCCACAAAGCTTGAGAGTGGTTTCAGTAATCAATTTAAGGCTGCTCTGCATGGGTTTTAATTGTTTTTAATTGTTTTTATTCAAAAGCAGATCGACAATAAGTTTGCAACAACAATTTCCATCCCAAAGACAGCTTCCTATTAGCAATGTCTAACTTTCAAATATGAGATTGAAAAATATAATTGCTCAAGTGAGATAAACCAGCACTACATTCAGGATTCAGTTGGGCATTCAGCAGCAGCTCTCCTTAAACTCAGTTAAAAGGATTCCACCCTTTCCCAGGCCATGAATTCTCACATTTGCGTGGCTCACTGTGTTACATTATGTATAACCCTGAAGACAGGCAAACAGAAGAGGTTATTTCTCAACTCGCTTAGTTCCTCAATTCAGTTCACCACCCAGATGCACGAACAGCTACACCAGCACAAGGCTGGGAGCACAGACACCGCTCCAGCCTCCGAACCGCCCCGGGATCCCGCGGGCTGCTCCCGGGATCCAGCAGGATCGGGCAGGAGCCTGCACATCCCACAGCACGTACACCTCGGGGGGCACACAAACCTTCATCCACACCGTGAACTCTCCTGTAAATCCCATACCCATACGCAGGTCGTCGGCCGGTTCGTAAACCACTGAGCCTCGGGGAATTACCCTTTTATGGTGAAATTAGTCATTCACAGCCACAAGTCAAGATTTCTTGCTCATTTGATCCAGATAGCTGGCTTACAATTGAAGGGATTTGGTCAATTCAGTCTCAAGACTAACTCTTCTGAGTGTGCTTAAGATGAAGCAGCTGCTAAATTTCAGAAGTTATTTACAAAAACGAACAAAACTGTCTCCAAATTAAATGCTTTTCAATTCTTACAGTTGTATTTCTCCCAAACAACAAAGCTTTCTTAACCAACTGCTGAAGGAAACTGTTTCATCAATTCTCCCATGAAAACTCTCAGCGCCGCACCCATCACACACAGGGATTCTTTTCCTTACTTAAATGCTAATTGCCTCTCACGAGGCACCAATTCAATCATTCTTCTGCACAGTTCATCACAAGACACTTTAATGATCCAGTCTTTCACTGGGTTTTACACGATCTGGAAACTGGGGGAGGTTTATACTTTGGCACTTTTGAAATCCTAAAAGGCTCAAGGAAATCAGCGAGGAAGATACAGGCAAAGAGCAGGATGGAGTCGAGTCCCAGGTACCTGTCGGTGCTTCCTATGTAAAAGCAAAATGTGACTGGACAGGTCTGACATTTATTCCACAACTTTTGGTCAGTGATTTCTTCACTCTATGCTAAAACGACAGGAAGAGCCTGTATTTCCTTCTACCATCATCATATTTTCTTTCTTTTTTGCTGATTTTCAGCACACGAAGGGTGCTTGCTTACATAAAGGGATACAACAGTGAACTGATAAAAACATCTAAATATATCTCTGTGGGGTCAGAACATGGCAGAACAGGGATAACACATTAGGAATTTTTGTGACCCGCACTCACAGGCACAAATTCTTCTCCAAACCACATGAAGCACTGTCCCGTGCAGGGCCAGGAGTTGGACTCCAATGATCCCTGTGGGGATCCCTGTTCCAACTATGATTCCATAATAAGCACTCACATGAACACAGCCCATGACACACCAGAAACATCAAACACTAACCCCATGACTGCACATGCACCCAATGACCCAACCTTCTTCCTAAATTAACTGTTAACATTCTGGTTTAAAATGTATTAGGGACTAATATTGCATATACCTGAAAAAAAAATTAAGTTTGAATTTAAAAAGTAAATTCATGCCTATTTGCTTCAAAATTACTGCTGCATTTCTACCACAGAGTAATAGAAAATATAATGAAGATAGTATATACTAAGAAAAGAATCCCCTACCAACAACCTGTGAGAGGGCCTTCAAGAAACATTAACATGAAAACAAGAAGTTCTCATTATTTCGATGAAATATGTGGCTTTTCTATATTCTGTGCGTTTTACAGAAAAAAATCACTCTTGCCAATATTTTCCATCTACCCTGCCTTTGGCCTATTCTTGGCAAGTTGGAGAATCACACACTTTAAGCTCTGCCTACAAGAAACCTCACAGCCTCTACTATGCAGACTGCAAATTCTTCAAAAAGAAGCAATTTACGGTTTTATTACGCAGGAAGCGTAACCAAATCCAGTAAAAGATGAAGATCTGGAATGTCAGCCTGGTGCATTTTCCAGCAGAGCTGCTTTAGTCACTTGGCAGCACAAGGCACAAGTCTGACAGCACACAGGAAAAGTCCACCACGTAACCAGCTCTGAGAAGTTTCACAACCCGCCTGAAGTCAAGATTTTGCAAGATCATCTGACACATTTGTCAAAAATTCAGTGGTCTGTGGAGAAAGAACAAGGTACCGGAGAGCTTGGTTGAGGATTTGAATTGATACTGCTCAATCTTTTCCCTGTCCTCTGGTTAATTTGGAGCAATATGACCATCCAGGTTTTGGTCAAGTGCACCGATTGATGAGAAGCCAGCCCTGCTTCCTGGCTGGTGTGACAATGACAATATTGTGTGGCAGGAGACACGATCACATCCTATGTTGCAAACACGATCAGCACTGACACAGCCTTTTGTCACTAACATTTTTCCCTCCTTCAAGTAGAATTACACAGCCAACAGGAAAAACAAAGCTGGATCCACTGTGAATATAGCTGCACCAGGTGGCAGTAAAATGACAATTCCTCAGGGTCTCAGCACTCACAAGTCACCATGGAGCAGCACTCCTCCGAAAGGCTTGGTTCTCCAAGGAATCTTTGCCAGGGTAGGCAAGAAGATGACGACTCAAATCCTGCTTTCCCCCCCCCATATATACTCTGTGACTTATTCATACAGACAATTGCCCAGATTTGCCAGCACAGAATACGACACCACTTTACTCACTCTCATTTCTCATCAAACACGGCTTTTTCTCTGAGCAAACACCACTGCTCGCTCCACTGATCTCCTCAGCAGCATCTTCATTACTCAGAAGTATTTTTAAAAATTCAGGATCAGCTTCCAGGCAATAATAATAAGTTTTTTTGACTACCAGTGACAGTGTGTTCGTTAGGAACAAGCTCTGGGGAGATTAGTGAGCTTTACCTATTATGAAACAGGGCATCAGGCAGCCAGCTAGCACTCCCAGCCATCTAAAGCATGACCTTCAAAACAAGTCCCTTCAGCAATGCTACCTTGCTGCATTTTCCTCATCGTGGGGAAAAGAAATGAGCACAAATCCAAGCAAAACCCATTTACAGGTGACAAGGTGACAGAATTACTTTAAATACATTCTACTTTTTTATGCTCTATCTGTAGGTTCCTTACAGCCATACAGCTCGGTACTGCACAACATCTGTAGAAAGTCACACGTTCAAAGCAAGCAGCAAAACCAGGGTTTCTTTTAAGCCAAAATACTTGACTCTGTCTGACAATATTACATTTTTAGGTACAAGACAGAGATTCTGTATTTTAATCCACCTCCACGGCAGTGTTGTTTTTTTAAAGATATCTATCTTCTCCAGTTGTTTACAGCCCCAGGAAGAAAAAAAAGGGAAAAAAAACCAAAAACCAAACCATTACAAATTAAATCTGCCGAATGAGAAAAGCTGATTCTCTGTTTCGTTTCTTCCACGCATTTCGTAACAATTCAGCGCTCATTCAACTCCTCCGGTGGCTTATCAGGCGTCACGGCTGGTTCCCCGGGCGGCAGGGCAGCCTCTGCCAGCAGCGTGGGCTCCCCATCCGAACCGAGCCCCGAGCGTGCCACTCGCCCGAGTGTCACCGGCCGCCCCCGCCCCACCCTCCGCACACGCCCTCGCTGGCAGCGCCCGAGCCTGTCGCCAAAGCGGAACTGCAAGAAGAACACGAAACGGCTTTGAGCAGCTTGGGAAGAGAGCTGCATTCCGGGCTGTCTCTCTCTTTAAGATGGTGAACAATAATTTACCAGAAATTTCCTCAAAGGACAACGCTATAATCATGTTTCCTCAATAACTCAGAGATGCCATGTCCAGCATGTAATTTTGTGCATGCATCTTTCCACGGCTAGACTAAACTTCTTCTGTGCCCAAACCGAGTCTTTCTGTCCAAAATATATTAAAAAAAAAAAAAAAAAAAAAAAAAAAAAAAAAAAAAAGAGGGGGGAAGTAGAAAACCCCACAAGGAAAAAAAAACAAAAAAAAACCAACAACCAACAACCAAACCACGTAAGCTCTTATTTTCCATAGTTAAAACTAACCATGAGTATTTAATAATCAACCCCAATAGCACTGAGCATTTTGGGCAGTCGGATTAAAGGGTTACTCAACTTTCACCACAAATTTTTGCAGGATGACGAATGAGTCGCGAGCTGCAGTTTAGCCACAATCCCTGCGAGTAACCTAAAGTCCCCTCCTGACGGGGCACAGGATGCGTCAGGAAGTTTGACGGAAAAAGCATCATCTCGTAGGCGAACTCCAGCAAAAACACCACTTTCTCCCCTTTCAGGTGCACCCAAGCCCATACTTTAGCGCCACTGCCTCAGCGCTACACGCTCTAGGATCCCGACGCGGATGCTAATCATTAACCCGCTGGGTCGCAGCGGGCCGACGAGGTGACCCGAGGAGCGCTGCGAGTGTCCCCGCTCCGCCACCGCCGCGCTCTGTCCTTCCCCTCCCGCCGGGGAGCGAACTGCAGCAGCCCCGGCACTGCCGCAGCCCCACGGCTCGGGCTTTCTCCGGAAAAACCTCACGGCTTCGGCAGCACCAACGCCGCCTCCCCACGGGTAAATGAACAAACTAAAATAAAACCTAAAGCAATAAATTTAAAAAGCGAGGACAAACATACGGTGGGCCGAGCTGGCCTGACTTTCATTCCTGCCCAGCAGACTGCGCCTCTCTCCCGCCGCTCTGGCTGCAACATGTGCCGGCCGCCCGCGCTGCCGGGCAGGGACTCCGCGCCCGCGTGCTGTGACCCCACCCTGCCGCCGCCCGTCCCCTCCCAGCTGGGGAAGGGGAAAAACCCGGCCCTAAAAAACCCCCAGATTTACATCTCCGGCCGTTCGCCCCCCGCGCCGCCAGCTCACAGCGGTCGCTACGCAAACAACCGAGAGGCGACGGGCAAGGAAAATCTCACGACCGCAAGACGAGCACGGGAGGCAAAAATTAAGTTAAAACACGGGGCTTTTCCGCCCCCCGTCCCTCCTCAGCCGCTCCGGCAGCGCCGATCCCCGCCGGCCCGCGGAGGCAGCGCTGGCGGGGGCGGCAGCCGAGCCCCCCGCCCGTACCTTGCCAGGCTGCCGCGGGGCTCCGCCAGGGTTCTTGCTGCCGCCGCCTCCGCATCCACCATGCTTTGTCCGGCCGCGGGCTGCCCTCGCCGCGGGCTCCCACCGCCCGGCCCCGGCCTGCCGCCCCACCACGGCCCTGGCAGCTCCGCGCCGCCGCCCCGCTCCGCCGGCCCCGGCAGCAGGCGGGGGCTCCGCACCTGAGGGCGATGCCGGGGCGGCGCCGAGGCGGCCGCGGAAGGGCTCGTCCCCCGTCCCCGCGGGGCGGCGCGCACCCCGCCGCTGTGTCCTCAGGGCCGGCCGCGCCTGAGGTGCGCGGATGCGGCGGGCGGAGCGGAGCCGGAGCCGGGGCCGCGGCGAGGAGGAGGCGGAGGAGGCGGCGGCGGGGGCGGTGGAGCCGCGGCGGGGCGGGGGCGCGGCCGGGCAGCGCCTCTCACTTGTTGCCCTGTGGCGGAGCCCCGCGCGCGCGCCCCGCCCGCCTCCCCGCCCGGCGCCGCCGCGCGCCGCAGGGGGCGGGGGCGAGGCGCGGCGCTGAGCAGCGCGCGCCGGCCCCGCCCCCCACCCGGCCGCCGGCGCCGCGGGTTGGCGGAGAGCGAGGCGCGCGCCCCGCGGGGCCGGACGGTGCAGCGGCCGGGGGGTCCCCGCGCGCGCCGGGGCCGTCCCTGCGGTTGGCGGCGGCCGCGCCCTGAGGGGACCGCGCGGGCGGGCGGGCGGCCTGGAGCGGTCCGGGTCCGGGGGGACACGGCGTTCGCCCGCCGCCTCCGGGCCCAGGCTGTAGAACTGGGAGGTGTTTACCGCAGAAAAGGTGTTTGTGTTGTTGGAGGAGCGAGGGGAAGGGGGCAGACACCACTGCGTTGCCGCTATCCGCCTTCCAGCCGGGCCGGGGCTGCTCCCTCCCTGTGGGAACGGCCCCACACCGGGCACCCTCCTCCTGGGGTGGCCCCGGTGACACTCGGCTCCTGAGCCCCGGTGACACCCGGTTCCTGAGCCAGCTCCGGGTGCTGTGTCCCCTCTGCACAGCGCGGGTCGCCGGCCATTCCCTTAGGACAGTTTTCCCTCGTGGTTTTTTCCACGCGGGCTCAAACGAAAGGGGAAAACCCCTCAGCTCTGCTGAGAAACGCCGTGCTACATCACTTTTAAATGTTTCTTCCTTGAAAGAAACATTGTTCCTTGCACCTGGCGCAGCTTTTCGTGGAAGTCTTCAAAGCTTCTGCTAACGAGTCCCGGGGGGAGAAGCAAAGGGGTCTTTTAGGCTGTGGAGGCTTCCCTTAGTAAAGAAGTTCGTGAGAATTTCCGATTTTGGAAATTCGCCTCGCAGTGATACTGAATCGTGCATGACTCATTCATTAGTAACCTCTTTTGTTGTTGTTGTTTGCTTACTTGCTAGCTTGATGAGTCTACCAATGCTAGCCAGACGTCCCTGTGGAAACAAACCAAAGGAAACTCTCAAGAACCCGGGATGCTTACTGGAATAAAACATAGAAATGTGTGCTGCTGCAGCTAAGAGGGCACATCTTATCGTGGACAGATCAATAGCAACCAGCAGACAGATTTACAGTTCCCACGGACTATGAACTTCTCAGCTTTTCGTCCTTTCCTGGATGAAAATGAACACATGCCATTTGTTCCTATTTTTAGCACCTGCATTCTCAATCCAGTATAAGGAGAGGCCCGACCAAAGGAATTGTCTCAATGTCACCTGGCACAGCCACTTAAAAATTGTTGTCATTGCAAAGGGAGGGGTAAGTATGTCCCTGTGATCCATGAAAACACAGGTTGTTCACTTCCATTTTACAGCACTCATTTTCACCAGAATTCAACAGCTGGTGTGCACAGCCCTAAACACAACCAGTTTGGGAAACAGCATCGGTACCCACTGCACATCCCCAGCTCCCCATACTCTGTGTGTTAAATATGGCATGCCAGTGGGAAACCTGCTGCAAGTCTCTTGGAGCTGCCCTAAAACCTTCACTCCAGAGTCTGGAAGGAACGTCCCCATTCACAGTGCATTGGTAGGGACGTTGCATATTTTATCCCTCTTCAAATATTTATATATGTACTTCACGTTTGAGTAAAGCTGTCCATTTCGTCAGAGCAGGAAGATTACAGCAAAGGGAGGAATTACCCTAAATTGGCAAACATCATTGTCTATTAAAGTAACACAAGGGTTTGAGAGGAGAATTGAGTGTCTGGCAGCCAAGAGCTTGGCTCCACTGCACAGGAGATTTCATAATAATATGTTTTGAGATCAACTGTAAAAAAAAATAAAAACAAAAGGCCAAAAATCAACTAGAGCAGTGTATCCCATGACACCGGGTGATGAGGAGCCTGGAAAAACACGTTGAAGCTAAAAGGGTTGGTCAATGCTGAAATGGTCAGCTGCCTTTGGGGGAAAGGCATTTCTCCCTCCTCCCAGTCCCACACCCAGGCCCTGCCTGCTCCTCTGTAATCAGAGCTGGTCACGGGGCTGCCTTTGGGCCCTCACGGGAGGAGGTGTTTTAATCCAAATGTATTCCTTGATCCACTCAGCAGCCAGGCCTCAACAGTTGTCTGAAAGCAGGAAAATACCTGGAACCAACGCTGGCATTGCCCACAGCACATTTCAAACCACTGCCTGACTGGGATGGCCCTGCTGTTCTTAGGGCAGCTGTGCCCTAAAAACCCCAGGGGAGGTGAGGTGGGGGCTCATTTTTCAGCCCTGCTCTCCCAGGCAGGCCACTCAACCTTCCCTGGATCCAAATCCATGCATCACACCAGGCAAAGTCCTAAGCCCCGGGATGTTTCTTACCTGGTGCTGCCAATTTACAGGTCCTGGGTGGGGCAGGACAGCAGGGACCACGTCTCAGCACAGATGTGCAACCTCTCCTGGGTGGCTGCTTGTGTGGGGTTAAACCAAGGGAGGCCTGGAAAATGTGTGGGTAAAGTTGTTGTGCAGTTTGCTTCCATGGAAGAAGAAGCAGGGTTTTCATGTTTCAGGTCCGTAAATCCAAGCTTTGTGACAGACATAGCAGTTAATCATTGCATGTTTTTTTCCCCTCCTGAGAAAGAGAGCAAATCCTTTTGACTGCCCAGCTTTAACTTCTGAATCTGGAAGAACATTTTTGCCTACGTATTCAAAAGCACCACCTTCACTCAGCATCATGATGCAAGTGATGAGATGCAGTGTACAGCCCAGAGCAGCAAACATCTCCCAGGAGCTGGGTACTGGGAAGTCTCAGGGCATCGGTGCCACATCACTTGGTGACACACCTTCTTGTCGCCTGAGTTTTTCCATAGGTAGCATGGCATGCACGACAGCCAGAAAGGAGAATCTTTTAAAAATACTCAACTCTCACTTTTTATCAAGTTCAAAATAGTTTATGGGTTTTTGGTTTTGTTTGGTTTGGTTTTGGATTGGAGTTTTTTTCGTTGTTTGGGTTTTGGGGGGTTTTTTGGTTGATTTTTTTCTCCCCCAGGCTATTTAGTCATAGTATTTGGGTTCACTGTAATAAAAGCTGACCTGGGGACTGCTGCGTTTACATCCACGGAAGCGAGCTATGTACATTGGCTTTTCTCTAACATTTGCCTGTTAATTAATAATTGGTACATCGCCAGGAGCAAAGGAGAATAGGAATGAGATTCAGGTTATAAAATCTTCAAGGTTATCTCGCTGTCCCTGCAGCAAAGCAAGAGCGAGAGGGCGGGACAGAGCCGAGGTGCTGAGAGAAGGGGACGGGCTGTGGGCCACTCGCCCCAGGGGCCATGTGCTGCATTCCCGGGGGAGCCCCATCCCAGCACTCCCGGAGCTGCGGGCACGTCCTCCCCCAGCGACGGGAGAGCAGCAGGCGCAGGAATTTCCCTGTCTGCTGCCGGGATTCCCGGGTACCTGCCTGCAGCCACCCTTGGGAACTGGCTCGTCCCCCACTGCAGCTCAGCGCAGGCAGAAATATGGAGCAGCTGCTTTCCCTGAGTCTGGCATGGCTGGCAGTGGCTGATGATACGGAAGTGCTTGTCCCAGAGCCCTCACACTGTGCCCAGAACGTGGACTCACATCTCTCAGCCCTTGCTCCAAAATGTGCTCCCACCCCCCCCCCCCCCCCCCCCGCCCCCGTGCTGAAAATGCTGCAGGCACAGAGGTTCTGAAACACCTCCTCCCCACCTGTGAACACTCTCTTGTCTCTCCTGAGTCAAAACCCTTCCATAAGGCCAGGACAGCTGGAATTTATTTTCTGAGCTGGACCAAAGCTTATCCAGGATACTGATCTGCCTGATTTTGTGGACAGATTGGTTGGCTAGAGGAACACCTGGAGAGCACAGGACAAACCCAAGCATGCTTCTGTGACCAAAGGGGATGAGAACAGGAGATAAGAGGCTAAAATTTAAATAATGACTACAGACTAAGGATTGTGGCATGCACTTCAGTGGCAGTAAAAAAAATTAAAAAGCAAAGGTGACATGCAATTCAAGCTGGAGCATCTCCTTTCCTCCAGGAATAAACCTGGTTTTTCCCACCCAAATGTTTGAGCCTGGAATTCAGACAAGCGAAGAGCCTTTCCCAGGGTAGGCAGGGGCTGTCAGCAAGGCTTGCCAGCAGCATGAGCACAACATTTCAGTGGTCTCCTCACACAGTCATTTCCCCACCTTCTGCCCCTGGCACACACAGGCCAGCCAGCACAGCAGGTGCTACAGAGGTCTTCTGCTCCACTTCCCTTTGCTTTTGTACCTTGGTGAGGTGGGGGAGCTGTGGTTGGGGCTGGTTCAGCTTTGGCAAAACCAGTCAAGTCAAAGAGATTGTCACATGTGCTTCAGAACACCACTTTTTTTTCCTCTGGAGCATTGCAGCTTTGCTCTTGAAGGCACAGCAGGACAGGACAGACTGTGGAAAGGAAGTTGCCCCTATTGTGCTGTGTGCTGCCATTTGCAAGCTGTGGGCAGAGCTGCACTGTGCTGGTATTGATTCACATTTGCCAAGAATAATTACTCCTGAGCTGCTCGGATTCAAATCAGTTTCTCTGCTCTGGAAGGACGTACCTGCCTTTTTCAGACACAGGCTGCAGTAGCTAACACTCTTTGCCTCCATGTGAGGCTCCTTTTCCTTGCAGACACAAGGCAGACACAGCAGTGCAGAGTGCAGGATGCCAGAGGATGGAGAAGAATCCACTTGAAATTCAATTTCTATAGTAGCAGAAACTGGACAATAATTATTTTGCAAAAAACAAAAAAGGCACCTGCTCTATACAAACCATCTTTTTTTGTGTCCTGGAAACATGAGCTCCTTGCACCTTTCCTTACCTCTGTTCAGAGGCATCACACTGCATTTTGCAGCAAGACCTGAAGAGCTGCAGAACTGGAAAAGCTCCAGCCAAGACTCTTAAAATGTGAAGAGCCAAAGTCACTTTTCTCTTTTGTTTACACCTAGGAAAAAGTGTACTGGACCCACTTCAGCTAAACCCCTTCTGCCTGGCTTTTACTTTTTAGCAGATGCAGTTTTAAGCACAGCAAAATCCCAGATGAGGGAAAACTGCCAGTCCTCACATGTCACTTAGATTTTTCCAAACCATCTTGATTTCAGGCACCTCCTGGATGAGACTCCCTTGGACTGTCACAGTGCCAGCTTGGGTAACTCCAGTTAAAACCAGTCCTGGGAGGGTGCTGGCTTCCAGGCTGGCTGATTCTGGGTGGCAAAGGAAGCTGTGCCAACACCGTGTGCAGGAGATTTGCCAAGACACTCCCAGCCCTGGGCAAAGCTCTCAGCTTTGGGCACAGCTGCTCCCACAGTGAAATGGGAGCTGCACACCAGTGGCAGAGGCACTGTGCCATCAGGCCTGGGGCTGCTGCTCCTGGCTGAGGGCCCCTTCTTTGGGTGGCAGGAGCAGAAGGGTCAGCAAAACCAGGGTGAAGAGAGTGCTTGGGCTCATTTATATGGTGGCAGTGTTGGGCTGGGACCTACCTGGGCTGTTCTGGAGCACACTCCAAGGCACTCATGAGTCTCTCTCCAGAAGGGAATTTGTGCCAGCCCTGTGGGCTCTCTGTCAGGAGAGAAGTTACAAGCCCTGGGTGCAGGGACCTGTGCAGCATGCTGGTGCCCACCCTGGGGCCTCACTCCCAGCTCCCTTTCCTGCACCATCCTGCTGCCAATGGCTTCTTCCGCCAGCCAGGCACTCATGACTCACCTGGTTTCCCCCAAGACCTGCCATTGTTCTCCTGTAACCATTTCAGGTGGATTTGTGCTCCTAAAAGCCACCCCAGGGTCCATAGGCTGTTTGCTATGCCTCAGTGCTGACTTAGGCACACTTGTTACTGCCCAGACCACCTGGGTGCAGGATGTGGCCCCCAGTGCATCAGAATTACAAGTGATCAAAGGAGGAGATCACAAAGGTTTTCTCCTGTTATTGTAGGATCTGCAGATAATAAACAATATAATAAATAATAATTCAGAAATAAAAGATAGGACAAAGGGAAATTAAATAATCCACATATCAAGTTTTAATATCCAGCCTCATAGCCACAAGTTACTGAAGAATGACATGGAGGGAAGATACATGCAGGAGCATTAGGGACTGGGATCAGCAACATTATTGAAGTAGATGAAGGGTTTTCCCTATGCTGCTTGATGAAGGGTTTTCCCTATTCTGCTTGATGGAGAAACCCCCCTGACATGGATGTGCTCTCCATGAATAAATGAAACTTCAGAAACCAGCAGACATGAGATCTAGCCTTGTAAATCAGTAAATTACTGCCCCAAGAACAGAATCACTGCAGGTTTTGTGCCTGATCCTGTACACATTTATCCTCCCCCATGCAAATAGTCCTCTGGTGTTAATGGAGCTGTACTAATTTGGAATGGCTGGAGATTAAGCCGTTGGGGTTTAGCATTTCAGCCAGCTCTGATTGCAGCACGCTGCAGTTACAGGGCTGTTGGATGACTCAAAGGTGCTCCCGTGCTCTGGAATAAAAGCATCCACGGCCATTACACCACGTCCCCAGCAGCCCTGCAATGCAGCCCGGGTACAGCACTGGAGGAATCCTGCCCTGCCCGGCGGGGAAGGGAGCAGACACTTTGCCCAGTACTGCAATGTAAAGCTTATTTCTGTCTTTCGTTCTCCCTGGGTATGTACCAATGTTTTCCAGACACTATTTCACTACTGTTGCACTGCTTGCAAGCATCTTAATTTAAATCCCATTATAGATGCACCAGGGCAAAATGATCTGTCCACAGCTGAAATAATAAACTGGAGTGAAAACATCCTTGGGCTGTGAAGAGGCTAGAACAAGCACTAACTTAAATGTATAAACTTACATAACATTATTTACAGAAAGGAGCCCAATTGTCAAAGGCCCTAAGAGAACTGGAACATGGGAATGTTTGTTCTCCTTGCAAAGAATAATTAATTATACAAGTTTATAAATTCCAGTTGCTTTGCTTGCTCATCTCCTGATGTGCCTAAGGACTGCCTGGAAGGTATTTACAGTTCCCAGCCACCGGTTCTAGAGGCATTTTTTTAACCTTGTACTTCTGCATGCCATTGCCTCACAGGATCTTGGAGCAGGGATTTAACTCTACACACCTTGTTCCTCAGCCACAGAAAAATGCAGATTTGTTCTGAGGTTCTGCAGGAGTGAGTTTATTTTAGGGAGATGCCTGGAGGAGGCCACCACATGTTTTTCAGAGGGTGGTGGGGTGACTGCTGTGTTCTGTGAGTGCAGGGAGAGCCCTGAGCCACATGCAGGTGGCTGGGATAAGCAGACACCTCTCTCTTTCTCTCTCTCTGTCTCTGTCTCTGTCTCTCTCTCTCTCTCTGCCTGGGCCACCCATCCACTCCTGAGGTGGCTTTGCTTATTTGTCCCTTTTGCTGCCAAGAGCAGAGACATCATGAAGGCTCTCATGCCCTGCGAGGTTTGATTTGCCAGGCAGAAAAAGTGCCACTAATTACTGAAATGCACTATATAGCTTCCCAGCAGTGCTGTGTTCAGCCAGGGCTGCCAACTGGCCAGAAAACTCAGGAGATGATTGCTGCCTTCCAGGCTCCTCTCAGAAACACTATGGATTTGGGGTTTGTGCTGCGATTGCTGTTTTTCTCCCATCCACTCCTGTAAAATGTCACTCCTCGAGGGTCTGAGGCACTTGCTGGCATCAAAAAATGCCATTTATGCAATTACCTTTTTTTATGTATTCTCCAATACCATCCCATTACAACAGCTAATGGCTGAGAGCTGGAGTTCCAGTGCTGCTGGCCACTAAGGCAATTAAAATGCAAGTACCAAGTCACCTGTGTGCAGAGAGAATAATAAACGGGAAAACATCTTTGGGGAAATCTCTCTTGTACCTCCTTGCTCACAGATGCCCTCTGCCAGCTCCCCATTTCAGGGACCTCCCATTGCTGCAATAACCCTGCAATTGCCCCAGGGTCAAAACCTCTAGGTGGGATCTCCTCCCCTGACATGCCTTCAAACCTGTTTTCCTGCAAATTCTTGCACTGGAAGATCTGCCTTTCTACCATTAAAAGGAAGGAGGAAGGGCAAAGCATTTGGAGACTTGAGCTTTGGGGTTGGTCAGCCCCATCACACCTGGTGGGAAGCTCCACAGCACCAGCCACAATTTTGTGCTTGGACAAGAAGCTCAGGTGATATCCCAAAATAACACTTTCCAAGGGCACTGGCAGTTCAGAGGTGAGGCTGCAGCTGTGTCCCTCTTGCCACCTCTCCATGGGAGGTGACACACACCGTGTCCTCTGGGACTTCTGTGGCCCTGAGGAATCACCCACAGGATTCACACTACTGGGAAAAGGCATCTTTGGTGTTGCGTGTGTTTTTTGAGGAGATGGGGGCCTCTTCCACAGCTTTGGCAAAGATTGGCTGAACCAGTGTGACCTGGATGGATGGAAACAGCTGGATTTTGGTGCACTGAGGGGAGGTGCACTGATGGTGACAGCTGCCTGTCCCCCTGTGGTGGCATCTTTACCCCCCTCACGGCACAGTGGGAGACCCAGGAGCACAGCTCTAGCCTCCACATTGGATTAAATGACACCCCCAGCCACACTTCCCTGGGATTTGGGAATAATTTTTGAGGAGGATTTTAACAGGCCCAGCTTCAAGGCAAGGAGCCCTCGCCTGTTTTTCCAGTCTCAAGCCACATGAAACACAACACATTAAAAAGTCATCAGTGGCTGCTGCTACAGGACCACTGCATTCCCCTTATTCAAAAGGCTCCCTCTGTCCCCAGCACTGAGGACCTCTTCATAAATATTTGGAATGAATGAATAAACTGTTGAAACTGCCCAGAAGAAAACATTTCTGCGAGCAATCTATGACTAGTGAGAGCCTCAGGGTAAAACTTCTCAGATACTTGCACACCTACAAATGGTCAGTAAATACTTAAATCAGGAAACCTCCTCTGAAAAATGGTGAGCATTCAATAAGTAGCTAAGAATTAACCCACAGAAAAAAAATCTCTCAAAATATCAATGAGTTTATTAAAAAGTCCAAGCACAGTAAGATGTGGAGATTATGGGCTCCTGCAGAATCCTTCCCATTGTGTGAAACACAATGAGAGCATACACACTGTTATTCACACTTGCAAAAGGGCCTGTAAGAAAAAAAATTAAAAAAAAAAAAAAAAAAGGAGAGACTAAGCAACCTGAATAATCGGAAAGCAAATCAACACCAACATAAAATAAGTGTATCATTGTGAAAAGTGCCAATCACTTTTTTAAAAATTTTAAAAGTTTAATAGTAATAAAATGGTTATAAAAATAGCAATACAATTAGAGTAATAATAATTTGGGCAATTTAGATTAGGACAATATGAGACAATAGATACAAAGAGTTACAGACATCTGGGTACCTCTTTCTGGGCAGCACGAGCCTGAAAAAGGACACACGTTAACAGAGGATTAACCCTTAAAAACAACAGCCTGTTGCATATTCATACACCTCATACATGATGCATAAATTCCATTCAAACACAGGATTCTCTCTGGTCATCGTCAACTTCCTCCTCCTAACAGCGCCTTGGAGGCGGGAAGAAGTTTCTTCTGATAAGAGAGCAATAAATTCTTTTTCTCTGAAAGATTTAGGTGTCCTGGGGCTGCTATCTACATAGCATGTGGCTGTATCCTACATAGCATAGTTTCTATTAGAACATTTTTTTATAATCTAAAACTATATTTAACACACTACTTAAGAGAATTAAGTAGCATTAGTTTTAGCATTACTTTCTAACACAACACATATAATATTCATTTGAATATTTGCGAAAAGCCAATCATAAAATACTCATTTTTCACAGCGGGGCAGCAGCCAAGTGCTGCTGACTCCGGGGCTGGCCCTGCTCAGCAGCCACCGCGGGACAGGCAGGATCAAACCCAGCCCCCGGTGGGAACCAAGCGTGCCCCAGCCCCAGGGTCTGCCAGCAAAGCCGAGAGCAGCGGTGCCGCTGCGGGGACAGCTTCCTCAGCCTAAGGACACTGGAGCCTGGCAGGAGTCCTGTCCCTGCTCCAGCCCTGGCTGCCTTTGAGGAGTGGGCAGGAAAGCCTCCCTCAGGGGGCACTCCCTCCTTCGGCCCTTCTTCCCGCTGCTTCTCCCTCCCTCCCTCCCTCCCTTTCCCGCTCTGGCCGTGCTGGGCCGCTCGTTCCCTTGCTGTGAAGTGACGCCTGCCTGTTTCCCGGGAGGAAGGAGGAAGAGGAGGAGGCCTGGTGCCACACTGCTGGCCTGGCTTAGCAGATGGGCAAAGGAGCTGGAACCACAGTGGTCTCCAAAGCCGGGTGAGCCCCAGTGGCCAAGAGGGCTGCGCTGGGATGTCTGCTCAGCTGGATCCATGCAGGATTCCAGCGGCCACGTGTGGCCCCAGCCAGTGCAGGAATTGCCTGGCCATGCATTCAGGATGAGTCTGGATTACATCTGGGCTTGGGAAGAGGATTTATGAAATCTCTCCTGTACAGGAGCTGTCATGTGCCAGCACCACAGAGATATTTAGCAGGACCACGGATAGCAAGTGACATCCCAACAGAAGCCATGGGTGCTCGTGCCTTTCACTCAAGAAAGCAAAGCAGAGTGGCACTGCAGGCTTTGTCCCCTCCAGGTTCAGCCAGAAGTGGCCACAGGCTGGAACACTGCAGGCAGGGGCAGGTGGGTGTACACACACAGAAACCACCTCAGCAGGAAGGCACAGCCCTGCCAAGGAGCAAACCTGCCCTCGTGTGCCAGCAGCAGCTGAGGATTACAGCATTGGGAAGCACAGCATCCCCTCCCCTGCCACATCAAACTTGGTGAAGCAGCAACAATTTTGCTGCCCAGTGACTACCAAGGACTGAGCAGTGTGGTCCTCAACACACTCAGTGCTTTTTTTTCTTGTTTTGCACAGTAGTTTAGAAAGATCCACCAAGAACAAAATGAGGACTGTTAGGTATCCAGGGGAGGGAAGATTAGGAAGAGAGAGAAGCAACCACCCATAAAAACATACCACTTCAGACCTCAACTAAGAAAGTATCCAATTATTTCTTAAATGTCCCCTAGACTTTCTGCCTCAGCCTCTTTGCGTTGTTAGCCATTCCACAAATTTATTATTCTTTGCATGAAATAATACTTCCTGACATCTGTTCCCAGTTTGTTTCTCTTTAATTTCCATTTATAGCACATTTTCCTATCCTCTGACCATGTTAAAATAAAACAATAAGTATGTTTGACACAGTGCAAGCTACTTAAGATCATGATCCTTCCCTGACCCTGATTTTTTTTTTTAAATATGTCCTAAAACGCAGAAAGCACTTGAATGAACTGAGTTGAAAAAGGCAACAGAAAGCTCAGAGAATCACAAAGCGCTCATTTCACAGCAGTGCTGCAGCCAGTGACTCAGGGAGCAGCACGAGGAGCAGTTTGTGGTTACAGCCCAGCTCCTCTGACAAGGATCAGCTGAAGGCAGCTGGGTAACAGAGATGCTGGGGGCTCCATGAGATGAGAGGTCAGAACCAGGAGGCTGCAAGAGAAAAGGCAGCAGTGGGACAGGCACAGCAAAGGAAATGTTAATTCCCTGTGCAGAGACACAAACTGGCTGGAGGGATGTTTCCCCTTCTGACCAGGCAGATGGGAAAAGGTGCCCTTCCCTTGCTCTGAAGAGATTTCATATCCAAGTGCAATCTGGCAACTCCACAAGCAATAACTTCTCAAGGAGATGAGGAGTGCTTTAGCTATGGCACGAGAACATTTCATGTTGTCATCTCTATATTGGTACAAGCCCTCAATGTAATTTTAGCTTAGGAGGAGGTTGCTTATGAAACAAATATAAAATGGCAAGAAGCAATGTAGCCTCCAACCAAATGTGTGTACACACCTTCCAGTCAAGTGACAGAGCAAAGCAGGAGCCAGCATTGTCACCTTTTTAGGGACCACCAGGCAGCTCTGCTGGAAGGAGATCCTTCCATCCTGTTCTGTCCAAGTGCTGGCCTGCCCAGGCTCAGCTCCTGCTGAGCCAGTTCAGTGTGTGGGACATCCTGCTGTGACCAGGCTGGCAAGGTCACAGCCCTGAAGGGAAACACAGGGAACTGAAAACCCCTCTGGGAGCCTCTGCCAGCGCAGGGGCAGCAGCTGCTCTGCAGCTGGGTGTTCCAGCACAGATGTAGGCACTGCAACAGCCAGGAGCCATCCAGGCAGTGCAGATCCTGTACCCCTGACCTGCCTCTGGCAGATTTCTTCACTCACACAAGTGTTTTACTGATAAGGCCTCGGGCTGCTTTAGGGAGTTTTCCTTTACCCACATTCTGAGCTGAGCTGGATGCACTTAGAAACCTTGGGTTCCATCTGAGGCTTTCTCAGGTCAAACCAAGCCATGAAAAGCAGGACTGAGAGCAGCCAAGTTCAGCTGTGCTCTGACAAAGCACTGGCCCCTCAAACACAGCGTGCAGCTCTGTGCCAGGGCTGCACCACTATAGCCCAAGAGCCAGAAGGTGATGAGGCTGGATTGTCTTTGGGGAAGCAGATCAGACCCTGTACAAACACCCCAAAATCCCACCCTGTCCCTGAGAGTCTTCTCCAAATGCTCCTTGAGGTGGGAAGGGACCCACAACAATCTTTGAGTCCCAAAAATCCTAAATCCCAACACCTGAGAGTGTTGTCCAACCTCTCCCTGACCTCTTGAATCATCCAGAACTGGAAGGGACCCATCAGGATCAAAGTCCAGCTTCTGGCCCAGCACAGGTCACCACAAATTTTTCCCCCAAATCACAGAGCATTGCCCAAATCCTCCCTGACCTCCTGAATTACAGACTACCCAGAGTGGCAAGGGACCCATGAGGATCATCCAGACCCTGCACAGACACCCCAAAATCCCACCCCGTGCCTGGGAGCATTGTCCAAACACTCCTGGAGCTCTGTCAGCTTTGGTCACCATTGCCTGGAGACCTCTTGAATCATCCACAGCTGGATGGGACCCATGAGGATCATTGATCCCACACTTTGAAGGCACCATCCAGCAAATATCTGGATCAGGTGCTCTGCACATGCAGGATTGTTCCTTTTGGAAAACCAGCACCTCCCATTGACCAGGAGATGCTCCCCTGATTGTCCCCTGCCTTCTGCAGCCAGCTTGGCCAGCCCTTGGGAACCATTGAATCCCTGGCAGCACAGAGCTCACAGCTACAAAGAGGTGTGTTTGTGCCTCTGCTCCCTGAACTCCCTGCACTTCAATCTGCTTCCCTGGGCTTTAACTCTGAGCAGACAGAGCTCACAGAGGTGGATTTGTCCTATGAAGTCCATGGTTTGGAAGCATAAACATGAGTTTCCCCTAATCTGCCTGTTTCTTCTGCTCATTTCCCCTCTGCCACAACTGGCCAATTTACCTTTGCTGTTCATCCATCCCAGCATCCACAGCATCTGGAAGACTCCAGAAGTGACTGAGGAGATAAAGAGAAAAGCTGTGCTACACCCCAAGGCCTGATTATGCAAAGCTTTGTGCAAACAGTGTTGCTGCTGCCTTGGAAAACAGGTTGGGAGGAGGGGATGAGAAAGCTTCACAATATGATTTAGCCCGTTCTTGGGGTTATAATCTGGATTTAACCAGCACCCCCTATTTTATGTGCTGAAATAGGATTTATGAAAACATACCAAGGGTCATTTTTTTTGTAAGTTGCAATCTCTTTATTTGATTAAGTAGTCTGAGTCAACAAAGTCATATTCTCCTCTATTTCTGACAGTTTCTTCAGCATCTGGCTCACCTTGGCCTCATCAAACTCCAGGCAGAGAAACTCCGATTCCTACAAAAGAAGAGAGAACAATATTTGAGAAAAACAATTATGTTTGATCCCTGTGCAGAAGTTTGGTGAGGAATTTGACAGCTTAACTCCATTTGTCAATGGACTTTCTTGCATTTTCCTCTCTGATTAGGAGCACTAATTTCTATCAGTGATAAAAATCCAGGTGGGATCTGCCTGAGGCAGATGTGTTTGCAGGAGGCTGAATAAGAAAGTGTGAACAAAATCCTGGAGTATGTCTCAGAGCATTCCTTGATTAGGAAGCACTGGAAAAGTCAGATCTCAAGCAATCCATGAGTTAACTGCTGAGGCTTTGAGGAGACCCAGATCCTTGCTGAGTGAACCATTCTGCATGAAGACCAGCAGAGCCAGACAGCATCAGCCTACCCTGAGCAACTGCTGCAAAGTGGGACTGTAGAGCCAATGCCTCTTCAGCTCCCGCTGGATCTCCCCAGTTCTAGCATCCTTGCTTTTCCAGACCTGACTAGAAAAGTCCAGAGCAGGCTTTCACACAACAGCTCCTGCAGGAGGAGCAGCTTTTCTCACCAGCCCAAAATAATCCCAGTATTTGTAACACATTTCAAGTCTCCTTTCTCAGACGAGATCCAACAAGAGCTCTCTGTAACCTGACCTCTCATTGCTCCACGTGTGCTCCAGCCAGGGGCTGGTCTCTGTCCTGACCTTTGGGAAGGAGTGGCAGTGCCGTGCTGGGCAGGGACCTGGTCCTCCATGGGATGACCTCCAAGGCCAAGCTCCTGGTGACTCCTCAGGCCTTCCAGCCACAACTCTGCACCCCGAGTCATGTGAGCCCATCCACAGATTTAATCAGGCCAGGACTGCCCATGCAACCTTTGAGATCTGCTAAAGCTGATTTCATGGCTTAATCACAGGGGAATGTGAGTGGACAGGAGGAGATGGAAGTGCCTGCTTCTGGAGGAGATGTTTTTCCCTGAGCCTAAACATAAGGAGTACTTTTTTTTTTTTCTGTTCCCCTCTTCAGGTTTTGTCAGTCAAAAGGAATGTAAGTTGATCAAAACAAAACACTTCGATTACACAGAACTCTTTGATTACACAAAGACACTGCCACTTGGTACAATTCAGGAAACATTCTTTTAGCTATACTGCAGCTAAAACTCTCCCATGTGGGCTGGATGGTGTCTGGTTATCCACTCTCATGTGCACCAACCTAAAACCTGACCCAAGAGGGCTGTAAACCAGGCTGCTCAGAACTCAGTTTCAGTTTTATTTAATGCTTCGTTAGTTTATCTCCCCCATGAAAAACAAAAAATAAGAAGAACAAAAAATAAGATGGAGCCATGAAATGCAGAAATCCTTCTTCCTTCCCTAAGGCATCCTCCAGGAGCAGGAGAAATGGTATCCCTGCTCATCCTCAGCAGGAAACAAGGCATCCCTTCTGATCCTTCCTACTGCTAAAAAATAATCCAGCCCCCTTGGAGTTAAGCAAAACCAAAACCAGACTCGAAGTCCTGAAGCCCAGCACTGCTGCTGCCCGGGCTGGAACCGGGGCTTCAGCTTCAGGCTGGGAAGCCGAGCTCGGTGCCCTGAGGAAGGTGTGGGAAAGGATGCGCATTTCCTGCAGCCGCCTTGGCTTTGTCCCTCCACGCTTTCCCACCCCTCCTCCCCTTTCTCTCCCGAGCCCGGGCTATAAAAAGGAGCTGCAAAACAAAACATCCAAGAAACACAAACTGCCCCCAGCCTTGAATCGGGTTTTCGAGGAGCTGCAACAACAAAGTGCTGCAAAAATATTTATATGAGAGACTAAAAGAAGCACGACTTTTTCTGTCTCAGCAACTATACTTACAAACCCCATGTATTTTTAGAAAACCAACCCTCACAAATTGAAAACTTAAAAAAATTACAATTGTTCTCTATTGTATCACTTTGGTCACCTACTTAAAATGCTTTCTAGCAACTTTTATACACGTTATATTTCTAAGTTTTAGCCACTACATTAGAACAAGAGAAAGGAACTCCTCAGAATTCGCGTATCATTGCATTCATATTAATTTCCCCTTGATTTGGAGGATCCTACAAAAACAGTGAGCATTTCAAAGCCACCAGCCAAGGCGCCAGACCCACTCTTAGAAGCCACCTCAACTCGACTGCGGTGCTTGTAAGATCATTAGAGGTTCTTTGTAAAGGAATTATCCCAGCTTGAATTACCAGGAAAGCTCTTCAGACAGAGCGAAAGCATCAGCTTCGGGTGCCTGTGTGCAAACACAGCCAGCCAGCCGAGCGCTCCTGGCCTTGGGTACCCAGGCAGCCTCTTCCCGGGGCAGGGGGGAGGATTGGAGGGGTTTGGGTGCGATCCTTTTGGAGCACGCAGTGCAGCCATGGGCTCTGCAGAGCCTGCCAGCCAATGCAATCGCACTGCTCCATAAGAGATCTTATTGTCTTCTATTATTTTAGGTTTTGCCTTAGAGTAGGATGTTTTAAAAATTTAGCTTCCCCTTGCATATGTAAAAACTCATTCTGTAATGTCACCAAAACTTGCTTTCAAGACAGCTTGGTACCTTTCGTTGTGATTAAGAACCCACATCATTCATTTTCAGCCTCCCCAATTTTTTTTTGATGAACAGAGCCAAAAAAAAAAAAAAAAAAGAAAAAAAAAACCCCAAAAAACCGAGTCAGACTTCCAATCAAAAAGTAGATGAGTTCAGAAGTGCTGCCATTTTGGACATTTTGGGCTTGGCTCGTAGCCAAGCGCAGGGCTCCGGTTAAACCAGAGATGTGTTAGCACAGATGAATATCGGACCGTTCCCATTAGCAGCAAATTAGGCTGAAACACCAAAGGCGGTGGGGGATAATTAAAACAAGGAGCTGGTCCCCAAGACATAAAACAAGGAGCTGGTCCCCAAGACATAAAACAAGGAGCTGGTCCCCAAGACATCGCCGAGCCGGGACTCGGAGCCAGCACAGAGCGAACGTGCCCGGGAATTCACAGCACATCAGCTCCCACAGCAACACCCACGGGCGCAAACAAATGTCATTTTGCTTCCAAGGCATTGACTACGCACAAAAGACAAACTACTTGTTTCAGAATAAATCTACTGCTGATATTTTTTGCAAAGAAGTGTTAAGAGATTGCTTCTCTGGAGTAAAAGAAAACACCTGCAGGGGCTTAGGTATAACCTGCTGTTGCCAAAAAGCCTGGTTTATCCGGTAATGTCAACTCTCCCACTTCCTCCAAATTTGCTAATTCCATGTAAATACTATTCCAATAAAACACCTGCAGGGACTATCCTGTAAATATTATCCCAAGTCATAAGTGTAATTGTATTTCAGCAGGAAAATCAATCACAGAATCACAGGATGGCTTGGGTTGGAAGGGACCTTAAAGCTCATCCCTAGGCAGGGACATCTTCCACTAGACCAGGTTGCTCCAAGCCCCATCCAACCCACCCAGCTTTGAACACTTCCAGGGATGAGGCATCCACAACTTCTCTGGGGAGGCTGTGCCTCACCACCCTCAGTCAAGAATTTCTTCCCAACATTTACCCTAAACCGACTCTCTTTTAGTTTAAAACCATTCCCCTTGTCCTGTCACTCCATGACTGTGTCCAGAGTCCCTTTCCAGCTCTCTTGGAGCCTCCTTTAGGTACTGGAAGGGGCTCTAAGTTCTCTCCAGAGTCTTCTCCATGCTGAACAACCCAAAGTGTCTCAGCCTGGCTGAGGTGCTCCAGCCCTGGCAACATCTTCATCACTCTCCTTTGGACTCATCCCAGCAGGTCCATGAGGTTCACTGGTCAGTAATGGTCAGCTGTGAGCCTCTATCCTCATGGCTCAGCACCAGAGCAGGTTTTGCCTGAGCCAGTACCTGCTCACAGGCTTGCATGGCACACAAATGCAAATCTTAATTTAAAAAAAGAAAAAAAGAAAATAAGATGGGGGGGGGGGGGGGGGAAGAGGATATTAAAAAAAATCCAAATGCCCTCCCCAATACCAAAAAAGGCAAGAGAAAAGAAATTAAACACCACAGCCCCTGCCCCTCAAAATCTCAACATAACCAGAAATTCAAAATGGAAATTAGACACTTATTAACGGTGCAAGGACACATTTTCCTTGGAAAAGGCACATCCAGAAGTCATTTTTGCAATGATGCTGCCAAGCTCTATCACAGAAGCCTTCCTTCACTGCAGACTATCCTTACTCATCACTGTGGGAATTCGGCACTGTGCTGCTGAATGGCAGAAAATAAACCCTGATAAATTCACCCCTGCACTATAAACTTGCTTCCAAACCTTTCTCTGGGTGGCCTCTCCCTGGTGCTCACCATTCCCAGGTGACTCCCCAGGGCTGCCTGGGTCAGAGGGTTCTGTCCTGTCACATGTGCAGAGCTCTCTCCCATCCCCTCTTTCACTCAAACATCTGCTGCAGGAATGTCACAATACATTACATCCACCTTGCATGAATGGTCCAAAAAGAAGAAAAACCTTGGATTTTAGCTTGCATTTCCTTCTTCAAAAATCACACTTATAGGACATTAAACTGGATAGTTCCACTGGGTGGAAATATTTCATGTCAGAAGTTTATGAGAGCAATTTATTTTTGCCATTTAGATTCTTGTCTTAGGGACATCTGATAGATGGTAAAAAGAAAATAAAACCACAAAAAGTTGCCCCAAACCAATGGAGAATGACGAAAGTGTGAGATGCTGCATCGATTCTTCCATCACATTGCATCAATCGTGATCCCACTGTGAACTTCTGGAGTTATTTTTATATTCATTAATATTCTGCAAGATGTACTGGGGCATATGATAATGACAGCAAAATCTTGATAATTCCACAAAAAATGCAACGGATTGCAATCCATTGATTTCACACTCCCACATATCTGACAATACTAAGTTCATTATTTTTAATTCAATTTAGAGCTATTTTTGCTACAATCATGCTCTTCAAAAACTCTAATGTAAAGTGTAATTCATTTCCATAATACTGTATAAAATAAAGCACAAATATATGTAACTGTGAAAGCCTTTTAATTCTCCATTATTTTGGTATTACATGAACCAGGAACCTCTTAAGCAAATTATTATTACATCCCCTTAAAAAAAAAAAGTTAACTCGATTGCAGATTTTTAATACTTTTAATGTAACATCAAGCCTGTAATATCACAGATTAAGCAGATTAAGGATTGCAGAAAATGGAACAATTCCAAAGGATAAAAGTAGATCCCTGATACTGCATAGCAAATGTAATGTCATTCCTTTTACATTATCAGCCTCCTGAAAATATTCTACCTCATATTTTATATCTTACATGAAGAATGAGCATTTCTGGATGCAGCTTTAACCTGCTGCTCCCTGTGCCTTTTGGAGGTGCAGCTTTCTTTTCAGGAAGTGTTGAAGAAAAACAAAGCCAAACCATAATTTAATCAGTATAACTAATTAGAAGTTAACATACTCTGTAGCTTTTATACATTTCACATTAAAGAGCTAACAAGAATAACACAATTCTTACTAATTAACAAGAAAAAAGGACAATACTTTTATGAAAGCCTCTTCCTATACAGCTCTGGTGATATTAACTTTCACTGGTTTCTGTAGACCTTCCAATTTCTCTCTTTTTAACTTTTTAAAAAAATGACACTGTCTCTGGTTTCTGACCTTATGCATTCCCCACATCCCACCCTGAGTGCTGCCCCTGCACAGACTCATCACTCCAGGGGTTTCCTATCCACTGCTCCCCTCAAAACCCTCCCACCACAGTGTGCAAGCTGGCAATGGACAAGTGCAGGATGTCCAGCCCAGGTTTGGGATGAGTGATTCCTGATTTCTGTTCACCCAGTGCTTACACAGCTCCAGATGCTGGGAGGACACTGCTCCTCCCCTGGGGATGTCCCTCAGAGCCTTGGCTGATCAGGGGAGGCAAACATTGCAGTGCTGAGGGCAGCTTGCTGTGGTCAGAAAGGAAAGGTTATAAAAGCCACAGTTCTGCTGGAGCCAACACAATGCACAAAAAAGGACCTGGTTATGCTGACAAAATGCAGATTTCATTCTCATTTATGGATGACTCCAAGCAAGGTCATGCCTGTGACTTTTTGTGTGGCCTCACCAGATCGATTGCTGTTTGCTAAGCCTGCTCACCTGGTTCCTCCAACACCTTCAGCTACCTGAGGCTCAGGCTACCCCACAAAATCTGCTGCAGTCACAGGAGCTTCACAGAACAGAAAACCCTTTATGGCTCTCCCTCACTGAGGAGTGGTGGATGTTTGACTCTGTACAATGCTGCACCTGCACTCTGGAACATGCTCAGCTTAGGCTAAATCCTCTTGGAATTGAGCTGTTGGACAAAAACTCTACCTTGAGGTGTTCAGAGTATCCTAAACTTTTAAGGCAATTCTTTTTTCATGAGGGCATCAAGAGGCACCTTTCTGACTCTGCAGTCACCTTGAGCTTACTATTTCCATTGTTTATCACTTGCTTTTTTCCTCAAAACCCTCCTGCCCCCTGCATTACAGAACTTCCTATTAAAAATTAAAAAAAAAAAAAAAAAGAAAATATATATTTAAGGAAAAACCTCAAAAGTATTTTTTCCCTCATAGTCTTGATCTTGGATATGTGCAAAGCAATCTGGGGAAGGATCCAGGCTGGCATGGGAAATACTGAAACACTGACCATGTAAGCAGGTCATAGCTGAGGGCCACTAAACACAGGGCTGGGCAATCCCAGCCAAAGGCACTGCCAGAACTTCTGTCTTCTGAGATAGGAATGGAATTGAGACAGGGGAACAGAAAGTGTTGTGATCTAACTCCTGCTGCAGGAATGAAAAGTGAAACCTCTCTGTATCTGAACTGTTTCTAAAAAATATTGCAAAAGCACTCACTCCTCTGACCCCTCTCTGCCCGCCAGACACTGTTTTGTCAAAGAAAGCACACCAAATGTTCCCATTTGAATTCCAGCATCTTTGAAAGCACAGCTGAGCTCCAGCTCTTTCAAACCCTAAAACAGTGCTTGTGGAATGTTTAATCTTTAACAGGAGCCTTTTTCCTCTGTTGCTTGACTGGCTTGAGGTAAGTAGGTGTGATGGCATACCAAATAAATCAATTAACCTGCTTAGGCTAATGACACTGTCTTGCTGACCCGGTATGCAACTCTGCCTGGGTCTTGAGCCAGCTGCTATTTAAACAAAGGTGTAAGCAGAGCTAAAATCATTAACTAAGAAATGCATGAAGAAGTTTTAAAAGGAAAAAAAAAACAAAACAAAACAAAACCAAACAAACCCAGTGATATCTGCAAGCTTCATCAAACTGTACACGGAAGCACATAAAGCCAACATAAAAAAAATTAAATTACCTTTGTTTCAGTGTGAGATTTGAAACAAAACATGTATTAAAAAATAAATTTAAAATAAAAACTATATATAACTATATAAGAATATATACATATATATACATATGTCGTTTATACAGTTATATATATTACATGGAAAACTACATAAAAACTATTTAAACCCTCTATTTCTGGCAGGGCATCAGGCTCTCTCACAAGGGTACCAGTGATGAGAAAGCTCCATCATCACTTATTCAAGCCCTGCCTGCTGTGTCAGCTCTCCACTAACAGAGTCTCTCAGTGGAACCACTGCAAGGTGAGGTGCTCTCCTCTGAGAGTCCTCTGCAGGGAACCTTAGAGGTCAAATGCCCTTCCTCACTTATGATCTACATTTTTCTACCTTGTTTGACAGCTGTCCTTGTTTTCTTGTGCAGTGTTTTGTTTGGTTGGTGTTTTTAAGGCTGCTCATGGAGCTGAAATATCAGTGTACAGCTTTCCCTAGACATGTTTCATGTCCCAATAACTAGGCTAGCCTTTGTTTTTTCAGTCTTGTAGCTCTTAATTGCAGTGTGAAATTAGTCTAAGAAAAAGAGTCCTTACTGATGCATCTTCTGCTTTTACACTAAATCCAGCTTTTCTAGTGAGAACATTCTTTAGATCTGGAATTAATTTTCATTAAATTTACATCTACCTATTACCTAACATGGGAATCATTCAGCATGGCAAAAAAATTACAATCAAACATCACTCATTATCATAACCACCCCCCACACTTTCTCAGAATAAAGTTTCAACAACTTTATGTTATTATTTACCATTTTCTTAAATGTTTCAGCAAGTACCCTATCACAGCATCAAACCCTCCCTGCCACTGGGGCATGTTTTTGTAACAGGGTAACCCCAAGACCAGGAACTTGGTTAACTCCTAAGGACACAAGGAAATTTCTGTGCTTTGAATGTAACTTTTTATTTCATCAAATCAGTGTCAACCACATTCCTCTCTGTTACTGCAATAAATAATACCAGGAAAACAGGAATGAACTCAGGGAGGTAAGAATTATTTTATACCAAACCAATCAACACAGTTAAAGTAACCTGCATTTAGAAATAATCCCACAGTTAAAGAATGCACTAAAAACCTGAGCAGAGAATTCCTGACCTGGCTGTGTGAATTGGGATTTTCTGGCATTTTCTGGCTGAGAGTGCTGCTGGCTTGCAGGCTGAATAATTTGGTTAGCAGCCCCAAGACAGATCACTCTTGCTCCTCCACAGCTCTTTCATGTTTGTGTGTTATATAAATGACTCAGGAATCCATTAATGTCCTGCTCAAATATGAAAGCTGAGTAGAAATGAATATCCTCTTCCAAGCCAAATCATTCTATGGTTCTGTAATACTGGGATATTAGGACACAAGACAGATGATGGACTTTGGACCTGGTTAGCATAAGATATTTGATAACAGGATGCCTTGGCAATAGCAAACAGAACTTTGAGGATTAAATCAAGAATGCCACAAGATTCAATCAGACTGACTTACCAGAAAAAAAAAATGACATCAGGACTACTGCAAGCAAGAGATGTTTAAAATGTATAAGTTTAAGTGATGATTAACCCAACCATTGTAGTAAAACATTAACAGCTTTCCTAAAATACTATATAAGCATTTGTACTTCACAATAAATTCAGATTCTTTGACCACCACACCGAGTTCCTGTCTCCCTCTTCATCACCGGTACTGTAACCCTAAAACAATTCATTTTCCATGAGAGCAGACAATGCTGGCTCCTGTTGATGGCAAAGGCCAGAGGATCTTGGCTTTTCCTCCCCAATCAGTCTTCAGTCAAGGCCATAACTGGTTTTCTCAGAGAAGAGACCAAATATTAGAATTACTCTGAAACAGCATTTTGGAATAAGATATGTTTAAAACCCTCCTTTCTGCTCCTTTCTGAACCCTGCACATTTGCCCTGTGGCCTGAAAGGCACCTGGATTGCCTGAAACAAGAGCACATGAGGGGTAGGTGGCTCCTCTTGCTGAAATGCTTCAACACCCAGAGCTGAACTAAAAGTACAAAGGTGTTTATTTTGGTTGCTGCAAGTTTTGCAAGTAGTGAGTAAAGGCCATGCAAACCCTCTGCTGATTTATGTGCCTTAATAGCAACTGGTAATGCCCTCAAAAAGCCCCATTTTAAAAAGTCCCTATGTTCTTCACCTAAGCTCTGGGACCAGCATGACCCAGCTACAGCAAATATGTTTTGTGCCCACAAACTAGCATTTTTCAGAAATAATTTTTGAAGGGCAGCTGTTTGAGCCCTTCTCTCCTGGCCCTGTTCACAGCAAGCAGCAATGCCAGGCACTCCAGGGCATTTTACCATCAGAGAAGGGAGAGACAGGGCTGGCACAAGACAGGCACACACACCCCCAGCAGCATCCCCATCTCCTCCCAGAAACATTAACCCTCTGGCCCTGGCACAATGATCCCATGCATCTGGAATTCCAAGCAAACACACCTTGAAACGGATGGTAAAAAGTCACTGGCATTTGGGCAGAACTGCTCATCTAAAAATACATAAACAGGGTACCAAAGGCTTGAAAATATGCCTGCAGTCCAGCATGCATTCAGCTGGGCTTTCCTTCTTAAAATATTTAACAAGACAAAGCAGTCAGACCAAACAGGCTTTTTATTTTTGCTGCTTTTACAGCATTTATCCGTAACCTTTCCAATGATCTGAAAATAGAACTTACCAGGACAAAAGGATCTACTCAGAGTTCTGTGGCCACTGCAAACACGTCTCCTCAGTGGGACCAAAACAACTATATTTGTTTCTTTTCTGCAATTTGAGTGTGTGAACTTACAAGGGGACAAAAAAGCCAAATTAAAAAAAAAAACAGTCTAAATAATTTTATGTATTTTTCCTCATTACTTTTAGAATGCAAACTGCTGTCTTTCAATTCCCCATGAGAAACCTCCCACAGCAAAGGGGGCAGCCACGTGTTCAGAGTCCAGCCTGGTTTACAGCCCCTCCAGCACTGCTGCTCTTGCTGTTCCACAGCCTGGGGACAGGCATCACACCCGGATTTATCAGCACAACAGCAGCTCCTGCTCAGTGTGGTGCTAAGTCTGCTGAAGATACTGAGAATCTCTGCACTGACCTCAGTGACCTTCAGATCAAATGCACAGAAATATCAGCATTATGTGCCAGCAGGGAGACACCAGAGGAATACAGCTCTCTTCTGAAAATATAGGAAAAGCTCCAGATTTGCATTTTTCTTTGCCTTTTTTTTTTTTTTAACCACAGAACATGTCCTTGGTATTATTTGCTGCATAATACATAACTCCTTTTTCTTTTTTTTTCAGCCTCTTTTCTTGTGTAAGGTGAAAAGCAAAGGCTCACAGTGAAAGCTGAAGCTGGAGGTGCAACCCTGAAGGGACGAGCGTGGGAGGACATTTCTGCCTGAGCAGAATCTCACTGCAGCCAAGGGACTGCCTGCTCTGCCCACACAGCTCTCCTTGCCTCAGTTAAAATCACAACTTTGTTTTATTCAATCTGTGATTTCACAATTCCTTCTAGAAATGAATGTGGGCAATAGAGCCTACACTCAACCCCACACCTGGATTAATCTGTTTAAAGGTCTCATCAGGACAGATCAGGACACCAATTCTCAATTTAATCCCCAAACCAGCTTGGCCACAAGGATTGTTTTAAGGTTGGAACTTCATAGTCCTCTTGACAGGCATCATGTTTGAACCATATTTTTTTCCAGAAAGACAAAAGGTTTGAAGAGAAGTTATCTAATTTTGGTTGACCTAACATGCTCGATCAAGGGCAAGTGGTACTGAAGTAGAAATCATTTCCATAACTGAGTTGCACAGCAGTCATTTAACAATTAATAAGCAATCCACTCAGCATATGAAAACTGAATAGGAAAATAAACACATAAGAATCAAAGACACCTCTGCAAAGAAAGGCTTCAGCTCTTCCACATCAGATATTTAATTAGTTGTCTCTTTTTTCATCTCATGGTGAACGAAGGGAGAAGAAGGCAATAAAAGACCTTAACCACTTCTCCTGAGGAAAATGGAGATGATGCGAATGGCTCATTTGGCTTTCTGTGCCTTTGAAGCAGAGGAGAAATCTCTTTGGTTTTTTATTCTCCACAACAGCAGCTTTATTTTCTGTGCATTTTTTTTATTCTCCACCTGTCTTTTTGGGCCTGCACGCAGAGTTTGGACACCAGCCTCCAGCAGAGTGGGCACGTGTCCCCTTGCGGTAAATCTGCTTCTCCTGCATCAGGAAAATGTCCCATTTGTGACTGGCTCCCCTTGGCAGATGTAAGGTCACTGCCTGTGCTGTAGGACTGTGAGAAATAGAATGTATTTCACCTCCTCCCCATTCCTGGGACCAGGCTAAAGATTTCCTCCTGGGAGACCAACCTAAGCACAAGGACTTTGCCTTGTGGGTCTCATGCTGGCCTGGCACACCGTGGCCAGGAGGGCACAGGGACACCACTCCTGTCTTCAGCATCACCCCCTGCCTGCTCTCTGCAGCTCTGGAGTGGGAGAAGAAGTCATGTAGCAGCTCTCAGATAAAAGAAAACAGAATGCTGCTGTGATTTCAGGCAGGGATATGAGATGGAGAAAATGAGCATTACACAACTCCTAAAGAAGCAGGGAAGGGGAGGATCATGTGCAATGCCAAATGCTGTTGCCTGGTTTTGGACAGCTGCCCTTAAGTGGAACTAGAGTAAAATCTGTGAGTGGACCTGTGTCTCTAAAATGCATGTGCTTCTCTTTTCAAGCATCAAACTACTGCACAGGATTTTTTATCCTGCCAAGCCTAGGGGTTTGTACCAATGGCTGCTCTTCCTGCTGCCCTCTTGACCAAAAGGTGCTAACAAAGCCAGGACAACTGTGCAGCATTTGTAATAAAAATAGCTGGTTTTGGTTTAAATATCTTGCTTTTCAAACCCCCTGCCTCCTAGGAAGCTAAGCCCTTACCTGTGAAAGGGCTGGGAGGTAGTGGAAACTGTATGGAAAGATTTGGATTATTTTGAGGGCTAGTACGAAAAAAGGGGTCTGAATGTAAAGGCAAAAATGCCAGTGAGGACAGGGAATGTCTGTTTGCCTTCCCTGCCTGCCTGCAGGATTTTCATGTCTCTCCTGACCCTGCTAATGCCTATTACATCTTTCCATGCCTATTACATCTTTCTTTAATGTTAGGAGACAGGAGTTAGCACATATTTTGCAGCAGCAATAAATAATTCAATTCTCAGGTTTATTTCCTCTCATTTTTTAAGCTTGCTTTTATCTGACCCCCTGCTGAATGCCTAACAGGGATTTTCAGTGACCAGCCAGCCCTTGCACCCCTGGTGTTCCCTTCCTTCTCAAGCCTCTACAACACACACAGAGCTCAGGGGGGGTTACAAAACCCAAATGACTGCTCCTCCAAAAGCATCATTTCATCTCCCTTCTGGAGAAAAAAAACCTCATACATTAATTAGCAAAGCTGGGTTCAAGTCATGCTAGCTGTTGTCTGTATCTACCACAGAACTGTTGGGATTAAATTCCCAGAGCCTGCCAAGGCATCTGCAGGGAGAGCAGAGCCCAGGACACTGTGCAGGCACAGCACCCCTGGGACCTGCCTGCTCCATGCCTGAGGCAAAGCCAGAAGTGGAGTTTCATTTTCAGAAGGGCCAAACCTGCTCAGAAATTGAAAACAAAGTTTGATAAGCAGCTGTAAGGTTCTAGGAAAAAAATGTGGCATGCTGGGTTCCCTGCATTCACTCTGCTCTGCTATAGGCTTGGTAATATAGTGGATATTATAAAATGTGCCTTAATTTCCTTGGAGAAAAGGATTATCCTGAGATAAAGAGTGCTGGGAAGCAGCTTTACATTTGGAATGGCCTTTCATCCCACAGGCCCAATTAACATTCTGGAAACAAGCTGTAGAGATGTAAAGACATTTCTAAAATATCAGCCTGAGTTATGAAAAAGGTATTGGTACTATGGTGCTCCTGAAATAACCAGGGAGAGAATTTGGCATTTCTGACCTCCTTTGATTGGAACCCTAATAAATAAGTTCTTGAAGAGAACTCAGCATTACCATTTTATGGGTTTCTGCTACTTCTGTATGCAGCCACTTAACAAAGGACTGTAATTAAATGCTGATGAAATACCTTAAATTGACATTACAGACTCCTCATTTCAAATCAATGCAGTGGCAGTGTTTGGTTGTGGTTTGGGATTTTTGTGGTTTTGTGGCAGCAGAGCAGGGGAGGCACCATGAGCATCCCCTGAACCTATAAAGCAACAAAAAAATAATAACTTTCAAAACAGTAACTTCCACTATACTTTTAAAGAAAGCCAGGCAGTCACACAAAGAAATCTAACACATTTTGGGTGTGTTATAAAACCAGAACAACACACCCTGGCTGAAAAACATCCCAGAGGTGCTTTCCAGAAGGAACACTGAATCCACTCTCGGAATCCTGTGCTACTGCAAAGGGATTATTACAATTTTCAGGCTGAATTTTAAACAATAAAATAGGGACAGACAACATCAGATTTGGATTTCTGTTTCTTAACCTCACTGTGTTTTTCCTATCACACCATCTTCCCAAGAGCTGATCCAAGGGGAGTGCAGTCACAGACCTTGGGCTGGAAAGAGGCAGGGGTGAATCCCCAGCAGCAACTTCAGGGATGCACCTGCAATTCAGATAGTGAAGGGCCCTACACCACTTGTCCTCAGAAGAAAAACAAGTAGGGATGAGAATGGAGCTGCCTGTGAAGCACTTGAGAGGAGTCATGAGGGATTTCCCTTGCTGGAAACCTCTCCCAGAGTTATCCCAGGGGGATAATGCACTCGCCTCCCTCCCCTGTCCCCCAGCACTGCTCTTCAAGAATGTGTCTGAGGAAATTTCTGTCACAAAATCTCCAAAAAAGCCAAAGTCTTTCAGAACAGGGGACTCATTTTAGTACTCCCACTGCAGATGAGCCTCAAAAATATGAAGTGGTCCTTGCACTGCATCTCTGCAGAGGAATTAAGGAGGAGGCAAGAAGGTCACTGGCCATGTCAAAAAACCACACCTCAGACAATATTTTTCATCTGATCCAGACCTCTAATGCAACCCCCTCTTTTCTTGCTAGTTTTTGGTTGCCTTGGATTCTGTGCCTCAAAATGGTCATGAATAGAAAATGATAAGGAAATACATCTCCACTCACTCCCACCACACATTACACTTCCTTTGTGAGCAAAACTACCAGGACTTGTTCAAAGTGTGGAAAAGCATATTTTTAACTGCTACTGAAGATACAGTGAGTCATTAATGATCTGGGTGCCAGGAGACCGTGATTTGTGAAGTCACTGCTGCTCATTATTTCCAAAAAACAATTAGTCAAAATGAAAAACGAAGCTCTAGAGCTTCCAGGAATTGGATACTGTTCTTTGGATCATTCATGAACAGGATGAAGATGTAACAGCTGTCTGGACCATCCCCTCACCCCTTTAAAATGGGTATAATAACTTGAGATAAGCTCATCTGTAAGGGACAATAAAAAGAGATCCCTTTCAGGAGCTGTGGACGGGGAAAACAGAGAGATAGAAATGTGGAAAAATTATTCTTATTTACTGACTTGGATGCATTAAACTCCAAGCTACCTACTTTTTAATTTTAAACAAGAGTCTTAAGCATATAAAAATAATAGCCTGGGAGGGATACTCATGCTGGAAATAAGTTCAAATAACAAAACCCACAGTGGTTAGAATTGGAATTAGACTTTCAAAAGACACCACATTGAATAGAGACTGTATGACCAGAAACAGAACATTTGAAGACATTTTCTTTTCATTAAAAAATGAATCACCATACTTTCCCCCAGCTAACACCCATTGATCTAACAATAATGAGGGGCTGGCATTTGATGTTTTATTTGATGTCTACAGATTCACGCACCAGAACATAACTACTGCAGGAGCAAAAAGAGCCTGGCACCTAGGTCTGAAGCATCAGTAGCACTGTGTAAAGTTCTTTAGTCTCAGAATAACCACATCCATATGGACAGATGCACTCAGCTCAATGAGATTTATTGCTATGAGATAAAATGGCCAGAAAAGCAGCTTTCCTAATTTTTTGTCTTAGGTAAAAGCTCTAATCACTGTCTTTTTAGTTTTCAGCTATGAAGAGCAAAACACAGTTGTTGGGTTGTTTTTCTCCCTTTACAAAACCCCAAACAAAACCCCAAACCAAAATTTTTGATTTAGAGATACCCATGTGTGACACAGCCAAAGTGTCCAGCACTTACAGCAAAATATTTCAGGTTTCACAACTCCAAAAAGATGATCTCATGCTACAGTGTCCCAGGGCTGTATTAAATAGAAGGGGGCTTAATACCAGCATGTGCTACACTCATTTTGAGTCATGTCCCCTCTCTCTCTAATTCTGCTGTTCATTTCTTGGGCCTGTTTTTTATGGGTTGAGCATCCCAGAGCATGCAGCAACACACCACTACCCCCCAAATGCAAACCTGGGGCACTTAATAGCAGCAGTATTTCACAAGTGCTGTCCCAGTGTATGTGGTACCAGTGGATGTGCTCCTCAATATTTACAGCTCAGCTAAAAGCAGCTTGGAAAATGCCATTTTTCAGCCACAGGTACAAATTTTAATGATTAATGTGCTTTTGCATGAAGTGGGAAAGAAGAACAAATGTAGCAAAAAGAAAACAATAGTAGGAAAAGGGTTGTTGGGGGAAAATATGGTGTAGAAGTTGAAGAATGGAGGAATGGTCCATCCTTGGAGGTACCAAGTGCAGCAGCTCACAGTAAAGGAAGGAGGTACAGTTTCACTTTGGGAAGAAGACAACTTGCCATCAGCACAAATGCTTTCACAGGTGACACAACAGGCCAGTACTCTTTGAAGTGAATACAGAAATGTTTCTTGCTGAGGGAGAAGAAACCCCTTCACAACCTTTACAACAGACATAATTACCCAACACACACCAAAGGCTTCTGGCTGAAGAAATCAAAATTAGCATGTATTTTCTTCTCTTCCTTTTAGCAAACAATCAGGCATGACAAGGCACATAACTGAGCACTTTGACACTTCTTGTGAAGGACAACACAACTTAGGATGGGAAAGCAAAATCTGAAGCAGCCTTTAAACAAAATCTGTCTCAGAAATATGCTTCAATACCTTAGCATGATTTTAAAGGTTTGTTATCAGAAAAAGCCTGAAACACAATCAGACCTTTCAGGAGTTTGGTTCCCTGTGGTAAAACACCATGTCTGGCTGGGGAGCAGAGGCTCCTTCTGGATTCCCCTTCCTGAGAAAGGGCCACCAGGAAGGTGCGACTTCTGACTGCATGAGGAGAGCCATGGCAATGAATGACTCTGCTTGAGATCCTTCTCACCTGCTTCTTGGAAGTTTCCTCTTCCACAACCCAACAAGTTGTTTAATTTACTTTGTCATGTGCCTGAAGTGCTTAGGAAAAGCACAGTCAGGAAGGATGTACAAAGCACCCCACTCCTATGAGGAGAACAGTAAGACAACCAGGTATTTTAAATATCTAATCAAGGACTGGGTTTATTACTAGAATTTTATGTTCTGCAGTATCTGAGTGGTCTGCACAAGAAAGCAAACATGCCCAATTCAAGAACATGAATCCCTCTGCAGCAAGGAAGTTCTTGCAAAGCTTTTCCTTTAATGCCTGAGCTGGGCTGGTTATTTGAAAGAGACTCCAGTTCACAGGGCAGGCGACCACGCTGAGAGCTTCAAAACCTGACATTCAGTAATCCATCAGCAGTCATTAGCCTCCCATTTAGGCTCTAATGCCCTTTCTGTTCTGTTCATGGATTACCCAGTTCTGCTATAAAATTGCAGAGATGACATAAGACTCCTGTTATACAAAGCTGTATCACATTCAGCATGGGAACAGTTCGTGTAAGGCTGCAAACCTGTTGCATAAGCTTTACAGAGAACCAGGTTGTATGTGGATTTTATCTTGCTCAATGTGTCTAGTCTATAATCCAGTTTCCAAAAATATCATTATAGTTCCTTCTTGAAAGAAAAAAGACCCTGAAAAGGTTTCAGATGAGATGATGCTACCTATGAATGTTTACATTGGTGATGCTTTAATGTTTGCATAAATGCTCATGTGACACTTGCTTTTTATCCTTCAAAGTGAGCTTTACATGAATTCTAGATGTATTTGCCTTCCATTAATAACAGTACCCATAAATCCAGATTGTTTTCCTTTGAAATAAAAACAGGATTTTAAAGAAGCAGGGAAGAAGCTCACAAATCAATTTGCCTCCCACACAAATCAATTTCCTCTGTCAGATGACAACTGGACTTGTTTTTAAGTAAATGGACTTGTTTTAAAGTCATTGGTGAGCAAGAGATCAATACAAGCAGGCAGCTCACAGCCTAACTCAAGCTTGGATGAATTTTCAGAGCTGCAAGATGGCCTTTGTATCCTAAAATTCAGAGGAAGGTGAGAGGATGTGAAAAACCCAAGATTATGACCAAGGAATCTTTCAGATCCTCAAATTCACAGAAAAAAAAACCCTGCATTTGAGACTTGCCATCTTAGAAATTGAAGTCCTGGCAGCAAGCAGTCCTACCTACCCCTCCTCCCACCCAAAATAAGGAAAAGTCAGTGTCTTTTGAAGACCTTTGAAGCTCCCTATGCTGGGAGAGGGCTGATCATTAATGAATAGAAGAAACACCAGGCAGAAGTAAAAGTAATGGGACTGGCGCCCATCTGCAACTCCAGACATTATTCCTGGAGTCTGAAGGAATTCTCCATCTGTATTTCAATTTTCTTTTGTTTTTTTAAAGGGATGCCATCCAGGAATCCATCAAGAACAGAGGAAAGCACCTTGCCTGACAAAGGCTTTTCTCCTGGTTTTCAGTTTTCTACAGTGTGTGCTTTTGAAATCAGAGCTCTAATCAGAGCTCCCTCCATGTCCATCAAAGGTGAAAATACAGTTCAAATTTTGATCCAAATCAAAACCAAGACTGCAAACTTCTGCTATTACATCCTTGATTAATTCAAGGCTTGAATATTCTCAGTAGAGCAAGGGTGAGTGTGATGCCCTGTGCTGATGTCCAAGTGCCTCGCCCAGTTGAACATACCTCCAGTTTGGAGGTTTAATTAGCAATAATTACTTGTTTTTCTTAAGCCTTTACTTGCATATCTTGGAAAATCTAACAGGTTAAAGATGGACTAACCTTTAGTGTGCTAACCTTCAAAAGGCTGGTAAAACATTTATCCATAAAGTATCATCTGAGGAGAGGAGAGGAGAGGAGAGGAGAGGAGAGGAGAGGAGAGGAGAGGAGAGGAGAGGAGAGGAGAGGAGAGGAGAGGAGAGGAGAGGAATCTCCTGGTTTCATCTGAGGAGAGCAGCCCATTGGCCCCTCCTGGTCCCAGTCAAGGACTTCACCCTTCTGCACATATGAAATTAGCTTAGGATCACCAGAAAACTTCAGCATTTGCCTTTTATAACTTTGTTTATTGATACCTCTTAAGAAGTTTGTCCTAAAAAATGCAGGAAATGGAGATCTATGGAATCTGCTAATGAAAGATTTAATTGAGACTGATGCTGTATCTGGGTTGGGTTTATTCATTTATGCTGTTGAACACTGATGAGCTCATCAGCAAGTTATGTAAAACAATCCATATTCTGCAACATGAAAAGCAAAATTATTTTCAGCAATCCATGTGAAAAAAAGCAAAATGCATCTCCAAAGCCCTTTCAATTTTGCTCCCTGGGTGCATTTGTTTCAGCAGCCTTGCTCCCTATCTATGTCCTGAATCTTCTCACAACTGTGATCCACAATAAAATGGGGACAGAGTAACTAAACACTGACTTCAACTAACAAAACAAAGTTGTTCACATTTGCTGGTAAAACAATCCCTATTCCTGTTGGACTGAACTTCAAAACACCTCTGTTAACTCACACCACAGATAAAGCTCTAAAAATAGCTTGTTGCCCTTAAGACTAAAACAAATGATCCAGTTTAAAAGGCATCGTTCCCTCTTTATCCTCTGAACGTTATGCATGTCAAAGGAATTAGAAACAAAATTAGTGGGTTTATCCTCTGTATTCCTCAGAACTACCAAACCTTCAGGCTTCTGAGAGAGCTGCAGTGCAGAGGAGTCCAGCAGCCTCAGCTGTACAGTATGGGGAAAGAAGGACAGAAAGTGGTTATTCAGCTCTTCAGGTAGGTGAAAGTGCAGGATGAATTACAGTCAGCAACTCCCCAGGCTCAACCTGAACTCCTGCTCCTGGATTATCAGCTGCTGACACTGTCCCCGAGGCACAGGATTACAAATATTCCCTCTGAAGCTTGTCATTAGGCATTCCAAATAAACTCCACAACAACCCCAAACCTAGAGGTATTTTAAGTAACAGATGACTATAAAAAATACAAAGTGAAGGTAGGAAAAGACCATGACCTTAATGAGGCTTTTCCTTTATCCATCCTTTCTTGAACAATCTGTTTTTCTCCCAAGTGTTTTTCAAAGTTAAATAAAAAGGTTTAGAAGGTTAGTAAACCTGATGGTTTATTTATGCAAAACATGTCGCATCAACTTTTATTATAGGTGTTTTTTCTAAGAGAAATTACAGAGGAAGCAGAGATGGCTTTAATTAAAACAATGTAAAATAGACTGTAAGTGATTATTTATAGATGGTTTAAGAACTTATGGCAGGGGTGGGAAGACAGCTGGACAAATATTGAACATTATCAGTTTCTCCCTCTTTTAGGACAAAGAGTACCCACTCTTACTTAATTCTAAGAACAGGTATTATTTGAAGAATTACCAATTATTTCTGAAGCAAAGCTTAGTCATCAACTAAGCATGAAATATCAGAATATTTTTCTAAATATGCAATGAATCCCAAATTTTTTGAACAACAGTAATAATTAAATATTTTTGTATTTTATAAGATGTAGCACTAAGGTAACAAACAGTATTCTTAGAAATAGGCACCTTAATTTGGAATAAAACATAAATTCATTAAAATCCCCTCTCAGAAAATGAAGCTTAGCAGCTCAGGGATGGGTGATGGACATCTCACAGGGGTAACCTGAGATCACAGTATGTGTCTGCCCAATAAACTGGTGTGTTAAATCAAAGGACTGCTGGTGCATAAGTAACTTTATGAGGGAAAAGCAAAGATATAACTGCCAATAAAAGCCTTGCCTCACAATTGATGTGTATTTTCCAAAAAACAAAGTCCAAACCAATTAAGTTTATTTGAACAGCAGCTGATGTAAACGTTCCACCCTCAGCGGTGAACGTGCCTGGGGCCCTGACAGGGTGAGGGGCTGGGTTCACACTCTGAGCATGGCTTCAGGTCACAAAATGCTCCTAAAGCTTTTCAGGTGACCGTGGTTGAGGAACCACAGGGCATTCTGATACTGGGATGTGTTGTGGGTGGCTACCAGGACAGGTGCCAGAGCTCTGGAGCAACAGGACGGCAGGCAACGCCTTGGGAAAACAAGCCCTGTCCCTGGGAAAACATAGCCTGCCCCAAAACCTTCCTCAAGGACCCATTTGTAAACAGTCAGGCATCAGCATCTGGATAGTTAATGCCCTCCATCAGATGCCAGCCCAGCCCAGCAGCAAAGCTGAGGCAATCCAAGTGCTGCCCAGCTGGGCGGACAGCAGCACTTCACCAGACAAACAGCCTTTCTTGGCAGATGCGACTTTACAACCACTGCAACAAGGGCTGCAATCCAGTGCCCAGAAAACAACAGGAGACTTGATCCTTCCCACATGAACATGAAGAAATAAAGCATAATGCAAGCTAAGCTTTAGCCATGGTTTCATGGAGAAAAGCCTGAAGGTGCTAAACTGAAACTCTGATGATGAAGGAGATGCTGTGGTGCTTCCTCTCCCCCTCTACTCTTGCACCAGGCACTGAGCAGCCACCAGGAAAGAAGCTGAATTTGTAGGGAAACATCTTCCCTGCTAGAATGCGGAGAGACTCCTCTGACCCCCAGCTGCCACAACACCAAGCAAAAGGGTTTCTCCTGCCTGCACTCCCTGCAAAACATCATTCTGCACAGGTAATTCATAAATGCTTTAAGCCTGATGTGGAACTCACCTCATGCAGGCACAAATGCTATGATAAATTACACTGTGTGCACAGGGGACAGAAGGCAGAATATCATGCCAGAAATAGCCCTGTCTCCATCATTGTTTACTGTTTTTCTTTCATTTTCATTTCAAATACACTTTAGAGATAAGCATAAAAGACATTGTTTTCTCTTTCCAGGTCAGATACAATGAACTTGTCATGAAAGAATTTAACCTTGTTCTCCAGAAACGCTACAAAAACAAAGTTTTCCTCATGCTGAGAAGAACAGAAACAAAACCATAACTTTAAAATCTGGCTGCTGTGGGCTAAGCTCTCCTGTTCCAAAGCCAAACACTTGGCTCATCCTCACTAGGCTGCACCCAACAGCTACAGCTCAGCCCTTCAACACCGTCTTCTGCTCTTTTTTTTTGTCCATGTCAATACATGCAACATTATGATAACAGAGACAGCTGATAACATCAAAATGTGAGGATTTGGGAAGTTTTTTTAACTTGGTATCAGCCATAGTGCAGGATGTGGCCAGACAGCTCCTTCCACAGAAAGCTACACAATGAAATACAGAAGTTTTCCCCAGCCATGAATTATCTGATATGTAATTTCAAAGATAAATATTTACAAATTTCCTAAGAAGCAAAGGCACACAACTCTTGCTGGTTTACAAGTACAACAAATATTCCTATAAAGGAATATTAAAAATATTACCAATAAAACCTTGACTAAAATTTCCCTCTTTTTGACCTATGTATTTTATTTCCTGCTACATTTTTTTCAGGCAGTTTCTGAATTCTGAGTATCAGCAGGGCTGCTCCCTAGCCTGAAACTCCTTCACCCAAGGAGTGCACAGGATAAACAGGGAAAGCAGGCTAAGTTAAGCTAGAAGGTCAAGACACAGAGGTCAGAAGGCATTCCTGTGGATTTACCCCTGGTGAAAAAACTCCATAGATAGGGCTGGCTGCCTCCTGCTCACACGGAAAGGAATTCATGTTGCCATTGTAGGTGATGCTTCAACATTGAACAAACGGTTGGTTTTTAGAATACACTGACATTTTCCAATGAAAAGATAAAACAACCTGGGTTTAATTCTGGCTGTCTTCACAGTCATGCTGTCAAATCTAGTCCCTCCTGCTCCAAAAACCACACAGTCAGCAACTGGATACATAACAGTTTCCTACCGTTTTTTAAGATAGAATATCTAGGTATATATCTATGATAAACCTGTTATACTCTATCAGGTATTCACTGCAAAAATATTGATATGATGATAAACTTATTCAGTTTATTCCATTTAATGATACTAAATTATTCCATATTTTTAAGATATAAAAATACACTTGTTAAAGACTAATAAAGGCAAAACAGTCTCAAGCAAAAGAAAGAGAAAGGAAAGCAGAATTAAAGAGGTTTAAAAAATTGTTTTTGCAGAAATGTTCACATCTTTGGTTGCAAGCCTAGAAAACTACTTGGAGCCACTCAGAAATATTTCTGTGGGCAACAGATGATCAGTTGGTGGATGAAGATTTTGTTTCCTTTAGAGCATTAGAGAAACAAATTCCCTCTTTTTTAATCTATATAAAAGTATTTTTCTATTATTTGTATAACAACTTTTATAAATGTGCAATCCTCACCAAAAATTGCACTCACCTTGAATTTCCTTCTTGTTTTAAAAACTGAGAAGTCAAAGTGTAAAAGACACAGGAGGGAACATGACACCACTCCAGCTCTGGAGGGGAACAATCAGCAAACTCTCAGCTTTTACTTAAGGATAACGTTACAGGCACAGCTGTTACAATGTCACCGAGTTAACAGGACACAAATACCTCACAAAAATCCCTTTCACAGCAAACCCTTTCTTTTCACCCCTTCTCACCACTGGTGACAAAAAGATTAAATAGCGTGACCTCCCAAAAGAGGCAGGAGAAGGCTGCCACCCAAAGCATCGGTGTGTGTGGTTTTGGAGGGATCAAGGGGCAGGAGAGGAAAAGATGATGAAAAGTTGAGTTCATCCTCACCGAGGATGGACAGCATGGGTACCACAAACAAACTTCTCTTTGCTGCATCACTTGAACTTGGAAGGTGGCTTTTGGAGGTGCTGGCTGAGCAACCAACCGGCTTTTACAAATATTTGTGCAATAAACCTCACAGAGGAGTATTCACCCCAAGCCCCGTTAGCGGCAGTGCTTAAGGCAGCCTTTGTCAGGCTGAATCTGCCCTATGAACCCACCCGAGCCACTCCCTGGAGAAGCCTCTCCCTCCACTGACCACACAAGGAACCTACAGAGACAAGACTCAACACACACCATTCAGAAGCAATTCTGACTGCCAAAAATTAGGTGGGGAATAAATCTTCCCAGATGTCACCTTGTACTTCTTGGAGGCAGCTGCTTGAATTCTCTGTTTTGTGTTGTTTGGTTTTCTTCGCTGTTTTTATTCTACTGCCCATCAGGTCACATTAATTTTGTATCCTCCTAGGGAAAAGATCTCTTCCAAGGATACCTCTGGCACCTTGGATACAAGCTCCAGGATCTGTCCCATTATCAACAAACCTGAAGAAATAGCCCAGAGGTGTGTATCAGAATCCATAGCAGAGGGGAAAACCACCCTGCCTGCAGATGGAAACTGTGGGTCCAGCCAAGCTGAAAAAGATGAAGTTCTGCCATGTCTCAGAAGAACAGCATCTGTCAGGAATTTCACTGATGTGCTGGCACTGAACTTGAGAAACAAATCCTCTCCTTCAGCTGCTGGAGGGAGGGAGAACAAGCTAAACCCTGAGTAATTCCACTCCTTTCACCGTAATTCACATTTTCTGACATCATCCCAAGCCCCTGTGCAGCAGGGAAACAGGCAGCCCAGTGTATGGAGGCTGCACTAGGGAAGATGAGCATCCCATAGAAAAGCTGGAATTCAATTCCTCTTGGAAGTAAATAAACCCTTGCAATATTTTCAGAATTCCTGCTGTAATAACACCTCTTTGAGGCAGCAATATTGCCCCCTTTCAGTGACATCCTCAGTGAAACACAACCATTGTACAACAGTAATTCATCACCTCCAGCCTTATCTTGCTCTCTGGACTCTTTTACGAAAACAAGGCCAGCCTTAGAGACAGAGCTTTAGCTGAATGAATGCAAAACCCCAGGGATTTGCCCAGGAAGCTTGACCTCAGCTAGGTGTTGCAGGGATCAGCCCCAGAAAAAGCCTGTGGCCTTCTTTTTGAGGTAGGAGATAAAAAATAAACTATTTTGAATCTCAGATCCTGAGATTAATAATGGATAACCCTCTCAAAAATCAGTACAAGTCCTCTTTTACTTCAGATGCTGAAAATTAGCCTTTGTGAAGCCAACACAAGTTATTTAGATATTATAGAACCAGATTTCCTGTGTTTCAATATTTATATTTGTAAAAGTTCTCCCAGAAGAAAGCTCTCCCACTCAAAGATTTATTTCCAGCCCCTGCCCCAGTTTCCCAGTAAGTTTAGTTTCTGGTGCTTCTGGCCACTTGATCCTTATGAGAGCCATGAATTAGGAGAAAAAAGAAACAATTATGGCATGCTTATAGTTTGTCATTAACTTGTTTGTTGGCTTTCTCAAACTCCACAGCCCCTCAAAAGAAAGCTTTTTTGATTGCTGAAAACAAGATATGCTTCAGGTTAGGAGGAACTAGGAATCCAACCTGACTGGGTTAGAGACAGCACAAACCCTTGGCAGCACCATCCCTCACAGGACAATATCAGCTGGATCATGGTACTAACCACTCTCACACCCCAAGGAGGAGGATCCTGTTCTACCTGGGACTCCAATATGGTTCTGGAATCACAGGAGGCTTTGCCATGTTCTGGGATCATGGGGAAGGGAAATTACATAGCCCTGGTGCCACAAGGGATGTCTAGAGACAATTCTGAGTTGGTTCTGCTCTTCCACCTGTGGTCATGGCCTTGAGGTCTGTGTGCAATGCATTTTCCATGTTTTAGAAAATAATTTCAAGCCCAGAACAAGACTGATAAGAATTGCTTCCTGAACAAGTTAAAGGCCAGGGAAGTTAGGAGAATATTCATTTGTATTTCTACTTTCAGAGAGTTCCTTACCAGTGTCCATTTGAAGCCCATGTCCAGAAGTAGAGCTCCATTTGCATTTCAGGGATCAGCACTTTCACACAGGCAGATTCCCATGTCAGAAGCTGCTCCTGTGCAGCTACAGCAGTACAAAGGAGTAAGGTGCTGATAAGCACTAAGCAAATCATTAAAAATTAGTTTCTTCTCAGGTAAATAGCACTGACATTGTAGTGGGGATTAGATATGCCTCTTTTTTCAGCATCTTGGAATCTAAGCAATAAAAAACACCTTACAAAAATGATTTGACAAGTACATGCAGGCAGTGTGACAGTGTTTAAGATCACCATGGTACCTGAATACAATGCTGTTCAATGATGACAGTGACAGCAAGCCAGAAATCTGGAGGTTTTTCAAACAAGACAAGCTCCAAGCTCCCTTTTAGATTCTGGTTTCCTTGGGTGGAAAAAGAAAGGGGAGGCAAGTGAACAAAAAAAAAAAGTGATGATGATGATTATATTGAGTTCCTGGGGGCTGAAACAATTCCAGGGTGATGCAGCTTACACTAATAAGCAATTCAGAGATTTAAAAGCAGCATGTACTCCCTCTCTTCCCCTTAAAACATTTTCTTAATATAGGAATCATTAGAAATTAAATGCTAGAGGAGAAGCAGTATCTTTGAAAACACACAAATACAGTACATAAAAGCATCTTTGTAAGGTTAGGATTGGGCCCATCCATAAGCATCACATATGGAATTAACCCACAGAATGACAGAATGGATTAGGTTGGGAAAGACCTCTGGGATCAGAGTCCAACCCATGACCCAACACCACGGTGTCAGTCAGACCATGGCACCAAGTGCCACCTCCAGTCTTCCCTGAAACACCTCCAGGGACCATGACCCCACCAACTCCCTGGGCAGCCCATTCTGAGCCTTATTCACCTTTTCTGTGGAGAAATTCCTTCTAAAAATTCCAGAAAATACCTCAGAAAGAAGCCAACAGCTCCTCCCAGTTTAGTTCCATCAACAAGCTTCCTTAGTATCCCTTAAGACCTATGTCCAAGGTGTTTATGGAGATGTGAAGAGCTCTGGGCCTGAGTGAAACCTCACTGGTGCCAGGTTACCAGCCTGATGTCACCCCATGCAGTGTAACCCACTGAAATAACCAGACCTCTATCCTTGCAAGAACCTCAGAAGAAACACGCTCTGGGTATCTCCAGGGCTTCCTCCACCCTGGAGATTTCTCTCGTTGTCAGTAATTGATAATTTGCTCCTGGCACACCCACACACAGCAAGTTGGCAGGGGTGCAGCCTTGTGAGTTTGAACACAAGTTTCCAAAAAAAGTTCATGTGCTTGTATGTTTGTGAGGGGGTGAGCTACACGAGTACCTAACACATTGCAGTGACTCAAATGGGGAAATCAGATAAGAGGGAAGATAAGAAGGAAGAAGAGACAAAGTGAAGAGCAGAAAAAGCCAGAACAGCTTGTTTTAGCCAGCTGTTTGTGCAAATGGAAGGCTGCACATGAAACCAAATACACTGAGAATTTATTAGGGGCATGAAGATGTGCCAGTAGCTTTGTAAAGTGTGAGATTTTCAGCCCATGAACACAGCACAGAACTTACAGTGGCAACTGTAAGATGTGACTTCTTCAGGGGTGTAACATACCCATGATCATAAAACCCTTTTTTTCCTGTTTAGGTTCTTATGCTATTACTTTAATACTCAAAAAATACCCTGGCAGGACATGAAAATCTCCTCCTGCTTAACCAGAAATCCAGACTGTAAAGGTTAAGCACTTCGCTTCCACAGAATAAAGCCCACATCTTTTCCTCTACATCTGACTCATTGTTTTTCACCTGATTTGTCTCTAATTAGTACCAGTCAAGACTAAAGATTAAACACAAGCCTGAGAGATAAAGGTTTCTTGTACAGAGGAGTGTGAAACCATGGACAAAACACATCTTTATAATTTCAAGTGTAAGAGATCTCCATGTTCTCGTTTTCAGCACAAAAAGTCATGTTCCATCCACTTTGGTGACCCAACCCCTGCCTTCATCAAAAATACCATTGAGTGTCAAAAGGATGCTGGCATTTGCATTAACAATGCTCATACTGTGAAGCATGTTTACCACTGAGGAGAGGCAAAGAAAAAAAATACTTATTTCCATGTGCAACGGACCCATTTGTTCCTATTTGTCACATTGATATTTTCTGAAAAATATTTCTCTGAAAAAGCCCAGGATTTTTCTCCTGGGAAGCTGAGAAGCCTCAGAGAAAAAGGAAAACAAATTCTTATTTCATTTGCTTCTCCTGTGTTGTGCTCATATGTGGAATGTGTTTAGAGATTGTTTCATTGGGTTCATGTGAATTGTTTTGACTTATTGGCCAATCAGGGCCAAGCTGTGTTGGGACTCTGGAAGGAGTCACGAGTTTTCATTAGTATCTTTTTAGCCTTCTGTAAGTATCCTTTCTGTACTCTTTAGTACAGTTTAGTATTCTTTAATATAACATAGTATCTTAAAATAATAAATTAGCCTTCTAAGAACATGGAGTCATATTCATCATTCCTCCCTACCCTGCAAATACAGCACATATTCAGTTCTCAAAATCTATTTTCAAGTAAGACCAACTCACAATAAAGGTCTGAAGAGGGACATTAGAGTAGGCTACAAACAGATGACAGATGAGGTGAGGGGGGGAGAGGGGAAGGGATAATGACCCTTTGGTTTACTGATGTTCAATGAGGCGTCTGAAGACTTCATCCAGCCTGTGCACAATCGATCCTCTCTGTAAATCCATTGAACCCCTTGACAGCATCCTGTTTGAAGCTGGGATTGCCACATGATTCACTGCTCCAAAGGGGAAAAGCCATCAGAAAGAAAGAGCAGAGTCCTCATGCACCCCACAGCCACACGTCCTGTCACCAGCGTGAGGTTCCACTGCTCCAGACTGACGGACAATTCTAACTGACAGGGTGAGCACGTCTTCACTGCAACTACAGCTCACTTAAATGCAAACAGGCTGCTTACTTTCAACTGCCCTCTGCCCAATTCTAATCAACTCTCCAGGGTAATAAGCCTTGCTTGAGTTCACATGCACCTCAGCTAGCAAAGCTGGTACTCAGCATAATCATCATTATGAACAAAATATTACAGCTTAGCTACACAAATGTACCGCATCAAGCTCATTACTTCAAACATATTAGAAGAGGCAGGTGCCAAGTAATTCTTCTGTATTCCACCCTTGTTTTTAAAGCTCTGTTCACTAAATCCACAGAATTTTAGACAAGGAGTTTCACTAAAAATTCCAAGTGAAGATTTCATACACTGCTTTAAAAAAAACCAAACACCAAACCACACATAACCATAGGAATACAATCTGTTCACAGCTTCCTAGAAAAATCAGCTGTGCTGCAGAGCAAGAACCACACACTGTTTCCATAACAGCACTGGGGCTCAGTGGGATGATGTAAAGCAACAGCACAAGGAGACACCCTGCAAACCTGAACCTTCCTCAGGACAGCCTCTGTGCCTTCATGTGCCCATGGCCAGCTTTAACCTGGGACCCTTTGTGGTCTTTTGCTGTGTTGCACAACTCCAGTAAAGGAAAAAAACCCAGTAGCTCTGCTGATACAAAACAAGGAACCAAGTTTGGGTGTGAGGATGAAGCCAAGGGAACAAAAAGATGGAGGAAAGAGGCAGAACAGCAGCCTGAGGGGCAGAAGGGAAAAGAGGAGAGGCAGAAGAAATGAAAGCAGAACCAGCAGAGAAAAACAGGAGGGAAAAGAGGAGAAGCAGAAGAAATGAAAGCAGAACCAGCAGAGAAAGAGAAAAGAGAAATGGGGCCTCACACACAACAAGGCAGGCTGTGCTGTTGCCAAGGGGTGACACCTGCAGCTCAGGACCTGCTGGACTCTGAGCCCACTGCATCACTGCTTTCTCCTTTAGCAAAGCCTGAGAAGGATTGACCTGATTGATTATGCAATATAACCAAATGACTACATTTTACTAGGTGCAAAAAGTTATTGCTTCAGAATTGAAAATCTGGAAAAAGGAAGATGTTCAGAGAAGGATAGAGGATGAATAATACCTGGAACTGGCATGGAGCACAGGTCTCTGGGGAAACCACTTCAGATAAAAGGCAGCATTTGACGTAGGCTCTAACAACGGGGAAAGGAAAGAGAAGCACTAAAACCCATTTCCCAGATTTTGGATGGGGAGGATATTAACAATCTGCTCCAGTATACCTCCATTTCACATATTCTCTGGCTGAAAAAAAAAAATCCCACTAATATTTTCTCCAGTAGCTTAGAGATATTGAGTGTTCTGCCATTATAATGCATGAAGCCATTGAATAAACTTCTTTGCCCACAGGTAAATGTTCTTGTGTGCATACAGGAGGCCCAAGCCAACATTTGTTCCAGGTGGTAAGTCACTGTGTGCTCCATATTTTTTCCAGATTTAGCCAGAGGCTCCTGGGGACTAGATGTCCATCAGTGCCATGGCTGCACTGTCAGAGATGAACCCTGGCAATACCACAAAGGCTTTGCACTCTGGGAACTTGGGTTGAGGGTTTTTCACACCAACTACCAGAATTAATGGAAATCCTTTTGTTTATGTTCTCCGCCTTATGATGGTATCCTTGAAATAGGAATTAAAATACCATCATAACTGATTATAAGTATTCATTTATGAGTTTTTTACAGCAGTAAGAGGGGTTGTGTGGGAGCCTCCACAATAATAAATACAATTGAAATAAACGACAATGGAATTAATAATTTTGCATTCAAAACACAGCAAAAACAAACATTAAACAAAGAGAGAATGAATGAAGAAGACAAATTACTTAGCAGCACCCTTTCAACAAACCTCTTATTATTCTGGGCAGTGAATGAAACAGAGTCAGTGTGGGAGAGAAAACAAACACACGAGCAGAGCCAAGCAAAGGGCACAGAAGAAAGGAGGGTGCGGAGGAGCTGCCTCGGGCAGGGAATGCTGCCAAATGGGGAGGACAGCAAAGGGAGAGGCCTGGTGACAACTCCCTGTCTTCAGGAGAAAGGCCTGCCCTCTGACAGGACACAGGAGGGCTGTTGGACACTGCTGTCACTTCCTAGGATGGGCCATGATGAGCCAGGCTGGCCCGGAGCACAACAAGTATCTGAAGTCAGTGTAAATTCCTGGCTGGCACAAATCTCATGTTCCCTATTTGCACATGGAAGCACTGGCCATCCTCAGCCCTCTGGCCAGGAGCTCTGCCTGCTGCCCCAGGGAAAGGCAGGAGCTGAAACTCTCCTGGGAGCCAGAAGAGTTCCTGGAGAGCTCTACACGGTGTCATGCAAATGCACCAAAAGGGGTAGAAGGAAGGACCAGGCTTGGAGCACTGCATCTCAGTTCTCACAGTCCCCTTCCAAAAATCCTCTTCCAAAAAGCAATGCCAGAGAACAGCAACATCTCTTTGAAAGAAAGTACTTGCCTGCTCAGAGCAAGAGCCTGTAGTTTAGGATAAAATACAGAGATTTGCTGAGCACAGTTTTCTAACCAGGTAGCTTCTGCACAAAGATCATGGCAAGCCAAAATCTTTCAGACAACCCAAAGGCCACTGGGATGTGACAGCACCATCTAACACCCATGTCCCTCAAACTGAGTTCTCCTCCAGCAGCTCTGGAGAACAATCCCCTTCAGAGATGAGCAAGAACTGTTGGTCTCCAAGCTCTGTGCCTGGATAAATAAGCTTTTCTTTTTTCTTTTCTCTTTTTATTTTCTCTTTTTCTTTTCTCTTTTCTTTTCTCTTTTCTCTTTTCTCTTTTCTCTTTTCTTTTCTTTTCTTTTCTTTTCTTTTCTTTTCTTTTCTTTTCTTTTCTTTTCTTTTCTTTTCTTTTCTTTTCTCTTTTCTTCACTGCCTTCTTCCCTACAGAGCAGCTCCAAGGCCTTCAAACCAATCCATTTGTCCATCATCTTCCAAACCCTTGCTCTCAGCTGCAGGTATTGTCTTTCTTCTTGACTTGGTGTGCTTGCAGAGGAAAGTGCTGGGGAACAAAGTGGCCCAGTCACACCTCCTATCCAGACCGTGCCATATCTCCTGTGCTCCTGGATCACAGCCTATCCACGCTGTTAATTGTCATGCAAAGCATTTGGTGTGCTTAAACCTGTAAGTGCTTCTGCTCAGTAAACTCAGCGCTTGTTCAATATGGCGTTTAAAAAGAAACTCACATTTAAAGAGGTTTTCTTTATAATTTTATTTGTAACTTGCATTAATTTTTAGCCCAAGAGTTTTGATTTAATGCAAATACAGGTCTCTCAGCCAGCAGCCTGCACTGCTTTGGCTGACAGTTTAATGACATTCACTCAACTACACTTCCCACAGTGTAATGGGAGGTGCTGCATTTCTTTTCTGCTTTTATTTCCTCAAAAATGAAGGCTGAGGCAGTTTGCTTCCACTGCCCTGAGCTGAACAAAGTGATAAGGTTTTATCCATACCACTCATTTGAGAGGAGTTGTCAAGCTGCATTAATCACTAGGCAGTTCAGACAGAGGCTGGAATCTATCTCACCAAACCTGAGGCTCCTAGAGCTGACCTAGTAATGTTTGCTTTCCTATGGAGTCCATATTCTTTGAGGGAATAGTCCAAGGCAGAAAGATTTATCATTCCCTCAAGCAGCCTGGGTTTCTCCAGCTCCTCTCTGGTGAGCTCTGGGTGAGCACCAGGATGCAGACACGGCTCATTGCTCAGCTCAGTCTTCAGTGAGAAGGAGCAGGTGAATCCACACCTCTCTTTCACCTTCTCACAGCAGTAGCTATTACAAAAGCCAATTCTGTCAAGTGGCGTGTCTCTTTGTATAATCAAGATATTTGTAGGCAGGAACAGGTTCCAGTCTAATTAAATTTGATCAGACTTGAGCTTTCTCCCAGACAGCTGCACTTCATAGCTGTCTCAGAGCATCATGGTGATATTTACTGGGAAACATGAGAGTTCCCTTTCTGTAAAAGCAGGTGGTTTACAATTAGCTGCAGACAACTCAAAACGACTGCTTAGAGCAGAAATGTAATTTTCTGAAAGGGGTTATTGGTCCTGACCATGATGCACTGCACTCCTGATCTGTCACACCTCATTACTTCAGCCCAAGGAAGTCAGGCCAGCGTAACTGGCTCTAACTGGCTCCGTTAGAGACTCTCCTCAATGCTGAGCCCTTTTAAGATGCTGCCTTCCAGGCTGAAGTCTTCCAAAAAAAAGCAATTATCAAACTCATTTTCTCAAGTCCTGTGGCATATTTACAGGTTAAATGGAATGAAATTTTTTAATAGTCCTTAAAGCACAGCTTCACTTTTGAGGGTGATTCAACAGAAATGGAATCAATTGACTGAAAAGTGTATTGCCTGTAAGCATTCAAATACCACTTCAGGGCTTTAAAAAAAATCTGGATATTATAGCAGCTTTGCATGTTCAACCAAGATTCAGAAGCTGTCTAATTCTAATTCCAATAGTAATTTGTATCTCATTTAGTTAGGCCACTGCAAATTAAATACAGGGCAAGCACATCCCTGATTTGCATTGGTGGAGCTTGGCCATATTTGAACACGAGGAAACTTTTCTCTTTTCATCTTCTATCTCCTGTCTAACTCTACCTAATGCAGTCTGGGAACTCAAATTACAATACCACAATCCTCACTAGGTCTCCACTGATGCAATTTATTACAATTCAATCACTAGGAATGTGACAATGTGTACAAGGAACACTGATTCCCAGCATAAAGGTCCTTTGGTTGTGCATAGTCAGGGTAAAAAGCACCACAAAGTTATTTCTGTACATAAAACAAGAGGTTTTGTACTCTCCTTGTGATTTAAAAGGGGAAAAAAGTCCTGAAAAATTGGTATCAAGTATGGCTACGTCTAAAATTTGGACAGTATTTCAGGCATCTATTAACCAAATTAGGCATATGCAATTTAAATTATGCTTTCCTTGTCACATTAACATGTTAATGAATCTACATCAGTGAGTTGAACTAAAAATATATTGAAGATTTGCATGTCTGATTATCTCTGTGGAGTTTTGCAACTGATAATTTGAAAGGAGGACAGGAAAAAAACCCCTTGTGTCAAGGTCTATGCAAAATTACAGCTGCAAGAGGTTTCTTAATCAAAGGATTGTCTTGTATCTTTTGTAAGTTGGAATCTCTTTTTAAATGAAGAGGATTTGCTCCAGGAATTATGTTCAAAGTAGTCATTTCCTCAAGTAGTATATAGGACCATGATGTCTTAACCAAAAGCACTTGCCAGTGATCTCCTCCCAACCATCTCCTTTCAGAGAAAAGCAGGGAAACTTATGCTTCACCCCAGTGCCTCTGTAAGTATTTTCAAAACAAGCAAAAAGAAAAAAAAAAAAAAACTGGACCAGATGCATGCAAGGAAACAGAGAAAGCTGTTTTGAGGATGAAACTGTCAACACCAACCAACTTCTTGTAACTATTGAATAAAAAAACCAAAAAAACCCCAAAAAAACCCCAACTCTGAACAATAAATGAGTTTATTTGTTAAAGCTGTAAGTCAGGACTGTAGGATGTTGCTGTTCCCAGACTTACAGGATCACTTCAGGCAACTCAGTCAAGCTGTGGCTCAGCTTACCACATTTCCCACTAACACCAGACAAAATAAGCAGGCAAGGAATAGGACCAGTATTTCAATCATGCTTCTCATTGTTGCTGTCACAAATCCACGTAGCTGAGAAACTTTCTAGAACCAAAGAATATCAATGCTGTTAAAGCATCAAGATTCCCCTGCTCTTGCAATCTGTGCAGATTGCCACCTCCAGATCCCCTTTTAGATCATCTCCATATCAGATACCTTTCCCACCCTTCTCCAGATGAACTCCACAATACAAAACTCATCCAACAGCCGTGCCTCTCATTTTCTATTCCTCCTCCATTCTTGGAAGAAAAATTGGCACTTCAGAGAAGTTATCTTCAGCATTCAAGGAGAGCTGCTTCATTTCTGTTCAAGAGATCACTAGCTAGAATTTTAAATGGTGGCTCTTTCAACATGTATGCTTAAATGAGCATTTTTTTCAAGGCAAGACAGAGCTCTCAATTTCTTTTGCTCAATTTTGCCCTCAACTTGTCCCTTCAACAAATTGATCTACACTAAAAATAATGTGGATGAAAAAAAATAAAAGGGTAGGGAGGGAACAAAAAAAAAATTTCATTTGGACTCACTCAGCCACTTTCAGCTCCATGAACACGTCACTGCTGGGGCAGCACAAGGCTGAGGACACACAGCAAAAGTCAGCAACTTTTCAAGTCCACCTGGCAGCAAGGAAAAGACCTGACACCAAAACCACCCTCTCAAACCCATGTGTGATCTTCTGTGGCAGCTCCATTTACTGCCTTTCTTTCAGTCTACGCTTTGACAAGATAAAGCCAGCATACCAAGGAGCAGACAAATCCATTTAACATAGAGCAAGTGAACCTGTAAAAAAAAAAGGCTTTGTTTCCTACAAAGTGAGTCTTCATTCATTCACTTGGGAAGGGGCACGAGCCTCCCCCAAAACTTCTCTGCTGGCCTCTGGAAGTCCCTAAGCAGCACTGCTAGTGGTTTGTAACAGCAAGAGCAACTGCAGCAGGAGTGAGACCTGCTTTTATCCAAATAGGGGGCCAGTATCCCAAGCCTTTCACATGCTGATTAACTGCATTTCCGTGCAGGGAGCTCACAGCACCTCAGCATTAATGCTCAGCCACCAACTGCCAAGGACAGCTTTGCCCACCAACAGATTCCAGCCAGCTACCCGTGGAATCACTCTGTCAGAGGTTTTGTAAACAGAATGATAAGAAGAAAAGAAAAGGAAAAAAAATTATGTTTATCTTTTTTCATATTTACCTAGGATGAGTAGAAGCTCTAGAGGGATGGAAAGCCCTAGTTTGCAGAAACTAGAATGGAAATACCTGCTCCATGAAATATTACACTGAGAATTAGCCATGAACTGAAGGGATTTTGCTTTGCCACTGTGGACTGTGTTGTTTCTTCTGCTGCATCAATTCTTGCACAGCAAAAACGGGAGTCCATCTTTTATGAAAAGTATACAAATATATATAGATACACACATATATTTAAGATAAAGAGAATACAAAGGATTAAGCAGCAAAAAGACTTTCATGCTCTACAAGTGTTTCTCCCCAGTTATGTGCTAGTTTTCTCCTTTTGTATCTTCTAACACCTTCTCCTGCAGTAGCTCTTCCTAATTAAAATAAATTAAGAACCTGTTTGCTCTTACTTGCACCCCGAATGCCAATGCTCAGAGATTTCAAAAGAGATCATGACACACCTGAAAGGATCTCCAAAGCACTTCTCAGCAGCAACGTGGCATAGTGTCAAGATGGGCAAGGCTGGCTAACTGGCAAAACAACAATTTTAAAGGTATTTGGTCAGGCTAGGCCTGTAAAAACAAGATGCATTGTTAGCCAATGCAGTGGGCATTGATGTTCATAACAACTCCTTTTTTTCCTGAGTTTCCCATGAACAATTTACTTGCTTATGTTGATATCCAAGTCCTCTGAAGAACACAGATTGACACCACCACCAGACCTAAGATGCAAAGAGGCTTTGATTTGCTGTATACAGGCTCTCCAGCAAAGAAATTTCCCCCTTTTAAAAAAGTTTTTCAAGAATCATGCAAAACTTTTGACTTCTATTAAAAAGATGCTAGGGAGATTACAATTTTTGGTCCTTTAACTACATTTGACCTCAATTATAGACTGGCTTTGCTGCAAGGTCATGCAGCCAAATGGTGCCAGCCTGGCATTCTGTGCAAATGCAGTGCTTTAATTTGCATGTTTGCAGACACTCTCCACACAGCCCCAAGTCCGTGGTGGTGGGAACTGCACAGACAGTGGGACTGCCTGTGATTATTTACACAGGCAAGTGTAAATAATCACAGGCAGTCCCACTGTCTGTGCAATTCTGTGTGACATAGAGCAAGTATCACACAGAAACTACTCTGCCAACGTGCCCCAAACAGAACAATTCCTCTGGTGATGGGGGAGATGTAATTTAGGGTCTCTGACTCTGTAGAGCCAACCCCAAGAAAAGGTATGTGGTGAAACACTTTTGCTGGGACAATTTTCAACAGCCAGCTCTGTTGACCCCAGCTGCCCCTGTCCCAGACTCGTTACAATTTGTTTCTCAAGGCTGCAAGAGATGCTCTGGAGGACATTTCATCAAAGCTATCCCCACATTTTATTGCTCTGTGTGAACTGATTGATGTTAGATTGCAAAATATTTGTCGATATCACTGATATTATATATTTAACAGATTGCAAATCCTCTGTCATAATGTGCAAGACCGGAGAAGGTAAAAAATTCAAGGGTCCAGGACTGAATCTGAATTTAGGCAGATGAAAGGCAGTAAATAGGCATCACTGCTTCGTACAGCTCATCCTTAATTAATGCAGAATTTCCCCTGTAATATCCTGAGCTCAGCTACAATCAATACTTCTATCTCAGTTAACTTATTCTACTTAATTACTTCAGCAAATCCAGTTCCAGAGTAAAGACAGGGAATATATGAGTATGTGTGCACTTGCACATCCACATATACAGGGCACAAATAAACCAGCATGGAAACTGTCAGCACTACTGATTACAGAATATCCTTGCTTTGTATAGGATGTATACCTGAGGTAAAAAATACTGTCAAATATACCCAGTGGAAAAGTGACACTTTTGAGTCAGACAGTTATTTAAAACCTCCATTTAACGCTCTTATCTCCTTAACATACTTATTACTCTTCCACATCCCAAGAACCACAAATAACAAAATTCTCTTCTTGTTCCCCAAGTTTCTCTCCACTCCAAGAAGGTGACAAAAATTGACCTGTCAAAGCAAAGGACTACAGAGAGTGCCATGCAGAGGATTAAGTAAATAACTGAGTTAAGTCAGTCAACTGTGTTCATTTCCTCTCTGTGGAGTGACCTGCTGCCCTCTCTATTTTTTATTTGCTTTTGCACTGTACTGCCCTTATGTAACCGTTCCCTCCAGCTCATAAATTTCCAAGGTGAACAAAAGCTCAAATGATTACATTCAGCTTGGCCACAAAGGTGATTTTTTTCCAACTGACTTCTACTTACCAGATTCCATCATTTTAATCAAATAAAAATATTAAGCCCATTGGAGTTAAGTTGATTAATTTGGCTTATAAATGCTCATGCTTTTCCCATTTTTGATGGGAACATCATTTCTGATGATGTTAATAGCTACAAAGACTAAGACAGATTATGGCTGGAAAGGAAAAATGGTTTGGTGGTTGCTTTTCCTTCCTCTCTGCAGGCCTGGCTGGAGTTATTTTGGTTTGGGTACCTGGAGCTGCTTTTCATCTCCCCACGCATCGCTTTGCCCACACTGATACCCTACAAAAAGCAATCTGCCTTTTCAAACAGTTCCTACATAAAAAAGCCTGGAGATCCATTATCTGGGGCTATTTTCAGCCATATCTCTGAAGCAGCCTGACCTGGAGTCACACAGAGGCAAAAGCAGGCACAGCCATAATCCTTCTCCCTATGGCATGAGTGTACTCCTGATGTTCTCTTGGTCTGACCTCTCTGCAGCAGTGACAGCTATGGCTGGGGATAACTGCAGCTGACAAAAGCCAAGAGAAAAATGGCTCAGAAAAATGCACAAAACACCACCACATCCTCAGCAGTGTTCAGTGTGTAGTCCCAGCAAGGGACAGAGTTTTTATAGAAGATAAATTCTACGATTTTTTTTATTACATCGTGAAAGCATGCTCATGTATGAATGCTAAAAATAAATATAATTTTTTTTATAGCACAGATGATAGAAAATTCAGCCTAGATTTCTGTAGCATGGACATAATTAACAAGTCAGAAAAAAAATTAATCTCCCAGAAGTTTACTTTGAGACCTACTTTACTCCTTCTCAAAACATTAATTAAACCTTTATAATCATTGCAACTAAAACTTGATGAAACATCAAGCTCCAGACCTTCAAAATACTGGAAGCATTTTATCTCCAACATACAGCACATGACAATTGTCTATACTCCTTATGAACACTTTCCACACATGAACTAATAGAATTATTACTTGAATTATTATTATTATTATTATTAGTAGTAGTAGTAGTACTAGTAGTAGTAGTATTTTCTCTGAATTATCAGGGTCTGGACCCAGCCACCAGCAGACAGTAGGTAAACTGCCAGCTAACAGTTCCTACTTTTTCAGCATCAAGTATTCTGTTGCACTGGCAAAGGTGCACTTCATCTAGCAAGTCTTTTCATCAGAAAGTATTTTATCTCACTGGGGAGAGTTTAAAGTGACAATCAAAATATAATCATAAGTATTGAATATTAGACTTTCACTGAAAAGGCTGTTACTAATGCTTGCATGTTCTTTAAAGAAAAACACTTGTTTTTCGTGAAGATACACATCCCTGGTGATTTCAGACCAGAGAAAGTATATGGAATGAAAGGCTGCTGTTTGCCCTTAACTCTGAAAGAAACTATCCTAATTTCTTACCTTGTAGGTAGCTTCTAGTATTTGCTACATTGTGGTATTTACTTACTGTATATCATTAACTGTTATGACCCCTCTGGCAGGTAGAGGCTTTTAGAAAAGGAAAGAGAAGAGAGACACAATATTTTGGGAAAAAAACCCCTTTAATCCATAATCCTGATGTGATTATCTCAGGTCTTTCCAGGAAGAATCCTGCAGGAGAATCCCAGCTTCATGTTAAACCAGGGCAAAAAATACTCTTTGATCATAAAACATGCTTTAAGATCCAACAAAGACCCAAGAGAAGTGATATTACATGGATTACTGGTATCTTAAACACTGGAAAGAAATGTATGTGGAAATACCCATTCTGTAAATAAGCCAAAGCAGAAAAGCCAAGAACAAATTCTCAGCTGATCTGTAATATCTGATCAGTCTCAGACTGATTAAACTGCAAAATATATAATGCAAAATATATAATTTTACTTTCTTTATATAAAGGAAGTAAAACTTATTAGCAAATCAGCCCACAGGAAGAACACAGCCCCAGGGGAGAGGCAGATCTCACAAGGAAAATAACATGACAAAATCCAGAAAACAAGTTTGAATATAATATTTGTGCCAAAGCATGGCACAAAACCCATGCAGTAACTTTGTGTCAGTGGCAAGGACAGGTATAAATCTGGGACTGAAATGTGCAGGTAGGCCAACACTGCACAGCAGTGGCTGCCCACCGTGTGGAGCAGGGCTGGTGCAGAGGGGCAGGAAGGGCATGAGAAGGAGGATGCTCCAGCTCACTCTCCCATCCCTCTGAGCAGATTCATGTCTGCCTGAAATTTCATGCCAAAAGAGCTTTACAGACATGCTCAGAGAGGGAGAACAAGATTAAAAAGGACATAAAGAAGGGGACAGGTAGCTACAGATGTTTTAAGAGAAAGCCGGCAAGGTAGATAAAAAACCCAAGAGGATAAAACCATTGTGCCAAAGAAAAGATGGAAAAAATGGACCAGCAGTTATGAGCACTGAATATCATAAGATGAAGGCAAATGCAGGCTAAAGTGCAACTGCTTTATAATTTTATTTTTACTCATAATGTTAAAGAAAATGGGCTTTCAAAGCTGATGACTAGCATGTTCATCTGCCTTTAATCTTAATATAAACCTGCCAGAATCTATAAAGACTACAACACCAGCATAAAGGAAACTTTTAATGTTGCTGGAAAATCTTTACTGAAGAAGAGTTCAAACTCCAATTTACAGATCTTGAATCAAAATTTTCAATGTTCAGAGCATGGTATTTTCAAATGTTCCTCATTAGAAGTGTTTTCAAGAGCACTTTAGGAAAAGGGTTCATTTTTTTCTCTTATCAGTAATGGCAAGGCTAGCAAGAATTAATGCATGCAAGTTGTGATGGATTCTCACACCCAAAAGCACCTCTCTCCAGTCAGAAAACATTCACAAAATTTGACAAAATTGACATAAACTCAGGCTAGTGGCATTTATGAGCCAGTCACTTCCAATTAATTCCCCATTCCAAACCATGGCAGGTTTCACACACAGAGTCTTTCTCTCATGAAAGAGCTGACTAAAATTCAGAGATGGCAAGCAGGAAGCAAAGTTATTTATTGAAGTAGAAGGAGCAGATGCTCCACCAAGCAGCCTGGTCTGCTGGGCAGAGACCTAAATCCAACCCAGAGGCACTGAGAAGAATCAGAGTGACTTCTGGAAAGGTACATTTTCTACAGAGCATTTCTTTGCTTCTGTTGAACCATGAAATATTCATGTCAATTCATTACATATCAATGCATTTGTATATTCCCCTGTTATCATGTGTCCAAATGAAAACAGTCTGTTGTGAATAATTTACTCCTGAATCATCAGCCAGCTTTCTTCTTCAAAGCCAGATCTTCATTATTCATCAAATCCCATCTATGGCTGACAACTGTTTAGAAAATATGTTCTCTTCTAAACTTAGGAAAGGTACCAGTATGTGTATTTGATGTGCTACAAAACTTGATATTTAGAAGAGATGTGCTAGCAATAAAGTAAAAATACTTATAAAGACTATAAAACATGACAGTTTCAACTTAGTGGGCTAGATCCAGTGTGTAACAAGTTGATCAACTTCCAGTAGGACTCTCTGTGACCTATATTTCCAGGAGGTCCTCAAACCCCAAACCTCATCCCATCACAGAAGCATAGAGCCTGATGTAGAGTGCCTCAACCCAAAGATTTACAGCAGAGAACTTATTTAATGCACAGCCAAAGGCTATGTGAAAGCAGAGCTCCTTAGAACAAATGTACATTGACTCAAGAGGTGACAATGCTAATTACTCCATGGCTGTTTCAGTAAGGACCAGTTTAACTCACACCAGGCTTGCCACAGCTCACTGGTACCCTCAGGGAAGGAGGCAATTTTGTGATTGATGGCAGTTCCAAAAATGCATTTGCACAAACATTTCCCTTTGCAGCATGAAGGGGCATTGCTAAAATAACTCATTTTGATTTTGTTGTGGGGCTCTTTGATAAGAGACAGTACAGTGTCTCAGAAATGTGTATTCTTCCTCCATCCCCTGACTCACTCTGCAGAGGGTGAAAGGAATATAAATGTCCTTGCTGCTTGATGTTACTGTAAAATCCATTACTGGGGGAAAAAAACAGTTTCAAAACAGGAGTCACTAACTACATAATCCCCTTGTGAAACACAACAATGATTCTGAGTTAAGGATGCATTTTTTAATGAATGTAGGTATTTCTGCCATTTGCTCACTAATGTACTCAATGTACTCATTATAATGTGCTCCCTTGTAACCTTTTTATTCAAAGCAACCTTTTTCCATTTGCTGCTAATAGAACACAATCATTTTCAATCTCAAGATCCTGAGCAGAAAACTCCACTTCTCTGAGGTCAGGAAAAAACCTGAAGGCACACACCATTATTGTATTGGTCATTGCAGAGAACCACAAGTGGAAGGCTCAGGGAGGATCAGCTTCCACTGACTGCAAAGGAAAGTGAACCAACAGAACAACTCCAACAATACCTTCTGCCTCTGTAGGATCTCAGACAATATGTACCTTCATTCTTGGCTTGGCTTAGCCAAGTTGGAATTCAATCACTCCTATGCACATGTATATTCCAGGTGTATGGATCGAGGTATTCCTAATTCAGGCACTCTTGCTATTACAATAATATGAAATACAAGGAACCTTGCTAAACGTTAACTATTAACATCAAAATTCCCAAATCAGCTCATGGCATGATTTGCAGTAGCTACTGCTAAGAAATGAGGTTTTGAAATTTACTAAAACATCACAGAGAGAAGTTACCAAATTGAAATATATTTCCTGTTAGAAAACAACAGCAAATGTGAAGATGGGAATCTGTGCCTTTAGCTGTACAATCCTATGGACTATAAAGATAAAAAAAGGAAGGCAATGTTCAGCACTGATAGAGCCATATATATAGATAGATATCTTTCAGGCAGATAAGGCAAGATTGCATAATGTGACAGGTAATAAGTAACATAAGAATGGGCGTTATGTAAAATAAAAAGGAGTCTTTCCCTTCATTTGTTCTAAAATGTAATTTGTGAGCTTTACTCTTTTTCAGCTCCTACTTTGCGTACTTTAACTAATTTTAGTGTTGAATTAAAAGAAAAGACTAATTGAATTTGCAGAGCATGGTATACAAACAGAATTATAAGATCATGTTAGATTTCTACATCCTCTGATTTTTCAAGCTTAATGTAAAGAGAGCTGTGAATATATATGTCATATATATATGTTAATATATATGTCATATCTTCTTTATATGAAGATAGGGGAAAAAAAAGCAAAAATTGCATTCACCACCCAAAATGTTTCTTTGTATCCAAAGATGGACCCCAATTTCAAGTCCAATTAAAGGGCCAGTGGTGATGAATCAACTGGCTTGATTTGGATGCAGTGAATTCAGCAATAGGCAATATACCTCAGTGCATGTGCAGCTACATCAGGTTTATGTATTTGCAAAAGGAAGCTTACCTGCCCATTTTTTCCCAGTTCCATTTCAACTATTGCAACAGGAGTGTTTATCTGATCAATGTGTCTCAACTGTGCCTTCAGGTCCACTCTCCAGTTCATGTTTTTCAGGACATTATCCCAGCGGCTCTGATTGATCAGGCTCTCGTGGATTTGAGTCCGGTGGTTCTTCCAAAATTTTGCAATGACTGCAGCCTGATCTGATGTGATGCCACCTTGTTTTTTGGTTTGGGCAGTGAGGAAAGCTTCCAGCTGATTCAAATCCATGTCTGCTGAAGCAATTGACTGTAGGAAAATAAAGGGAGTAAAAGGGAAAAGCTTGCTTAACTGAGGACTTTAAGGACACATCTTTAGGGTTTGACAAATACTCAATCATAATGGGGTTGCACAAACAAACCAGGTTATGCAAATAACCTGACACCTTTCATTAAAACTCAAATTGCAAGTGTCTGCTACTAATCCCAGATTCCTGCTCCACAGCAGCTGGAGGGGAGTGGGTTGGCTCCAGCAATGAGCTGGGAGTACCTCTTGGAATTCAGCACTGGTATGGGGTAGCAAGGAGGCTTATCCCTGCCTCCTGGCCCTTTCCCCACTGTGCCACAGGCATTCCCAAATGGACAGTGCCACGAACACTGTGTCAGGTCTGGCACTGCACTGCTGCCCTGCTGGGCCAGGAAACAGGAAGGCTGGGACAAAGAAGGTGTGCTCGTGGGCTGGAACAAGTGAAGGGACAGCCCAGCTCATTGCAACACCCACAGTTTCATCTGCCACCTCCACACCACAAACAAGGAAGCAAAACTGCTAAATGCTGCACCAACAAAGCAGGGCCTGCAGCAGCAAGAGCACAAGCCTTTCAAGGGAGAGTCAAAATGCCAAATGCAACTGCATTTTTTCATCTGTATTATTCTATCCATAAGGCCCAAAAAGCCTTAACAATGCACCTGCAGCTTCTTTTAGAGCATTGGTGGACTTTGTCAGGCATTAATTGTATTTTGCAACAGAGTGGAAGGGGTTATTTACTCCTCGTCCCTGTGCAGCAACTGAAATTATTATTATTATTATTATTATTATTATTATTATTATTATTATTATTATTACTAAAACCCCATTTTCTATCCAGTTTTTTCCATCTATTTTTTCAAAACTGACAAACCCACAGCCTTGTATTTGCATTGTCTCAGTGGCACTAGCTGCTGCTATATATGGCTGCGGAGGGAGGATGGGAGGTAGGAAAAGGAAGCTGTGGTTAAGCTTTCTCATTGTCATTTCAAGCAGATGCTTTTGCTTCATCTTCACACAAAATGGATGCAACTTCTCCAAAATGAACAAACCACCTCCAAGCACATGCTGACATGGAGCACAGCAAGGTGAAGTGCAGCCAGTCCTTGGGATTTGCCTCTATTTAACCTTCCCTGGTGTGGTACTGCTACAGCTGCATTCCAGGCACTGGGGAGCTACGACCTCGTTCCTTTAGCCAGGGCTGTGACATCGAGTGGCTTTGGGCTGGACACACACACTGTGCACCTCACACTGCCTGTCTGCAAACTGGGCAGTGCTGATCTAAAAATGGAGGTGTTTGTAGTGTTTTTTTACAAGGGATGAGCTGCCTTGCCTTGCTTTCACAATAGATCAGCTGCCATCTGTTATGTGACTGAGAAAAGAAATGGCAATCAACACTAGGAGTAAACCCTCGGCTGTATTAAGGCTCCAGCTTAATAGGAGCATCTGTGATTTTATTACAAAATCTGAGCTGCCTAGTGCACCATTCTGGCTTTTCTATAGGGCATTTGACATATTGGTACATACTGCTTGCTTTATATCAGAAATATTTAACTTAAGAGGTAATTATCCTGTAATAACTCATTATGCTGGAAGTGAAAACAGCACTTCTTTTTATTTCCAGAAGAAAAGCCATTCAGACTTACAGTCCTTTTCTACAGCCACATCTTACACTGTCTCCTAACAGCAGTGTGGAGTATTTTCTGCTTCAATATTTTTCACATCACCACATCTGTGTTTGTGTGCTGTGTGACACTGCTACTGCTCGTGTACTCCTCCTGTGCTGGTTGATGTGAACGGGGGGAGGAGGGCAGGTGAATCAACAAGCACAGAGCCCAGCACCTTCAGCAAGCCCTGCCAAGATCAAGTTCAGATGCAGACTTTCTTCCCAGTTCAGCTGTGCAGAAAATTGCCTTCTGTTTTATTCCTGTGCAGAAACCAAGAACACAAACTGTGTCCTCTGCACTGAGTGAAGCAAAGGTGTCATGGCAAAACACCTCAATTGTGTTAAATGTTAACCTAATGCAGGTTCATGGTGATACCAGGCACCCCTTTTCTAGGCTTGATTTCATAACCTTCGAGCATTTCACATTTGCAATCCTCTGGAATTTTTTTTTTAACCTCACTCCCTTCACAACAACCCTTTTTGCAAGATGCAGCAAGATTTCTGGCAGCACCCTTCTAAGCTGATAAAAAACTGCAGACACAAATTTCCTTACTGTGCTTGACACGTGATATAAAGCTGACTTTGAAGTGTATCCAGACAAGGAAGCTTATGACCAAACTTGAAATTTTAAGTATAAGGAACACAAACCAGTATTACTAGAGCATATACAGGACAGTTCAACCTGGCTATTTGGTGAAGATCATCAAGAGATTGACAATTAATTAAGGTGTGGTGTGAGCTACATTTAGAAACTCTGCACCTTTATGTATTATAAGCACCCTGATACAGTTTGCTACCAAAAGAGTGCCACATAAAACCAGGGGAAGGAAACCATGTATGATAATTGGCCATCATTTATACCTCCCTCATATACACATGTGCACACAACAGGGACAGTTTGATACTCTACACAAAAAAGAAACTGCACACAGCCAAGAACCCAAAAGGCAGCAATCATTCTGTATTTTGGTGCAGTATTTATCAGATAATGCATACCTTAAATAACACAGCCTTGTAATCCATCATTCAGACTAGAATCTCTCCCTTCTTGGAAATATGACTACTACTTAAAAATTCCTTTAAAAAAATTAACTGGAAGTGGGTACAAACAATCAATGAGTTATATTTTGGTACAGCTGCATGAAGACTTTGATTAGTGGAGACATATTTTCTTTGAAATTCCTAAACAAATCCCACTGGCTATAATGGTTTTCAAGTCACATAAGAGCAGTAACTCATTTTAGTATTCTTTTTCATCTTAACTTGGAAACATTTCACTGCGGACAAAAAACGAAAGACTATTTAGAGTCTTTGCTGATCTTTCTGGTCTCTTGTTGCATGATAGATTTACACAATCTATTCTTTAAACAAATGTAATTCTACTCCATTGCTTATATGAAGGGCCTCAGTTCAGATTTTTTTTAAGCTTGGGAAATGTTTTAGTTTAACTTGGCAAAAAATTATACTTCAAATCATATTCTGCATAGCATTACAAACAGTTCTTTCTATTACTTTTAACAATGCTCATTTATTACATGGAATATCCAATTATAGTGGATACATCTGATTGGTATTTCTAAGGATTGATTTAAGTTAAAACATGAGTGGTTCTTCTGTGCTTATATCTGGAGACAGATGAAATATATCTGATTATAAGTCTCCCTTTCATGCTATTAAACCCCAGGAGCTTCAGATGAGCATTTATCAGCCCCAGGACTATGACAATTATCAGCTGTTGCTCAACTCCAACTGCCATGGTGAGGATTGTTTCACTGCTGGAATATACAACACATGCACAGTTTAGCATCCAACTGGAAAATTCTCAGAGCTTAAAGGTACTGAAACCTGTTTTATCCATCTGCTGCTAGAGCTGAATCACTGTCAGCATTGGTTCTAAGAGTGAAACATCTCATTAATGCCGATTTCTTAGCCCAGACAGACCTTAAAGTGCAGAATAATTGCCATATCTTCAGTCACTGTACTGTTAGTGACACATCATTACGTTATAGAGACTTTATACTCTCAGGTAATTTCAGTTTTTGTTGGTAATCACATGTAATTTACCATTTCAACATAAAAATCTTCAACAAACAAAAAACAGAAATGTTTTCTTAAGAATGTTTAGAATCATAGCTGTTCTATGCCAGTGCCAAATGCAAATTAACTTTACTGTGACTATTCACTTAAATATCTAAGTAAGAAAAGTAAGAAATGTCTATTTCAAAACTAGAGTCTGTAAAACAACACCATTAGATATTAAAAATTTCCTCACATTATGTATTTTGTGATTTGTTAAAACACTTTTTCTTTTCCCTCCAAGAAAGCACAGCTTATGGACAGTATGTCATTACAAGCACACAAATCCTTTCCTTTCCAGAGGCTGGGCAGATGCTTTTGAACAGCAAGAAACAGTTTTAGTCATACTGAATTCTCCTTGTGTTCTCCTTCAACACAAACTCACTGTGTCTTCAAATACAATTCAGCCAATAAAAATAAGACTTCAAATACCATTTCCTTAATGAAACAATATTTGGTAATCTGGAGAGTATTGTATTAGCCTAATTAGATCCATCAGACATGTGCCCTGGTACACAGACCAGGAAAACAGACTTAAATTCATTATCTCTTCTGAGAAATAAAGCCTGACAAGCCTGCAGTACTACTGAGAAACAACAACTGGTAAAACCCACTGGGAAAAAGAAGAACACATTTCATTTTCAGAAGAAAAACATTACTTGTCAACCATCACAGAAGAGCTCTAAGAGCTGGGCACAGCAGCACGTGGAGGCATTTCCTCCAGCTGACCCCCAGAAGCGCAGGCTGCTGCACAGAGCAGCCTGCAGCACAAAGCAATCCCAAGCTCAAGGAAACAAACAACTCAGTGCCATGGACTGTGCTACTGAACTCGCCTCCTCAGGCTTTTGGGAGGTGGGGTAAAAGGTTACTCCTGCATCACAGCCCCTCTCATTCATGTGCTTTTAGAAACAGAACCCTGCAAGCCATTTCTCAGCCCCCAGGAATGCATGCAGGGAGCCGTGGAAGCAGCTGCAGACAGGCGGAACGTGCCAAGGAGCCTTGCTCAGCTGAACATCTTCACCACACAAAGCCCATTCTGGGTAACACCAACGTGCATCTCCCACTTTTCAGCCTCAGGATAAAACATTTCCTGGATTTGGGGGCAAACAGCAGCTGCCTGCAGGGAAAAGAAGCAGCACAGAACAGCGCATGAGTGCTGCTGACACTGTGCTATCTGTCAGAGTCAGCTCAGCGTGTTCCTCTGCAAAGAGCAGCTTCTGACAGGAGGAATCCAACATCTTCCCAACCCTGTGGTTTCTGGGTCTTCCTTTGTATGTACGAGCCAGACTCTCCCAAGGGCTGCTGAGATGTCCAGCCCTGTAACAAACGAGCTGTTCCCACAGATGGTCCCTGGATGTAAGTCCAGAAAACTTTCCCACGTTTCTGGAGATAATGGAGGTTTTCAACTAGTTGGTAGGTTGTGCCTCACAAACACTGTTTATTACAGTCCAAGAGCTCTCCTGAGAATCAGAATTAAGATAAAATTAGATACAACAGCCTGCAGCCTATCTGCACTTGGAAATGGTCATCCATCTTTTGGGAAAAAAAACCCTAAAACTAAAGGCTTCTACACCCCCCACAAATTTCTAGGTCAGAAATCACAAGTGACCCTAATACATTTAGTATTTCTACCACAAAGTGGAAAGATTTTAACTCATCTTTAAGTCTTCATCGAATCCATGGGGGATCACACAAATTCTTTTATTCATACCATATTCCATACCATATCCCAGTATTACTTTTATTTACCTCTTATGGGGCTGTAGTGAAAGCTGAAAGTGAAATAAAACAGTTTGCTAAGAGAAAAGAACCACTGAACCTGTGAACCATTAAGAAGTTAATAAATACATTTATTTAAACCCTGTAGCTTACTTTTTTTCTAGTATGTAACAGGTCTTCTGCAACAACTACTTTTTTATTCCAACCTTTTGATTCCTTGCCAAGGAGGCATTCACCAGGTCAACAGAGGTTCAGCAGACTTGTAAATATTTTTAAATTTGACTTCTGATTTTCATCAAGCTTTCTTCTTGGATGGGAAAACTCGCAACACACACCAACACAAAAATTATGGAACTGCTACTGCAGATGGGAAAAACGTGTGTGTGGATGATCAAGTTTCAGGCAAAATTACATCCTTCCTGTATTCCTGATCTTATTAAGCTTGATTCCACACAGACTTGTCAACTGTGCACATGAGAGGAAAAAACTCTTCTCAATGGGTCACTTCCATGCTTCTTCACTCACTCCTCCATCTTCACCCCCACAATTCCCAGGCTCCCGCCTAGCAGAAATCCCCTAAACACCAACCAATTTTTTTTGCATACAAGCTCACTAAACTATGCTCTTTGTTAAAATTACTTTTTTTTGCTTTAAAGTTCAATCAGAGGGGAGTGAATACTCAGCTATTTTTGACCTAGCTTACAAGTGAACACAAAAGAGACCTTAGCATTAGTTTTTAAAAGCATGTGAAGCGACCACAATATTTTTTCTCCAGCCTGCCCCTGCCAGGAGTCTGTGCAGCTGCTAGAAATGCCCTGTTTGAACTCACAACACCATAAAACACCACTTCCTAAATTTATTTGCAGACGGTGTCATTTTACTGTGGTGTGAAGATGCATTTGATGACAAAAGAGGATGAAGGGCTGATGAAATACGCAGCCACCAGAGGAGCCGCAACCTGAGCCGTGTTCCTGTGGTCACATCGCGCTTCCTGGAAACCTCAGGTGGCTCCCCTGCTCCAGAAAACATCTTTAGCTGAAGGAAAGCTGAGAGTCATCAGGATTACTCAGTCTGGACCTACTCTGTCTACAGAGTAGACACTTAGACACTTACGGCACTTATAAAACAAGAACAAACAATAATAACAAAACCAGAATGAGCCCACCCACGGATAACATCGCTCATAGGTGGATATCCAAGCGATGCCTGCAGACTCAGATTATGAGGAGATACTAAAAGCTTGAATTTTAAGCAATAAACATAAAAAAAAAGCACCAGCCCTTCCTTCCTTCCTAAGTTCTCAAAACACTTGTATTATTTAAAATAGAAAGAGGAAGAGTTATACAAGAAAAAAGGCAATGGAGAGTGCTTCTCAGAGAGCACAGATAGGTTGGACCAGCTGGAGGGAGATAAAACATGGAACAAAAGTTCTATTAATAGCAGATGTACTTGCAACAATAAAGGTGATATAGCAGGATTAAAAATATAAACATACTGAAATTAAAAATAGAAATATGAATTGTCCAATCTGACCTGTACTCTACTGAATTACAGCAAAGAAAAAAAATCCCAGACTTCATCAACAGTTTTCTCCCCACTCAAGTTCAATTTTTTGCTGTGCTTTAGAAATCATTTTGCCACTTAGGGTGGAGGGAAAAAAATGTCATATTTCCAGTAGTTCTTAAAGATGCAACCATATTACAGAGAAGTTTGAGAGGTTCAACCTCTTTCAAAATGAATGTGCACACACATGTGCTCCCTGAACTCGGTTTCAGCAGAAGGGAGCTGTTTTCTTGGAGAACATACAGATCTTTAGAGGTTACATTATTCAGTCTAAAATGGTTTCTTCTCCAGTCCTGAAGGAGCTGGATTCAGAAGCAAGAACCCTCATCAGATGAAAGCTGTTTAATGGACTATTGCCAAAGACAGAGAGGTAAATAAAAAAGGCAGAAGAAATCCAGATAGGACAGAAAATACCAGATGGTAAATAAAAAAACCCAAAAATTCACGGGAGGGAGTAAAAGCAGGAAAAGAGAGACAGACACAGTGACAGTCCTGGAACTGGTGACGTGACCTGTCATTCCCTTAGGAGCCCTTTCTTCATCCCCTCTGCTCTTACAATAAAAGAGATCTGTGTTTATCAGGTTTCTACAATCATTCTGGGAAAATTACTTGCTGCGGTGGACTACTGCTTCGTGTCTAATCTCATTTCACTTAGGAGAGTTAAAAATAGAAGTTGGAGCACTTCTTCATTTTGAAGACATGGAAAAAAAAAGTTGTAGTCCTACCCTGAGTGCAGTAATGGGCAGACATTAGCAGAGCTTGTTGGAGCTTTGCAAGCAGCGATCCTGTCAGTGAAATCAGCACAAACTTGCTTTATTATGAACCAAGCACAGAAACAGACTCAGTATCGTGAATTAAATTTCCACTTTTACTCAGAGGACCTTGATTGTCTGCATCCTAAAAGTTAATGGTTACCTCAGCTAATCTGTCCCTTGGCTTGCATTTGGACATAAAGCAGAGATGCTCTAGCAGTGAAACACATGAGCTATATGAGTCTCATCCCTCCACTACTGCCATATACTCCCTTTTAGTGGCACATTCTGACTCCAATCTCTGCTCTCCTTCTTTCCCAGCACTATTGTGCATTACCTGTTATTGCCACTCTAAGCAGCAGCTGGAGTTCCATTTCCTACCTGGAAGAAGAAGGATTCCTGCACTCCCAGCCCAGGCTGGGAACGCATCCCTGCCTTAGCCATAACCCTGTGTTTCAGAGCAGCACACAGATCAGCCAGGAAAGAAGGCAAGCTTACAGTAGTTCTACACTGCTTCACAGGAAGCAAGCAACAGTGCTCTGCCAGCTGGTCCTTCACCACCTATTTTGACAACTCATGTTACATGCTGACAGAGCTGACACGCGAGAGGGAAGCTTCCATTCTCAGGATCCCAGCCACCAGGGCTTCCTTTCAGCACAGGGAAAATGGTTTTCCCTCCTGTCAGCTCAGTGAAACATAAAACATGTTCCCCAAACCAGCAGCAGCCACAGTGGCTGTGAACAGCCGAGCATTTATGAGGAGAAAGGAGCAGCAGTTCAAACTCCTCAACACAGGATTCCCAACTGTAAATCCTCCTCTCCATCCCTGTTGCTGGACAACATCACCTGATAGGAGCAAAGGCCAAAGCAGGGAGCTTGGAAGAAACCATCTCTCACTTTCCCATAAAGACCTAGTTGCCATTTCCGGTATCAAAAATTATCTCTGCACTAAATAGAATTAACATTTTGGGGAGAGGAAAAGCTAATGATGTGATGAAACAGCTAAGACATTGACCAAAGCCCTCTCCAAGAGAATCCCATTAAACACTAATGGGATTACCCCAGAGAGGGTGGTTCTCTATCTCTATCAGGCTGGGCTCCTGGAATCATCCATCAGTAGAGCTGGCCAAGCCATCAGGTTTTCCCAAGCTTGTAGGAACCCTTCCCCAGCCCTGTGTCTGCCCAGCCCTGTCCCTGCCCAGCCCTGTCCCCTGCAGCCCTGTGTCTGCCCAGCCCTGTGCCCCCCAGCCCTGTGCCCCCCCCAGCCCTGTGCCACCCCAGCCCTGTGCCACCCCAGCCCTGTGCCACCCCAGCCCTGTGCCCCCCAGCCCTGTGCCCCCCCCAGCCCTGTCCTTTGCTGCACACTCACTGCTGTGGCTGGCAGAGCTTGCATGGACCCCACCAGTAGAAACTGCTTGGTGCTGAAAATCTGCTTTTAGATTTCACATTTTTAGGCCTCAACTGCTAGAAACTTCAGCAATCAATTGCTCCAAGACACTGCAACCCTTGGCATCAAAATAATTCAATTAATTTTTCTTGTGGTCAAGAAAAATTGTCTTTTAGTCAAATTGGGGGCCACTCCTATTCAGTAAAGTCCATGTCATTTGTCCACATGAACTGGACAACTTCATTAGAGCTTTCTACTCATTATGAGACTTTTTATAGATTTCCTGACATGTCATAAAATGAACAAGTCCACTTTCCTTGCCAAGCAAATGTAAATCATAAATGTACCATTTTTTCTTTGACAGAAAAAGGGAGGTACAAGCATTTTTCTCACTTCAAACATGTTAAAAATTTGAGCTAAATGAAAAAATAAAAAAGGAATCACAACTAATCCAAATACACAAAATATTTCTGCCATGTGTGACTGTGTAAAACTAAAAGGTACTTATACAAACAGCTTGTCAGAAGAGAATAAAAACCACTCTTGAACCAGAAAAGGCAAAAAGAGTCTGAGAGAACAGCACATCTGATGTGACAGTCTGAAGAGAGACAACAAAGCCATGTGTAAATGTCAGACAAGGAGTAAAAATGTCTGTTGATTACTTGCCTTTCACACAGATACTACTTCAGTGTCTGCCTGTATCTTCAAAACATATTTCATAATCCTGGCATCACAGTTCAGAGAGACTGCAAAGAAAGGAAAAGAAAAACTACCCACCAAGCTGAGGTAGAAATCTTTTGGCAAAGATCCCGAAACATCTCAAACAGAAAAAAATCTAACCTTATTTGGAAAAAAACCCACAGATTTTGCTCAAACTATATTTGTATTGCCACTTTTTACTGTTAGGGAGAGAGATGTGAAAAAACATGCTTTCAGAAATGTATTAACATGCACAATGACATGACACAATGACAAAAATATTTTAAAAATAGTTAGAAAAACACTTAAGGCTATAAACTGTTTGGACAAGTTGGCTGTTATGTCACATTTTCTCTGAATAGTATATTTTATGTCTTGTTTTCATGAGATTGTTGCAGTCTATTTTTACTTAGATGAAATCACATATAAACCAGAATTGTAAAGAGGTAAATATAGAATATGCCAAAGAATTAGAGGGATAAAAAAATGCATTCCAAGATCACTGTCACCTTTAAAAATTCAACTTGCAGTCCTCAAGCACAGCAGATAAACAGATCCTGAACTCCAGTGGGAACTGAGAATGAAGAAGGAGCCCCAGGCTTGCAGTACAATTCTAAAACTACCAACTTTATAAAAGATAGAATACTCTGAATTAGATCTTGGCTATCAGCCAGAACCAGGTGCTCATGCACTGTAAACAAAAGAAAAGGCAAGTCCAATTTACATCATTCAAACAGTCCAATTTTTAAATAGTTTGGTGGCTAAAATAAGTAAAGGAAGATTTGATTTCCTTGTTTAAGACTGGGAAATCCAATGGTAAAAAAAATATGGAAAACTACTGTGCTTAAGCTTCAGGTGTTAAGAATACAAAACAAAAATGCCGTCCCCTCAAAACAAACAAACTGCCAAAACAAAACAAACCCAACAAAAACAACCACACAAAACAAACCAACCAACCAAAGCCCACAAACCAACCAAGCCAGTTTGGTTTTCCCAATAATGAACCCTTAATCCTTCACAATGCAGGCCATCAATGTTCCACTCATTCTTACTTACTCCATAAATGAATCCTTCCCTTAAAATTCACAGTGTAAAAGCATACATTTATAATGATAATTATAAAATTAAAAACAAGGTATTTTAGGTCCTGCCTTTAAATAAAGTGACTCAATTCACCTTGTTATAAAATAAATCACCCCCCAGGGATGATCTTGGAGCCCTCCCAGGAAGCTGCAGCTAATCCTGACTGCCCAGGGAGCTCCTGGGGAAACACAGGAGCCACTGGGCAGCTCAAGCTGTCAGATGTTCTCACCTGACAACTTCTGTCCCATTGGGTTTTAGGACTAAAACATCAATGAAAAAGGACTTCATGTAACATATGCAGTGCCTGGTATTTTGTGCCACTAAAGCTTTTCCTTTTTTTTTTTTTTAAATTAAATAAACTATTGAAAAAACAAATGTCATCCAAATGTTGAAGAAGTCAGGCTCCATCACATTTGGTCACCAGACTGGAAGAAATCCAGAGCACAAGCTTCAAACTGCAATAATTCTAGCCATACAAGCAGATTCTAGCCATACCATACAAAATTTTTAGTCTTGTCTTCAATTTTTCTTTCTAGTAAGTTGTTGGATATACTGTACCCAGTTGCTACACACTAGCACAGTCAAAAATCTAAACTACATCATGCCAAGATTGTAGCTGCTAAAAGGAATTAAAAATTTCAGATGTTCAGCTTGTAAAAAGGTTGAGTTGTAAGTGTCATCCAAACTTTCCTTTTCGTACGCTAGCTGTGAACTTCACTCAAGTGCATACCACACTCCTGCATCTTTGAGAGTGCTAGTCAATGTGTTAACCACTCTCTCTGAAGAAAGAGAGCAAGAAAGAAAGGTCTATTTTCTGCTCAGCTGTGTGGCAGCCTCACATGACAGCAGTGAGGTTGAAATGAGTATTTGTAATTCCTTGACAGCATCAGTTGGCTCCTAGAGCAAGCAAGAACTCATCTTCCTTCACACCAGTTGTAAGAGACACCATTTTAAGAGTATCATTTAATAAAGAACAAAATTTCAGCACTGAGCCTTTCCTTTCCTTTTAGTCTTTCTTTATGCATCAAATCGAAGACAAGAAAGCCCAAGTTCTCCCCTTTTCAGGGTCCCACATTTACAAGAGGAAAGACAACTCAAAGTAGTCCAGAAAATCACCAGTGCTGTGAGATGATGGCACTGAGCTTCATTATCCTCTTCATCATTTCCCACACACTTTGGGGAGTAGGGAATGGAGCCTTGGTGGTACTGAAATAAAGGCACAAAACTACACGAGAAGCCTAAGGGAGTCCTTCTCCCTTTTCAAATGTATTCTATACAGCATGTGTTTGATGAATACTAATTAAGCATAGTAAAAGCATTTAATTTGGAATAATGATCTTCAAATGACTCCCTGTTCTTCAATCAGAATAGACTCTTGTTCAGGTCAAGAGAAACACCGTGGGGATCAGGTTGGAATAATGAATTTCAGCATAACCAGTATATTTCCCTTTCTGTGCATGGGAGTGTCTGTGTGCACACACCCCTCTATATAAACAGAATATGCTGCTCACAGACACACACATATGTGTGTGCAACTTATGAAATCACACCTGTAGGGTTTGGTTTTGTTTTTTTTTTTTTTTGTTTTGTTTGGGTTTTTTTGTTTGGGTTTTTTTGTTTGGTTTTTTGTTGTTGTTTTGTTTTTGTTTTTGTTTTTTTGTTTTGAGAAATGAGGTCATTAATGATGACAATGCTACGTACTTGCAGAAGTCCTACAAATGCAACAAACTAAACCATATATTTGGATGGGAAAGTGGGAATCAGCAGGACATGAAGCACTGCCACCACCAGGGAATCCAACCTCCTCAGCAGCATGCTGTTCTGGAAGTCCATTACCTGGCAATTAGCAGATTTAAGATCCAGTAGGGCATTCTAAAACTCAGAGGTATGGCAGAGGCATTAGACACGAGAAGAGCCAGTGCTGACCTGCCTGCTCTAGAAATCCTCAACTGGGCCAGAGCAACCAGATCTCTGCTTGCAGAGATGTAATCATCACTGTAATTAGGAGAGAGAGAGAGACAGAGATTTGCTTCTTGTTTGGGCAATACAGAGTCTACCACACCTGGTACAGATCAGTGACGCAGATCTGATGACGTTACTTTAATCTACCACGCTGCTGTAGCTAAGCTTAAAAAAAAGAAAAGGAAAAAAGCACTGCAAAAGGTCAGGTAAACCATTAAACTTCAGGTGAGCCATTTTCACTGAGGTGGCACAGTCACAGAATAGCAGCATTTCACAATCCCAGATGAAACGAGCCTGTCTCAATCAGTAATAGAAAATACCACTCATTACATGGACAATGCAATAACGGTGGGAGCCCTTTTGTTTCTGTCTGCCTGGAGGATTTGCAGGTGTAGTTAGCTGAGGTTTGTAATGTACAGGCTCCTTGTTCACACCCTGTTGTTTAAAACAATGCTCGTCGTGCAGAACAGCATCACCTCCAAATCCCAGAGCTACCATCATTAACACCACCTCCTACACATCTCCTCAGGAATCATAGTACCACTGAAAACAACACTGCAAATGTGAGAGGCTCTAACAACACAAGTCCCAACTTTTGCAACTTGAGAATTCACAAGAAAGTCATGAAGAAAAATCTCGAATGATGCAGGCACGCTGTTCTTTCTAGCTGACATACCTAAGCAACAAATTGCTGCTGCAGGCAGCGGAGCACTGATCTTATCACTCCTGGCAATGTTCTTCAACCCTGTCACGTTCTGCACCCAACCTTCCTCTCCACTTCATTGTTTTTAAGCATTTTCCCCTTCCACTTTATGTGACCTGCTAGCTGTGCCAGTTCCCTTGTGAAGTGACCACATGTACGCCAACCTAAAAGCTAAAATTACTCACATTAAAAGCAGTGAGAGTGCTTTGGGATAGTGCCCATGCACATTTTCATCACTGCAATTCAGTAGGTGCTAGTTCCAGAAAACATGACATTTTCTACCCTCCTAAGAGAATGCCTGAAAAAGGGGAAAAAAGAAATAATAACTGTGGGATTAGAGTTTTTACAAGAAAATGTATGCTGCAACACCAGACACTGGTGAGCTGGCAACTGAGCTGTGCTCAGATTAGTGAGCTACATAATAGTGGTGTTTTGCTAAATTAAAAAAAAATAGAGTATGATTTTTATTTAGTTGTTCCAGGCAAATTTTAATTCAGATAATAATAATTTTCTCATGTATGTCCTATTATAACACTATAGACACTCCCTCCCTCACAAAATTCTGTGTAAAGTTATTAATACATTTTCACCTAGCCCAACAACAAACAGAATTATCCATTATAAGCCCAGTCATTCACTGGAGTGAAAAGTGTAACACTACATGGGACACATTTCTGGGTAGAAAACAGGGGGACAAGTATTTGTTTTCCTTTTCCCTGAGTCAAGAAGAATGAGGTTTTTAAAAAGATTTTCTTTTTAGTTAGTAGATACAGGCACAACTGCAAATCTAAGTGGCTGAAAGCAAGCAGTCTCTCCTATTAGCTCTTCCACAATTTTATCTCAGACTGAAGCTGTTCTCCATCTCAGCCTTCCAGAAGTTTGGACAACTGCAAAGTGCTCTGGAGTTCATGACCCAGCCCACACATTTGAGGAATCACAAGGTATCTGAGGAGAGGGAAGAATGGCAATTCTTTTCCCTTATTAAAGAATGCAAGAACTCATTTATTTTCCACCAGTTAGCAGAAATTGTTAGCAGAAATGTTTCTGTTAGCAGAAATCCTTGCTGAAGAAGCAAAGGCCTTTATCCTCCACAGCTGAGGGAACCTTCCAAGTGTTTTTCTGCTCTGACCTCCCATGAGGGCAGGTCCCTGTTATGAAAATGGAGTTGTCTCTTCCTTGTCAAACAGGGGTAAAAATGCTTTGGAAACCCCTCTTGAGGTCACAACAGCAACTTCAAAAGGGCTCCAGTCCCTAGCAGGAGGGTGAAAATCTTTAGGGACAACATATTTATATGCTGGTTATCATGCTCTTATTATTATTTATATAATATTACCTATATAGTATTATTTATAAATATAAATAGATTTAACAATATAATATACTATATATTATTATATAATATATAATAATATGTATATAGTATTATATAATTTTAATATATTATTTATATAGTCTATATACCATTCACATATTATTATATTTATTACAGATGGTAACTTCCTCAGTATTTGTCAAAAAAACAAAAAAACAAACAAAACAACTTATAAATCAAACATAAATTCTACTTCTCATGCTGAAACTTTTATTATTATTTAGCCTACGTGAAGTTTGTTCCAAAGTAGAAGACTTTAAACCCAGCAGCAAAGGATGCCGTTCAATAAATGCAAGAGGTTACTGCCACCAAAAGGAAAACAGCGGCATTACTCCACATGGAAAGGAAATATGACCGCTGGACAAATACTGCAAATTAAACTTATGTAAGAAGCAGGCAAATTTAGTGTTTTAATCAGGATGAAATAACCTTTGAAAAACCCAAAAAAGCCGGGGGTGAGAATTCACAAAAGCTGCTCTCCCCCAGCTTCTCAGTGCTTTGCAGCCTTCAGGGACAGGAGGCTGGGAAGGATGAAGGCAGAGGGCAAAAAACAATTAACAGAACATTGAAATCATATGGTTCTCCAGGGCCAGCCTTCCTAGGCCTTTGTCCTGCTTCCAGGATTCTCCACACAAGAAATTAGATTTTTTTTTAAAAGTAAATTTAATATAGAAACATGATTTCACTACAAAATAAATGTGGCATTTTAGAAAGAGGTCAGATGATTCATGCATATTCAGCAGATGGATGGGCAGCAAAGGAACCAGGTGGAAGAAGTACATCATAATGACATCTTTTATAAACATAAACCCAGCACTACCCTCTGTATAATCCAGGGGGAGAGAAATTTAAATTTTTTATTGCTACAGTAAATATGATAGACTTTTTATTCATCCCCAAGCTTTGCACAGGTGGATTGCAGAAGGGTACTGGGAAGTCCTTCACCTTGTTTAAGCTCAGATCAGTGAAAGCAAGAGGTTGATTTATGGTCCAGATCCATGTTTACTGCCTAGAAGACACCAACTACTACACCAATTCAGTCACAGGGGCAACGAATCTCTCTGCTTCCAGACTTTGCCATCCTGCTGTTTGCTCCACTTCCTCCACCACCCAGAGGAAGGAGGACAAAATAAAACCACAAAAAGGTAACAAAGGCATATTTTCCCCTCAGTTTTTGTAATTGTAATCATAGATATTTCTCACAATCAAGTATCAAAACTGGAATAAATAAGCACAGAAATTCACATGGCACCTGACAAGGAAGGGAAAAGGCAGATCTTGCAGTAAGTAAGTTTTGCTTCTTCAGTAAGGTGCTGAGGAGACACCAGCACCCAAGAGGTGCATCCAAAGACCAAGATGTTGTAAGCACAGAGGATCACTTCTGAAGTTTGCTGCTGTCAGCAAGCACAGTGCTACACAAAAACCCTCCAGGTTTCAAGTCAGGGAGATACTAAAAGAGGAAGATAAGTTTAAGCTTCTCTACTTCCAAAGCACAGTCCCAATATCGACCTTCCCTCCTAAAACTGGCAGGTGTGAAGGAAAGAGGGCCCTCAGAGCGACCAGAAGGCCAAGGGGCTCTTTTAGGATGCTCTAGAGCACAGATCCTATAAGGATCCATAGAACTTAGCTCTCACTTCCTTTAAGTGACCCACTAGAAAAAAGCCACAGAGCCCCGAAGGAATCAGTTTTTAGGATTCCACTGCAGGCTTCTCGAGGCACCACATCAATCTGATCATTAAACAAGCGACAGAACCTTCATATGGGCAGAAAGCGAGTGACATCATCCTCAATAAAATTCAAAATCTCTCAATTCTATTTACAACTACCGACGACGTTTATAAATATGGCCAATCCAAGCGTGCATTTACCCACAAGGTGGCAGTGGACATCCAAGGATTGAGCACCTGGAGGCTCCCTGAGCCCATGCCGCTCTTGGGAACTACACAACGCTTTGAACGGAGACCAAAAGGCTCCATTATGGGGAAAAAGACCTTTTCCCTTGCACAAAAAGCAAAATCTGTAGACTTAATACACTGGCTTGCCTCATGATTGGCGGTGCTTTTCCTCACAAGAAAGCTGCAGTTCTTCTCAGAGAGGAACAGGTTCGTGCTCCCAGGAGCCCAGACCCCAGAGAGCCGCCCCTCCGTGCACAGCGCGGGCCTGAGGAGCTGCGGCTCCTGAGGGGCGGCCACAGAGCCCAAGGCACAGGACGGCGGAAGGAGCGGAGTTCTATGGGACCCACCACACCCTGGAGCCCCACTCCCGGCCCTGCACAGCCCCATCCGCAGCAGCCACACCCTGCGCTGGACAGCAGTGTCCAAACGCTTCCTGAGCTCCGCCAGGCTGCCCGGGGAGCCCGTTCAGCGCCCAGCCCCCTCCGGGTGCAGAACCTTTTGCTGATATCCAACCAACCCTCCCCTGACACAGCTCCAGGCCGCTCCCCGCCCCGGGCTGTGCCCGCTCGGGGATGGAGCCGGAGCTGTCACCGCGGGCAGGGCAGGGCACAGGGCAGGGCAGTGCTCTGAGCCCTATACCCGGAGCCCCCCGTAGGAGGAGATGCCGGACACCGGCGGGAGTGCGGCTTTCCCCAGACCGCGGCCCCTTCCCCCCGCCGCCGCTACCTGCAGCAGGCCGCCCATCTTGGCGCGCAGGGCGCGGAACTCCTCCGGCGTTGCCTCGGGGTAGAGCTGGGCGCGCAGCAGCTCCTCGGTGATGCCGGCGGTGCCGTGGAAGGCGGCCTGGGCGATGCCGCTCAGCAGCGCGCTCAGCGGCCTGCAGCCCTCGGGCGGCGGCGGCTCGGGCGCCGCCATCGCGGGCAGGGCGCGTCCCCGGTACGGCGGCCGCGCGGGGCCAGAAACGCTCCCCGAGCCAGCTCCAGTTCCATTAACCAGAACCTGACAGCAGCCAGCTGAGTGGGTACAATAAATCCCAGCTTTTTGAACTGGTTTAGTCACGGAAAATACTCCACTACTCATGTAGTTTAAGGAAACGTCCACCCTCTATCCTTTGCTGAAAGATGCAGGGCTGACCATTAAAGACGGGGCCAGTAAAAACAAAGGAACTAATAAAGACCAAGTGTTTTCTCTGTGCACCATTTTATATAAGTTTCAAGATAAAGAAAACATTAAAATACTTCATCTATACAAACACACTGTCACAAAAGAGACGGTGTGCTCTCCTACAGAAAATTTTCTTTGCTAATACAACAATAATACAGTGGTATTATTTACCTCCTGATTTCAGACATTGAAACCCTTCATAGTTGTACTTTTTTATGACATAAAAGAAAAATCATGTTGTTCACAAAGAGAAAATATGAGTTTATGATCAACTTGACCTGTTCTGCCTTGCTCTTTCTTCGGTAGAGAACAGGCAAAGAACAAGTTGTCCTTGCATGAGGGGGAGCACAGAGTACATCTTGAAGCTGGAAGTACAGGAAGAAATAACAGCAAACACATCTAAAATTTCTTCCACTGTCTCCATTCATTTGGACAGTATTTTAAACGTTCTCTTCAGCCAGTGGTATTGGGATTAAACAACATCTTTAGGAGATTTAAAGCATCTGGAGATACAGGAACTTCTTTCAATCACTAGAAATGAATACATAGGATGAGAAACAACTCCATTTGGGTACAGACTCCTCACAGCACCGCTGACCTTACTCAAAAACCCTGAGTACAGTTCATCATTGTTCATCTTTAAAAAGAAAAGGGAGCAGGGTAGGAACTCTTCATGCCTTATCAGCATCACCTGTGGAATATAAAGCAAAATTTCTCTCTGCTTTAAGTTTCTGAAGACACTGTCCCTCGATGACAGGCTTCCTTCTGCTGCAGCCTGAGGCAAGTCATTAGGTCCTAATGAGCAATGCTGGTTTACTGACAGGCTGAGGTACAAACTTGTTCTGGTAATTGCTTTTTCTTCTCAGATCCAGTGTACTCAGTGCCTTGCATGAATATGGCAAAACAAATCTGGTGCCAAGTGTACGTCTTGACTTCAAAACCAGCATAAAATTACTCAGAATGCACATGGCAGCAGCAAGTAACCTGTGTTTTTACTAATTATTTATTTGTTTTTGTAAACAACCTCATTTTTCAAGAAATTAAAAATACATCAAAAAGTCTGTCTCTACATATATACACAGTACGTGTTCAAATTTCACTTCATTGTGATGCCATGGTTTAAGCAGAAAAACAAAGAGTGCTTTGATCCAAAACTCAGCTGCAATACCACCACCTCTGGGGGCACAGCACCTTCCTGACTTTCCAGGAACACTTCACCTTTGATCACCTGGACCACTTCACTTGTTCTTGATCACCTGGACAGTTTTCCTGCCATAGTGGTAATAGCTGTAGGCAGATGTCACTGTTGTGAAAGCTGTGATGCACCTTTGGGGAAAAGAGGTCCTTTAAGTCATGGACAATAGAAAAAGTGCCTTTTTTTTAGCATCTGTTTATAACTACAGAGTCAGGAACTATGCTCCACACAAACACAGCTTACAGTTTATAAGCTGAAATTCAGTGCTATGGGGAGGATTAGATAAACAAAGGCTCTGCCATCCAGGGGTAAGCAGCATGCTTCAGTGTAACTGCATACCAGGACAAATTATCACCACACCAGCACTTGCTTTAGAGAAGGGAAAATAAAAGATTCAGCATTTGCAGCCTACATTAACTTTTACCAGCTTGAGAACTGACAGATGTGAGAAACTATTCCTTGGCAGTGTGAGCAGGAAGCATTCAAACCACTCAAGATTCAAACTTACCATTTTCACCAAATCCCAAAGCTAAAGAACAAGTTCCTGCTTCAGGCTCTTTCGTTTCCCTCCCAGACCACAGATATCCCTAAATGAGCAGTGCTCCTCTGTGAAAGGCTGACACCACCCTGAGGTCACTGCTACAGCCCTGCCTACCCCTCTGCTGCCCTCCCTGAGCACTGCCAGGGAGTTTCTGAGAGCATTCACAGAACACCCGGGCAAATTACACCCAGCGGCAACTCTAGATTTTGTCTTACCACCAGGATAGAAAACCACAGACTGTTAAGATCAAGGTTCATTCATAGTTCTTTAAACACTTCTCGGTTTGGGTTGGTGGTTTTGGTTTCTTTGGTTTGGTTGGTTTTTTTTTATTTCCCTAGAAGTCAAGTAGCACTTGATTTTGCACTACTTTAAACTAAGTTACCAAGTAATTCTGACATCTGCTGTTCAGAACTCTTTGTTCTGAACTTTTGCCAAACAGCTCAGGAAAAATAACTGCACTCAAACAGTTGCAGTTCAGAGCTCCAGTGAGAGGAGAAGGAACAGCATTTCTTAAGGAGGGAAGCTCCTTGATACCTGTTCTCATCCCATCTCTCTCCTTCCTTGCTAAAGTCTAGCCGGAATCACCATTTCTCCATGTGCTTTACAAAGAGGCTGCAGAAACCTGGATTTCAAGATAGCAGGTACAGTATAAAGCAAAAATAAGAATGGCTATTATTGCTGATCCCAAGGTTGCTTGCTCAAGGATACTTCTGGCTCAAGGATACTTCTGAATAAATGAGGAATCCATGCAGCCTTTCATCCTGCTCCTTTTTTCTCCACTGATCTGAATTTATGTTTTGCCTGTGTGCTCCATGCCTACCCCAAAGACTTGTTTCTAAGCTATTATTCCTGGATCCCAGCTAGTTTCATTAAGTACCAATAAATATCTATCTCTGGTGTCATTTAAGACTAAAGGTGTAAAAATTCAGGCATATGGGCTTATTGCATCTTCTGGGCACAGAAGATTTTTTTGTTCCACACAAATTAATCTTGATTACCAGTTTCCTTAGGAGCACATTAAATTATCTGGGAAAAAAAAGTAAGATATCAGTTACCATAACGTCTGCAGATATATGCTGTCCACATAATTGAAAACAGGTGCTGCTAAAGAAGCTGCCACCAAAATCAGCTGAACTGCTGTGTTCATCTGAGAAAAGCAAAACAGGAACTGTGAGCAACATGAAGGAGTACAAGGAATACCAACATACACTTGTATTACTGCTTTAAGAATTAGTTTACATTAAAAAAAATTATTTAGAAACCTTCTTAAAATAAAGTATCTTACTCTCTCCAAATTAGCACATGCTCTGACAGAGTACAGTTGAAAACCTTTCAGGATCTAAGTATAGTTGGCACTATTTTGAAACTATACTCAGCAGTAGTGGTAAATTATCCTCACCCTCCAAACCACACAATGCTCCAAGTACCCAGGAGTTATCTTTTGTAACAAGTTATTGCTCTTACCTTGCTGATGAATGTTGGTTTTAATTGTGCAGTAGCATAACAGGGGTTAAAATACCTACTCAGTGTTCTCTGTTGGGGGAGAAAAGAGGGAAAAAATGCAGCCCTTGTACATTCAATCTGAAATACCTGATACAGATAAATGATAAAGAAAAGGCAACTGTAGCACTAAAGAATTACACTGCTCTTTTGTAAGATTTATTATTACACATCACACACAGGAAAAAAGTTATTAGTAGCTCTGACTTATCTTTACAAACCATATTTTATTAAAACACTGCTCTGCTCAGAAATCTGTTTGGCAAAAGAACTAGCATTACATCTTGTTACCATCAAGCCTCAAGATGACAAATCTCTTGGTCACAACGTTGCTATTAATTAAGCTTATTAATGTATGTATTTTTCGTTATGATTGGACATTTTTAATGCTGTGCACTCACCGGTGGAGAAAGAGTTTTGTATCGCACGTAAAAGACGGCGGCAATGAGCGCCGCATCCCGCAGGATGATCATGGAAGTCAGGGGAACTGCAAGGTAAGGCAACACCAGCCAGTGAAAAACTGTCCATGATTAAAGGTAAAACACAACCAAAAGAGCAGGAAATTGGAAGCAAGACGGAAATAACCACACCCAAATTCTCTTGAACAAGTTCTGTGCATTACTGAGGATGTTTAATACAACCCTTGAAAGGGTTTAAACTGAAGACTTAAAACAATCCAGTCCATGAAAATAAACGTTATAGAGATACTATTATTGCTTTAAAGAAAGAGCACCTAAAAATGGCAGTACATGCCACTTTGTATGTGGCAGCACTTGCTTTCTGTGGGGTCCGTTTGGAAGTGTTTAAAGGGAGCAAAGGACAAAGCAAGAGTTCCAAGAGATACACAGTTTTCCTTCTAGGAACACAAGAAATGTTGCTACACATAAACTGACCTTCTTTACCTTATCTAGAGCACACAACTGACATTTCCTCACCTGGGATAAGATTTGCACAAGTTAGGCTCACATAGAGCACACTGATGAGGATTTTATCCGCCAGGGGATCGAGAGCACTTCCCAGTGCTGATTTCTGATTAGCCCAGTTCCGTGCAATAAATCCGTCCAACTAGGAAAAACAAAATTAAATTTCTCTCTGTTAGAAGAGATGAACCAAAACAGCTCCTGTACGCTACTTTAGAGACATATTTAATGAATGACATGAGGTAAAACAGTGAGTTTAACTAGGATAAAATGTGACACCTCTTAGCTGATACTTGTATCATTTAACAGACCAGCAGGTGCACAAGCACGGAGTGGCCAATGCCCACAGGCGTTGGTCAGGGAGCCCTGACATTCCCCTTTCCTCCATTAGCATAAAGTCCCCTTCAGGCACCTGCAAATTCCCTTTGCAGCACCACAAAGGATATATACAGCATTCCTAGAAACCAACAAATCTGAAAACAAATCTGTTTTGTCCGTTTCCATTCTACACCGGAGTCTGTTCCAATGCACGCCCACGGGATCCCCGTGAGCCCAGTGTTCCCAAAGCCTTTCCAAACCGACATACCAGGTCTGTCACGCCAGCCAGGACAAACACACCGAGGGCAACGTTGAAATTCTCTTCAACAATCAAATAGCCCAAAACTGGCGCCAGACCCATTCTCGCCATGGACAGGATATTTGGGATGGTCCAGGGGTTTTCATACTGCAAAGCAAGAAACGAAAAAACTTCAGGGCAGGAACTCAAACCCTGCCTTGGCACGTAGAAGAGTTTTTAATCGCTACAAATACTTTTTCCACTTAACTAGCCAGAAAGCCTGCAAAGTTCTTGGAAGCAGCCCGCTGCTTTCGCAAGGCGCACGGCCTCGACCTGCTAAACATTAACTTCTCCTTGGCCAGAAAAGCGCCTCGCTGCGAGAGCCCCCAGGGCAGGCAGAGTCTGTGCCTCGGAGCGCAAGCCGGGTGTGACACGGCTTAGCCCGCCCGTCCCCGCCGCCCCTCACGTACCAGCTCGGCGTAGGGTCCCGCCGCGCCGCGCTCCCGCCGGGGCTCGGGCGGGGCGGCCCCGCCGCTCAGGAGGCGCCAGGCGCCGGCGGGCGCGCGCAGCAGCCGCGGGAGCCCCGCGCAGGCGGGCACGCACGAGACGCCCCCGCCGCGCCGCCCCCCGCTTCCCGCCGCCGCCGAGCCGGGCCGGCCGCCCAGAGGCCTCGCTCCGCCGCCCGGCCGCCTCCGCGCCGCGCCGCGGAGGAGCCCCCAGGAGCCCCTGCCCAGCCAGGCGGCGGCCAGCATGGCGCAGCAGGAGCGGCGCGGGAGAAGCGCTACGGCAGAGGCGCTACCCGCGGGAGCGCGCGGCCTCGCGCCATCCGCCCCGCGGGACTGAGCACGGCGCGCCAGCCGCGCGCGGCGCGTGTGCCGCGAGCGCTGCCGGGGACGCGCGACCTTTTGCGGCGTTTTGCGTCAGCCCCGCCCCTCCGCCGGGCCGCGCGCTTTACGGCAGGCAGCCGAGTTGAAAGGCCGGTCCCGGCAAAGCGCTGCCCCAGTGCCTTCCTGCCGTATTCCCGGTGCATTCCCACCTGCCTCCCGGCCCAAACTCTTCCTCGGCGGCCCCCTGGCGCGGACGGCAATGCCCATGGCGGGCCGGTGGGCGGCTGCCCGGGCTCATCCCGCTCCTCCTCACGACGGGGCCGCGCCGTTCTCGGAAAGCCCTTGAGGGAGGAAGGGGAAGGTTCGCTTTGCCTTAAGGAACTGCTCAGAGAGCGCGAGCGGTCTCTGGTGCTCGGCCCCTGCTTCTGGCTCTCGCTTGCCCGCGTTTGCTGTGTCTCAAGGAGGAACGGGAATGGGTTCGCTTTTCCGGGTGCAGTCGTTCGTTGGCTCCTGGGGCACGTTCCTGTCCCCAACCCTGAACTAAGCCAAAAGCAGTCTCCAACACCTACTGCCCTTTAGCTCATAGAGCAGACCTTTCCCCTTCAGAGCTCCGATGTAGAACTATGATTTTGTACTTAAAGCATTTCATCTGGCTGACCAGTCTTCAGTTTCAAGTATATTTGGTCCCTGATGTCCCTTAAGTTAAGAGGGTGAGGCACTAAGTTTCAGTATTTCTGCTTTTTGTCATCTAGCTTATCTTACCTGAGAAATGAAAGAGGGAAAACAAGAATCAGCGCTGCAGTCCTGATTTTTTAAAGTATATTTTTCTTTAGGGAGTGTGTGTTGGTGTTTGTGGGTTTTTAATTCTTACACTGAAAGCCTCCCAGCTGCTGTTTCATTGCACCAGACCATGGTTCTGATTTCATCAAAGTCAGGAAGCAGCATTCAGCACTTCACCCCTGCTGAACACACATGGGTCTGTCAGGAACAGTTACACAGAAACAAACAGAACCTGTTGGTGTTACAGATCTTGTAATGGCCATTAAACAGCCTTGAACAAATAATATTTCTCATATATAGTTTAATGGAAGTCAAAATCCAATCCCTGCTTTACAAATTAAATATTGTAATAAGGATATTTTCTTAAATCAGACTTGGATTTCAAATAAAACCTTGGCTTCAAAGACTGTGTTTCAAAGCAGAAAATCAAGTCAGTTTCAGTAAAGTGTCATTTGGTAACAGCTATCAAACAGTGTTGTCAGAACCTACTGGAAACATTTCTAGACTTTAAATGAACTACAGTGCTGAAAGTACAGCTCATACCATCCTCTCATGGAAGATTCCTGGGCTGAAATTTGTGGGTCCAGCATCTCTTTCAGAAGTCAAGTCCCTTATGGCACTGTAACAGTATAAAAACACAGCTTCCACGCCTGGGGGATGATGAGGTCCCATTTGGAACAGAGAGCTGTAGGATGAGCCAGGTAGCAATACCATGTGCCAGTTTGTCCTGTTGCAGCTTTCCAGTTTAATTTTCTGCAGGGGTATCTCCAGCCCAGCAAACCCCAGCACTGTGGCAGGTGTAGCTCAGCTCAGGATGTTCCTCCCTGCTGCAGGTCAGCAGTCCAGGGGGACAATCATCCCAAGGAAGTCCATCACAGTGACTCCTCTCACATGGTCTGGAGCTGATAAACTCTTGAACCTTTCTTCAAAAGATAACCCTGATCATTTAGGGATCCAATAAAGCTTTCAAAATCAGATACCTGGGAAAATAAAGACAAAAATACCAAATCGGAGAATGACATCTCACCTGGTGTAAAGCAACATAAACCATTTGAAGGAACTTAGTGAAATGAAGTGGGCTAAGAATAGGTCAGTTTCCTTGGCAAACTCTTCACCTACCAGGAGGTCTCACACCATCAGTCCCCAGTTTTCTGCTTTAGTTACGCACTGGTTTTACTGCAGTGTTACACAGAAGCAGCAGTCTCTCCTTTATGACATGAAGAAAGGGTGCAGCTACATATGTGTAAATTCCAGTTCTGAAACAGAAGTATCTACCACAGAAATACACAATTTCTACAACTCTCCCTGATTTCCAGGTACAGAACTTCGAATGGGCAAAAATATGCTATATATGAAGGGAGAATTAGAGTTAATTAAATTAACTTCAATAAGTAGTCTTATTGAAGTTAATTAAATAAGAGCACTTATAAGTACTTCTTGAAGTTAAATTAACTTCAGTAAGTAGTCAATGGAGCAAAAAGTACAGTTAGCTATCAATAGTTCTGTTTGGCTGAAGCCCCCACAAGTACAGAATGCAAATCAATTACAGTGCAGAATACATTTGTGGCCACATGTCCTAGATGATGTTCCTTTCAACATTCAACTTCAGGATGTCTGAAGCAGGAATGAAAACCTGAAAGGCATATTTAATCCAGAGCAGGTGATGTGTGGTGTTACATTTTATTTAAATGGCATGCTCTCTCTCACCCCTCAAAAATGTAGTTTATTCCAAGCCTGTGATCCTCCCCTGAAGTATCATGTATGTGTAATCCCATTGGCCCAAGTCTTATTCTGCACCTACTTTGAATCTCCCTGTTAAGCTGTGCAAGGGAGATGAGAAGCTCTTGGCCCCTTTTCTCCCTAGGCTCTCCCTCTCTCCCCCTCCCTCCCCCTTTCCCCCTTCTCCCTCAGAAACCGTGCTGCTCCCGGGGGTGGGACCCCCAATAAACCCTCATCTAATTAGCACCCTCAGAAGCCATGTGGAGTCTCCTTGCCTGCCTGCTGCTGCCAGCCAACACACAGCTTAGGGGGCCCCCCAGGGACTCCCTGGGGATACCACAAACAAACAGCAAGAAATGGTGTCCCTGGGTGGGCAAAAACATTCTATATATGAAGGGAGAATTAGAGTTAATTAAAATAACTTCAATAAGTGGAGCAAAAATACAGTTAGCTATCAACACTTCCGTTTGCTGAAGCCCCCACAAGTATAGACTGCAAATCAATTACAGGGCAGAATACATTTGTGGCCACGTGTCCTAGATGATGTTCCTTCCAACATGCAACTTCAGGATGCCTGAAGCAAGAATGAAAACCTAAAGGCATTTAATCCAGAGGAGATGATGCAGAAACATCACTGCACTGCTGAAATGGAGCACGGACACCACAAGTCTAAACAATAGGTGTGTCCTCTGGGGAGGCAGAAGGAGTGCAGCACTGCAAGCACCATTGTCTTTCACAGATCAAACCAGGATCTTGCTCAGAACCAGCCTCATCAGTGGGATCAGCCTTTACCAGTGCAAGGAGCTGCTGTTTCCAATAGCTGTGGGGTCTGTGAGGCTCACAGAGACCTTTAAGGAGCCCTGCTCAGCCTAACAGCAGCACATTGGTTATTTCTGCTGCTGCAAAGAGGCACACAGAGGTGCCTTTGCCCCTCTCCCTTTGGCAGCACTAGCTGAGGGTGGCCTGGCAGTGTGTGGCTGCTGGAGGGGGAGCTCACCCGTAGCTGCAGCTGGCTGGCAATGTGGCGCAGCTGCTGCACGTCAAACAGGTTGTTGTAGGTCCTCTCTGCCACGGTGCTCAGGGCAGACACAAATCTCTTGGCCTGTGAGCGACTGCTCATCCCAGAGCCGTGCTGGGAGCGCTCGAAGTCCAGCTTCCCAAACTCGTCCGAGTAGGTGCCCAGCATGCTACAAACAGGTTACAAAAACAGATCAAACTCTCACTCAGCAGGACATAAAAGCAAACATACGTGGATCTGATTCCCAAAATGTGATGCTTGAGAGAACTTTCAGAAGCCACATAAAAACCACCCCCTATCAGGTCACTCTCTAGGGAACTTAGATTAAGCATTCATCCAAATCACTCTTGAACTTTAATTGTTCACCTGTACCAGAGAGTACTCACAGGGGAGAAAAAAGCCTTCAGCAGAGCCTCACTGTGTGCATTACTGTGCCCAGACACCCAGCACCACTGTGACCACACAACTCACAGGCCTAAGTAGTTGTATTTGACTTAGGGCTGCTGGCAACTTTTAAGGAGCAGCTAATAAATCCAAATAATAGTATCACAGAATCACAGAACAATAAGGTTGGAAGAGACCTCTAAGATCATTGAGTCCAACCTATGCCCTAGCACCTCAACTAGACTTTACCACCAAGTGCCATGTCCAGTCCTTTTTTAAACACATCCAGAGATGGTGATTATACCACCTCCCTGGAAAGAGCATTCCAGTACTTTATTATTCTTTTGATGAAAAACTGTTTCCTAATATCCAGCCTATATCTTCCCTGATGTAGCTTGAGATTGTGTCCTCTTGTTCTGTCAGGTGCTGCCCAGTGGAAGAGACCGACCCCCATCTGTCTACAACCTCCCTTCAGGAAGTATCATGGTTCTAAGCCTGATAAAGTGATTTCTTCATTGTGTTTGAATATGTAAAGAAAAGAAGTTTCAAATGAATAGCACTGTGATGCTTTATTTATTTTTAAAGCAGTGTTTTCTATTACCTGTATTTCATTATCTCTATCACATCCTCAGCATCTTCCTTGGTAGATTTCTCTCTTAATTCCAGCCTTGATCGTGCCTTTAAACAGAAAAAAATATCCCATGAAGGTTTAAGATATATCATAACTGATGTGAAAAAGGGCTACAATCACTCTACAAGGGCCACAAGCACAAATTTTAGGAGCAGAGATAGAACCTAAGCACACAGGATTAGAGGAAGATTTTTCTATTTTTTGTTAGTGCATCTATGTGTCCTCCTGCATACTTGCACTTTTAGGCTGTGGCTTGGAGTTTATTTGCTTTTTAGCAGTGTAGCCTTGTGAAGCAGCAGATCACAGACAGTGTTGTTAAGGCAGTGTTAGGGAAAATAGAAGCAGTCTAGGTTCAAGGTAGGCAGCAGTTGTTCCTGCCTGCATCTACTTTTTCTCCTTTTGGGGAATGTGATAGATTCTCTTTCCATCTCCTCAAGGGTCTTTTGCTTTATAAGAAGTTTTAAGGAACAGCAGCTCTTAAGCACTTTTAAACATGATGCATTCTTATTTCTTTTTTTTTTAAACAAAACAGAAAAAGCATAGTGATGAATAGGGTGTAAAAATTGTAGGATTTGGGTAGTACCTCAGGAATAATCTCTTTGCTTTAAATCTCTTAAGCATTCCAGCTTGCATTTACCTCTGTCAGTCGAATCAGGGACTCCAGCTGCCTCGTGGTGATGGGGGTGCTGTCTGCTCCTTGGTTCTGTTTCCGGAGCTCAAGGTAGAATTCCTGGAGGACTTGTGCAGCCTCTGGAGACAAGCTTGGGTGCACGTACTGCCGAGCGTATCCCACGTACTTCCTCAGCAGCTGATGGGGAATGGCATCAAAGTTTTCTCCTGTTGAGATCTAGCACCATTACAAAGAGTTAGATTTCTGTCTATCAGAATTCTATACAATAAAAATTTTAATATCAAATTATCATCCTTATGCTTTATCTGGTGAAGTCATTACTATAAGGGCTTTGGTGCTGTGTATATGAACAGTGTACTTCAAGTCCCCACACTAGTGTACTTCAAGTCCCCATGCTATGCTCAGACATGTAAACACACACACTTGGCCATTTCGGGAAAAGCAGCCAAGGGTTCTCATCTGCAGTGATAGGAAGTGCCAAATAGAATTCATTATAAAGTTAAATCCCTCCTCATAAAGAGAAAATCCCAATTCCCACAGCTCCAGAGAAAACTAAACCACCACTGCTGATATCTTGTTTCCAAAAGTGCATGGCTATATTTCCAGTAGGAGTATTTCTCCCAAGAACTGGCATTTGACAATATCAGTTCTCAAAGCCATCACTGAAGTCTAATGAGAAACATGCTTCCTCTCCTACACTTCCCAAATCCATGGAGTTGCAGATGCCCAAGGATTTGCTTCCACACTGCTCTATTTGGATTCAACACTCCATCACAGATCGTATTACACCAAATTATTACACCCAGCCCACTTCTGTAGCTCCTTACTGAAACCCAACACAGCAAATTTGCTTTAGAGCAGCAGCCCCGGGACAAGTCTCACCTTGAGCCTCTCGAGCAGGGGTCGATCTGATGTGGCCTGGAGGACAGAGTGCTCCTGGGAGCTGGCCCGTGTCACCAGGGCGCTGCTGGCGGCGGCGCGCCGGCCGGCCCGCATGGCCATCACGTGCTCCGACAGCAGGTGGTCGTGGTCCTCATTGGGCGTGTCCAGCAGGATGAACACCAGATCAAACCTTGACAGCAGAGCACTCCCCATTCTGGAGGAAAGACAAGGAACTTGGAGAGCTTGGAGAAGTGGAAAACTTATAGCAACTCTGTTCCACTTCAAACACAGGTAAAAGATCCTGTCCTGCTCATTCAGAATAAAGTACAACAGGAATTTCTCTCTCAAAAGCCACTAAAGATTATTAAAGTTTGTGTTCACACTCCAAAATTATAGAAAGAGATTGTACACAAGCTACAAGACTGCCAGAAGCATCTACTCCCGAATTATAAAAGCAGCATTTCAGAAAGGGCTCACTTTAGGTTCTCAGACACTGTTTTGGCCTTGTTATAATGTCCTCCAACGGGGTTTGCTGCAGCAACAATGGATGTCCGAGCTGGCAGACTGCAAACAATGCCAGCCTTGGCCAGGCTGATGCTCTGCTGTTCCATGGCTTCCAACAAAGCCTGGTGCTGGTTTCCCATCTTATCAAATTCATCTATTCCACAAATTCCTGGAAGCAATTAAAACAGTACAAAGACTTATCAGACAACACATCAACTGAAGGACAAGCATGTCCTATAATCTAGTGCTACTCAGAAATCCAACTTAGAACCCCAGGGACTACAGGAGACATTGGAAAATCTCAATTTCAGCCAGCTTTGTTTTCATTCCATGGTAATGCAGGCCAAACCACTATGAACTCAGCCTGACTTGGGGATGCAGCATTTTGGTGATTTGTTAAGATGATGAAACAAGCTTTTTAAAAATAGACAACATATCTCATAATATAGTCCTTTTTCAGAACCAGCAAAACTCCAGCAGCTGATATCAAGTCAGATCCCTGAACAAAAAAAATCCTAGTTCTTTGACACAGTAAATCTGGTATATGAACTGGAGAACTGATGTTTCCCTACACTCTAGGAAAGCAGGAATTGCCCCCAGAGAAGCCACTGGAGTAGCTCAGAACTTCCCATAGTGTGGAAGCCCAGTATCATACTTTAAATAGACATTTTTAGTCCACAGTTAAGCGAGCACTTTGGCTTAGCTGAGACTCAGCAGCACACACTCTCCTGCCCCTTACATATGGCTACACAGAACCTGTGGCATTCCATGGATACCTTGATCTCCAAGCACTAAGGCACCAGCTTCCAAGGCAAAATCTCCAGAAGTGCCATCTCTGGAGAGTGTAACAGTCAGGCCAGAGCTGGTGGAAGTATTACCACAAACATACACACCTCGAGGAGCGATGTTACACACGGCCTAGAAGAGAAACAAATACTTTTTCCTTCCCCAAAGTGAAGAATTTCATAAACCTCATTCTAGAGAAACAATTCAAAGTAAACCCAAACTTGTTTCTTTCCACTGAATATGGCCCAACAGTAAAGCTCTAACTCCTTGCAACTCCAAGACACAAAATTCTGCAAAGCAGTAGGAGTAACTTTACTTGGATGGTATTATTTTTTTAAGTAACAATGTGAAAAAACAAATCAGTTACTCTGTGCTGGAGAGTCCTCATTCAACAAAAGAATAATTTAAAAATTTTGTTTGTTAAGATGCTTGCATGCAAATCCATCACCTTGGCTAAGTGCAAATCATATCCTAATGCAATGGTCCATGTTAGAAGGATTTTTTAAAGAAGGTTTAGGTGAATTCTGTCTCCCTTGGACTTCACAGTAACCATGGAAAAATACATGGAATTTAAAAATCACTCAGTTTAAGGAAAAAAAAAATCTATTACTAATTGTCATAGTCATGCAGAAATACCTATTGAGATCAAAACCCAAACACAGTATCAGGTCCCTTTCCCAAAAAGATCTGTGCTAGCAACATGGAAATAAGGTAAGGAATGGAAGTAAACCTCACAGGAGGAGAGTCACAGGGTATCTGAAGTTGCATTTGTTCAAAGATTAATTACTTAATTTCACAATGGACCAGCTAAATGAAGACAGGAAGGAGTGAGCCTCCTCACTGGGGAAAAGGGTTGGTGAAAAGAACTGTGTAAGGGCAGGACATCAAGCCTGTAAGCCTGTCCTTGAAAACCCATGGGCCTGACAAGGACACCTGCTTTGGTGTTTAACAGGCTCCCTGGATAGCCTTTTGGTACTCTACTGTACTTGAGGCATCCCACAAGAAAAGATAGCTCCAGCCAGGCTCAGTCAACCCTTTGGTCTCAGCCCAGTTATCCTCCCATGGCTGCAAGTCAAGATAATAAGGAAATAGAGGAAAACAGAAAATAGTAAAAAAGGAAACCATACTTGCAACATTTGACTTTTTCCTAATCCTGGATCTCCAACAACCAGAACATGTGGATCTCCTCGCACTGGGATTCTGTTCTTGTCATCCACAAACTTCTGACATCCTCCAAACAAGGCTAGGGCCAACCCTGCCTTCACAATCTGTTGTGGTAGAGGCCAACACTGCTAAGCATTCCATCCCATTGTGGTGACCAGCCCTGACAGTCCCTAGAACTGCCTGCAATGACCTTTCCTTCTGGATCTCTGAACTTAAGGGTGTAAGGCTGCCACTCCCCTGACACCAAAAGAGACTGTGAGCCACAGTCTGTCACCATGATACTTTCTGAAAAATCCCCTTTGCCCAGGATTTTCTCCTGGCAAGCTGAAAAGCCTCAGAAAGGAATGAAAAAACCAACAGTTATCTGACTGCTGCTCCTGTGTTTGCTGCTTTGAAATGTGGCTTGGACATTGTTTACCAACAGGTGAATGTTTGAGTGCTTCCATGGGAATTGTTTTTTCTTAATGGCCCATCAGGGCCAGCTGTGTTGGACTCTCTGAGTCAGCCATGGGTTTTTATTAATCATTTTTGTTAAGCCTTCTGATGTATCTTTTCTCTTTCTTTATTATAGTTTTAGTATAGCATAATATGATATGATACATCATAAAATAATAAATCAGCCTTCTAAGAACTTGGAGTCAAATTCTCATCTCTCACCTTGTCCTGGGGACCCTCATAAACACAACAGTCACATGTAAAAACAATCCCTGCCCCCTTCCCCTGTCCCAGATAAGCCTTGTGAATCCTTTAGGAGTTGAATGGGGCATAAACATTTCAAACTGGAATTACAAGTAGAGTTTTTAGATTATTTACCTCATGGCCATAGATTGCAGGACAAAGAGAGCTGGAAAGCAAATCACAAGCTAACATAAGTGGAAGATAAATCATGTGTTACTATAAATAAATCACTTGTCCTCTCTCTCATCACAGAACACCTTAATAAACATAAAACTTTTTGGGTAGCTGTTGCTGAATTTCCAACAGAAATCAGCAGCAGCAAATTTCTTGAATTTTTTGGATAACCAGAGATGACTGAAACAAGAAAAGCTTTTCACTTGAGTCCCCACAAAGACAAAGGAGAATCAGCTTCCCAGTGGTATCTGCACCTGTTCTTGTCTCAATCAAGTAACTGCCTGTAACCCTCCTTTTAAAGTGCTGGGTTTGTGTTCTTTGACTCCACTGGGAGGGCCTGAGGGACATCCCAGCTAGAAGAGTACTTTTCAGTCTGAACTGAGGGTCTTTCACACCCTCTGCTCAGTTCTTGCACCTCTTTCCTCTACTGTAGAAAACTGGAGGACAAAATAGTACTTGAAAGTTGAATTTACATGGTGAGGATCAAAATTAACTGATTGTTTTTCTACACAGAGCTTTCTGTCTAAGGTTAAACTAGAACACAGGCAACTCCTTGAATCTCTAAACTGCTCCCAAAGTCCCAACATTCCCACTGCAACACCTCCCTCCCAAGTCCCTTGTCCACTGCAGTTTCTTAGGTCTTTGTGGTTTCTATTATACGAGGCTCAGACATTTCACAGCTTTAGGATGAGCTGTCACATTTGTCTGAAGGTGTCACACTGATTCATGTTTAACCCTAGACCCAGTCTAGGTCTGATACAACTTACTTCACAATGAGCTTGAACAGATTTTCCTCAGCTTGAATTTCTTGGATAGCATAGAGGTCTTTAAGGGAAAACTCCATGAATGCTCTCTGAAAGGTCTCATCATCAAAATTCTTCAGTTTTTGTCCTTTACTGTTGCTGACAGAATTTGCCTCAATGTACAGTAAGAACATACACTTGTCATTCTTATTCTTAGAAGGTCCTGTTAGAAAAATTGAGAAAGGATGATGGAGCATTTTTTCTATTAATAAGTGCTCATATTATCTACAAATGGCATAGAGTAATTCAGAAATATCATGTACAGTCATGTTCATATTTAAGTACTGAACATCTGCACTTTGGAAAATTGATGCAAAGTAAGTTTCTAGTTACCTTTGTTCTTTGAAGCTCCCTCCACTTATGTACACAACAAATATTTTCCTGAAATTGAGGATACATGTCTAGAGAGAATTTTGTCCCAGAATAAGTAATTTTTTCCAGAGATTTTAAATTATGATATTATTGTTGTCAAAGCAAAGTTGAATATAAAATGTTTCCACTCAATATTTTGGGGGAAAAAAAGATGCATGGTGCAGAAGCATTAAACATGTAGCACAGTAATTACTCAGTAATTATCAATTAATAATTAATCATTTTCTATATTGATTGATTACTGAGCAGAGAATGAAGTCTCAGAGTAAAACAGTCTTGCAGTTATCTGCAATGTATTCTTTCAGAGCAGTGCACAGCATATTTCTTCACTTTGGGAAAGAATAGGAAAAAAAGAGTTGAAAAATTTCTCTAGGGAGACTAAGCTAACTCTCCTTCACAACAGTGTGATAGTTCTCCTAATGTCTGAAGGAGATACTAAAGAGAAAATGTTAAGCAAATAATGCCCTAAAATAACTCTTCATTGCAAAAGTTTGGTAACTTCCAAGGAAATTTATATTTTATGGACTTATGGCACTGAGAGCTCCAGCTAAGGGGAGTGACTGTTGTTGTTCTCGTGTAAGCACTACCAAAAACCCCACTGTAGGAAAAAGATGCTGCACTCACCTTCCTCAGTGCTTGCCACCTTCACTATGCCTGTGACAGTGACCATGTCCCCAGGGACACAGCTGTCCACGAGATCCTGCACCAGCTCACACTCGATAGTGCGCGGGATCCGTCCTGCTTCCCGCTGGTCGTCTGCCATGAGCTCCTGCACCCTGCAACACACCAGGGCAGCTGCACACCCTGCAGCAGCAGCACACAGCACCTGCAGCTCTGGGCACCTTCCTCAGGGCACGCTTCACTAAATGGGTATAAACCACACAAAAAGCCCAGAAATGCAGTAACTGTGAACTCCGAGTTGAAACGCAGATTTTATACCACTGATGAGCATGTTCATGTAGAAATAAGTACAGTTAATAAAGTAAAAGGGACCTATGTAAAAAAAAAAAAAAAAGAACTCAGAGATGATAGCCCCCATGAATTCTTAATAGGTATTCCAACCCTGTAAAAGTCCAAGGAATTTCTCAGACCATAACAGAGGAACAGTTGACTCTGGTTGTGACAGTTCCAGCTCTGGCTCTGCACCTGGAGCTCTGAGATTCCCTGGAAGCCAAGCCAAGCTTTACCGAAGAAGCTGTGATGAACAGCGCCCTCTGGAGCTGATAAGACCAGCACGAGTTTTTACATGAATGTCACTTCAAACTAAGATTTTTAACCTTCCAGTTTACTTCCAGCTCATTCAGGTCAAGTGGCACAGCTGACCAATGTAACCTAATAGGGTTTTTCTAGCTGACTTACAGCTCGTTAAAGGGAATAATGAAATCATAGATGCAATTAGAAATTATTGATAAATGCAGCAAAGAGCACAAACTGAGCATCTCTCCAAGAGCTGGGTAAGGGCAGAAGGAATTTCCAGGAAACTATGACAGGGTAGGTTACAAAGTATACCAGCACTTGGATAAAACAACTCCTTTGTGATACAAATGTTGGAGAGTGCTTGCTGCAAAAGAGTAAGATTATTAAAATCACACTGTAACATCCTGTCACTTTTTGAGTGTCCTGTCACATCACATTTTTGTGCTTACTTGACAGACTGCCAGTCCACTGTGGTGGTTAGAGGAGAGCTCCTGTCAGCTGTGAAGGACCGGCCCCGGCACTCAGGAACAAGGCACTGCAACAACAGGAATTCTGACTCATTCCCAGCCTTTTTTAAAGTCCTAGGGTGAAATTGTCTTACTTGATTAAAAAAAAAACAACAACCCCCAAAGAAACCTACAAAGCAATAAAATTCAGCATCATTCCATGAAAAAAGACAATTAAATTAGGGCTACAAATTAGGATGTACATAATTGTGAGGATCTATCAAGCACAGACACCTGAACTCTGACTCACAGCTGTTAGAGCAAACACAGCAGAATTGTGTGATCCCCTCAGTGAACTGGTTTGAGAAAAACCAGGCACTGTCCTATACCTAATGACTCATTAAGTCCAGATAATAAAAAGTTAAATTAAAATAGAAAGTTCTAAACAAAAAACCAAACAATGTAAGCATAGAAAACCACCACAGCAAGGTGGATCTTTTTAAACACAACTGGTGAAATGGAAATTAAAAGAGAGAATATTTTTCCAGGTTTCAGGGAATTTCTATGTATTTTTGGTCACATATCCTGTTCCAGCAGCATACATTTTTTACAAGTAACAAGGGTCTGAAGTAAGAAAAGTGACACGGTATGTTTAATTATTTTTCAACGTGTCAGTTGTTTAACCTAGCTTTAAAGACTTTTTTTTTCTCTTTTTTTTTTTTTTTAACATTTTAACATCTGTGGTGCTGATTTTTGTGAAAACACACCAAAAAGCATGAAGTTTTGGCTTACCTTGGTGGGAAGGGTGTACTTCCCATCAGGGAGAGGAACAGCCTGCACATCCCCACAGGCAGCACAGACGAAGGCCAGGTTGGTGCACAGGGGTTTGATGTTGCTGACCCTCACCACGGTGCCACGCAGGGCGATGTACTTGCCGTAGCAGTTGGCCCTCACGTTTTTCAGCTGGGTTAGAGGCTCATAGTTGTACACCCTGCATTAGCACACAGAAAAAAAAAGGACAAAAATAACTCCCAAACCCATCCAAACACAGACAAAAAAATCCTACTCCCAATTAAAAAGGGTAAAATCCAGAAAAAAAACCACTTAGAAGTATTTTTTTTGGTGAATCCACAGAACAGTTTTTGATTCTTGCTCTAGAAAGCAGCAGAATATTCAATATTTTCACATGAATCGACCTCAACAGACTCAAACAGTACAGTTTGTTTATCCAGTGACACCTCTGGCCTAGCAATACATCACTTTAAGATCATCCATAACTGTCTCTTTCCACAGTTTCAGATAAAGCCTGGAATTTGGACTTAGAAGGACTAAAGTTTTATTATGGCTCTGCCACCACCAGCAGGGAATTAAAAATAATAATAAAAAAGAAAATAATTTTAAAAGGTAATTTGAACTCCAATAGAGCTTACACTCCCAATTCCCTCAGACCCTTGAAATGTGAGATGCCATTACTTCTGATGAAGAAAAAAGTTCTAAAGACTTGTTTCATTAAAAACTTCTCCAGTCAACAGAAATTTAAATAATTCTGCTTTTAATCAATACAATTCTATTTATAGAATAATTGTTCTGCTTATAAGCCACCTCTGTACTTACAAGCCTTTCTAGTTCAAGCTGTTTTTTCAGTTTAAAAGGAGGTTTCATTTCACTTTTTTCTGCACAAGGATATGAAGTCACAGTGAAGAGAAAAAGCAGAATGTAGAATGTTCTCCTGGAAAAAGCTTCACAGACCCCAGATTTCCCTTAACCATGCAAGCCACACATGGACACTGGCAAGGATTAGCCAGGAAGCAAACAGCTCTTCCTTGGGAAAGAAGAAGTGCCAGCCCCCCTTACCTGGCATGGATGAGAGGCACGTTTATGACAGGTTCCCCCTGCAGGGGCAATCCCTCCTGCACCTGCAGCTCTGCTGCGTGCCTCTCCAGGTCCTTGGTGAGCACCTGCATGGAACAGGAAGGGACACAGATGCCCACAGGAATTAGAACTCCCAACAGGGAGAGACACAGGTGTTAGAACTACATTCAGTTTTAGCCATCTGCTCCAATGTTTAATAAGGAAAATGCACCAAGACCAAAGCAACTTCAAAACGTGATTTTGTGGGTCCTACAGGAAGAGGAGAGATTGAAGGATTTGAGTTTTAAACAAACAGTAATTTGCCCTAAGAAAGAAAAACACAGAGATGTGGGGTTTATAACATAATGGCCTCTAAGTGCCACTGATTTTTTTGGTTGTGAGTGTTCTGCTTCCATGTATCAGAACCTCCTGTTTACCTGATGAATTGCCAGACCCATACACTGCAGTATTTTCTGAGGCATGTCCCTGAGTTCAGTAGATATATTTGGTATTGATTTAGTCAGCTCTCTGTCCTGGATTAGCTCCTTATAATCCACGAGAATGCTTCCTTTTCTTTCTATTTCATCCTGGGAAACACCATAAATAACAAAATACACTTCAAATTAGAAGCAAAACACCCAAATTGTGTCCTAAATGTTTCAGGTCTCTGATGGAGGCTACTTTTGATGGGGAAAAAACACTAAAAATCTGTAATGTTCTTGTATCAACAACAGGTTGTTGGGATGGGATATGTTTGGCTTTGTTTTTTACCTTGTCATAAAGCTCAATGCGCTGCATGAAAAACTTTTCAAAGGCTTGAGTCTTCTGGACAAAAGGAGACTTGTCATTGTAAACTAATTAGAAACACACCATGTTAGTCACAGAAATAATTCTTTCCACTTCACAAAATACATAAACAGGTAATTTTTCTTCCACAATTTTTCTGCACTGCAAAACTAAGGCAGATGATACATCTCCACAGGATCCCAGTAATGATCACAAAGGTTACAGTATATCACAAGAGTGAAGTCTTTATGGTATTTATGTTTTTATAGATGAAATTTTGGTTGTTCTTTATTTGACTTATAACTCTACTAACACTACATGTAATAAATTCTAGAAAAATAGGTTTAAAAATACCTTCAGAGAAATAAAGTTTCCAGCCCTTATAGGGAATAAATTGGTCCATCGTTGATTGGACTAGGCGAGATTTTGCTGGGAGAATAAAAAAAATAATAACGTGGATTGAAGAAATATGGATAGTGAAATTTTGCAAGTTTTATTCTCAGTGATTCTTTTGACCACGGGAGACAAATAGCTGTAATTGCCTAGGACAGTGCGTTAGAATAAAAGCATTATGGCTTCAGAAAGCAGAAGCACAAGGGCTGGCTCACCAGGTTCGGGCATCCTTTTGGGCTCTCCCTTCTGTCCTCTGCCTCGCCATCCTCCTCCTCCTCCTCGCCATCCTCCTCGCCATCCCTGGAAGCCTCTGCCCCGGGCACATCCCCTGCCCCTGAGCTCCCTGCTCATCTCCCGCTACCAGACGCGACGGCAAACCGAGCTGAAGAAACAAATTGCACCAGGAGACACTTAATTGAAACCAGTGCTGTTTTCGAGAGGACACCCCGCGGCAGGCAGGCCCTATCGCCCCTAGCACAGCGCGGGGAAAGCTCGGAGCAGCCCCGGGCCCGGGCGGGGTCTCGCTGCCCTCAGCGCCGGCTCCCGCCTCCCGCGCTGCCGCACTGCGCAGGCGCGCCAGCCGAGGCCCCGCCCGCGCGGGTCCGGCGCCTGCGCGGGGGCCCGGCGCGAGCGGCGGCGGCGGCGGCCATGGAGGGCGGCCCGAACGTGCGCATCCGTGAGGGCGACTGCGCCGTGCTCAAGCGGGACGAGGTCTTCAAGGCGGTGTCGGTGCTGCGCCGCAGGTGAGCGCCGCGCCGGCGGCTCCCGATGCCTCTCGGTGCCACTCGGTGCCGCGGTTTGCGCCTTCCGCCTTCCGCCCCCGCCACCCTCGGTGCGGCTGTGGCGGGCCCCGCCAGAGGGAAGGGGGTCCCGGTGCCGATCGCTGTCCCGGTCCTGCCGCACCAGGCAGGAATAGCGGCCCCACGAGACTCGTCTGACAGGTGGCGGGAAAGGTTTTAATGTTGTCTCAGTCCCTGCGGGAAAAAACCCCTTAAGCCCGGAAGATCTGCTGGCCGCATTGCTGATAGGACTTTGGAGGAGATTCCGGAGGTTTGGCGGTGCCGGCGTCAGAGCGGTGCCGGTGGGAGCGGAGCCGAGCAGGGCGCCCGCCGGGCCCACGGTGTCCGTGAGGTGCTGATGAGGATCGGGAATTGCCCCGAGCGCGTTCATCGGTGTGCGGGGGATGCCGGCGCTCCGCTCGGGCTGCTGCTGCTCTGGTGCCAGCAAAGCGCTCCCGTTTCGTTCTGCCGGGCCAGCTGGCACAGCAGGAGAGCGCCTGCAGCCCGGCAGGGAGTGCTGAAATCGCTGGGCACAGCCTGGGCTCTCGCCTGGCAGTTCTGTAGGACAGTCAGTCAGTATTGGGTAATGTGGCCAGGTTATTCTGTAGGATGGAGATTGAAAGGTGCTGTGCTTGAATGGCACTGGTTTGAAAATTATGTTGTTCAGTATTAGTGCTGAGTATAATTTGCATAATTACGGCTCATATTGGCAAGTTTTGACTTGAATGTGAGTGTTGCATAGCTCTATTTCATTTGCCAAGATTGGTATTTCCCGGGATAGCAAGGCAGCATTTGTTGGTCAGCCTGAAAGTTAAAGGCTTTGTGAATCCTGTTTTTAGTGAAGGAAGATAAAATGCACACCTGCCTTGGTGCAATCAAAATGAAAGGGATGGTAAATTAAATTTGTTTTAATGAAACATTTCCAGGATTGCTGTCTGTTTTCTTCATAGTCTTTTGGCAAATGTTATTTCAGAGGAATAATTTCAGAGGAAATTTGCAAAATATAGGACCATGCTCATCTTTTTGCTACTACTCTCCATGACCCAGCTTGGATTTAATATATTTTTGACTTTCTAAAAAATGATGCTGACAGGTGCCATAGCTTTATTTTATCTGTCATTTGAAAATTCTTTTGAACTGGGAAAAAAAAAGTTCTTCCTATATGGTCTATTTAAGTTCTTTGTTCTTTTCCTGACCAGTTCCAGTTTAACGTGGGTTTTGTGGTTAATTTCGCTCTTTGTGCTTGTCCTGCTTTTCTTCAGGGATATAGATGAAAATGTTATATATAAAGCTATAGTTTAGGCTCAAGTATAGAGGGTTTCAGATATAATAAAAAAAATGCTTTAACTATTACTCACTGTTCTGTTATTTCAGAAAAATAATTTTTGAGAAGCAGTGGTTCTACCTGGACAATGCCATCGGACATATCTATGGAACTACCTTTGAAGTAACCAGTGGTGGAAACCTCCAGCCAAAGCAAGAGGTGGAAGAGACAACCACAGGTATCCCAGAGGATTGACAGGCAGAAAAACTATTTCAAATTAATTTGTTTCTTTGATGATACCAAAGAAATCGGGAAAGCTTTCTATTAATCATTTGTTAGCTACATGCTGCTTATATTCTTTCTGTTATAGAAGTGCATGGTTTTGTCTTGATCAGTGGTTTCACTAGTCCTGTAACAAATAATCTTTTTAATGTGGGAGAAAATTTGAACCTCAGTCTGGGTGATTTTATTTACATTCAGTTTTACCTCACATATTACATTTCCTTGCTTAGGCTGTACTTTGCAAGGCCATGAGAAATGTGTGTTTAACCACGAGAAAAGTGCTTTCTGTGACACTAAAATCATGTGTTTCTCCCACTTATTTGGAGGTAGATTTTACAAATCTGTATCCTTTTCCTTTAGAAACAAAGGAAGCAGGGACAGATAATCGTAACATAGTTGACGATGGGAAGTCTCAAAAACTGACTCATGATGACATAAAGGCTTTGAAGGACAAGGGTATTAAAGGACAGGTAAAAAATAAGGTTTTGGTGTCATTTCTGTGCTACCTTGATGGTTATATTTTAGTTTCTGAAAAAGGATATTCTTTTTATCTGTGCATAGATTTCAGTGCTTTTTCTTTGTTCAGCTGGTCAAGTCTTTCTTTTTTCTTTTTTTTTTGGTTTTACAAAAATGCTAAAGCTGTTTTCAGAGAAAACTTTATGTAAGGTTGGCAACTTTGTCAGAGGAGAGTAAAGAATAATTTTTTGTGGCATCAGAAGTCATAACAGATAAAAAAGTACACCTCACATAATCACCATTTAGTTTTGTTTGTGTATAAGGTTCGAAATACTATTTCTGTATTACAGAGGTATTAAAATTGTGCAATAATTAAACTGTCAAAGGTGTAGGAAAAGATTATGGCCAAGCAATGAAGTTTTATCAAATGACTCTGTGTAACAAATGTACCAGCAGTGTGCCTGCAAGCAGTGCCTGCTACACAGGGGTGATGCTGGTGGTTTATCTGTACCTGGGAAACTCAGAGTGTTCCCAAGAGATCAGTTCTGTTCTGTTAGAAAAGGAGTTGGTATTTAAGCCTGCACCTTTCATGAAGTAAGGGATCTTTAAGCCATTTAAAATTGTTACTGAGGCATTGCAGCCAGTTGTGTTCTGCAGATGCTGTCAGGCACAATCCTCTCTGCTCTTTGTTTTACCCTTTCTAAGAAAATCAGGAAATTGCTCATGCTTACCTCAAGTTCAGCTCCTGGTTGCATCTTGCTCTCTGGAGCAGTTTTTCTGCTTTTTCCTGCTGGGTCCGAGGAGTTTGGAATGGTTCCTGTGTTTCCATGGTTGTGCTGCTGGTTGTGTTATCTCTTGGAGAAGAATGTGCTGATCAGGCTGACAGCTTTGATGGTTTTTGTTTTCACTGTCCATGGCAGAAGATCCCTCTGATGCCTTTCCTCTGTGTCCTGAGCAAGCCTGTGCCATGCATCTCCTGTGCTTTTATTAACTCTGCTTTCTGAACTGCAACTAATATTCATTTTGAGCTACATTAGCATCAATAGATATTATTCCTCCCTTTGTGTCTCTTAAAATCTGAATTCCTGTTTGTGAATGGTGTGTCTTGGTGATGCAGGACACTTCCCTGTTTCCTCACTGTAAATTTTACTGCAACATAAAAAAACCCTACAAAACAACCCAGGCACTGAATTTATTTTTTTCCTAGCATAAAGCAAAAAAGAAAGAGATCCTGTTTCAAATCATTAATCACATATGTTAAGTGTTTGAAGGAATAATGGCCTGAAAAGCACAATAGGAAGTGAGGAATACTTGCACCACTCTGTTATTTGAGCAGGTTTTTGAAGCACAAGGGGAGCTGCGGTGTCCAAATTTAAAATACTCCTTTTTTTTCATTTGTCCCCTCCATGTTTAATAGAACCCATAATTTTTAGCAGTTAAACTACTTGGATCACAGAACCTAAAATAGCAGCATTTTTGTTCTTGTGTTGCTGGCATGGAGATAAACCCCAGGCAAGGAGGGTCCTGTTGGATTGGTTTGGTTTTACTGGAGGTCCTAATGATCCCTCTAGCTGGAATCTGAAAGCATGAGAAAGAGTTAGTTGGGTTGGCAAAGGGGGGAGATTAGAACAGGGAGACCAAGAAACCAAAACTGAAATTCTGGGAAGACCTGGGAGCTAGAAAAGGAAAAAAATCAGGAGGAGTATTGCAGGAAGTAATAAATGCTAAGGACTTGGACATTGTGCAGGGAGTTGGTACAGTAGGGTGGCAAAATTTGTGAGACTGAAAAAATTATTGGAGTGAGGGAGATGTCTGGTGATTAACCAGAGCAGAGGGGAGGAACTACATGGAACAGGGAAAAAAGGTACCCTCAGAGATGCTGGAATCAGAGACCCAAAGAGGGAGTTGGATTAAATGAAATGTTGCTGACAGTATTCCAGGATAAACATTTTCATTTCTATGATTTTTATGCAAAACTATGTGATGAAATTCCTACACATAGTCAGTGTAATGCCTCACTGGTCCTGTTGGTTAACAGAGAGTGACTTTGCATTAGTGTCAGGAGAAGTTCATGGTATACATGCCTCTACTGGAAGAAAATATTTTCACTGCTTGTTTAAAAAAATACTGTCTATGAAATGAATGAGAAATAAATGCTAGCTGTAACAAAAATGAATTGTCTCTTCCAAGGAAATAGTTCAACAGTTAATAGAGAACAGTACAACATTCAGAGACAAAACAGAATTTGCTCAAGATAAATACATAAAGAAGAAGAAAAAAAAGTAAGTGAATTTTAAAATGTGAAAAATACTTGGTAATTCCCTAAATTGTTGAGATTAAAATAAGACCATGACTATGTTTTTTTACAGATATGAGGCAGTTATTACAATTGTGAAACCATCCACTCGCATCCTTTCAACCATGTATTATGCAAGGGAACCTGGAAAAATTAAGTGAGTTTTCATTTGGTTTCTTTTTTCAAATGTCAATAGCAAGATACTTGAATACTTTTTAAATACCTGCACTATACCAAAGTTTACAATACTCACCTTTCTTCTCTTTCCCTTGAACGTGAGGATTATGGTTTAATGAAAGGTAATGTGATACTGACAATGAATTAATATGGCAGCAAACAGGAGAGCTCTTCTGCATGCAGCACCAGAATTCACCATTTCCCTGTTAACACCACCTTGACAATTGCCCACACACACAGAAGCTCTTTGATTTTCCAAGGTACCTCTTACCTGCTTTGGTTCTGGCTCAGTAACAAGATAACCAGCCACTTACCACAGGCAAGAATTGTGGTCTTTAACCTGTCAGGGATTCAGAATCCTCAAATCTCCAGAGTTTAACAGCCTGTGGGTAACATTGGAGTTGGAGTCAGACGGGGCCATGATGCCAGGGATCTGGCTCTGTTTGATTTTCACCCACCTTACCTAAGAGATACATTGTTACAGACAGTAACAGTGGACTGATACATTTTTTAATGAAGGAAGAGTACATCTAAGATGCTGGGATTTAAAATCTTCAACTACATGTTATTTAAGTCTTCTCAAACCTTCTTCCTTCTCCTTCCAACATCTCTGCCCTTGGCTGCTTTTTACTATTGAAGATTAGTTGTAATTTCTGTAGCTTTCTCTGAGTCTCTTCAGTGCATGTGCTGGGTTTTGATCCTGGGTTACAGGTGATGCTGGCTCCTGCAAAACAGGTGAAAACCACAAGGGATTCATTACTGGATCAGGAAATGCATCCATACCATTTGTTCTTTACAAAGCTGACATACCAGAGAAAAAAAACAAACAAAAGGTTGAAGAACTACTTTCTCTGACTGGCACAGCACAAGATGCCCACTTTGCTGTGGGCACCTCCTGCATATCCTTCTTTTGCTTTTCCTGGCTGATTTCTTGTTGGCTCCAGCTCTAGTTCTTCATTATCAGATGTGTAATTATAATTTTCTGTGTGGTGACTCTGAAGGTCACTGATGCTTTTCCCAAATCTACCTGCAATCCAACTGGTTTTGGCAGGTTCCTGGGCCAGTAGGCAGTGTCTGTAAGCAAATTGATGTTTGTTCAATGCCTCTTGTCTTCCAGCCACCTGAGATACGACACCCTGGCTCAGATGCTGACTTTGGGAAACATCCACGCTGGCAACAAGATGATTGTCATGGAAACGTGCGCAGGCCTGGTGCTGGGGGCTGTGATGGAGAGAATGGGGGGTGAGCTACCCCAGGGGGGTGGAAATACACACCTGTGGGACACTGCAGCTGAGAGCAGCACTCCAAAATGCTTCCTCAGCTTTGGAAATCTGCTCTTACCACCTCCAAGATTCAAGGAAAAACTTGTTTTTCCACTGGGGAAAGTTTTTGCATCAGTTCAATATTTTTTTCAGTACTTAAAAAAACATAAAAAATGAGAATTAGATTTGGTATAATTGTTTATATGATTAATTTTATTAAATTTATAGCCTTGTATGTAGATCTGGTTTACTTCCTCTCTTAGCATTATGACATTGAGATCAGAAAAAGCTGTGAAGAGCTTGTATGGAGATCCTTCCCAGACACCTGGAAGTCCAGGAAAGGGAATAGCAGAAAACAGGAATAGTGCCACTGGAATTCTGACAGCACTGGAAATGTTGCAGTTTCTCTTGTTCCCTGCACCAGATTTAGTGTGTGTTTTGAAAGTATGTGACACTTCCTTCAGCTTATTCTAGGAGACCTTTGGCTCCTGATTTGTCTTTGGAACTCAGTTATCAGTTTCATTATTCTAAGACACCAGGTAGAGATGACAATTATATTCCAGAAGCCTGGAAAGGCAGGAGGTGATGTGATGTGCACACAGGTGTGCTGTCTGCTGTCTGGGAAGCACACAGGCAGTGCTACTGCAGGTTGGCCATAGGGCTACTTCCTGAAGTAAATAAGATACAATTTCAGTTAGCTATTAAGTGTGTTTAACATCTCACAGCTCTTCCTTTAGGGCCTGGATATTGAAGAAATTCTTTGCCAAATAAGGCTCTTTAATTTAACTTTTGGGTTTTATCCAAGCAACTCCATAAATAAGTAACAAACTTTACAATTTTGCCTTTTAATTATTTATTAAATTAGCTTTTTCTAGCAATTTGTCACTGCTTATATGAGCTAACAGCTCATATATTAGAAGAAAGAAGATAATGTTAGCTTCTGAGCTAATCCTAAGTACATGTTTAATACACAAATATTCCATGAGTTACCTTCTTCTGTGTTTCAGTAACTGTTGTCCTTCCAATAAAGGTTTGAGGCATATTTCCACAGCTTGTTAAATTTGATGGTTTGATTAAGAGAAGCAGTTTACTTCCTTTTTTTTAAATGGACCCTTCATTTAAGCATTTTAGAAATAATTCTAGATTTTTAAGAATTCTGGCTTTCCAATGTGTTTTGATTCTTTCCTCCCACAGGCTATGGATCCATCATTCAGATGTACCCAGGAGGAGGACCTGTTAGAGCTGCCACCAGTTGTTTTGGATTTCCCAAACCTTTTTTTGACAATCTTCATGAATTTCCTCTCAGCAAAGTGCAGAGTCTCCTGTCTGGGACATTCAGTATAGAGACTCTGCCTGCAGACCCTGAGGAGAATGCGCTGGTGGAAGAGGAAAGCAATGGATTGAGTGAGGAGAAACAGAGTTCCCTGCAGGAAACAGAGGAGGAGCCTGCTACTGAAGCAGCTATGGAGATCAGTCCAACAGAGGAGCAAGACACAATGGACATTAGTGCTGAAGATGCAGAGTTTAAAGAGAACAAAGAAAAAGAAAATAAAGAAAATGTAAGAATATTTATTGTGGCTGTTCAGGTTTCACAACATCTGTGGATATAAAATTCTGCTGTCTGATTCAGCCCTGCTGAAATGCAGCTTAGTCAGGTGTTTAGGTGGAGCTCTGGAAGTTGTCTTTTGTCTTACATTAAAATTCAAAAACTGAAAATGCAGGTAATAATTACTTGATAAATAATTACCAGTTAAAGTGCCAACTGTTTGTTTTGTTGTTCAAAGGTTCGGGAAAAGCAAATAAAACAGTGGGAGAGAAGGAAAAAGCTGAAAGAAGCTGCAGCTTTGCTGAGAGAGAAGAATGCTGATGGGTGAGTCTGCTTAGAGCTGTCACAGTTTGGGAATGGTGTTCCCAATTTAGTGCTCTGAAACATCCCAGACCATGGGGGCCATGGGATGGAGCAGAGAACTGGGGGCACAAAAGGCACCGGTTGAGATTTTTTTCTTTCATTTAAATGGCTTGAAATGATCTAAAAGTCATCTAAATATGAGTAAATATTAAAAATGAAAAAAATCTATGCAAAGAAAACAAGAACCCAGGTAGAATCTAATTCAAAATGGCTCCCATAAAATAACAGGATTCTAATTAGCAAAGTAGAACCTGAGGTTTTAATTTCATTGAAGTGAAACTAAATTTGTTGTTCTGGGTTTTTTTTGTTAGATGTTTTTAGAAACTAATTTCCCTTTTACAAAGGAAAAAAAAAAAACAACTTTATTTTACCTGTTTTACCCAGGATCAGTTACTCCTGAGGAACGATTTAGCACAAAGATTTTATATCATAAATTTAAAACAAACACAATCAATGTATTCCTAGAAATTGAGCTCCAAAATAGTGTAAGAGCATTTGGTGGGTGTGACTTTTTCACTGTGCTCTTAGCAAATGCTGGAGTGATTCAAGTTAACCAGGTAACATTAATTCAGTTAATTTAATAACATATTAATTTGTTTTCTTCCAAAGAATATTGGTTCACTGGAAATGAAGCTGTTCTGCTTGAATAAATTTTACTGCACATTTACTGGTTATTTTCAAATGCTTGTGTATAATTTTTGGGTTTCACTACTATGAAATATTTTAACTCATGTTCATTCATATACCTCATGTAGCACATTTAAGTGGTAGAATTTAAAAACATGCAGAACCAGGTAATTCTGTGTTCTCTGAAGCACTGAAGAGCTGAAGGAGGTTTGTAAAAAGCTCTGCACGTCTGTCTGGCAGTACCTGTGACCATGGAGCTGCCTGAACAGTGGCAGTGTCTGGGTCTGGTTTCACGCTGTTTGCTGCACCATCTCTGTAATTAATGTCTGTGCATGATCTGGCAAAGGCAAAATTGATGTTTGACTTCACTTGTCATTTCCTTCCCTGTAAAATAGCACATTCAGTTGTTGATTCAGTTCAAGGAGGCCTGTTTAGTATTTGTCTCTTTATTTGTTTTCAATCACTTTTATCCTCCTTTTGTCCTCTGTAATGCTAGAAAGCTGTAACAAATGACATTCCTGAAGGGATGAGTGATTCCTGGCTTTAGGAAGGCTCCAGCAGGATGGGGGTAAACAGAATTTATGGTGCCTGAGAGCACTGTCCCAGAGGGCTGATCCCCTTTCTTCAGTCATCTGCCTTTTATAGGCACTGCTCCTTGAGATCAGGAACCACAGAAAACTTGGCATGGAATAAGGAAATGCTTCAAATTAAGGACTAGAAACAGACAGGGAAAATAAGGGTTTGGGGACTTTTTGCAGGAGAGAAACAGGAAAAGGATAGGGGAAAAGGTGCTTAACACTGGAGGTGGGGAAAAGACTGGCACTTACTGGCAGAGTAAAGATAAGCTGTTCATGAGGCAAAGGTGGGTACCAACTTTGGGTACCTGAGTTTAACAGTATTTATTACTGAATGTAGAAAATACCCTTCCAGATAAATTTCTACCTTCTGTGCTGTGGTGTGGTAAAACATTGTTTGTCTGGGATCTGTTGGTTCAATTCCTTTGGTGAGAGTTGAGGTCTGATGTTAGGCCACTGAGGGGAAAAAGGAAGATGTTCATTGGGTGTTTGGTATTCTTTTAAAGAAGACTCTAGAGATAGACTATTCCATTTTCCTGACACTATGGAAACAGAAATTTGTTCATAAGCACACCAAATGTTTGGAGTTAGACCATGTCCCTCCCTCTGCCCCTTCCTGTTCCCTCCTCACCCACTGCATCCCTTGTGCCTGGCCAGGCTCCCTGCTGGCAGCAATCTGTGCTGCCATATGAAAGAGCAGCATTTGCTTTTCCCAGTCTCTCAGCCCTCACTTCCCTTCCTGGAGTCTGGCAGAGCCCCTGGCAGTGCCAGTGCAGCATTCCAAGGCACAGGATGAGGCTTTCCTTTATGGCCTGCTTGGGTCATGATGGAGCACAATTCCTTTGAGGTTTGCATTAGAAATAAATGGTCTGCAAGGCCATGGCTGGCAAATAACCAAAGTGGGAACAATTGAAAATGAATTATCTCACCTCCTTATCTCTGCTGTATCTACAAAATTGAAATGAATTTTTATCTCCCTTTTGCCAGGCAAGTTTAACTCCAGTGCTGCACATTCCCCTGGAGAACAAATATTAATTGATGGGGCATCTCAGTAGCCTCTGTACACTGTGAAGGAATTTAATTGGCCTCTTCTTTCTGCACAAGCACAACTTAATAGCTAATTAACTAATTATCAACCATTTCTTGCAGTGTAGTTCAGCAGTGTCTTTTTTGGATTAAAACTGGAGATAGTGGTAGAGAATCTCAACCATCTGTAGATCCAAGTTATTGTGTGATGTTAAAATGAGGATAGAGAACAAGAAGGCTTTAGGTTGTCAAGGACATCGTTTCTTTTTTAAAGGTTTTTAGTCATGCCTTTTAAGGATTTGTTCTCTCTTTAAATATTCTTTTTAATGAAGATTACTCAGTCTAAAGAGTCATGACTGAGGTTACATTCTAAGCAACATTTGGCAGTCACTTAAATTGTATTTGCAAAATGGTCTTGGAGCAGACCAAGCAACATGAAATTTCATAGACTGTAAGAATTATTGTGGAGCCCAACACAGCTGAAGTGAGTGCTCCTGCAATGCTTTTAATATTCTGCACTTTGGGGAGCAATGCTTCAGCCTTTTAATTACAGTAGGAAGTAATGATTTGTTTTTACATTTGGGGACTTGTCAGAGCAATGAAAACATGCTGATGAGACACTTCTAAGCTGTAATTGATTGCTGTGCTAAGTAGGAGGAAATGCCGCTAAGTAGGAGGAAATGCCACTAAGTGAGCAGGTTTCAGAAGCAAAAAACTAATGTGCATGAAACTTTTTTTGCAGCTTAATTGTAGCCAGCAAGTTTCATCCCACACCCTTGTTACTTTCTTTATTGGAATTCGTTGCTCCTTCGAGGCCTTTTGTTGTCTACTGCCAATATAAAGAGGTAAATCAGGATGTTACTTCAGCTGTTACAGTTCAAGCTTGGTGCCATTCTGCTGTGTAACCTCCTCTTTGGTTTTTCTAAGCCATTATTGGAATGTTACACCAAGCTGAGAGAAAGAGGTGGAGTCATCAACCTGAAACTGTCTGAAACATGGCTAAGGAACTACCAGGTAAGGATGGCAGCAGGGGGCTGCCAAAACCATGGGGCATTCTGGGGAGTAAAACATTCCCTGAAAATAGGGGGGAGGTTGGACTGACTGAAACAATGTCTAAGCTCAGGCATTTGCTCTGCCCTGGAGTACTGGGTGTTCTGAAGAGCTTTAATGCTTCACTGTCACCAGTTCCAATGGAAAGACTTTACTTGCTTCCATTTTATTAAACATTTGGTGAAATATTTGTAGCAGAGTGACAGGGTTAATAATTCCTAGATGTCCACACAAGGTGGGCCTGGCCAGGGGTCCTGTGTGCAGGTGCAACAGTGAGAACAGCACTGCAGTGTCCTGGACACAGGTAAAACCTCTGGGACCTGCAGTGGCAGTCAGGGCAAGGAGGAGGCACAGTCCTTACACAGAGGTGTGATGTGGCTGCAGAAAGGTGACAGGGACAGAACTGGAAATCAAAGAATCCCTTCAGGCTAGTTTGTGCAGCATCTGTGCTTTCTTGCAGAGTACCTCACTTCTGAGCACATCATGGCATTTCATGGGTCTCAAACCTTGGCTTTATAATCTATATTTAGATTTATTTATATAGATATTTATTTTATATATATCTTTTTTGCTGGCAATGCCATGAAAAAGTAACCAGTGAGGCAGCAGCTGTATTATTATGGATTTCTATAACTGCATTCTCCTCTGCAGCTACTTTAAAGATAAATACACTTCCCAAATGGCTGTTTGTTGTTGTGGCTGGGAAAAAAATTACATCCAATCCTGTAAGCTGAAATTACTCAACGTGATGTGCACACAGAGAGTAGATTTTTACAGGTGCTGGCTGTGGGGTGTGTTCTGGGTGTGTTTTGTTGTTGTTGTTTGTTCTAAAGGTTTTACCAGATCGCAGCCATCCCAAGCTGACCATGAGTGGAGGTGGAGGGTACCTCCTGTCTGGCATCACTGTAGTCTTGGAGAAGGGCAAGTCTGATTCCAGTAACTCAGAAGCACTAGAGATGGAAGAGCCATCATCTAAAAGATGCAAACTTCAAGACCTTCCTTGTTAACATTTGGAGAATGACTCATGGCTTAGATCTCAGGAGTTTGGTGAAATAACAAGTCCTTCCTGTGCTGTTGGCAGCACAGGGCTGTGCCTGTCCTGCATCTGTCAGAGAAAGCAGCAGAACTGCAGGAGAGGGAGGACTCACCTGCTCCTTAGCAGTTCACATCATCTGAATGTCAAGGAAAACCCTTGGGAGCAAACATCCCACTGAACTCATAGGAACTTCAAGAGGGAGAGAAGATCAAGAGCAGACAAAGCCTCAGTGCAGACATTCTGTTTGTTGCCAAATCTGAATACGAGGTAGTTTTTTAGAAGGCCTAGTTGGAATCAACACATCCAGCTTAGCTTTCCATTCTCCCAGAAAGGCAGCAAAGGATTTCCCTCAGGATTCCACGTGGTGATCTGCTCCCACGTGGGACACAGAACTCAGCTCTGTTCTGTGATTTAAGAAAGTAGAATGAACAGCAAAAATAATACACTTTTTTTTCTTCCAAAGGAACAATAAAAAGAGAAATCTAATGGTAGAGATGACCCCATGCTGACAGCATGACTCCACATTTTTCTGAAATTAATACAGAGGAGAAAGTGCATGTTCATAAATTAAAATACTAAATATTTAAATAATGTCACTATTAATATTGTCCGTCACTTTCCAAGACATTTTCTGAGAGTTGCTGTATGTTTTTAAGATATGACTATTTTGGAAACTGCTGTATGTATATTTATTTATTCTACTGTTAGATCTTTCAGATGTTGGGCTTTTTTTTTATTAATTTTTTTAACTTTGCATTTGCCATTTCAATTAAACTACAGGGTGTTTTTTCCCTAAAGAGATTTATCTTTTTTCTTACTTTTCCCTCTTTTTGGAAATAAAGAGGTCCAGCATAGGCTTTAGGAGGACAATACTCTGCTGGCTGCACCCCCTTACACCCCAGTGGGAGCTTGTAGGGCCAGGAGGGCTTGGCCTCTATTCTGGAAGTCCCTCATCAGTGTCTGGACAGAACCTGGAGCTTTGGGATCTAGTTCTGAGACTCGATAAAGTTGTAAAATTCAGTATATTGAGGAGAGTAATGCTCTTTTAGGGCAGCCTTAGCTGGAAACAGGGGTTGTATTTCATGGAAAAAAGCAGTTTAGGGCTCCCCTTGGGAGAACAGGTACACTACATCTTCAGGTTTTATCTACCTCTGCTTTTTGTAAACTTCCCAGTGTTGTTTTTCTACTTTTGGGGAAGTTTCTCTTCACTCTTTTCTTCTCCTCCTTAAGTGAGCAACCCATAAAAGGAGAGGATGTAGATTTCACTATCTCTTCATTCTAGATGGCTGCTTATCCTAGATACTGTGACAATAAAAAACAATAACATGGGCAAAACATATTTGCATAATAGATCAGTTTGAGAAATAAACAATGTTGAGTTAATTTGGGTCAAGGCCAAACTGGCTCCATTTCACCAGTAGTGACACTGACACAGTCTCAACACTGAATCCCAGTTTTTAAGTGTACCATAATCCTTGTAAAATGCAGTGAAAATGAGGAAGGAAACAAGAAATAAATCACTATTGAGATTTCAAATTGCTTCTTCCCTCATGTCCATGCAAAGTGGCAAACAAAATGCACAAATGGGCTCCTTGTAACTTTTAAAAGAGTGTTGAAGCACCACTGTTCTGTGCACTATCTACACACCTGATCAACTCACTCTGAGATCACCCCAGCAGCCACATGAACAAGGAGAAAGTTTGGTCCAAGATCAATGGTTTTTATTATTGCAAACTCAGACAAATATATTCCTGAAGAACACTAACACAATTATCTCCAAAAGCATATTAAAAATACCTGCCCACATGAAAGGTTATGTTACTAAAATTCATGCCATTCAGGTCTCAGGAGCATAACAGCAAATTAAAGACACTTTCAGCTGTGTAAATCACTACACAAGAGTGGACAGTGAATAGAATTTCCTGGGTTTGGGGTTAACAACAATCCAGTGGCAGTGACTTTACCACAGAACACAGGACACCTTCAGCCTCTCCTGAGGCTGTTGATCTTCTCTGCTATATTCTGCAGCTCCAGGTCCATGGTGGCCAGGTTTTCCAGCTGCTTCTCCTGTGAAAACAGAGCGTTTCACACATCATTGTTAACGCTGGGCAATGTTCTGTTCCAGGGAAAGGCTATTTCTAAGGCAGATTCTGTCCTGCGGCTTCCCAGTCCCTGAGCAGAGGGGTGTCAACAGTAGTGCAGCAAAGACTTGGGAGATTGGTGAAATTCCCTGCTTTGGACTGAACATGGGCTGGGGAAAGGATCAAAATTTTAATTGTGAGAGCCGGCCCTAATTACAGCCTCATCTTTGTAGATTTAAAGCACCATTACCATCCATAGGTGGCCTCCTGCCACGTCACAGCTGCAGCTGCTGTCCCTGGGGGTCGCACAGCCAGCACAGGGGGCAGTGAGGGCACAGCTCCTCGGGCACAGAGAGCAGGAGAAGCTTTATGCACCAAGCCTTTACCGGGATGACTTGTTCACACCTGTATAAATCAGTGTCCAGCCTCCCTGCTCCCAGCACAGCTCTGAGCAATGCAGAGACACACCGAAACACACCAGGAGGATCTGGCTGAGGGGAGCTAACTGATGGCTGTAGGATCAGTTTTCCTGGATGCTGGAGCAGAACAAGTCCAACAAAAAGAAGAGGATTCACTACGTGTGAACTACACGTAGGAGCTGGACTTCCAGGTGCAGTGCAGTTTCTGCTCTGCAATTCCAGCTGGGAAGTCCAAGGGCAGCTGATTTCCTTCTAAACACCCAACTCACTTTGCAGCTGGGTATTTTAAAAAACCCGACAGCCCCTGTCAGTTTCCCCTCTGCCCCTGCTGCAACGTTTATTCAGTCTGTGGAGCCTCGAGGGAGAGGCAGGGCCCAAAGGGAAATAAAATCTTTCCCTTCCTGCCTTGCAGCAAACAGGAGCTGTGTCTTTATCCCACAAATTGTGCCCTGGGGTAGTTCAGCAAACTCAAAATTCCACTGTTCAAAGAAAGCAGATTTTTAAATCACTGAAGACCTACTCACACCTTAACTGTGACTTAATCTTTGTGTTTTTCTGTGCAGTTTCTCAGCTGCCTTGGGAATGGATTTGGAAGTGTGTTTCCCCAGCTTTTCAGAGAAACTGCTGTGCACTTACCTCCTCTTCTGTCAGGGGCCTCTGGCTTAGGCTCCTTCTGTCATTCCCAGCCACGTGATGCTTCTTCAGGTCTTCTCCAGAGCTGTACAGCCCTGGGAGTTCAACTGACTTCTTCCTGTAGTTCAGAAGTTGTGCAAGTTGATCCATCTTGTTGTACTGCCTTTCCACATCGTATCTGTTCGCTTTGCCAGCATTCCTCTTCTCACTGCGCCTGTGCTTCAGAGCGCTCTGGAGTTGCTTTTCTGACCACCACTCGTAGTCATTGTACTCAGGGAAAAGGCTCTTCTCACTCAGGGCAGGCCTGCCTTCCTCCCTGCCCTCCAGAAGCTGCTCCCCTGCACTGTCCCTCTTGTCCAAGTGCTGGCTTTTCCACCACAGCAGTGGGTAGAACGGCCTGTAGGATGCTGCAGTTCTCTTCTCTTTCTCTGCAGGGAGATGGCCTCTGTACTCTTCTCTCTCTGCAAACCTCTCCTCCTCTTCATTTTCCACTTGGTCACTGCTGTGATGCTTCTTTTCCACCTCCTCCTCCTCCTCCTCCTCCAGGCTGTCCTCAGTGCTGTAGTGCCTGCTGGCCTGGCCCTTGTGCTCTCGGGCCTTCTGGGACCCCTCCTGTTGCCTGTTCCCTACCCGGGCTCTCCCTCCGACACGGCGCTGCCTCTCCTGGCTGAGGTACCTGGCCAGCTCCTCCTGGCTTCCATCAGCAAGGTACATCCTGCCCCCAGGATGGTGGGATCCACTGTGCTGCCTTCTCTCCTCGTGCCACTTCTCACTGCTCTCCTCACTGTGGTGGTGCCTCTTGTTTTCCTCTTCCCTGCTCTCCTGGCTCTGCTGCCAGCTGAGCTCCTCACTGCCCTGCTCTGCAGGCTCCTCCTCCTGCAGCCCCTCGGGCCCACGCCTCCCCGGAGAGCCACCCTTCTCCTCAGACTCTTCCTGATGTTTCTGTCGGTGCTTCCACTGCTCCCAGAGATTGGCCTCCCCTGGGTGTGATCCCCCTGCTGGTTCCCCCCTCCCACCACCATGGCCCCTCTTCTCTTCACTGGAGTCACCCGCCCTGTGCTTCCCATGATAACCTTTGCCTTTGAAGGGCTCCTTTCCCTCCTCTCTTTCTTCACTCTCCTCAGATGCTTCACGCTGCTGCTGGTGGGAGAAAGCACGTTCCTGAGATTCATGGTGGTATTTCTCACTCCTTTCTTCCTCTCCCTCTTCACCTTCCCGAATTTGTTTGGAAGGGCTCTGCATTCCCTCCTCCAGGTGCCAGCGGCCCCTGGGGCTCTGATCATTCCCACCACGGAACTCATCCACGCTCATGCCCTCAGAGTGGGACTTCTTGGTGACAACAGCAGCCTCTTCATCCTCACAACACTTCCCCTCTTTGCTTTCCTCTTCACTGTGGTAATTCCTCTCCTCCTCTCTCCCAGTTTCCTGGTAGTGCTTTTTTTCTTCCACGTGAAGTGTCTCATCCTGAGCAGGTGTGTCGTGTCCAGCCTCCTCCTCCTCGCTTTTACCTTCCTCATGAGCAAGTTTCTCCTCATCACCTCCTTCCATGTACTTTTTAGACTCCTCTTCTGCCTGCCTTTGCTCTTTCTCCATGGTCCCAGGAGGATGTTTTTCAGTCTCTGCTGGGTCCTTGGGATGCCTCACTTCAGGCTGTTCAGTTTCACTTCTCTCTCTGTCATTTTTATCACCTATAATAACAAAGGCAGCATCATGGAGTAATCCAACCCTCCACTGAAGTGTTATTTCAAAGACATGACTGGCTTCCCAAAGCACCAAGGAAATTTGGACAGAACTGATTTCTTAATTCTGCTTTCAAAATCATTACTTTGCCACTATTTAGTATGCTTGCCTGGAAGAGGATTAACTAACTAATTAACCCCACTTAATTAGGCATTTTACAAGTTCCTCTGGAATTTCCAGAATAAATTTCCTTCTCTGGCTTTTTTTGTGATCACATTTTTAGTACTGAGTCAAGCTAGCTCTCATTCCCATTAAAAATCAATGGGATCTGGAGTTGTGTTCAGTTCTTTGAATGCCAGACCAGGCCCATCACAGATGCTTATTCACAATAAAAAGACAACTATCTATTCAAGCTACCCAAAACCACCAGGGATTCTTTTTAGCAAATTTTAAAAGTTTTTTTAAAAATTGACTGAAAAAAAAAAAAAGAATCAAAGAAATCTGATGCTTTGCATCTTCTCAGGCTACCTAAAGAGTTTGTCAAGTCCTCTCAGACTCTCCAGGTGGTTCAAGGAGGGAACCACAAGTGTCAGGCAAGAATCCCTGGGAATTCCCAGGTCAGGCTGTTTGTTCCCTGAGCAAGACAGACAGAAGTACACCACAATTCTGGCACTGAAATTTGGAGGCACCAGTTTCTCACAGGCTCAAGTAACAGTTCACCAGCTCCAACACCAGAGAGAAACCATGCACCAAACTCCTTTCCTGAGTTCAGATAACGTTGTACTTACTCTTCTTCAGGATTTCTTTGCATTCAGGATTAATGGGGGGTGCATTGGGCTTAGAGAGAGCGTTGGACAGAACCTCCACAATGCACCGCGTTACCTGGAGGAGACAAAACAGGAGAGAAATCCCCATGGCAAAAATGGAAACTTTACTTCTGACCCAGCTGGTAGAAAAGCCTGTTGGAGATGAGAGTTCAGGCTGTTATTAATGAGTTTTGAGTAATCCTGTACATTTGGGCTCTGCCCCTCACTCCTATACCAGCAGGAAGAGAATACACAGGTCTTTTTATCTCCCCTTTTGTTTGCAGAGCTAAGGGGCTTCTTTTGTACCTTTTAAAATATTAAATACCCTACTCAGTACAAAGGAAAGTCAAACACCATGTTCCCAATTTTATAGGGAAACACACCCTATAAAATAAACAGACACAACACACATTCAAAGGATGAGGATTATCCTGTAGGATCCGTCCATATGAGGATGCTGCACAGGCAGTTTGGACTGCCAATACACTAAAACACCTCCATGTCCTCTGTCAGGGACACACTCCACACATTTTCACCTGTGTGTGCCCCCAGTCCTGCCTGGTCTTTAGCACAGAACATTCAACTGGGCTGGCTGGAAGCAGAGAAAATGGATTGATTTAGGAAAGTCACACAATGTGCTCTAATTCTAAGCACTACCAAAGTATCTCTTGTGTATGAAATGATTTTCAGGTGCTGAAGTTGATGGTGAGAACAAATGCTCCTGTTTGCTGTGGGTACAAGAGCCTCAGGCTGAGGAGGAGACGATGAAACATTTACAGAGCCATTTGTCTTTTAACTATTTCTGGTTATTACCAGGTGTTTGCTGATCTAAATGATCACAGCAACAACCAGTGCAGGGGGTCTGGTGTCAGCTCTGGAAGCAGCTGATGGCATTTATTTAATCACACAGGGTGAGATCTCTTTCCACAGAAGGAGAGGAAGGACTGCATCATTGAGTCTGTTACACAGCTGGTAACTGTAGCTATTTCATCTTTCCCCAAAGCTGTCAGTACAATAACATGTATTGTGCAGTATTTCAGATCACTTCTCAAGCAGCTGTACAATGCAGAGCTTCACAAGTACCACACTGACACGAGAGCCAGTTCCCATTTCCACCAAACACACTGAGGTGCAGGCAGGCATCTGCTGGCTAAAGGCACTCTGAGTTCCACACCAGCCATCAGCTTGTAAGAAATTTACCCTTAGGAAAGAAAATGAAATATTGTCCTGAGAGTTTAAAGAAATGGAGAACACATCACTGGTATTTTCTGGGGTTGGTTTGACAAGCAGCTACTCACCATTTCTTCAGTACGGTCTTTTTCCACTGGAACTGTGCTGGCACCTGGAAGAAAAGCCAGTTATCAGAGATTCATCAACACAAGCATCACTGACAGGAGTCCTCAAATTGGTCTGATGAGGTAGTTTGGGTTTTGGGTTGGCAGTCAACTAAACCAGGCACGTTCCACATGAAACCTTTCTTTATTTGGATGGAAAAGCCACCTAAAATTGAGGCATAGCACGAGAGAAGAGGCATGGTAACACTTGCAGCACTAAAATATTATACACCAAGAATAATCCCACCCTCAAAAAATGCAACACCAAAGAAAGCCACGTTCAAATTCCAAAATGGAACTTTACTTTAAACCAGGTCCTTATGTAGCTGCACCTGTTTGATGGTTAAAAAAATAAATCAAAGCCAACAATCAAGGCCTATTTGCACCCCAAGAATCTTTTGGCTTCTTGGAGAAGCTCAATGTGCACCCCTTGCCAACAGCAGACCATTCTTTAAGACTTTAAAGCAGCTACTGTCCCAATCCTGCTGGAGAAATGTTGTCTCACTTGGAGGTGGCTCCTGCAAGGATGGAGAGAGCCAGAAGAGACAGGAAAATTTCCATTTACTGAGTGGTCCATTATCATTCCAAGAAATAAGCAAAACCCCCTCAAATCTCAGTGGAAAACTACTCTAGAAGGAAGCAGTACAACCCATCCCTCACCCTCTCTGCCCTGAGGACATGTGGGATAACTCACACCTCCTTACACCAGCTCTACTGTACCTGGGCCAAGGAATTTGCTTTTGGAAAGAAGCTACTGCCCATAAAACCTCTGTGCTGCCTGATTTTGCCATCACTGCTGCAATGTCTCCAGCCGGTTAATGAGCTTGGCTGCTGTGTGTTACTAATGAACTGTGTCAATTCCCATGCACCTGGAGATTTCCAGGAGTGAGGTTAAGCCCCTGTGGCAGCCCCACAGCAGTGTGTGGAAGCAGGGCCTGTTGAATCCTGGCTGTGCAGGCCTCCCACACGGTGCAGAATCACAGCACACACACACACACAGAGCTTGAGGTGCAGCCCTGAAGTCCTTACATGGGAAAGGAGAGTCCTAAATACAACCACGACCTCTCTCTGGCTGGGTCGGTGAGAGACCTCCTGGAACAGATGAACACACAGCACATCATGGAGATAAAGGAGGTCAGTTTTACCTCTCAGCATCAGGAGAATGAGCACTGTCCCAAGGAAGACAGGAGCACGTAGCTCTACACTATTTAAAGAACACAACCTTTTTATTCTCTGTGCTGGCAGAGGAAGCAGACATCCCCTGGAGCACTGACTCAGAGTGTAATAGCTGAGCATCATACACTAATAACTCTGATATTTCTGTGCTCTCCCCCAAACACACATGCAGGGATGTGCTTCTCCAGCCCCCAGCCCTTCCCTGCCTATACAAGTGCCATCAGAGAAGGGAACCCACACAAGAAGAGCACAGAAGGGATTCCCCTAAAATAGCACTGCATGCCTCCCCCAGAGTGGCAGGTGGTGTGTGAGGGGAGATGGTGCTGCTCAGAGCCAAGCCTCTCCCCCATCTCTGGCGTTCAGAGCTGCCTGAGGCAGCTCCAGCTCCTTTACTAACCCAGTATGCAAATGATTGCCAGCCTGCTGCAGGCAGGAGACAAAGCCCCTCCCACCAAAACAAGTGTTATTCTTACAAAGACATTCTCTCAATCCCACAGGTGCTGGGGATGTTGCTCTTACAGCAGGAGCTGCTCCCCAGCTCCACTCACTTGAAGGCACAGGTATGAATCCCTTCATGAGCTCTTCTTGGGGAGGCTCCTCTGCTCCTCCAGCCCCTGTGAAAACCTGAGAGGCTCCAGGGCAAACATCTGATTTTGTCCTTGAGTGATGCAGCCACAGCACATCTCCTGTGAGTGACACCCAGGTGATGGGATAAAGCACAGAGCAGACAAATTCCTGGGCATCTTTTCCTCCTTCCGGCCACCCCCTGAGTGCTGTCAGTGGCACAGGAAGACAAAGTCGGGTTGTAGCCACTGTCTTTGCTGTCATTCAAAAGCTCCCAAGAGCTTGGTTAACAGTGAAAGCCAGCATGAACAAAGAGGGAGCATCATAACAACGTCAGGAGAACAAAATGGTATTGGACAAACCTCATATTAACCTGTCTGGAGAAACAGGATGAGACTCCAATCCATGCCAGAGCCTGAAATAACACCCTGAGGCAGCTGCTCTGCCAGGGCTGGGCCAGGAAGGCAGTGGGGAGCCAGCAGTGCCCCACTTTACCCAGTGCTGGCAGTGCCAGCCCCCAGTGCCAGCTGGCAAGAGCTCCCTAGGGGCCACCTGCCACCTGAAGGTGCTGGCCAACACGGCTGCCATCCTCCCCAGGTGTGCTCAGGAGGGGTGAGGCCACCACCCTGACAGGGACAGCAGGCTCAGGCAGCAGGACACCCATCCGTGGCCTTGCAGGAACACAGCAGGCACAGGGAGCACGGCAGGGTTCCAGAGCAGAGCAAAGCCAGAGCACGTGGCAGCATGGAAACCTTGCACCTGAACACACAGCAAGAAACAAACCACAGCCCCACGGAGCAGAGCTGAGCCCTGGCTCTGCTTTACCCTCCTGAACCAAGTCTGCCCAGGCAGTTGTGATCAGATTATTTGACTTTGCTTAAGTGCTGAGAGTTGATGAATATCAGGAGAAATGATAAATGCAGGACAAATTCACAAGGTTTTTGCTTTCAGCTCCAAGATTAGAACAGATCTTCAGGTGGGTCCCTGATGAAATCCCCACATGGCTTTGTTTCATCAGTGCAGATGACTCAGTGCAATGTCATTCCTCACCAAAATGTCACAGTGTCTTCCTAGGCAGGATCATTGAAATTTAGGCATATTGATTTGCAGGAGTACTAGAAAGTTCTTGAAGTTAATGTCTAACCAGTTCAACATTTGAAAGCACGACGGCCACAAAGGATGTAAAGTACCTGATCTGTTTGATCAGGTACTTTGATAAACAAGAAAAAATATTTGGTAATAAACCCCCACAGAATCTATGGAATAAGTGTGGTGAGCTTCTCTGTGCTGGGGTCTCTTCCCCTCCGTATCCCACCCTCTCTCTTTGATTTCAATAAAGGCACTTGAAGGCAGTCAACTTCCTCACAGTCTCTGTACAAGTCCCAGAACTGTGGAGACTTCTAACAGACCTAAAGCCAAAATACTCAACCCAGAATGACACGGACTCTTTCAACCAATGATGTAAGTATACATGAAACACTACAGAGCCAAGCCACCACCTCATTCTATTGTGTTTAAGGTTCATTTCACCGTGGGGTTTTAGTATTTAATGCCGCGTGCAAAAAAATTAAAAACCCTGCGAGTCAAACCCGCAGAGCCGCTACTTTGCCATCACCTCCCGGCATCCAGCACCGGCTGGCACAACCCCAGCAGCACCGCTGGAACGAAGCGGCACCGAGAAGTCTTTGTTGCAAAGACGCTGCACCGGGATAAAAATAAAGGCGGAGCAGACGGGGAGCTCTCTCCCAGCGCCATCCCCGCCGCCCCTTCCCGAGGGGCGACCCCGGGCTGCGGATCCCACACCTACCGCCGCCTCCCCGGAGCGAGCCCGCCCGTCCGTCCGCCCGTCCGTCCATCCATCCCTCCGCCGTTCCCCGCGCTCTCCCGGCGGGATGTGCCCCGTCCCCGCTCACCTGCCAGGGCGGCGGCCGCCAGGAGGGCGAGCAGCGCCGGCGGCCCCATGCTCGGCACGGCACGGCAGGGCTGGGCTGCGCTCGGCGGCTCCGGCGCGGTTTAAAAGGGGAGCGGGGGCGGAGGAGCGGGCGGGGGGCCCCGCCGGAGCTGCGTCACTGCGAGCCCCCGGGCGGTGCCGCCCCCGCGCCCCGGCCTCTCCTCTCCTCTCCTCTCCTCTCCTCTCCTCTCCTCTCCTCTCCTCTCCTCTCCTCTCCTCTCCTCAGCAGGGCAACTTTCTCACAGGCTGGGCAAGCCGAGCTCGCTTTTACTTCCCTGGTAACTACCACAGCCGCCCTGCCCGATCCCCGACTAACACTTCCAAGACCCCCGAACATCCCCCCCCGCCGTGCCTCAGCAAAGGGGGAAAGCGGGGCTTCCCTGCCTCTTTCTCCAGCTCGGAGGATGCGATAGCATCCTTAGGTCTTTCCCACCGTCAGAGGATGCCGAAGGGAGGAGGTGCGGTAACCCATCCCTCAAACAGCTTCCACAAGGAATCACTGCCACGCTTCCACACCCTTTTCCTATCAAAGCCTCTTCAGGTGCTGCTGCAGCCTTTTCCTCCTGCAAGGTTTTTGTCCCTTCCCCTCCCCTCATTGCTCCCTCCTCTTACAGCTTCCCCCCCACCCCCTATCCAGTACACCCAGACCCCGACTGGGAAGTAATCCCAGTGCTTATGGCACCTGGGGAGGGAATGGCATGCAGTATTCCCCAAGAGTTCTACCAGGGAAATCACTGCTCTCAGCATCCATCTCCACAGGCAAACCTCTTATTTACTGTGATGATGCTCTGGGGAGCCAGAGGAAGCATACAGAGATCAAGTTTTACATTGTTTCCTTTAACAGCCCCTGCTATCCCAATTAGTCTGTAGTGGAATAAAAAGCTTAAATGACAAGTTGAAACGAGGAAGTCTGAATGTTCCACCCGGTTCCCTTCAGAGCCAGGCAAAGACCAGAACTCCTTTTGCTTTTCATTAACCCTCAGAGGGCCATCTCCAATTTTAAGTGTATTTACAGCTTTCTTTTTTGTCTTCAGAGCCAAGCAGATGGCCCTCTAACTGCCAGTGTTCCTGGAGGACAATAGATCTGTACACCAAGCTGGCAGTTCCCTCTGTTATCATTCCTGTGCCATTCTATTGTCCATTAACAATGGCAGGCTGCTACAGCCACACAGCCTTTAAAGACAGAAAACAGGACACAAGCACAGTGCTCCAATCCAACTCACCAGCAGGAAGCTGGTGAGGAATTCCAGCTCCATTTGAAGCCTTCTTCAGGAGACAGCCTAGAGGAGACACCAGGAGGCCAAGCCAGACACCTTGTTCACCTTGCATTCAGTTTGCCATTTCTGCAAAGTAACACAATCCAGTCACCAGACCACCATGGAAGACAAACCCACCTGCAACATCTCCCATCTCCCTCCTCATGCTGTTCTGTACTGCCTATGCCAGCCCCAACTCCACAGGCAGGTGCTTCTTTGGGAATCTCCAGTCTTGGCATTGGGAAGTCAAGAGCCTGTTTCAAAAGACTGACAAATTTCCCTGGCTCCAAGGCCCCCATATCCTTGCCCGTCTGTGTGAGGATTCTGCCTGGCCTCAACCTCCTCAGCTGCTCATGAGAAAGAATTTTAAGTGTAACATTTGCCTTTTATGTTTTCTCTGCTTCTGCAGGCATATAAATAGCATGTTTTGCCATCAGGTACATCAGGGTCTGCATGGGAGCACCTTCACACCTTCAGATTTGATCAGGTTCAAGGTTACAAAGATTTGCAAATGTTGTAGGAGGCCTCTGAGAGGAGTAGGGACACAACTGGTTGGAGTAGATCCAACTCTGTCTTCGGGGTAGGATTCCAAAACAGGATCCCACAGACTCTTCTGCCAGCACTGGAAAACCAGAGCATCCAAGCATCTTACCCACAGTTAATTAAGTCAGCCTCTGTTCTCAAAGCAGTGTCACTTCACGAGGACTTTTACAGCCAGGTATCAGCTGGCGTGAGTTTCTCTGCAGATCAGGAGAGAGCTGTGACTGCACTAAATCAGGATTACTGCAGGCAAAGGCACATTTCATTTGATCAGCTGTGAGTGGCACACCCCAACCTCCTTTCTCAGATGTGTCAGTACTCTGACTGCAGTGACATCCACGCCTCGCAATGTTGTGACAATCTACTGCTCTATGAATAAACACTATTTATCCTGTGGGATTCTCTCAAATACAAATGCTTTAAAAAGTTACACATTTGGCTCATGCTAGAAGCTGGAACTTCAAAGGATGACAAGCAATTTCTGTGCCTGAGCTCCTTCTAAATTGAGAGGAGACTGCATGAGGAAAATGAGGATTGCTCTTCTAATTAGGTGTGCTAGTGGGGATTATCTTCATTCTTACATGCCAATTAGTTTTCATGGCATTAAAATACTGCAGCCCATTTCATGAACAAACTCATCTCTTTCATTCAGGAGGTGCTAAGAGGATGGATCTGGAGAAAGGCAACTGCACCTAAAGGCCACCATCTATCCAGTTTCCCTAACAGAACCAAATCCTTTCAGAAACTTTGCCATATGCAATGCTCATTGTAACATAAGGGTGATGGAGCTACACAGCTGACACATTTTTGGGTCCTTCTTGCACAAAAATGAAACATAACTGTCACCACCTGTGGCCTTAGCACATGGCACCAGTGCCCAGCAAGCTGAGCTGCAGCTGAGACCCTGTGTGATACAGATGGGTGATTTCTGTAGCATGGGCAAATATCTTTTTTTAGTTTTCTGTATTTATATAGCACCTCACACTGTGGGTTTTATTCATGCTACATGCACTTAGGCAGTGCAGAAAAAGCTGCTAGAAACTGACTTCCAGTCTTTAGTCTCAAAAGACTTCCTTCATTAAAAAATCCAAAGAATTTACAGGGTATTTTTGCTTGAGAACCTTAAAAGTTCAGTCCAACTCTTCCTGAATTGTCTTTCTTAGTCTTCTTAAAAAAACAAATTTTCTTCACTTGTAACCCTCTTCCATGCAGGATCCTTCTAGCTCCTGTTTTTCAGTGATGTATCTATTCCACAGAAATGAGGTCAAATATTATATGGCCTAACTGAAAAGAGGTTTAAAAGAAGCCTACAAGGGATGTCATAACTATTAAATGGTATGAAAAATACATGCACAGACCCTGCTGTGGTCTTCTGGAAAAAGCCCTGTGCTACCTGATATTAATCCTCAGGGCTTCTGGATCCACTCACAGGCTGCAGAATGAAAGAAAAGAAACCATGAAACCCAAAACAAAGCCAAACCCAAAACAGAGGTGAGAGAAGGAAGACCAAGTATAAACACAACCATTTATCCAGTATCCCAGGTTTTCCATAGAATATCTTACTGCTCACACATACCTCTCTTGATCCCCAGTCATCCTTCTCTCAGTTTGTTAGCTCAGACAGTAGAAAATGGGATTATGCTGCAATACAAAAATAAGTTTAAAATGATAGATAGATAGATCAATAGATGGATAGATAGATAGATGGATGGATGGAGGAACGGAAGGAAAAGGCAGGACAAGGACAAGGAAAAGGAAAAGGACAAGGAAAAGGAAAAGGACAAATACTTGGGAGTGTAGGGGCAATTTTTCCATACTGCTGTCAGAATGAAGTGCCACTTCCTAGGTCCTTCCCTAGTAGCAATTTGCTGGCATTGCTTGCTCCAGGCAGGAAATGCAAGTTAGCTCCTGCAATTCCACTGGTAAATGTCTCCATGGGAAAGATGACACTGATGGGAACCAACAGGCACATCTCCTCCTAGAAGAGAAAGTTGGAATTTGCCTAATATTGTGGGTGCCATTGGCATTTTTAGTCACAAGACTTCATTTTTTCTGAGCTGCCACTTCTCACCTGATTGTCTGTCCAAAAATGATCTGCTGGACTCCAAGTCCAAAGTGACCACTCCAGAGGAATTGGCCATCGAGTTAAGATGCAGCTTTTAGATCTGAGCAGGGACACAAGGAGCCCTGACACGATTACTCATGGCTTTATAAATTGGGCTATGACTAAACCTTCTCCCAGCCTCAGCTGTCACCAAATTGCTTTGCTGACAACAGAAGCAACCTCCACAGCCCTGGGTGCCTCCTCCTCTACGAGGGGGGAAGTAAGAGCACCCAACACCCCCCTGACCAGAGAGGAGTCTGGACAATGAACAATGCCCAAAAGCTGCCACCACATCTCTCTGGGCTGCCTTTTGGAGGACTTGCATCACTGCAGAACTGCAGTTCTCAGGCAGTTGATGCCCAGAGAGCAGCTGGAGGTTGCTGGAGCATCTCTCCCTGCAGGCTGGGCACAGCTGAACTCACACCCAGGTGCTGCCCCAAAGAAAACCTTTCATGAAACAACCTCTGCCAATGCCCCCTGCCCTTTTTTCACTCACACTAGTTAATCAACCTCCTTGGTGAACTTTGGGTCCTCTGTAGGAGAATAAAAAACAGGATAGAAATTTCTTTCAGCAAGCAAAATGTGGACACTTAAGCCCTCATATTTTGAGTACTGCTTGTCATTAAGCAAAAATTACTTTATTAGTTGCCTTTGCACTGCAAATAATTACATTTAGGCCATTAAATTGCCCCATTCAGTGTTTCTGCCTGCTTTTTGTCAACTGTGCATGTTCCATTTAATATTTAAAGACTGGGGCACTCCTCTGGCTTATTTAGTAATTAATTTCTTTAAATATTCATAGCACTTTGACTCTCAGCAAGGGTTCTGTTTGGTAAGAACAATACTCTTCTGTGCTTGATAGTGTCATGGAAATTTCAGAGGCAAATTTCCATTTTGTAGCATAAAAACATATAGATTTCTGCAACAGACTGTAATGATTTCAGAATAAAGTTTTTATTACTGAACATGTATGTACTGAAAAAAACAATCCAATTATGCCCTTGCACATAATTGCATACTGAAAACAGTGTTGAGAGATCTATTTTATGACAGCAGTATTCACACAGCAAAAGGAATCGCCCAAGAAATTTTCCATCACCTTTTTTTGAATTGCCACTGGCACAAAGAACAAAATCCAATTGCAAAAAAAGCCTAGGAAAGAGAGAGCACAACCTAGAAAATGCAGGAGGATATTTTGCTAGCATCTTTTCCCCTTAGAATATCGTTTTCCTTTTGAATACCCTGATTTTAAGACTTTTAGGCCCTTTGTGTGAAATGCTGTGTGCTTATCGAAAAACCTTAAAAGGCTTAAGCTTAAAGGCAGTCTTGGGAAATGAAAATAGCAGGAAGATGCTCCATCTGTGTAAATTTGTCTAGTAATCCTGATGGTGGGAAGGTGATCCAAACAGGAAAGAGACCTTGAAAGAGACTCTGCTACCCTGGATATAAGAAAGAGCAAGCCACAGTGGGTGGCTTTGCCAGCACTCAGGTGAGGCACACTGAGCCCGATTTTTTTAGGTAAAAATCAGCTGCAGAAGCACCCCATGGGAATGGGAACAGGAGGAAGTGGCACAGGAATCAGTCTGATGCTTGTCCAGCACACCACTGCATTTTCAGCCTAATTCACTGCTGCCTTTGGAAAGACTCCCCCAGCCCTCAAAACAGCAGTCTGTCTCCTCATCCCAGAAGAACTCTTTTTCCTAATAATTCACGTGCAACCAGGCTATTCTTGAACACCAGACAAGCAGCATTAACACTCCCAGAGACAGAACCCAGCCACAGTGCTTGCCTGCACTCACACGTTTATCATGTGGCGCTCAGCTTGTCCCAGGGAAGATGCAAAAACAAGGACCAAAACCAAGCTGGCCTCACAGAACACGTGCTGAGCTGCTTCTTAAACAGCAGGGCCTGGACCACAGATGCAAAAATTTCTATTATTGTTTGAACCTCTAATTGCAAGTTTCTGAGGGGAATTGCTGTTAGAGATGTGGGTGTAAATGCTCTGCTCTTTCACTCTTTCTTTGAAGCTCTCTGATACCCAAAACAAGCTGCTGGCAACTTAGAAAAAACTAATTGGTGGAAGTCACACTGAAAATGTGTTGCAGGGCACAGCATCCCCACCTCACTATCCTTAATTACAGAATCACTCTGCTTCTCTGGCCAGGAGGTGCTGATTTTAACACCCATTTAAAACCATTCCTGGCTCATCTCTCACAGCAGTGCAGGTAACACTGGAAAGTGATACCTGCCTAAGGCTGACTGACATTTCCCATTACAAGAACCTACCTTCCAATGTAAGTGAAAGTTTGTTTGGCTTGTACTGAGGGTGAAATTTTCTATGATAGTTGTTCTTTCATTACAAGACTTTCCCTCCCAAGTCCCAGCATCTGCAAACAAACAGGCAAAGGCAATTTTAAAAAAGGTTTGACCTTTCAGCCACAAGTTTTCTGGCTTTGGTTAGCTCCAGCTATTGCTTTAATCACATCTTTTTATTTCATGCTCTGTGTGCTATGTGCCAGATTTTACTTTTAAGGAAGAAATGCTGGCATATGCTGTTGCCTAATCGATGTGTGGGGGAAAACAGTCATTAGGGAAAGCCTACAGAACAGGGTATTTTTAACATGAACTTCTGTGTTGTGGGAAAACATATGCCCCACACAAAATCACCAATGCTTAGTAATGGAATAGCCACATTTACACAGGATGTACACTGCCTGTCTTATAGCAGTTTTAACAACCTATGTCCTGATACATCCAGGCACACCAAAGCACCTTAAACTCCTGGGGGAAAAATCCCCTGGGGTGTAAACAGCCCTGGCTCCATTCACTTCATTGAGGCCAGCTCAGGGCTTGCTTCAGCACCTGTAGCAGGACCTCAGCTCTCCTTGGCTGCTCTGGGCTCCAGGACTGGGTAGGTCGCTGGCATGAATCAGCACCTCCCACCAGCAGCCGAGTGGGAGGGAAAATAAAAATGCAGTCGGAGTAAGCAGCAGAGAGGCCATTGATACCAAACGTCCTGGAGCAGCTCCCAGCCAGGGAATGACTGAACAGCAGCAGCATTCAGCAAGGATGACACAAGAGCTTGGATCAGGCATTTATGGAAGGGAGCAGAGGCAGCACTCTCAGCCTGCCAGAGCTGGTCCTGGCTGAGCCCCGGGGCCACTCCAGTGGCTGCAGCGCATGGGCAGGGCTCAGTGCCTGCAGCAGCTCCCTCACCCTTCTGACACACCCCTCTGGGGATGCTGGCCCAGCTCAGGTGCCAAACACCCACCCCAAAGCACATACACCTCTAACAGACCCTGGCTGGGATGTGCATCTGGGCTGGGCAGCAGGGAAACCCCCGGGCCAAGGCAAACCCTCACCATGCCCTGTGTTCCTCCTACTTGGCAATGGGGGATCAATTTTGGCCTTGCTTGTCCTACCTTATGGGACTGAATCCCCATCTTTTACTTCACTTAAACTTTGCCTGAGGATCTTGTGGGATCTGGTATACCCAGAGCCCTAAAAGGTGGTGTAGGTTTTCAGGTGTTGTTCTAAGGCTCAGAGAGCCACTCCTTGGCTGTGAGCCTTGAACAAACAGAAGGGAAAAAATCCCTTGGATTTGTTCTGCAGTGTAAGCCCCCAAATGCCTTTGCTAAAGCAGCCTCCACACAAAGGGGGATGCACAGAGGTGCCAGCAGCTGGCTTTGCCAACAGACGTGAGAACCACCAGTGCTGGGGAGGCCAACAAGCTGGGGAGATAGGGTGAGCTGAAACCACACAAGTGTCATAACTAAGTCAAGTGCAAGCCAGGGAGAGAGGAAGGCACTTCACCTCCCAGGAAGAAACTCAGTTTCTCAGATTAGTGCACAGGCTGGGGGGAAATGGACAGAACATGGGACATTTCTGAGAGGGCTTCATACCACTCTTGGGACTTGCCATGCAAAAAGACTGTCTTTTACCTTAAGGAAACTATGGATAGTCATACCCATGGCCCACTGGAAGTGAGCGATTCTGAGGGGTGCAAACTTCTCAAAAGACTGCATGTTTCAGCAGCACAGAGATTACCATGTCCTCTGCAAGATGCCAGACAAGATTTGTAGATATGAGTCATAATCCAAAATTTTCAGCTGCATCCAGTCTGTTCTGCCTACGTTGGTCCTTAAAATTGAACAGTTTCATGCTCTCCTCTGCCAGTATCTCTCTTCATGCTCTTCCAGCAGCCACTTTTTCTCTATTTTGTCATTCTGAGCTTCTTTTCTCTTCCATCAAAACCCAGTAGGGATGTCTCAAACATTAGTAGTAGCAGGTCTCTCTTGAAGAGCAGGAACTTCCTATTTTTCTGCAAGCTTTCTTTGTGGAAATTGAATGTCTTTGGCTTTTTTTTAAATTATTTTTTTTAAAGTTTGAATAGGAGACCAGATGATTTTCAAGCTAACCTAAAGCACTGACCAATTCATCAACAAACCAAACACAGCAATTGAAGGGATTCAGATGCAGATGCAGACCTCTGATTTCTCCATCTCTCTCTTCATGGGAGTTTACTTCCCTTAAAATGGCAGTTAAGAGGTTTTGCACAGCAGCTAATTTGACTGTGTGGAACAGCATAAGCACTGGCAAAGATTAAAAGCAACAACATGTGATTCACAATGAAGACCTTCCTTTTTCCCTGTACATCCTCAGCAGTATCTCCCTACATCTGTCAAACCAGTGCCCTTGTGGCTGTGACAGATCCGTGGGGGTTAAGCAGTGTGAGCTGGCAGAGGGGCCATGATGTTTCTGTAATTACTGACAGCACACTCAGGAGCATGCTTGCTTTTTCCAGCTGTATCTGTGGCTAAACTAGCTGATATTACCATTCTCTGTGGTTTTTGCCAACAGGATGCTTTCATCTGGATTTTGATACACAAGCACCTGTGGGTTTGTTTGCTACTACAGAAATGATGATGCATCCTCACCTCTTTTTTTCCCCTTAGCACCATTAACTTGAGTAATGCTGGGGGAGCTGCTGAAGGTCTGCTCCAATATTCTGTGTGCCCTCCAGCACATGTACAACATCTCTGCCATAAAAGCAAGCAAGCAACACACAGAGCAGGACCACCACAAAGCTAAATGTATTGGTTCCATGATGACTCAGGGACAGGAAACTAAACCCAGGCCCTTCCAATGTAAATCTATTTGCAAAGAGAAATTAAACCAAGTCCTAAGACTTTGGCCATAACTTGCAGCCAGCTGGGCCCCCTCCTGCTCTGACTGAAGGCAGCAGCCAAATTTCCATTGCCTTTGCTGGAAACACCTGCAGAGCACAGCAGCTGTGCCAATTTGCCAGGGGCAGCAAGGCAGGAATAGCAGCCCCATGTGGGACTGCAGCAGGGAATGTGACATGCAGGAACACAAACACCCACTCTGAGACCTGGCCACTGTGGACAGGGAGTGGATGAGAGGTTTGCAGCTGGGCTGGCAAACACTGGACACCAAATACCAAAACTGGTGTGAGCCCTGTGGCTGTACTGGAGCAACCACACTGATGGTGACCTTTGAGACCCCAACCACCCTTTCTGTCTTTCTCCTTTGCCCATCTGCTGTCATCTTAAACACTTCCCTTCCACTGGCACTCTGTGCTTCCTTGCTCACACCCACGCTGCAGAATGGCCTCCCCAGTCAGCAAACAACATCACTACAGCAAACTGCTCTTTCAGTCCACAGGCCAGTGGGTGGAAAACATGCACAAAGACATTTATCTGCCTGGCAGAGGCAGTAAAACAACAAAGAAGCCACCGAGCTGGGAGGCTTCTGAGAGAGAAACCTTAAGTGTCTGTGTGGGCTCATTGCTCTGTTGCTGACTGACATCAGCCTCTTTGGGCTCAGAGAGATCCATTTCATTTTAAAGGGAACTTTCCCCCAGGGATCTCATTAGCACCACCATGAAAGTCAGAAAGGAACTGAAGGTTGTTGGGGGAGGTAATGGTGAGGAGGTAAATAGGACAGAAGCACTGTCAGAGAGCACACTCAGAACTGTATTTTCTCTTTCTCATGCACACACACACTTTTTCTGTCAGAAAAACTCACTTGGCATTGCAGTAATGAACTGTGGGGTTATATGTCTGTAGGTAAAAACACAGAGCTAACAGGCACCCTGTGGAGACAAATACTCAGAACAAAATCTTAACTTTCCCTCTGCAGAGCTGGAGCACACCATGCCAAGGTCATTCAAACATTCTGTTCTAGCCAACAGCATTGGACAGCAATGCCCACCCAGGGGCTGAATTTGGGCTGGACCACTGTTACCCTGGGGTAAGGATGCAGGCCAATTTAAGAGCCTGGAAGGTATAAATTATCATGTCTGATGTCCCAGCAACAAACACTGCATCAGTCAACACATCCCAAGCAGTTGCACAGATGCTCCTAAAGCAGTGCTGCCCTTCAGAGAGCAAGGTGCAAGGTCTGGTGTGGGTGAACCCCTCCATGGAGCATCTGGTGCTGAAGGTGGTGCTTGGAGAACAATGTCTGTCTAAGAAAGTCACCTCTTTCTGGAGTGAAAGCAAAGCTTCCATGACACAAACAAAGCAGTGTCTTGCTCACTTCTTGTGTGACACATCAGGGCTACGTTCTGCCTGTGTTTGTTTCAAGAGGAACTGCAAGACATCATCTGAGAGTCCAGGTGTCCTCCTCCTGTTTTCCAACAAGACTTCTCCTTCAGCTGGCTTTGAAAAGCAAGCAGAAGGGGGGTGGTTTGGAAAGATCTTACATCCATCTCTGTTCAAGACCAGCTGTGCCATTTGCAGGCATCGTGACACATATTTTGTCCCATCTTTTTGCTCCAGCTCTGAAATCTTCTGTGACAGACACCGTGAGGCAGCCTCGTAGGTCGGATCCTCTCTCTCTGGCTGCTTTCTGCAATACATTTTGTAGAAGCAATCCAGAGAGTCCCTGATGCTGGGATCTTCTGCACCACCACGTTCATACATCCATGAGAGCACATCATTAGGTTCAGAGGGCTCACACAGCCCTGCTTTTAGGTAACAGCTCACGTTTGGTTCCTCAGAGCCTTCAGCAGAACAGGCTGCAGGACCTGCAGATGATGGATTGCTCTCTCCTGCAAACAGAGGATCAATGAAACTCATTAGTCACCTGGTCATCCCTGTGGCAAAGTCTTTTTCTGTCCCCCTCCCACTGCAGTCTGGCAAACAGGCTCTTTGCATGAGAAAGCAAGTGCTGCTCTGAACACAGCTGGGCTGCCACAGGGCCTTTCTGCGCAGGTTGGTGTAAGATGGGCTGATTTGGGGATCACACAGTTGTCCCAGCCTTGACACTGCAGTGACTGGACCTACTTGGTGGTACAGATCTCCTGGCTCCTCTCAGTTACACTTCCAAAGAGGTGGAAATTGGGATCTGCTGCTCCTGGAGATGACAGCTGACCCACAAGGAAGTCTGGTTTGCAGCTGAGACGCTTCTGCATCTGTTTCAGTTTTTTTCCCTTATCCCTGGGTCTAATCCTTACTTTTAATAGTTCTCAACTTTACTCCAGCACAACGTGCAGTCCTGACCTCCAGCTTTCAGCCAGATTCACAGCCTCCAAACCAACACTGTTCTGGTGACTGCATGGAGTTTCAGAATGAGGACTGCAAAGGAGGACTCGTGCTTCCCCATGAAATCCCACTTTTGCAGCCCCACTGCACTAAATGCTCTCCCCGCATCCTGATGGATTTTTTATGGATAAAATTATTGCAAAAGCCAAGGACTTGTTTTTGCCTAGCTCTTCTCCTCCTTCCTTGCTGACCCACATCTCTGGATAACAGGGCTGTGGTTTTCTCTTGCTTCAGAGCATCAAGGGGGATGCTTTGCACTAATTAACACAACACAACAGGGACACTTGGCAGTGACAAGACCAGGACAATCAGCCAGCTTCTAGGAGGAAGAAATTCCACAAAGAGACCTTGAATTGGGCTCTGGTAGCCAGGCAGTGCCTCTGACTGCAATCTCATCTCCAAGCCCACTGCATCAGACCGTTTGCCAAGCACCTGAGTCACCGACAAGGAAATTTTCCAGGGCTCAGCCAGAGGCTGCACAGCCGTCATCTGCAAGTTACATAAGCAGGATGCAGGCAGTCAGAAAATAGCTTGGTCTTTTCTAATTCTGTGAGATGTGAAGCAGAGTGCAGTCCTTCATTCTGGTAGGAAACCATGTTCAAAGGGAGTCTCAGTGTGCTGGCAGAAGGCTGTTTTTCTCTCCTGGTACAGAGAGCCACCCTTCCCTTCCTAAGCAGGGGTTCATTAACGTGAAATTAAGCTGTCTGTGCAAACACACTGCACCTCATCTCTTTCTTCCTGTCCCTACCTCCTATCTTTGATCTTTCTTCCCAATTGCACTTCATCTCTGATTATGCAATTTTAAATAGAACTTTCCCTCCCCTTGCAGTGTCACTTCCAATGCAGTACAAAGAAAAGCTTGGTGGCCTTCTTTTAACAGTGAGCTCTGGCATCAGAGTAGCAGAGCAGAGTACGGGTCCATTTTTCCTCAGTAACCCCTCAGCCCATGCTAAGTTAGAACTGAAGCCTCTTGCATCTCTGATAATTCAATCAAGTGGCAACTGGACTCCAGTGCCACTGGACTGTGGCAATCGCAGACCCCTGGGCTGTGCTGGCCTTTTGCTACCTCCTGCTCACAGCCACATTTTGTGACAGAGCAGCAGCTGCCTCCAGCTACGCACACCAAGCCGGCGTGACTCGGGAAAAGAAAAATTCTGTTGGTTTCATGTTGTCAGGGGAGACTTTAGCAATGCTGCTTTGCCTTTCTCCTACCATCTAAGTTTGGGTATTAGGAAAGATTTCTTCACAGAAAGGGTTGCCAAGCACTGGAACAGGCTGCCCAGGGAAGTGGCTGAGTCACCAGCTCTGGAGGTGTTTAAACAACATGTAGATGTGGCACTTGGGGACATGGTTCAGTGGTGGACTTGGCAGTGGGAGGTTTATGGTTGGACTCAATGATTTTAAAGGTCTTTTCCAAGTTCAGAGATTCTACTGCTTTTTATTCCACAGTCAGTATGGCCCATAAAGCTGACATCTTATGCTGAAGCACAACCCACCACAGAAGTGACCAGTAAGTGTCGCAGGGGTATATTCTGGAGTGCGATTAATCAGAACATTCAGAACATATTTGATCATTATTATTATTATTATTATTGTGAGAACAGTTTTCTTTCAGTTACTGGTTCAGATTTATGCATCTCTATTTCCCAACAGTAGGTCCTATCCTCCTAGTGGATTACTTTTCCAGCAAGCCTTCTTAAAGCAAGATTGCCAACAGGGTTGGATGTCCCAGCCCTGGAGTGTTCAAAGCCAGGCTGGCTAAGGCCTTGAGCAGCCTGATCTAAGGGGAGGTGGCCCTATCCATGGCAGGGGCTGGGACTATGTGGTCTTTAAGGTCCACTCCAACCCCTCAGCATACTATGACATGAAAAGTTGGATGCAGAATTCCCAGAACCAATCTATACCTCACAAAGTGCTGCCTTTCCTCAGCTTTCCTGATAATTTCCCAATACATTCTCAAACTGTGTGTCAAGACTGATGTTTGAGAATATACCCAAACCTTTTCCTGCCTCAAAGTTACCAGTTAAGGTAGAGATCCTTTCTTGATACCCTCTAAAGAGCTGGTGCTGCTGTTGGAAGGTGCAAATCTCCTGAATGATTTATAAACCACAGACAACAAGCACAGCAGCAGGATGCCTGCAGGGTCCAGAAAGAGCTTCTCAGCTGGAGCACACACAGAGCACACAAGCACACATTGTAGACCAGCAAACATGCTGCTAAAGGCAAAGACAGCATTCAACTCATCAATCCCTTTGCCTCTCCATGCACATGCACCCATCAGAAAATCTGGGATTCTCTCATAACACACAGCAGTGCTGCTTCAAAGCCTAGACCTCTCTGGCCACCTCTCAGCAGGAAAATGTAGTTTTATAAATGCCTTTGTAAAATCCTTCCATGGCAAGCTTAACAACACAGCTGTCACACACCCTTGTGTTGGCTTGGCCCAACACCTACAGGGGTCAAGGCAAAGATGAGCAAGGCTGAAAACTCTCACTTCTTTGCCTGCAATAGGATTTCATCACCAGAGAATCTGGCTCATTATTTTTAGCTATTTTCACTCATTTTTACTACCAAATATTAAAGGGGGGAAAAAGCACCAATAGAAAAGCCCCAAAAAACTGAAGCAGTCATTATTAATGTCTATTTCATTCTCACATGATGGATAATCATGAGTAAGAATGTATATTATTTCATCTGTTCCTCCACTCCATGCTAATTGAAGTTCAGCATTTGCAACTAATTAGTAAAAGAGCTGGGGGCAGATAAAAAGATAGATATTCTTGTGTTTATAAACCTGCTGATGAAAATTTAAAAGCTCCATCTGGTACAAGCACATAACCCTACTGCCTGAAGCACAAAACCAAATCCTGCTTTGAACCTGGGCCACTTTCAGTGAGGCAACAATGCAGCAATATTATTAGTTGCACTCAGAGAAAATGTAGCTGTTTGGGTTTCTGTATAACTCTGTTCAAGCACAGTGAAGTTCTCACAGATTGCATTATTTCTCTTATCCCACCAGCCTGTCAGGATCTACCTGGGGTGACTGCAATCAAGAAAGGGTCTGTGGTTGCCATGAAGTGCAGTAACAACAGAAAAGTAAACACAGATGATGTCCCTGAGAATTTCTCCAGCCCTCACCCTGTTCTTAGAAAATCCCTCCTTGCCCCTCCATCAGTCATGTCCATATGGCATGGGAAAGCTCAAGGAGAGGTGATCCTACTTGGACTAGAGCACAGCTCACAACTGACCCAAACCTGTGCCTGTTCAGGGATGCATTCATCTGCACAGGGGGTGAGAACAGGTACCATGCTGCAGCTGAACTCCCTACAGGTATGGAGCACTTGAGACACTTGATGCATAGAAAAGCATATTTTGGTCTTTTTTTCTTTCCACCTGGCTGCTTTCCAGTGGGAGTGCATGTATCACCATGGGAGTGCAATTCCTCTCTGCTCAGGGAAGAAAGAAGAAATTTTAGGAGAATTTGGCAGGAGCTCTTTCTACCCCAATCTCACAAAGCACTTTAGCCTGCCAGTAATCACACACCTGAGTACTCAGAAATTGCAAATCTGGACATTTGAGGATCAAATTCTAATGCTCTTGCTTGCATTAAGAACATTTCCTCTGATTACAACAGTTAAAAACCCATGTGTGAGCTGCTGATCCCATTCCTTTACAGGAGCTGAAATATATTTGCACTATAGGATTTTTATTACCACATTTAAATTGGAATAGCACCAAAAAGACAAGTATCAAGAAAATAAGTATGAATCTGCTAAATACTGCACAAACACTTATCACATTGAGTAAATGACAGGTCCTATAAAGCCTTTTGGTGTACAGTACTGAATAATTGTAGAGATTACAATATCTGCCTTGCAGAAAACAGCTGTTGACTTCTTGGGCAAAGGGAAAATGAAATTTCTGATGACATTATCATTCAAAAAGACTTATAAGCAAAGCAAATGTGTTCCTTGTGGGTATTTAAATTGTGAACTGAAAGTGAAAATAAGAATATAATAAGCCTTGCTACTTTGTTGTCTCCCTGGTGCCACACAAACCAGCTTTCTCCTGTTGTCATCTGCAGTAGGCTGCAGCTCACAAGATGGGATCTGTGAGACAATGCTTTACACATGACATAACCAGCTATATTCTTCATCTTCCAGCCCACAGGAGTGGCACATGTGGCTGTGTCTGACTCTGAGTGCTGGCCAAGAGCTCTGCTAATGCCAGCTGCTCTGACAGGAGACCTGGAGAAAGTGAAGGTGGGCAAAAGGCAGCAAAAAGGGAGGAATCTGGGGATAGGAGCAGAAAAGGGAGACAGTGACAGAGGAATAGCATTGGGTATGGCCCAGTACTGAGGCTGGCTCTCTGCTTCTTTTCTTCTTTCTGCTGCACATTTGTGGTGTGAAAAGTTGGGGGGGGATTCAATTTGCGTGGAACAAGACGTAAGCAGTTATTTTAGGGAAGCATAAAAACTCTTCCTTTTCAGTCTAACCCCCTTAGGAATCTGAAATTCAAGAAAAATAAAAAGGCTAGCAAATAGTAAAGTGCTCTTGAAATGCAATATGCAGGCACAGTGCATTCCCCTAGACACTCTTCCAAATGTCACAGTGGTATTAAACCCTGCCCTGCTCCGAGAGCTCACATCCGACGCCTGCTGTGCTGAGCTTTTAATACAGCTGGGAAACTCAGCTCAATGAAAGCTTTCACTGCTTAAACACACTGGATTTAATAAACCACAGGGAAAGTCAGCTACAATATGAACTACAAATTAACACTCCTTATCTGCTGAAGGCCAAGAGATAAACACCACTGCCACCTCACAGATCTGTTCCTAAGCAACCAGGCCCCACAGGCCAGGGCAGTAGGTATGGGCAGAAGCAGATCATAAACACCATCACTTCCAGCTGTGCTCCAAGAGCCTGAGGAGGATGACACATCCTCAGCCAGGCCCCAGAGCAATGGGCTCTGGATGTAACTTTACATGCAGGCTTTGGATGTAACTGTCTGAACAGCTGCTCTAAGTGCAACAGCACACAGGGACTTGGTCACTGCAAAGATCACAGGTGTCTTTGAAGGGATGGGCAGCAACATAACACTGGGGTGCCCGAGATTTTATTTTCACAAGGAAGCTCCTTCCCTTGGAGCTCATATCATTCTAAAAATACAAACAGCAAATTTAAGAACTCTTCAAATAGGTATACTTAAAGTGGTTTAATTTACATGATTCCCGAGCCAGTAAAAAACCCTAAAGCCTCCTATTTGTCTCAAACACTGCTTAAGATCTAAGGTTAAAGAGTCTATTATTTAGGGTAAACCTTCTTTGAACGATAAATAATAATTTTTTTAAATTTACATGGCTGAAAACATGAAGTGTCAATTGGAGTTATTATCCAGCAGATGAGGGCATCAAGGGGCTTTATTAAACTGCAATTATCTGCTGCTTTCCTGTTACACACAAAGTCTTGGGAACTCAGCCTGACTCACCACGTCTGTGTAACACTAAAGGCACCAATTTCCCAGAGGAAATCATGATAAGGCTTCTTGAGCTAATTGCTCAGCTTCTAACCAGGCATTAGGAGAGCTCAGGGAAGTGAGTGTAAGAACAGCAGAGTGAAGCTCAGGTGCACAGACATTGCTGTGCTGGAGCAGCCTCTCCTTTCCCAAACATCTCAGTGGGCTTTCCAGCTCTGACAGACAGGATCCAACACAAGCATCCCCAAGGCAAGCCTCTGCCTTCTCCGCTGGTGAAAATCAGAGCTGTCCACCCATGTCAAGTCCTTTATCACCACAACCACAGCACTGCTCTGCCCACAGGGAAGACTCATCATTTGAATCAGATTTTACTTCTGTCTTCCTGCAAGCAGGAGGATTTTTTAGTAAAATGATGGATTTTTTCTTCTTTTGATCTGTGACTTGCAGTACTGGTTTTTTAATACATGAAAGGCTCTAATTTAGCCCCAGATTGTATTTGTCTTTAAGCTCATCCTATTTCAGAATAAAAGTCTGGTGCTTGAAGCAGAAGAGAAACAATCCTGCCTACCTGATTTTCACTGTTTAAAAATTTTATGGAGGAAATCTGTGTTCTATGGTGACAGAAGAAGCTTTCTCACTTTACTTACTTTGCACAGATGAAGCAAATGATAGTTATTTCTGTTTATATTTTTTTCCAGCCTAGAAATTGTCAATTCCAGTCTTGCCTAGTCTCTTTTTTTTTCCCCAGCTGATTCTGTAGAGTTAGCTCCCTTTGAACTGTTAGCTTTCTGACCCAAGAAGCATTTCCTAAGGAACTCTATTTCACTAAGAGCAATGAAACTCCAGAACTCAGAAAAGGATTTTCTATGCCCATCTCTTCAGCCAAGAACTGAGAAAGATGCTTGGGACCCTGAGTCATCCAAGGATACCCATCCTAGAGAGGAAGAGGGTCTGAAGACAGCCATTTTCCATGGTTTCTTAAGGTAAAAGACAAGAAGGGAGAAATCCTTCCTGTTTCTGGCAAGGCTCACAAAGGAAAGATACTGAACTTTTAGACATTTTGCTGATGTGGTCATTCAGAACTGATGAAGTTGTGAGCTGAAATTAAAAGTGGACTTGAAAATCTGTCTGGATGAGAATTAGTGATCATAGACAAGACCAGCAAAAAAACCCCAAAAACAAACAAACAAAAACCCCCAAACCAACACATGGGAGAGTTATTAAATCCCATTTTTCTGGGCTTTAACAAACCCTTTCACAGAGGCAAGAATGGGGCCCAACAGGCAGGACACTGAATGCTGTAAACACCATTTTGAGGATGAGGCTGACATAAAAAGAGGAAAACTGCCACTTACTGTGAAATATTCAGTAATGGCCACTGGCAATGACAGGAAACAGCTCTAGACTACAAGTATTATTGAGGAAGTATCGCTCTATTTGCAATCATTGAGAAGAAAACCCAAAGCAATATCCTTCCTTTATATATGAAATACTTTGTCTCTCATTCAGTTACACATTTTCAGCAATCAAGAGGGCCAATAATCTCCAGCTAATGCCTTTGGCAAGCATAAGCAGACAGCTCTCACTGGAGATAAACTGCTCAAATCCCACCATCAGTTTACAAAAATTCTACCTTCTGCATCTCCTTGGAGAGTGATGTTTATGACAGTGTGCCTGGAAAAACAGGAAATGATGCTATTCATACAGCTAAAACACAAGGGGAAGAGCCTGCCATGACAGTGATCTTTAATAAGAAGAACAGACTAGAAGACTGACATCTTATATAAAATTTAGCAAAATATTTGCTTTGTTCACAGATTGTGTGAACTTGGAAAAGGAGATGGGGTGAGGGGTTGTTCAGTGTACTCTGCCTTCCCTTGCTGTTATAGCACTTGAAAGTCCAACTCATTAATCTCAACACCCACAAACACACAGAGGTTACACTGAAGAGATTCACAGGCATTTCAGCCCTGCTTCCAACCAGCTCTGCACACCTGTGGACACCAGTGACTTGGGAATCACAGGCAGAAATGCAGTTTCTTGACCAAGAAAATCCTGCAAAGCAAGGTATTTTTCAAGCATCCCTCTTGACTTGTAGGTGAAATTATACTACTTGTAAATACTTTTGAGAACAAAAGAGTTATGACCTGTAATACTGCCATTACTCATCTTCATGGGAAGTCCTGCACTTGGAGACCTGAATCCTGATGTGGAGCTGATGCCTGGGTACCACATATGATCTACTGTGAAACAGCTGCTGTGGGAAAGGGGAAACGCTCCAAAATTGAAAATAGGTAGAAAACTGAGTCAAATAAGGCAGATGAAGGTGAAATTCAGTTAAATACAGCTTCCTCTCAACTTTTTACCCCTCCTACCTATAGACTTGTATGTCTCCTAGGTGCATTTATGTGAATTTGTTCAACTTTGTACCAACTTACAATTAGGTTCATATCTCAGACTGGTGCACTGATTTTCAGGAGTGCTGAATACACAAATGCTCTTACCAAATTTAAAAGAAGCCATAGATATTTTAGCTCTGTGGAAAACATTGCCATCTACATCTAAGCTTTAACTTTAATTCTTCAGGAGCAGAATCACTGCAAGTTCTACAGAAGAACAAGAGGGTACCTTGCAGTTATCAGATTTCAAGATCCTGATCTTTCATTTTTGTCTAAGGCTAGAAGCATGAGTGTGGGAATACTGCAAGAAATGCTTACAGATGGACTGATTCCTTCTAGATGGGAGTGGAACAGCTGAAAGTGTGCACTCTGTACCTCTTCAGATCAAAGGTCTTTACCTCCAGTCAAGATTGATCTTTCAGAAAGAACAACAGAGGAACATTTGCAGAGATGGTTTCTTGAATTTACTTGCAATAAAATGGCTTTGAAACCATGCTTCTTCTCTGTGTCAGGCTCCTGAAAATATGCTGCACATCAGACAAACACAGAAAGGCTTGCTCCTCTTTTAGAAGCAGGGATAGAAAAATAAAAACAACAAAGAAATTATCTCAAAAAGCACAAGCAAATAGCAGGTACAAAGGCAAATAAAACTACTGATATTCTGGTGGAAATCTGAAGGCAGAATGAGCCAGTCTCCCTGCAGGCCTGATCTGGCTGTGAGCACTGAAGAGACTGTGCAGAGATGTGCCAGCCTCCAGTGCCTTGGCACAGAAAAGAGCAGACCTACATCCTCTCCAGCCATGGGGGCTGCAAGCCCCAAGCTGGCTGTGTCATCTTTCTTCTGCATTGCCACTGGGGGCTTGTGCACCAGACATTGATTAAAAATCAAAAAACAGTCTCAAAAATAAGAATGGAAGCAAGATACCAATCTCCACCTATCAGCTTTCAACAGGCTAATAAATTAAATAGCCTGACACTGAAAAAATCAGTGTCAGATACATCAAACAGTCATCAAGGAAATTTTCAAGAGACAAAACACAAATTGTACAGACTACAATGAAAAGCAAACAAGATATACAAGTTTAATAACCTGGGAGACATTTTCTCATCACTAGTCTGTGACATTTTGGCTTGCTACTTTAAAGGTATATATTAAATAAATATTTGAGCCATCTAGTTTTGCTGCAGTATTACTAAAGATCACGTAATGAACAGAAATTGGACTGCAGCAATAGGCACATTTATAGACCATTCACAAATGCTGGAGGCTTGAGAACCACAAGGGCTTTTGCTTAATTATCTACGTGCTGTTTAGGGAATCACAGACAATCTCTTCCATCAGAACTAGCTTGAGACAAAATTGGGCTTTGAACAGAATTGTTTTGCCATTTAATCAACCAGCTTCCTGCAGGAATTGTCTGTGGCTAATAAACCAAGCACCTGAAAAGTTAAAACCATTTCCAATTTCAGTTAAGAAGGATATTGGGAGTGAATCCTCAGGCCCCAGGGCTGCACACTCCTACCCAGCTTTTTCTAGGTTGTGCCATGGCTGTGATACTCTCTGTGCTTCTGAAGGGACTGAGAAAACCTGAAGTACAGAGCAGAAGGTCTTTGCAAGGAGTATGACTTTAAAAGCTATAAAGAAGAAAAAACACTGAGCAAGCAAGTCTCTATCCCCATCTTCTCACTCTGTCCTCTCAGCCAGTCATGAGGAAGGCTTGGCAATGCAGGCATTTCCCAGCTTGGCCCTCAAAGCGAAACAGCAAAAGGTTTCAGTCACTCCAGACTTGTTTACATCCTTCTACCTGGCTCTACAGCCTATTAGTCCTGCTTTTTATGAAAACTACTTAGCCATGAGCAGATCTGGGCACACCCAAACCTCTTCAGTTCTGCCCCAAATCAAACATTTCACCCGAATGAATTGTGGATACAACTCTGGGTAAACTATGAAGGCAAGTGAAAGCTGAAATCCTGTTTACAAAGCAAACAAAATAAACCAAAACTTACGTGGTCCATCCCATATTATTATCACACAGCACCAGGATGGCTCTCCTAGGAGGCTGCACACACGTCAGGAAAGAGCCTGGGGCTGTGTGTGAGGCACTTGCTTAGAGCTTTTTAGCAACTCCTTGAACTACTGACGAACTGTGGTTAGTAATAGTTACTGCAACCAAGTACTTGTGAACAGAAAAACTAATTAATTCCTGCAAAATAAGGTGAATAAAAGGACAGATACACCACAGCAAGTTAGGGCAACTCTACTGATCCTTAATTAAATGAAATATTTTTCATCCACCTTACACCCTAAGATTGCCTAACTGAAAATACCTACTTCATTCAAAAATAATCATACAAGTAGCAAGGTAGGGAAAGAGAGGAAACTTTTAAGAACTTAACCCATCTGATATTTGCAGGTATAAATATGTTGATCATTTACAAATAGTAAAGAACTACTCTCCAACTATTTTTCAAGGTGATGTGGGAGTCTTTGTATGACTGTCACAGAGCAGGGAGATGAATAATGCTCGTGTTTGTTTAGAATTTGTTCTCTGAGTAGGGACTAGAGAGACTACAAAAGCAGATATGAGGAAACACCAGCAAGTTCAGAATTTGCAGTTTATTGATCAGACTCCCAAAACTGCACAGCTCCTTTTTTTTAATGCGAAGCAACCAATGTAACTGGGGCATTTAGCAATTCCTATTGCTCTCCTGTCATCTGGATGAGAACACAGGTGCAACCACATTTTAAAATGTCAGCAAATTAATGATAGTGATTAGCACTCCTGGTAAACATTAATATAACCATAATTAATAGTATTAACCATATTAATATGGCCATTCACCTATTCAAATGAAAAAGCAAATATCTAACATAATGAATTCCTGAAAATTTACATTCTTATTGAATGATAAAATTGTGTAAGTATGATATGTGTATGATATAAAACAGATCCTTAACAGTGAAGGTAGATTCCATTTTTCAAATAAAAAGGAAAGTTTAGCAATTTACCACTGATACTCCTGACAGCTGTGTTCCAGTACAAGTTCAAGTCTCCTTGTTCATATTTGACACTGGTTGGTGGGTGGGATTTGACAGCCCACATAATTTAGCAGATCACACTGTGGGGTAATTTTCTTTTAACTTCTTTTAAATCCCAAGAAGTTCACGATCAGCTCAAGTATTTTGTTTTAAAAGGCCTAAAGAGTATGTAATTCAAACAGATTGGATTCTGTGATTGCAGCAAATACATCAGTTTTATTTCTAAATAAAATGGAATTCTGAAAGAAAGGCTTCAGTGAACCTTTTCAGCTCAAGTTTTGGATTTGTCTTCAAAGGCTACTTAAAAAGGTTTTTTTTAGATCACATGTGGGCAATGTGAGGACATAACACAGTTAATCTGTGTTCCATTGCCTTGACAACCTGCTACCTTAATCTCTTTCATTTCCTCACAAGCCATCTGAAAGCCTCAGCACTTTTGCAAGAGGACACTTCTGCACAGAATATAGACACCTGAGCCTCTTAAAGAAGGTGTAGCTGCATATACAAGAGCATGCCAGAAAATGCTCATATTCAAAAGTGATTTGGACTTGAACATTATTGAATTACAAAAAAGGTGTCTATGTGCATTTCCCATTAATAAAACTAAGTCAAGAACAGCTGTCAGAAAATAAAATTGACATTGAGGAGATCCCCCAGCTTTGAGGTTTTAAAACCTCTATGTTTACAGCACCAGGAGATTTTTATTCCCTCCACTCTACACACAAATCTACTTCCCAATTCCACATTCTTCCACATTCTTCCCCTTGGCCACGGTCACTGCTGAAGTTTAGTTGTGACTCTTAATACAATGGAAAATATATCTGATGCTTCCTTGACCTGGAAAAATGTTTAATGCATTAAGGGCACACAAACAAAAAAAAAAATCGTGTCCTTGAGTAAGCAATTGAATCAGGATAAAATAACGGTCCACTGAGAATTAAAATAAAACAAATATATCTGCCTGCCTGCACAGGGGCTTAGTGCCCTCTCTGCAGTTACTGTCACTCTATAACAAAAAAATTAGAGGCCAGTCTGCTGCAGCACAGCTTTGACACAGTTCAGAGATTAAGGTATTCCCACAGAGGTGGAGACAAAAGGTATATTTTAGACACAGATTTTGGCATTAGATCACAAGTGCTAAGTCTCAAGCAGAGCACAAAGAGCAAAGTGAAGCTCTCCTAAAGAAGGCATGCAAGGTTAATTGTTAGGTGTGATCTTGTCACTTCTTTTTTAAGTCTACCATCACTATCATGTCCTACAGAGTTTAAAACACCTTGGGGTTTTTTTGAGGTTTGGAGCTTTTTTCCCCCCAGTCTTTGGCTCAACACTTCGTACTCCTGCCAAGCCATGAGGAAAAGAAGGCACGGGAAAAGCTCTTTAAATCTGCTCGTGGTCAACAAAACAGACCTTACAGGCAGCAGAGTCAGTCTGAAGACAGCAAAGGAGTGATCTGTCCTGGTGGAGCAGGGACTGTGCAAAGCAGGGAGAAAGGCATCATTTGCTGCCTGGCAGAGAGGCATTAGGTGCCAGTGTCAGTGGCTGCTTTCTAACACCCACTGCCCATCTCACTGGGGTCCCTCTCCACCTACCTGCACCTGGTGCACACATCTCACTGCTTGTGAGTGATCAGTGGTTATTTTCTCAGCTATAGTAGAGAAATTTCCTGATATTGCAAAAAATTAATTTAAAGGAAGCACTAAATAAATATAAATAATGGCATTTCTCATGATTGTACAAAGAACCCTAAGCTTTTAAAGTGCAATTTACATGAGAGGAGACAAAAGGATTTTCAACTCTTTAGCAAAAACCATCCCAAGGAAAAAAAGTGACTGAAAAGAAATTACATCCTGGCTACAAGTAAATTGTATTACAGACAGCTAGCTGTCCAACAGGAACACTTTGGACTGTGATACACATCAAAATAAATCTAATTACCCCTAAAAATCAGAGAATCTGTAGGTTTACCTAAAAACCAGGAAATGAGCTTTTAATTGTTTTCACTGCAGACACAAACAAGAGACACTGATTAACTTACTGGGCTCAAGAGAGGTAATTATTTTGCAGCAGATGCATCTGTAAGAGCAATTCTGTGACAGCTCCAGATTTAATCTGTCTTTGTTTTATGAAGAGCATCTGCACAAATTACTTTTTCCCTCAGATCTTAGGTTTTGAGGTGAACTCTGCTTAGACAGAATGCAAAAGTCAATTATAGCCCAGTATCAGGCTGATACTGATGCTGGAGGCACATGCTGCAGACTGAGTCTAATGAAAAGTCCCTAGCTAAAAACAGAATTTAATTTCCTTTAAAAAAACCCCAAACACTCCCCAGTTTTGTAAAAATATTAAAAATATTAAAAATATTATGAAAAAAGATGAACAGATTACTGAGCATATATGAAAGGGAGAATATTTGAAAAGTTTCAGGAAACAAGCTAAGAAGTATTTTAATAAAATATTCTCTTACAGCTAATGTGCTATTTCATTCTGCAATATTAACCCAAAAGCAGAACATCTAGGTAACAATAATCTGAAATACTCTAAATCCACAGACTTGAAAGAGTGTTCAGCAAGAGATGTCAACATCTCCATATTAACTTTCCCAATGCAGTTTCCCAGATCACTGCTGAATAGAGCAAGGCTTCAACTCTTCCAAGCATCCATCCCCACACTCCTCATCTGCAGGGGATTTAAAGTCTGGAGCTCTGTGGAGACAGAAAAAGTGCCTTAGGTTTTATTTACTCCAATTAATCTCCTGAATGAACTTTATCCTCCACATCAAGTGGATGGGCCCTGAGCAGTAGGATTTCAGGAGCTATCCAGGATATGAAGCAATACAAATTGCATCTCCTTTGGATGCATGTGCTCTCCCCAAGAGAGCTCTTTGTACCAAGGTATAGCTAAGGTGTACCAGGTGATTTACTGCACTGCCTTTGGCTTAGTTTTTTCCCTTTAAGCAGCACTTAACATGCACCAGAGCACATTTTGAACAGTGACACGTTTTAAAGACTGCACTGAGCTTTAGGCAATACTCATGTGAATGTTAATGAGACCAGAGATGTTCACACAAACACTCACAGAGGGAGGACATGGATGATTTTGGGCAAAGTGTTATAGAAAAAAACAAACTAAGAGTTAAATCAGCATAGTCACTTCTGTCACTTCATTTGTCACTACAGCAAGAGCAATCAGAGATACTGTGGTGTCCTGAAGACAAGTAAAATCCACAGGAACACACTGGTCCCAGAAATAACTGTTTTCAAATTGGCAATCAACAGTGTTTTGCAAATGGAAAACCCCAGACACATTACCAGATGTAACAGCTTCCAAAACAGCAGTGAAGCCTGATTGTTTTCTCATGCAATAATCAAGTGAGGCAACCAGATTGCTGCAGCAGCTAATAACTTACTGGCTGAGAAAGCTACAGAGGTCTGTCTGAGGGGTGAGGAGAAAGGGAGGGCCCAGCTATTGCCTGGCAGGGCTTCAAATAGCTTGGAAGGTTTAAGTAAAATGCCTTCACTGAGGCTGCTAAACCAAAGAAAGCCTCCTGTGTTCCCTCAAATTTGACCATCCCACTGTTTTGGGATCACTCTTGCCTTAATACCTGCTCCAAGATCCCACAGGAACTGAGATGAGCAGGATCTTGTGGCACATAGAATTGCAGTATTTCTAAGGAGGCCAATTTGGCTCTAGTTCCAATAGTACAGTCATGAAATAATGTGTCTCTGATACAAGAGCATCTGGCTCAGTTTGATCCCTACACATTCATTTAGCACCACTTTGGAAAGGCAAATTCTGGCTATAGTCAATAGGTGAGAGACTTCTGGCAGATCCCTTCTGAAGGATTTCCTTCGGAAATCATAAGAAGTGGTTAAACTGGTTTGTTTGTTTTCTTGACAGAAGGATCAAGAGAGGGGAAACTGTGGAGCTTTCCTGTTCAGAAAGCACAGGCTTCCTCACTTCAACACACAGTTGGGCACTGGCATCAGTGGCTTTGTTCTGTGATGGGGGAGAAAGATTTTGGCAAACACAGGATGTAACAAAGCAGGTTGTTAGACTGAAGTATTTAAACCAGCCACATGCACTTTTTAAAGACAAACTATTGCCTGAGAGATACCACTAGGTTTTATATTTCCTCATTCTAACTCTTCAGCAGCTGTAGGTTCATCTACTAATATTTCATTGCCAGGTACTGTTAATACAAGAGAAGTCATGAAGAATTTACATGATTGACTGTTTTATGCAGTGTGTGGGAATAGCACAGGCAAACCCAGCATTTTGTTTGGTGCATGAAGAATCTCATTTGCCAAGAACACACCATTTCTCTCTTTCACCACATGGTCTAACTCACCTTGGGAGGTTTGCAGCTCACAGTTGATAATTATGGAGCATGATGCTTTCATTCTGAATATCACACCCAACTATCAACCTCATTTTTGCTTTAATCTTCTGCAAAAGAATGATTCTTCAAAATAAAAAAAAAATCCCAGCTAGAGTTACATCAGAAATAAATCACTGTCTCCATTCACTGTCAGCAGGTTGTTGAAAGCTAATAGCAATAAGTGATTTCTTAACAATGCAAACATATTTCCATTTATATTCCAAGATTTCTGGGCTTAAGAATCCTAATATTTCCTTCCATTCAATCCAAGCTAGGCATGAAACTCACTGGCACAAACTCAGTGTCTCAGCCACTGGAGCTAACTCCCCTTCTGGAATGCTGTCACAGGCTCTGCAGATGATTCACACACACACACACAGATGCTATCAGGCAAGTGCCTCATACAAAATAATAATTAGCAGCTGTAACAAGCATCCTACCACAAAGCACTGGTGCAGCACAAAATGGATCTTCTCAAGTTATTTTATTTTCAACTTCTGCTGCTTTCTTTACATTTTAATTGAGACTGCATCAGGAGAAAAATTAACCTAGAAATAACCTCATTAGACATCTAGAGAAGCAGCAATGTAGAGCAATGTTAAATTCACCTGGGATTGCAGATGGTATCTCTGTAAATCAGATTCTCCTCCAATTCAGCTCTTCAGCAGAATGTTCATCCTTTCAAGAAATTGCTACTGAATGGTAAGACATCACGAAACAGATCTCACCTGTGCTGCACCATGACCAGAAGTAGAGATGATACATTTCTTTGCAATCTTAATAGGCAAAAACTGCTTAAATAATTGAATTCAAAATTAATTTGTATTATTAATAGTACAGAAGGACTTGGGCTAGGCTTTGGGTCAGCATATTAAGGATGAGTATTCCTTAGGTCTGTACAAATTACTGTAGTTTTGGTTTATCTATCTATGGGTTATTCATTAATAAAATAAAACACCACTGTAAAATTTACACATACACAAATACACTGTGAACCCCAAAAGAAATTCTCCCTCCCTTAAACTCTACCTTACCTGCTTCTCTAGTCAAACAACCCCCTTCTGCTCCTGATTCTGAGCATCTTATCCAAGGATTTCTTTTTAATTAAGAGTATTTAAGAGGTATAGTCTAGTGAAGGGAAGAGCTGTACCTATAACAGCATTGGTTTCAGCTTTTCCACCTGCAGAACAGGAATACTCTTTTCTAAAGGGGAAAGGAAGAAGGTACCAGGCAGGATTAGATCAGTTTGTAGTCTGGCATGTCCCCTCCACTTGTGGTCTGTTCTAGGTGGCAACCTCGTGGTGGGGATATGTGGGTGTGACTTGACACTTGAAATTACACAGAGATTAATAAAAGCCTTGAAACACCATCAGATGTATTCAATAGCTCAGCAACATTTGTATCAGCAAGAAATACTGAGTGAGCTTATTCTTATTACCCACATCAGTGCAAAGTTACCTTTATTTCACTGCTAAACTCTTGGCCTCAATGATTTCCTCTTGCATTGAGTTTTTAATTACTTGCTGTGTAAGAAGTGACTGATTTTGATTCTACTGCCTTTCCTTTTCCTCCAACAGACACACACCCAACGTTCGGATTCCTGCTGAGATCATTACTGGCTTGCTGAGATCATTACTGGCTTAAATTTAATTTTAAAAATAGAAAAAAAGAAAATGTTTGCATCATTGAGACTAAAATACACACATAAAAACAGACCACTGTGAGAGTACCAAAGCCTCCATTGATCTAGAAGACATTAGAGTATACTTGTCTGTTTTCCCAGGCTTAGTCTTTCTGGTTGTTTTTGTCTCCTATTTGCAGATTAAGAAACCAAAAAAACCCCAACAAACAAACTAACTAAAAAAACCTACCAACAACAGCCACAAAAAACACACACACAAGACCCCAAAACTATTCCTGTCAGACACTGCAGCCGGCACTCCTTTAGTATACTGACATGCATCATTTCATTACTTAGAGCTGTATAAGACAGTCTGTAGGCACTTATGGAAGGTAGGAATGCAAAGGGTTTACCTTCTTCACAAACCCAAATAACTTTTGGAGTAAGATGACCTCTCTGACACAGGCAGTGCTACATTTATAAAACACAGTGAACTTGCAAAGCTCAAGCCCTCCCTTGCTTCCACCTCTACCCAGAGTGAGCACAAACAGAACGCAGCCAGAAATCCCTGGGCAGGCTAAAAGGAAGAGCAAGCAGCACACAGCACAAAATATTGTCATTTGCTTGCCAGTGCTTATTGCAGCAATAAATAACCAGCTGCCTGCCACCCTTCACAGAGAAACCCTTAGCATGGAGGCTTGCTGGAAAGGCAGCAGCACTGCTCAGACTGACAGCATTCCATCTGTCTGGGGGGAGACTTCACAGGCACAGAGATGTCCATGCATATGAGGCCCAGCTCCTATGGAATGTAAGAAGGGAGGGCATTAGGGTGGGAGGTTATTAAACTCATGAAATGAAGGAAGAAATCAGATGCAGGAGGGCTCCAGGACAAACCTTCGTGTACTGCAACCCACACTGATGCTGAATCACTGGGCTGTGTTGTTTTGTTTCAAAAAATATTGTGGATGATGATGTATTTTATACTTGCAGTCTGCTACTAAGGGGCTATGACTCACTATTTTTTATGCTGCAGCCTCATCAGTTGCACACCAGTGAGCTCAGTGATGTAAACCAGAGAAAGAGAAGAAAAATGAGGCTTGAATTAAGACAGAGATCTAATTTAAATTCAGTGCCAGATGCCCCACAGGTAAATGGTGATAGGAGTCTGAGCTGTGAGGCTTTAGGAACACTTCAACTGGGCTCAATCCATGTGGTGTGGCACAAGCCAGATGTTACAGAGGGGAAGCCAGGAAACATTGAGAGCAGCATGTGAATGTAAAGGCAGGGACCAAATAACTGCACACAAATCCAGGGAAAATGGACCACAGTGACCCCCACAATCCTGGCATTAATCCAAGCCACGTCACTGCAGACAGAAAGGCCCTACAGCCAGAGGAGGGTAATGGCAGGCAGCACTGCTAAACCCTACATCCTTAACCCAGCTATGGAGCATCCCCTGCAGCACTCCAGGCACTGCATCCACCCTGAGCACATGGAACAGAGGCATCCTGCCCACAGCCTCCTGCTCAGCTCACTCAAACCTGCCATGGCAAAATTGAGTAGGAGCAATCTGCATCCTTTCACAGCAGCAAGCCAGCCCTCTACACTAAGCAGCATCCTGGGAGCACAGCTTCTCATTTAAACAACATCAGTATAACTTTTCTGTTCTCCTCCCTGCTACCAGGCACAGAGGATTCCCTGAAATGTGTTTTTCTGTTGCCAGTTCACAGCAGCTCCTAAAGAAGCTTCAAATTCAGGGAATAAATTCAGAGGCAATAAGGGACCACAACAATCAGGGCAGATGTATCTTGTTTTCTGTTGCTGCATTTTAACCACTGCCAATACAGGGCCTTTTGGGTCCAATAAACTCCAGCTGATTCTTCTACCACACAGTCACAGGCTACATCTGAAAAAACATCTGAATAATGGAGAGCTAAATGTAAGGAAAGCTTCCCAGTGAAAATGAAAAAGTCAGATCTTGCATATTTGATCACTGGTGCTCAAAATTAGGGTCCACCAAGGTGTTTTGTGTATCAGGACAGGTAAATCTGATAAATTACAAGACAAAATCCCCATGTTTAGAATCAGACCAGGAAAAAAAAAGGTAGAAATCTTACTAATAGAGTTAAGAAAACAAGAGGTTTTAAAGAGATTTGAGGAGTGACATTTCTTATTTATGCATTGTGTATAAGCAGAACATCACAGTGCCCTCTAAACCACAAACCCCACTCACAGCTGGACTGCAGGTGAGATGTCCCAGAGCATGTGAACAAATGTGAAGCTCAGAGTTTGCTGGAAGCTCTGTACCACCATTTCCCTGGGCTCTCTGCCTCAGTACAGCTGCATTTCAGGCCAATGACACCGTTCTTCTGCTCCCCAAGTACTGATGCTAACGTGGGTGACCCCACAGCAGCGTGTACCAAAGAAATATCCCAGAGGGCTGGCACAGGCTGGCCTCAACATGGCATTCCAAGCCTATTTGCCCTTCTCTTCTGCCCTAGCCCGACATCCCCATTATTTAAATTGCCATTTTTAAGGCACTTTCACAGATCTTTACCACCCACAGCTAAGTGACAGAGCTGAGACACCAAGGCAGGTTCTGCAGACAGCAGGGAAGGGCAGTGCTGGTTTTACACAGCGATGTTGGCACAGGCATTCCATGTTTTGCCACTTGCTGGCTGCTCAGCACTCAGCACTGACACCCAATGATCTTGGGTCATTCTTGCATCACCTGCACTACCATAAAACCATAATACCAAGCTGCAAAGAGCAACTCTATTATACAAGAAAGGACCCAACATCTTGGGAGCCCCCCACAAAATTTAACATTGATAAAAAGATGCCATGAACACATGTCCAGGTAATAGAAACAGCTACAGCCCTTTGCAGCTTTCCACAGTTATTTCAATTACTAAGGATTCATGGCATGTACTTTCTTTTCTCCCTGAGGAAAAAAAAGGCATTTTGTGGAGGTGTTTCAGCTGTACAGAAGTTCTTGCCCTCCAAAGTAAACAGAACAATTCATGCACACATGAGAATGTTTCACAACTGTATTACTGCATTATTGAAGCACTTTGTTAGAAAAATTACTACCCTGGCTTAGAGGCCTTGGGATTTGCTTTGTAGCTTCTCTTCTCCAGCTGTTAAGAAAAAATGGGAGTTTCACTGAAATTGTTTCCTACAAAAGATGCTTCTCTTTCTAAAAGCAGAAAGATAAACAGGACAAGTCTAACTGGACACTCTACAGGAGGGTCTGCAGGAGCCATAGTCCAAGCCCTTTATGTTCCCTCTGTGAACACCAACTCTCATTCCCATGAGTTCCCTCTCATTCTCCTCTCTGATCTTTGTCCCTTGTGTAACTCTCATGTTTGTCAATCTTGTAGTGAAAATTTCTTGCATGGTTTTAAAGCATGTTTTTTAGGTTTTTTTTAAAGGAAACCAACCCTTTTTCTCCACAGTAGTAAAGTGAACTTCTTTGCCTCCCAACGTTTCAAACACGGAGCACTGACTGTTCACAGATACATGGAAATCTGGTTCATATTATCCTTGTTTAGACACAAGCCTACACAAATTCTCCACTACAGCAGGAAAGCAGGGGACATTCTCCCAGCACTCTGCACACTGCTTGGTGAAATACTTTATGGACATCTGGACTCAACACAACACAAATACACTTAACAATAGTCACTTCTCAATGGTAAGAAGCATCTACGGAAGGTTATCTTGGAATTCAGCATATAAAACCATCACTTGCCTGAAAAAGAGGAAATGCATTAAGTTAACATGGTAACCCAAGGTGATGGGTAATGAGCTCACACACACATGCAGAATATTGGACATCTAAATGGAGATGTCATTGCTATCCATCCTCCCATACCCTTCCAGCCTCACAGTTACATCAGGGATTGTTCCTGAGCTTCAAAATAATGACAGAGTTAACCAAAACTTAGTGATTAAACAACACAAGCCCTTCTGCACAGGATTTCTGATCTCTCCCTCAGCCTGACGGTCTAATTTCCTCCTTCCCTTTGTTGAATCCTGCACTTTCATTCAACCCATATCTTTTCTATTGGCATTTCAGCACCTCTGCACAGAGCCACAATAATGCTAAAGGGAGCTGAGCTGGGCAGTGAAGCAGATGAGGATCTCTACAAGATCAGCCTGGGCTTCCAAATCTGATTGTGACAAGGAAATGGCTCAAGGCCAGCACCTGAGCAGAAGCGGGTGGTAAAAGCAGTGCCTGGGCAAGATTGCACAGATTAGTCTAAACCAGGCATTAATCTGTTTCAGAAAAGAATGGAACTTGAGGAATTTCCACTACAGCTTTGCACTAAAATAACTGTCCCATGGAAATAAGAATCTCTGATCTGCCTGCCTGTAGTAAGCCACAACCCCTGGCTTGCAGCACTCAGTGGATCCCCTGCAGCCATACACAGAAAAATGGAAGAGCACCAAACCCAGTGTGTGAAACTGCAATCACAGCCATTAGTGCACTCTGGAGTCATGCTCCTGAGGGACTAACAAGGAATGTTATCCATCTGCTGAAATGCTGTCCTGTGCCATGGCTCCCATGCGGGCCACCCAGTGCCACACAGCCCTGTTAACACAGTCTGTCCTTGGAAACTCTGGGGCCCAACTAGAGACAATTTATAGGCACGTATGTCTCAGATAGGAGCTCATTGTAGTGGAGGCAGCCATCCTGAGTGAATCCTTGTTTTACAGGGTGAGGATTCAGTAACCACTCTGCTGCCTCCAGCAGCCTCAGTTGAGTGCCAGCATCCAGCTGCTCCAGGATAGACCCCCCTCCAGTGCTGACTTCCAGGGCAAGGAACAGAGATCATTGCTTTGAAAAGCCTGAGCAGAGCGGCAAAAGCAGCTTCAAGCATAGGAGAAACTTTGTACTACATATGTGATAAGCAAGTATTTGCAGAATGGGGAAGCCCAGGGAAGCACCCATAAAGGAGAAAGCCAAGCAAGGAGCAGTTCTTCAGACACACCTGCACTGTATTTCCAGCTTCACAGAGCCAGTAGCATCTGGCTTCCCAAAGACTCCCCCATCCCAGCCTGATACCAATGTGAGTCTTGGTCAGGAAGAACTCCTCAGGTCATCTTTTACTACCTTGGAAATTGCTCATTGTTCCCTTAATATTTAATGGCATTGTAGTGGTTGCAAATGATGGCTGAATTTGTTTATTATTCCCCTGTAAAACCCTTATTTAGACAGCTTCTGTTCCCAATTTTAATTTTCCATCTCAAAGGACTCCACATCTGCACTTCAGAGGATGAAAAATGATTAATAAAGATTTTAACAAACTCTTGTCCATTCTTGCCTATTGAACAAATTCTTGACATTTATTTACAGGATTTAATTCCTTTTCATTTAAATGATTAATGCTCACAGGTAAGATAAAACAGCACTGGCCTGGTAAGATAAAACAACATTTGCACAAACATGTACAAAGCTGCCTCACAGCTACCTTAGGAACAATTACCATAATGACATTATTCTGAATTGGATTAGGTCACAGCAAAAGACAAACATTGATAGCTGTGATGAGAGAACTAAAAGTCCAGGCTGGAATGACAATTTAGATAAAGGTAAGGAAGAAATGGCCGACTGGGACTCTGACACTTTGGCAGAACAAGGTGATATTAAAAGCTCCCGGTCCCACCAGAGGGCAGACAGAGCTCTACACACCTCACAGGTCCCACTGTCTGTCACGGATGGTGTGGTGGTGTGACCCTGGCTGGATGCCCCCAAAGCCACACTCCCCTCCACAAGTGGACAGAGGTGAGGAAATACCTCTGAAGGTTCATGAGTTGAAATAAGGACAGGGAGAGATCACTCACTGAATACCATCATAGTAGATTCAGCTTGGGGAAATTAGGTTAATTACTACCAATCAAAATCAAAGCAGGGTAATTAGAAGCAAAACAAATTCTCCTTCCCAAGAGACAAACTCCCAAACTCACCTTCATGCAGAGAAACACAGAATCCAATCAGACAACTTCAGTGCAGTAGTACAACTCCCTGTCTCTGTTACTGAAGCATTTTCTCTGTAGTTGATTTCTAATTATTAATGGTCTAATACAAACTGTTCACTTTCATAGAACAGAGATACTCTGAAGCATTAAAGTCTAAAAGGCAAGGCACATGTCTCAGTTTTTCCCTGATGTATAGATAGTGCTCTAATTCTCCTCAAAAAGGACCAGTTTTCTTCCTCAGACTGTGAAGAATAAAACATTGCTTTTTTCTGTTCTAGGATTTACTTTTGGCTGGATGCTTTATGTAACACATCCCTGAAAAATTAATTTGCACAAGATCTAAGACCTACAGTGACCCAGTGGTTCCCAGTGCTTTCTTTTGTGCGCTGTGCAGTTTCACTGTATACCTTTTATGTCAGCTGGAATAAACTCCACCTTGCCTTTTCACCCAGTACTCAACACAACTGGGTCACAAAGAGATGCTTGGAGGGTTGGTGATGCCAAACTCACCAGAGCCATGGAGTCATGCACTGAAGAGCCTGCCCATAACTTCAGTGGAGCTGCACTTCAAGTCCTCTGCCCCACACCATCTATACAAAATTACCAGCGTTGAAACATTTTGCTTTTCTTTTTCCTCTTGATAAGACTCGAGTCTAAGAAAAATCTAGCATTTTGGTCATACTTGAGAGTGCACTTGATTAAAAACCATCACTTAAAAAACCCTATAAACTTTTAAGCCTGCCAGGCTGGTGAAATCAGAAATGGGTAACATTGAGCACTAGAGGGCAGCAGGAAACAAACCAAAACCGGTAAATCCACAAATTCCCAAAACAGGGACTATGTTCTTCATCACAGCCAGGCAAGCACCGTGCTTAACCAATTTCAAACCAACACACTGGTTTTGAAAAAAAACCAAATTCTATCGTTCTATGGTTAATAATAATTAGCTCTATTTGGGACCACAGCTCAAACTGAAGTGGATTTGCATGGTTAACTTCTGCAGTCAAAGAAAACTGCACATCACAAAGCACCTGTGAACAGCAGCCCTCCCTTCACCTTCTAAGCAAACCAAAAACTAAAATATTCTCAGTGTGATCAATATTTTTTTAGGCAAAGGAGACTATCAGAAGTTTCTGTATCTGACCTGGAGTTCACTTATGAGCCCTTTCTAACTCAGCTGTGGCTCAGTCTGAAAGTGATTTAAAACATCACACACCTTTTGGATTTATGAAGTTACACAGACTTCTTGAAGGGACTATATATAAAAGTCTTTAGCCAAACAAAAAATCTGTTTTGGAAATTTGGCAACTTTTGGCAGCAGTTGCAGCTCAGACAGCCAAGCGGTAATTTCTACACCAAGCAGTGAGCACTGAGTTCTGGGCTGAACTGAACCTCCCAGCACCCACCAAGAGCCAGCCCTAAAAGGTTGCTGCTGATGTGACCAAACACACTCCTTTCATTTGCAGCCTCTACATCAACACTTGTGAACAATTCCCAGGCAGGAAAAGCAGAAGCCATGCTGGACTTCTTCAGTAAACACAAACCCACTTCTGCAAAACAGATTAAGCAACACCTGATGGGCCAGAGGACATGGCAGAGAGTATATAAGGTAGAGAGCATTTAAGGACAAGTCAGAACACATGCACCAACATCAGCACCACTCCTCAGTTGCTAATAAAAGACACAGCAACTCACCACAAAACTGGACATGTAAATTCACTGGGAACGTGTAGCATTTTTTTTCCAGAGGAATCCCAATTGCCTGTAAAACTGACAGCTGTGTTAACTTGTTGAAAATCCCTGCTCTGTTTTAACATAGTTGCCTGGTTACCTGAAAACCCAGAAAGCAACTGGAACAGTCCAAAACCCCTGCCTTTAACCTGGGCTAACCTTGTGACCAGCTGTCCCCTTGATCTGAGTGGCAAGTTCAGCAGCAGTGCTGTGGCCCAGGCTCACTGAGGTGCATGAAGCCAGAGAGTCCCCAGTGAAATGTTCTGTCCCATTTCCACCAAGCTCTCATGACCTGTTCCAAATGGACTGCTTTTGAAGAAAGCCTGCAACACCCCAAAACTGATCAGAGAGAACCTACAGCCTGGCTACCCACAAGGGAGAAGAGATTCATAGCCCAACATTTTTCAGAAACCACCATCCTGGAAAGGCTGTAACCCCTGTGAAAGCCAGGACACATTGCAGAGCACTGGATCTTGGCTGTACCTGTGCTGCTGCCAGGAAGAGGAGCTGTCCCCACTTCATCCACACAAATATTCACATGGCTGCCCAGAAAGCTGGGCCAGTTCCCTGAGCTGACTTCTCACTGTGTACCAACACTAAGGATCAACCAGGAATAGTAAGCACAGCCAGGAGCAGCCTGGGACTCTCCTTGCACTACAGAGGTCAGGGAAGTCCATGGAAAATAACTAAAGGTAAGCCTGGGCTCAAACTTGAAACAAACTGCAGGAACAAAAGTGTCTTTGGAGAGGCAACTAAAGGTTGAACACCTCTTTAATTAATTTTGCTTTTTAAAAAAAGCCAGTCAGCTTTTAGATATTTGCAGGTCTCTTCAAGCCTACAGGAAACTCTGCCACCCTTCTTTTATTTTCTCTGTTTCTGTGACACACCATTTTCTTCCACTGGGTGACCCTGTCCACCCATCCATTTTAGAACACAGCTTTTCCACTGCTTTTCATTAGAGAGAAAAAGCAATGGAGGCTACAGGACAAGCAGGAAGGCCCATTTGCCCAAGATCACAAGCCCTAGGAAGGGCCATGCAAGGAGATGGGACTGAGCATTGCCCATGCTTCAAACAGGCAGTCTCCCAGGCATGATTCCACAGCTGAACTCTCAAATGCTGCTTCCAAATTTAGGAGAATTTCTCCAGGGCTGCAGTGGGAAATACAGTTCTGCCTGACCACAGAGCATGGGCAGGCAGAGCGTAGAACCCTGTGCTCTCCCAGTTTGTAGAGCACACCTGTTGATTATTCTCTAACACTTTCTTAGGTTGTAATTTTTCCAGGTAAATAGTATTTTTCCACTGTCCCTGGTACTCTCTGGTTCAGTGCCTGATTTAAGGCTTTCCCACACACACACTTGAGTGCTGCCTGCCAAGTAAGAACTTTTGCTGGCAACTTTTCTTAATCCAGAGGAAGTGGTAAGGTCTTCCTGGTGTATTGAGCAACCGAGTGATGCAGATTTAAAAAATGACAAACAATTACATTTTTTAAAACTATCTTCCAGTACGGGATTAAAAAAGATGAAGAATACTGAAGTGTTTACTGATCCCATTTAAGTTTCTATTACCACTTAGACACTTGAACTCACTGTGACAATAAGCTAAAGGTATGAATGCCTCTTGCAAGAGCAGAACCCTCACTTCCACATCAATCACAAAACTACTAATTTATAAACCATTTAAGAGACTTAGTAATCTTCCTACAGGACTACTGTTTTCTTGCCTGGGGATGCCTGCTTTCAGAAAGCCCTGTATTCATGGCTAATGAGTACCTATCTTCTGCTATTAGAAGGGATGGAGCCTCTCTAGACTAATAAAACCTGTTTCTGCTGCCTCAGGCAGTAGGGATACCCCATGACCATTTCCACCTCGGCACGGATGGTGTGGTACTTCAGTCAGTCTCAGTCCAGTTCATGTGGCAGATGGCAGAAAACACAGCCTGTCCTGTCAGTCTGTTTCATTCCTAAGGAAGCTGCCACATTCCCAGAGACCTGTGGGCCTTTTGGAAAGGCTTTTGAATCACTAAGGAAGATCCTCATCCATCGTGCCCAAGTCCCAGTCTTTTGGTCATACTGTGGGGTGCAACCCACAGCCACTCCCACTCTTCCCACTTACACAGTGCCACAGCAGCAGCTCTCAATGCCTTGTGACAAAACAAACAAACATGGGAGCTTCCTTTCCCAGGATACATTTGACAGAACTTGCTTTTCCAAGAATATCTGACATGAGCAGATTGTTTGTAAAACCATCTTCCTCTCTCTTCTGTCACAGTGACCAACTCAATGGGCTGGAATGCTGAAGTTGCATCAAAAGAGAGAGTTTAGGTGGGTATGTATATTGGTATGATGTTTTGTGAGGAGAAAAAAGCCAAGATGTTCAGAGCATGAACTGGTTATCCTGTGACACTTGGATTATTTCACTCCAGGAGCACAGGGAGCATCCCACAGTTACTGCTAACTGTTTCAGTTGTGAGCAGTCTCTACAACAAGCAATGAAGGGGAGGGTTCATGGGCCACATCTGCCCTCCCCAGCATACCTGGAATCCACTTGGCACAGGGGGTGCTGGGGACAGCCAGGAGGCAGGATGTGGCCTCTCAGTGTACCCTGGTGCTGAGCTTCAGCTGCCTGCTCCACACAGGCCCCACAAACACTTCCCCAGCACTGTCATTTCCGCATGTGCTGCTCCCAGTAAGCCTCAGACATTCCTGGGGCTGCCAAGTGGTCATGCAGTTATTCCATGTGTCCCATTCAACAAAGCAATCAGGGCCAGCTGCCCTGACCCACACTAAATGGTGTTTGAGCAACACATCCCAGGAACTGCCTCACAGCTGCCAGGATTGCTTCATACCTTCCACACAGGCCTTGTGAAACCTGAGTAGACAAATGCCTTCCAGCCTGATCAGAGCAGCTTCTCCATGATCCTCTCCCATGACAGTGGAAAAGGCTGGCTCAGGACATTCCTTGCAGTGCTGGTGACTACTCTTACACACAAAAATAAAGCAAAACCTCAAACCAGACATGCTATTGCTCCAGTGCAACAAGGATCATGGAATGTGATGTGTTGTGGTTTAAAGCAGAGGTTAACAGCAGAAGATTCCCATCATTATTAAGATAAGACATGTGACCTCCTGGTCTGTGTGAAAAACCAAAGCAAGGCTTGGTCTCTGCTGTTGCCAGATTCCATTACAGTTCTGGATGTCCCACACCTAGAGCTGAAGGCAACTGCACAGGCAACCAGTCAGCATCAGCTGAGAGAGGTCAATTGGTAGATCCCACTGCTCACCTGTCTAGAACATGTGCCATTCCCACTACAAGAAAGTCACCTGTTGAATTTCAAGCTAATTTCTTGGGAGGAGGCCACAGAAAACCACTTCAGAGTAAGAAGAGGAGCCAAATCCTACTTTTACACGACTTAAGATTCTAAAGCAACAAGAAGTGTTGTCAGTGACATTTTACCCACTCAGGTGTCTTGACAAATCCTCTCTACACATCATTTGTCGACCAGAACTTATTTTCCCCCCAATATTAAACATAATCACTAGAACCTTCATTCCAGCCAGCATGAATATATGGCAAGAAGTGCCACTGGGCCAGCATATTTTGATCTCACATTTCTTGCCAGCTGTCCCTTATCTTCTTGGATAAACAATTTATACCATTACTTTTAAGAATCTGGAGTAGTGGGACGTAAAATGCTACTTCTGCAGAAGTCAGTCCTGTTTCAAGTGAGGAGTTGAACTGAAGCAGTCCTCACCAACTATTGTCATTAGCACAAACAGAGACTCAGTTATTATTATTATTAAGGTAATAGGATAATGAGGCCACATCCTGAGCATGTGATGAGCACATGAAAAACACAAGGAAAAGTTTAAAAACTCTTCCTGCTGACTGTGGTAATTTGTGACAGTGTTTACTCCTGATGTCTGAAGGACATATTAGTTGTCCTTCTGAGAACACATTAAACATGAAGAGTGTTGCAGAACATTAGCAGCTGACAGCATCCTCTGAGCTCCTCTCCCGTGTCCCATCAACCCACAGTTCCCATTGTGTGTGTCCAGCTGGAGCAGACTGCAGTTCTGCTAAAATTGTGGTTTATGACAGGCAGGTGCACCAGTATCAGACTGCAGTGACTCAGTCAAGCAACACACTGCCTACACAGATGAAGCACTGGCTAAAGAAAGAGCATGTGGAGAAGCAGAAGCTGTTACCTGTGGGTGGAGAGGGAAAAACATCCCCAGAAGGATAAAGCTCCTGGCTGTTCTCAGAGCTGTGTGGAGGCAGAAAGTGCTCTGCTAGGTCACAAACAGAGGGGAGGTCCAACATGCTGCTCTCTGAGGTGTGACTCAGTGACGTCTCCTTTTCTTCCATGGTCCCACTGCAGACAGAAATGAGACTCAGCTGGCTTTTTAGAGCATGAAAATCTAAGCAGAAGTCAGCATAAATAATTTGGCATTTTTGTACTGCTTTATGAGATGACAGGAGCTGTTCTAGTATAATCATACTTCAATTAAGAAAATAAAAATAAATTTAAAGATGTAAAGAAGGAACAGCAAGCCCCATAGATAAGAGCCCTCAGCCTTAAGTAGGATAACTAGGAGACCACAATAAATCTGACTTTCCTAGAGGCTTCCCAGAAGTACAGCCTCAGACCCCAAAACTAGGAAGCCATGGAGCATATTCCCCTCTGTGTGCCATTTAAAAGGAGACATGCTCTACAGGGTACCTTTCCACTGATGCTGCTACAAGACTCAGCTTAAGCCAATCCCTCCTGGCTTATGTTCAGTAGCAGAAAGAAAAAGCATCTTACAACTTGGTAACTTCAATCTCACAGGGATGGCAAACACTTCCTGGCATGGAGACACCAGGGCAGCTGTGTTATATCATCAGTGCTCAGCACTTTGGAAAGCTTTGGTTGAAGCATCCCCTCATCCCAACACCTTTTTATCAAGCTTCCTCAACCAGTCCACCACCACAGAGGGAAAGAACACACAGCAAGACAAGGCTGGTGCCACCCAGCTCCACACCAAGGGTTACAGTGAATGGGCAACTCTTTTGGAGAGGATGGGTCTAAAATGTTCCAGTCACATGAGTGTCTGGGGCAGAAGAGCAGTGAAGTGAGAAAAACTTGGTGGGGTAAGAGTGACAAGAGAGAGGATCCAGAGCTGGTGGTCAGGCAATAGCCTGTGGCCCTGTAAGCTTACGTTTATCTTCTTTCCTATAAAATTAAGACAACATATGCTTGTTTTGGGGGTGTTATCAGTAAGGAATATATATGACAGCCACAGTGGGCAAGGTAATCCCCAGAATGCATTAGTACTGAAATATAAATACCTCCAGGCAGATTAAAAAAAAAATAACAGAATTCCTTAGGTGCTTCTGTGCTGAGTAAACTTTTATCTAAGATACACTTCTGACCTTTGCAAAATGCTGGCCAACTCACTGATGAAGAGAGGGGGAGATGATGGCTGTGATACCAGAGAAGAGCAGCTGCTTTGCCTTGGAAGGAAAAGGTCTGTGCACTCACAGAAAGACTCCAGGAAAAAGGCAGTGGAATGTTAAAAACAAAACAAAGTACACAACCATCTTCCCCCAACAGAAGGAAACTTCTCCTCTACTGCTCTTCATGCACCAAAATAGAAATGATCTGTGCATGAGGAATAAAGAGAAGGGAAAACTTTCCTCAAATACTGTGTTTATGATGTGTGCTACTTTAAAGTAGAATGGTATTTTAAAGAACTAAACTACCTATACCCTTCACTGGTCTGGAAAAACCCCAAAAACACACACCACAAGCCAAATGAATTCTATCCCTCCAAGGGCAAATGGCAAATTACAGCAATAGGAGCTGCTGGTGTGATACCACAGCAGCTTAAGGCTGTCACTGATGGCAGCTGCAGCAGCCCTGCCTGTCTCTGCCAGGTGCCTGTGCTGCTCCCCTTCCCATCTTGCCACAACAGCACTAACAACATGTGCAACCATGTTTTGATCAGGCTCAGATAAAACAAAGCGGTATTAAAAAATAAGTTTTCTTCTGGATTAGCTCCCTCTAGTCCTTCTAAGGCAGGTACACAGCAGTCCTACCCCCAAAGCTGATGGTGAGACCACAGCTCATGGTGTTTGTGAGAAAAGGCTCAGCCCTGGGCCTTCAGACAAATGAAGGAGATTCACTATTTCCTCTGTGCCATGCCTGGTAAGAGAGAGCACTGATGTGCAAACAGTCTCTCTGGACAAAGGCCAGGAGCAAACATTCTCTTGCTGCTTCAGGATTCCCTTATTTTTCCTTCATGGTTTGTCAGCCCCAGACTGCTGGAATGAAACAAACAGGTCAGTCAGATGCTTTGGGCCAGCTGATCTGGCAGATGGACAGGGTGACCTTTCAAAGTGCATATGCTAGCCAATGTCAACAGCCAGTCATCACATAAGCCACTGTTTCTTGGGTCTGGTTCAGAGGAAAACTTTCTTCTAGGAATCAGAAAGAGTACATCGAGTTATGCCCTTGAACCTCTCGCCAGCAGTGGAGACCTCCAGGAAAGGGGCTAGCACATCCTAGAAGTAAAGGCAAGATTTACTTTACAAGAAGCTGCCAGATGGGCTGTTTGTTCAAAACCCACCAAGGAGAGAAGCAAGGAATAGCTGGCAACCTTCCCTGCCTCCTGTGGAGAGCAAGTATTTCCCCAACAGGTTTATCTAGGGCTGTCTTGAAGTCAGCAGCCTGTTTTGTCAAACCTCAACCAGGAAATGTGTTTTAAGAGGGCCACAAAACCCACCCAACACAGCGTCACAAAACGCAAATCCTGTTTCCTTTGCCATTACCTGGGTTATTTTCAGTGAGCAACCAGGACAGGCATACCTAGAGGCAGGAACTGGATGTTTTTCTGGGCCACCCTCACCCGATGGCACCGCACAGATACGAGGAATGTCCCAAAGGCCTGTCCTGCACAGGCTTGCCCGGCAGGCAGCATTGCTGCACAATGTGATGGACACAGCAGGATGTGAAGCACCGGCCTTACCAGCTGCCCTGCTCAGCAGGTGAGGGGGTTCTCTTCCTCCCGGCCTCGTTTCTTTCCCTTTTCCTTCAGGCAATATTCACGCGTTATTTCAAAAACCCCTCCCCTGGCAGTGAAGCGCCCCAAGGGTGACACAGGGCGTGGTGCGAGCCAGGAGAATGGCGCGGGCCAAAGCCCGAGCACCCCGCGGCCCGGCCACGGCGGCTGCGCCACCTCCTGAGGGGAAATGCTACCGCAGCAGCCCAAGGGCACCCAGAGCTCGGGGGAGGACGGAGTGGAAACACGGGGGAAGTCAAAAGCGCGGCAGGGCTGCCTCGGGCCGGGCCGCACTCGCACAGCCGCGCCGCGGGCCCTCCACGCTGCTGCCGGGCCAGCGAGGGCCCTCTCGCCCCGAGGCCGCCGAAGGGCGAGGGGAAGCGGGCAGAAGCCACACGGTTGGCGGCAGGCACGCGTGACCGGAGAGCCCCGAGCTCAGCGCCGCTGGGCCGGGAAGGCCAGCGCTGAAAGGGAGCCGGGGAGGTAGGAAGCTAAGGAGCCGGGCAGCGGCGGCAGCAGCGGCCCCTCCGTGAGGCGCCCAGAGCGGCTGCGCAGGCCCGGCCCGGCCCCGCGGAGCTGCGGGTGGGAAGGGGGCGGATGGATTTCAAAATGTTTCCAGCCGGGTTTTCCTCAGAAGGCGTTTAGCTCGGGTTTATCTCTCTGCATTCCGAGGGGAGGGGTTTTGGCGAGCTTAGGCAGTGGCGCTATCCCGTGCCTGGCACACAGGGCGCTCAGCGCTTGGTCGCTGTGCACCGGCGCCCTGCAGAGGCGCAGCCTAGCCGGGCCCTGAGCAGCGATGAGTGCGGCGCCGCAGGTGCAGACATCATAGCGCGGGCAGAGAAAAACCCAGCACAATTCCCAAGCGGAACACAAGCTGCCCGCCTTCCTGCGAGGGCCTGCGGAGCTCATGGAGGAGATGTGCACCGAGGACTCCATGTGCTCCCACCGGGAGTTTCAGCAGGCGGCGGAGCGGAAGCTTTGCAAACCCCACTGGGCAGCGGGGTACAAACCACGCTCAGTTTGGGGCATCCCATCGCTTCGGCACCTGGCACGGTCGGTGTGTGCTGCCACAGCCACAGCAGGCGTGGTGATACGGACATTTATGGGGGACCGACACAGACATCCTGAGTCTCTTTAGCAGGGCTGCAGGGAGCGTCGCGGACAAGCGCTGGATATTCCTCCAGCACAGAGCACGCAGCGCTGAGCACAGCCAGACATCCCGGGGCGTAGGTCAGGGATCCGCCCTGCCGCCGTCTGGGCAGGCGGGACGAAAGCTGCAGGCCGACCTGCCGGGAACGCGTGCTGCCAGGGGAGAGCTACCTGGGCTCTTTGGCACGCCTGCTGTGAGAGAGACTGGGAAGGAGCTGGGAGTTTTTTCCAAGAGCCTTTGGACTTCAGAGTTACTGAGGGCAAACTGATGTGTTTAGGAGGAAGTCACTAAAAGAAGGGGAAATCAGTTTGAAGTTCTGTGGCTGCCAAGAGGGCTTTGTTTTTCTTGCAGGCTTGAGCTGGGAAAGGTCTCCACAGGGAGAGCCTTTGGGTCTGTGTTTCAGGCACAGCAGTGACTCTGCCTCGCCCTTACAGTGTCTCTCGAGCCAGGCCTGGGCATTTGGGGTGACTGCCCAAGTGGAGATGCAAACCTACCTACACCCTGAGCTGTAGCTAGCACTGGGCCCTGCTCTAGTGCTAGGCCACCTCTTCCCAGTTGTATCTGTCCCCAAGAACTACCCCTCCCTCTCTGGGGGTGTTCTGTGACCTGGAAAGCAGTACACCAGCCCTTCATTTCCTTGCAGGGATTAGCGCTGGAGCTGAGCTGAGGAATTCAAAACATCAGCAGATCTGCTCTATGTAGCCCTGAGAGCACATGCAATATTACAGCATCCAGAAAACAGCAATCTCTGTGATTTCACCCCACTGGATCATGCCAGGTCTCTGCTACTAGAAAAGCTCTGGCAGTGGGGAACACCACTGGCTCCTGGAAAAGCAAGGAGCTCCAGCAAACAGAACTGCCAAGGAAGCTGTAGTACTCATTAACAAACATACACAGCTTACCAGTTTCTATTTGTCATACTGGGTGGGCAGCCAAATCTTTGAACTTCATTTCCCTCCTCTCCCTCACCAAAATGAGGAGCTCCTGCGGTGCTGGCACCACCACCGTTGTAGTCTACACATTGTAATCTTTATTCCTTATGAACTGCGTTATCAGCAAAAAGATAAAGTTTGCCTGTAGTATTTAGGGCAAGTCTCTAAGTGTGTACTACGCTCCCCTTTATCAGCCTCTTGTTGTTAGCACATGATAAAACTCTACCAGCAGTCATGTCTGAAGCTGGTTAAAATAGAAGGTACATGAGAGCCAGGAAACTCAGAATTAAAACCCCACACTTGACATTTACCAAAGATCAGACTACTGAGAGTCAGCTGGGGAAAAGGAAATGCGTTTTCTGACTATTGCAGCTCTGTCACAATCAGATTTTTCAGTGCTGACAGTCTCAGGGCCAGATGGTACAAGCTGTATAGTTCCATATCATTGAAGATAAGGTGTACCTGCCAACTAACCATCTTAAATACTTAATACCTAACATGAAGAAAAAGAGTCTGTCTTCACAAACAGCAGAACTTGCACATTCATGTCTTTTCAGTTCTTTCCCACTGTCACACCACAGGGGAGCCTGCCTACTTCCTTCTTTCTTACACAAGAGCTCAAAGTTAATTTAGTACCTCAAAGCAGAGTAACAGCTGAATTAATAGAAGCTAATCCAGGAAGTGGGCTGAAGGGAGGCTAAGGAGATGCGAACAAGGTTGATCCTTACAGAGTTGAATTTACAAAGATTATTCTGTTGATTAACAGAAATTATTTAACCAAAGTTTCTAGTCTATACTTCAGTGTTTTGGGTTCACTCCTCACCATGAACTAGCCCTTTGTTCTCAGAACTAAAAGCAAGAAAAAATAACAGTAAATTTAAATGTATTAATTGCATGCATTTTCCTTCTCAGCTCAAGACACTGTTACTAAAACAGATGGAGTATCAGGCTCCATCCCAGTTTCCATTCTGTAGCTTTCCCCAAGCACTGCAGACAGTGTTTTAGTGGCCTTTGCTCTGGAAAATCCTGTTGCGGTTACCCCAGGAATGAGTGTTCAGGCCAGTGTCAGTGAGTTCTTCAAACCCACAAGATGAGAAACAGCAACTGGCAGCTCATCTCCACTCCTTCCAAACCAGTGAGGCTTGCTGACAACACTGCAAGCAGCAAAAAGCAGAGGAAGGCTGTAAGAAAGGCTCTTTTTCACCAGTCTACTATCCCATCAAATGTAATACACCTGGCATTCTCAAGTCACTTTTTGTGTGATCATCATTCCTTCACCTAGAGCTATGTCCTTTGTGTGCCCACCACAGTACAGCACTGAGAGTGCAGCTCAGATGCAGAGGCAAAAGACATTAAAAGCTCTATTATCCATCCTGATTCCTACCTAGGCCAGACCAGGGTTAGCATACTTCTGGGAATATCCTTGCTTACCTCGGAAAAAGAAAATAGGTTGGTTACCCTAAAGCTCATTGATTTCTCTATCTGTGTTAGTTGATCAGATGAAGAGTATTACAGTCCCTCCAAATTTGCCAAAGTTTTCAAGCCTACAGAAAAAGACATTGTATGTTTCATGTTCTGCCACATCAAAGGCAATCACTCAAAGCAGCAGAGCTCCCTCTGAACGGTCAGTTCCACTTAAAGTGAAATACCCCTCCTGGTCATTACTATCTCCAAGCAGTGGTAACTGCAGGGCTAATGCCTTTCAGAGTTTCCACTGAGCTATCACAGAGAACTGATTGTTGACTCAGGTTCCTGGTTAACTCTAGGCTTAACATGTAAGCTATTTTACCTGTATTTCTAATTTATAAGTTAATCTACCTGTCTTTCTCACCCACAGTCAAGCAGGCATCTCCCAAGTTCCTCTAACCTCATAAGCTCTATTCTGGTAATTCTCTTCAAGATAGGTGAAGTTTATGAGCAGCAAGCAGTCATCTGCATTACAAAAAGTGGGTCAGCCAAGCAATCAAAAACATTCTTGGCCCTCTTTTCCTTGGCCATAGGACAAATAATGCTTTTTGTTTCCTCCTTCAGTAACAAGAGGTTTAAGCCTTTTGCATGCTGCCATCAACACCCTGAGGTACAGGAAGTTTCAAAGACCAAATGTTATTTTCTGCTGTACCACATGCAAATAAATTGACTTCTATTTATTTTTCTTTTTTTATTAATCCTTTGTTGTGGCTGTGACCTGCTTTTTCTGGTATCTGACTTTTTAAGGTGTCACTTCTAAACTAAACATGAAATCATGGTAGCCAGTTTATGTATTAATACTATGTCTTAGAATTTTGTGATTCCTGGAGAAAATGGTTTTCTCTTCAAAAAGTAGTTTACTGTGGCAAAGGTTTGACAATATGAATGTTTGGGATCTTTCAGTACAAGCCGGAGCAGGATTTTTTTTTCTGTACAGTTCTGTACCAAATCCCACCTCTCTCCTTTGAGATCCCCTGCTACAATGGGTGCAGAAGCATGCCTTCCAGTGCTCTGAGTACCTCCCCTCTGTTTTGGGCTACCTTCTTGGCATCTGCTGCTGCTTGAACCCACTTTGAATGACAGCTTTTTAGGACCTTACACTATTACTCTTGTTCTGTACAAACTTTTAGCACTGTGGATGCTGATGTAGGGCTCTGTGGGACCTCTTTCCTCTCTTCTGCATCACAATTGACTAAAATAAAACAGAAACATTGTGTGACTCAGGAGTAGGCATGAAGCATACTGTAATTTATCTCTCAGGATCCTTAAGAGCACAACTTGGGTCTCCCTTCACTAGCATCCTGTTTCCTTCTGCCAGACTTCTCCTCTTGCACTGAATTCCAGTTTAAATCCCCACACCCACACCCTTGCATTCCTGCTGCATAGGAGTTTAGTTCATCCCAATGGCTCTGCCTGGCTCTGACACTGCTGCTGCCCACAGCAATGCATGTAAAGCAGAGACATTTGGAGTTCCTAAACACCAGTCTCAATCTCCCTTTGGGGCAGAATCAGTCTTTAACCCTTGGGTTATCCTCTGCTGTTTATCCCCTTGCACACTGTTGAAGCAAATGATCAACAGTCTCTTCAGCTTCTTAGTCACTGTACACACCAGCCAGCAGCAGGACTCCTTTATTTCTGGCAGGGAGCATGTGTCTGAGTTTCCAGTTCTTGTATTCCTGGGATCTGGATGGAAATTGTTACAGCTGGACCTCCATCCCTCTATACACACATAAATACCCACCAGGGATGTGTCATGTTCTCGTGCTGTTGAGCCTTCAGGGAATTTCCAAAACATCCTTCCAGTTTCACTTGAAGTAAGCAGCCACAGGAGAACTGTCACAGTCTGGCTTCTTGTCTGGATCTTCCAGCTCCTGATATAGCAAGGAGGTACAACAAGAAGTGTCAATGGCAGTAATTATGCACTTCTCTGCACTGGAAGACCTCCTGTGTTTAGGAGCTGAGCTCTCTTCCTTGACTTTCTACACTGCTAGGGTGTCTCACCTGTCCAGTAGCAGGTTTTTGTTACCAGTAGCACACCAGCTGGTGAGCTCTGACCTCATTACCTAACAGTCTGTTAGACTGGATCCAAGAGTTCAGAAGTAACCTGAGATAAGAACGTCCACATTGACCCTGTTTTTCCTAGAAGCAGATCAAAGTAAAGAGTCAGGTGTGTCATCTAAAGGGCTGCTGTTCTGCAGGTGGGTGCTGATGAATACTGAAACTGAAGGGCAGAGATTGTAGAGTGCCCAGGGAAATCACCCTCTGCTCTCACACAGCAGTATTGATTCAGGGAACTTCTGAGTAGTTTTTGCAGTTGTGAGCACAAAATTTTACTTTGAGTTTCCACTCATAGAACATAGACTTCACAATGGCTTTGGTGTTAATTTCGCCCACCAGTTCTAGGAGAGCATCTTCATAACTTAAAAGGGAGGCTCCATTCTGATGCCATTCAGCATTTCTTGATTTCAGATGACAGCCTTATTACCTGCCCCATATATTGTGGTGGGGTAAGCTGGGGCTTTTGGGGTTTTTTTTGGAGTAGTTACACATTTTCCTATAATTCCTGGATAAAGTCTGGTTTTCTATGAGGTTTGTTCAAGGTGTGTCTACCTCTAACCCCCGTGAGTCACAGCTAAAGGACTAAAGCTCCCCAAAAGTCAGGCATGAGTCAGTGCTCCTACATGGGAGGGACACTGCTGAGCTGTAGCTCTGCAGAGACACACTGCTCATGGAAAGTGGCAAGAATATGCTCAGAGTGATGTTGGCTTCCAGCTATTCTCTAGGAATCTACCTGGGTAGGGCAGGGCAGGGCAAGACAGGGCTTTTTCCTGACCTGTGAAATGCTCACAAAGTCCTGCTGGTTTCTCTGGAGGGCCTGGCAGTAATACTAAAACAAAAAGAAGTTTCTCTTTACTGCTTGGGGCTATCAGCAGTGAGAGAGTGGGTTTGGGCTTTCCTTTTCTGAGCTATCAGCAGAGTAGAAGCACAATGAAAACTGTCCCCCAGGCTGGAGATCAAGAAGGGGGCAAAACTAAACTTGGCAGAGTGAAGTTCTAATGCATAAACTGATCTTCCCCTCAGCCTGGTCAGCCTTCAACTGGATTTTGAGTATCCACATGAGCTGCCCTGATCCAGTGTCACCAATACTGAGAACATGCTGTTATGCAATGAATCTATGTGAGCACCTCAAAAGGATCAGCAAAGTTCTGGCCTCCCACTTCACTCTTCACAGCTGCAAAAGCCCCCACTCCTACTGGAAGGTTAAACCAATAATGGTTTTTGTTTAAAGAGATTGTAGCCTTGTTGCTGGCTTTAGGCTGTTTTTGGAGGTGTCCTTCTAGTTGAATTTATCCATGACCTCCTACAAGTATGGAGAGTCCATCCTTTAGGAGCAGGAAGAGCCTTGCAGCTTCGAGGGCTGGCACTGCTGCAGTTCAGACTGCTTCTCCATTCCCAGTGCTCACACAGCTCAGGAGAAGGAAAACAGAAGCCTTGGGCTTGCACTGAGGCAGGAGAACCCCAGGAGACCTCTGGCCTGCTGGGGCACAATTCCAAACACTGTGTTCCTGAGTCAGCTGAAGCCAGCCTTGAATTTCTTGGATGAAAGCATCAGACTAAGACTGCCTAAGTGAGCAGAAACAGAAGAGATCCTGCCTCTGGCCTAAGGCTTAATTACTGCCTAAAGGCAAAGACACTTCACAGACAGAGAGCTGTTCTCAGTCTCCAATGTAAGCTCCTTAACTGCTCTTCTGGAGTGCTCCCTCCCTAATCTTTTATTTTTAGATTAGCTATTTTTAAGAGATTGCTTACTGCCTACTTAGAGGTTTTTGATGCTCACATTTCTCAATACTGAATGCTGTTTTATTTGCAGTTACATCACACCAATTATTTATCTACTGGCTGGATCACAGAATTTGACCTTGGCAGGCATGGGAACAGAGACCTCTAATTAAAAAACTCAAGTTACTAAAAGAAAAAAAAAAAGAAAATAAAAATCAAAGCTGCAATGACTCACTGGCTCACATTACACTGAGAACATAGCAGATTCTCAGGGTGGAGACCTCTTTTCCAAGGGTGATGCAATCTGCAAGTCCTGACCTCTCAGCACTTTTCAAACCAGGGTGTAATACATAGAATCTGGGATTGTATTTCAGGGCTGTTACACTGACGGATATTCCTCTTGTATTTTCAATTGTGACTTCAAACTTTCAACTTCTCCCTCTAAAAAGCAGGGGATGGGGGAGCAGAGAGAACCCTGATTCCCTTAGGAAAAAAAATCTGAATTTGCTGATGGACATCTACCATCACTGCAGTCACCTCCTGGACAAGCATCCTCAGCTCCCAGTACCAACATCACACAGGCCACTTAAATGACTTTCCTTCCTGTCACCACTGCCATTCCCATTTCTCCCAGCTCAGGTGGGTGGCCCTACAAGATCTTGCAAGGAGCTCCCTGGCTCCACAGAGCCCCTCCTCTGCATGGATACCTCTTGTGCAACCTGGTCAAGCTCATGCAGCAAAGACTTGGATGAGGCATAGCTAACTGTGGTGGGAGGCTCCTCAGCCTGGGGAATTTCTGTACCCCTTTATACAAAAAAAAAAGGAAAGATCAGTGTGCCTAGGTATGAATACCACTGTGGTTTTAGTAAGGGATCACCTGACTTGGAATGAAGAAGTTTGTCACCCTTTTTGACCCAGGAGGGCATCTCAAGTACTCTGTAATTCAGGTTTGTGTTTTGCTGAAGTCTTCTATGAGCTGTCACCAAGTCCCTGATCCCAAGACAGGAACAGGCCCAATGTTTGTCAGCCTGTTACCACTTCTTTTTTTTTTTTTTTTTTTTTTTTCTTTTTAAAACCCCAATTATGGAGGAAAAAAATATCAGCACACATTAACATAGCTTGAAATCTGAGAAGCCTGAGCTGCCTGTGTCTGATTTTGATCAGGCCTTCAAAATCAAGGGATGGCAGGTCCAGGACCTGTCAAACCACAACTCCTCTCCAACAACAAATAGAGGTTTGGGGGTATTTATGTGTAGAGGCACCAGAAACAGCTGAGAAGTAGGATATATCTGTCTGCTACTCAGCTACCTGAGCAAAAGAAATCCATGTGCCCGTGTAATACTCTCTTGGTTTGTTACAAGCCCACATAACCCTTTCAGGCTGTTACTACCAATTTTTCCTCCTGATGGAGACAACTGTGCTTGGATCCCAAGTGCTCAAATTCACTCAAATCTGCTTTTGGGGAGAGAAAGCAGCAGCCTTTTCCCTATTCTGCATCACAGCCCTGTCTGGAAGTTACACAGAGACCAAACCACACTTTCAGTCACTGTGGCTTTGCACTGCAAAACTTTCAGATCCAAAGCCAGAAGATCAAATGTTCAATGATCAAAAGTCAAATGTTTCCAAGTCACATGATGACTGAGCTGATAAGAAGTATTGAATTTCTGGAATGCAGGCATTTTGGAGGTAAATGTATCACTTTTCAGTGGCTATTGGAGTAGATGAACTTCTCTATACAAGTCATACATATTCAACCTGACAAAGGTAAGCTTAGCAGGTTCTGGCTAATCATCTGTAGGAAAAACAGTAGACAAGGAGGGCTTCTGATGCATCAATAATGAATGTCTGTAAAAAAATCCCCATTCCCCAACTACACCAAAGAGAAAACCGAAAAGGTTTGATTACACCCCAGAAGCTCCAGCTGGTCCTGTTCCTCTGAGCCAGGTCACTCAGGGCCCAGCATCACAGAGCAGATGCTGCCCATAGCAATTTTGGCTGCAGCTCTCTAAAGCCAGGAGCACATTCCAAACAGCAGCCTCAGTACAGACAAGTGAGCCAAGACATTTGTAGTGTATTTTTGAAGACCAACGAGGAGCTAACCAGAGCCCTCCAAATCACTGCCAAAGATTGTATGTAAACAGCATAGAGTTGGGGTTTTTTTTCTTTTTAATGCTAAAAGCAAGGACTGAAATTATTTTTATACAGTATCTATTTTTACTTTCATACCATTGTTTCCTCTTGCTAGAGGTCATGCTCCTTCCTTCCTTCCTTCCTTCCTTCCTTCCTTCCTTCCTTCCTTCCTTCCTTCCTTCCTTCCTTCCTTCCTTCCTTCCTTCCTTCCTTCCTTCCTTCCTTCCTTCCCTCCCTCCTTCCTTCCCTCCCTCCTTCCTTCCTTCCCTCCCTCCCTCCCTCCTTCCTTCCTTCCTTCCTTCCTTCCTTCCTTCCTTCCTTCCTTCCTTCCTTCCTTCCTTCCTTCCTTCCTTCCTTCCTTCCTTCCTTCCTTCCTTCCTTCCTTCCTTCCTTCCTTCCTTCCTTCCTTCCTTCCTTCCTTCCTTCCTTCCTTCCTTCCTTCCTTCCTTCCTCCCTCCCTCCCTCCCTCCCTCCCTCCCTCCCTCCCTTCCGCCACTTCCTTCCTTCCATTCCTTCTGCCACTTCCTTCCTTCTGCCACTTCCTTCCGCCATTTCCTTCCTTCCTGGGAGAGGTTGCTCCTTCCTTCCTTCCTTCCTTCCTGGGAGAGGTTGCTCAGTTCCTCCTTTGGCCACATGGAAGTCTGTGACTTCCTTTCCAGTGTCACAAGATTGTCTAGAAAGCAAGTCAGCCCCTCATCCTGCTGCATCAAGTGGTTGTACCTGCTATGGCAAAACTGTCAGACAAACTGTAGCTTAGAAATACTAAACAAATATTTTTACCTCCATTTGACCTTTTAATTCAGAAAATAAAGCAATGGTATATTTAATATTTCAGTGGGATATATTACTGGATTTAATCTGCTCCTCTCTCACCATCAGGGGAACATGGAGTTACTACATAGCAAGTTCCCTAAGTAGATTGGAATGAAATCTTGTCTAAGTACAGCATGTTCCCTGTTACAGAAATTAAAACAGCTATGTGATCCGTGTGATACCATTATTCTGGCAATAGATGCATCCTGCCTTCCTGCATTTTCTGCTCCTTTGGGTTTATATGAGAAGAATTACACATTCCCTCATAAACATCATGTCTATTGATGCTTCCCTCGCCCTCATAAACTCTGCACTGGTATTTGCTTAGCAATTCCCTGGCACTACTACCCGTTTCCATAGCAAAGGATGTTAAATGAGACTGTAATCACAAACTCAAGGAACTGCTGAGGACTGAAAGTCAACCAAACCACACACGAAACAGCACAAAAATGCAAAATATCCTTGGAATACCCCTACTGGGAACTCCCTGAGAGATAGTGGGAAAACATTCCCTTTAGAAATCCTGTCCTGAGTAGAGCATCCAGAGCTAAAAATGCCAGACTAGATCTGATGTCCAAAACTAACTGTCACAGGTAGGACAGGGAACAGATCACAGCCAAATCTGCCCCTTCTGCCCTTAAATGGCTCGGGAACAGCACAGGCAAGGCCAAAGAAGGGCAAGCTGCTCCTGCAGGCTGGCAGTGGTGTCTGCTCCAGAGGCCACCTAGGCAGCTGCCCTGTGCCAACAAGTGAGCAAAGGATGGACTTCCACAGCCCAAAAACTGCTGCCAGCAACTCCCTTGCACTGAAGGCTGTCCATTGATGCCCCTAGCAGCCCAAATTTGCTCTTCTCACCTAGGGTACAATCCGGGGGACAGAAATTCACCATGCAAAGATTGCTCCTTGTTCGTGTTGTCTGTCACTATCTCTGAGCAGGAAAAGCATTACCTCATTCAGGATAAGCATGGATACTGATTCATTAATTTGACTCTTTTTAGTGCTAATGGTACATTTAGGTGCCTCTGAATCATGTGAAGTGCAGTGGATTTTTACATTAGCACTAATAACAATTCCCCATCCAGTTGCCAAGGTGAAGGATTAATCTGAATTTTCCCCTTGAAAACACAGTTTTTGTGTGTTGTGTGAGCCTTTACAATTACAGATAAGGTTCAATCTGCCCAAACCATGACTAGAATACAACTGCCATCTTGTAACACATGCAGCCTCTGTAGTGCTCCAATTCCCTCCTCAAAGGCCTAGCGTGCTTTAAACTAAATTATTCCACTTCCCCTGCTCCCCACCACCCCACAAAATAATTGAGATATTGTTTACATGTTCTCTTGCTCATTTAGCTTTTAGGTTGTACGTGCTGTTTTCTTTCAATATTTCTCAAGACAGTAATTTTTACTTCCCTGCCAAGAAATAACTGATCACTGATTCATCACAACAAATGCCAGAGGCTAGCAATCTGACATATTTGATATTTTTAAAAACACATTTAAATACATTTTTTGAATAGTCCTTAAATACTGTGCTACATGCCTCTAGGGATGGCATTCCATTTCTGGAGGTAATACAGCTTCTCAGTTACTGCAGCCTTGAGCAGCTGTAGAACTTATTGTCACACCTCTGCACAAGCTTAAAGCAAGTACATCTGCATATGTTCTGGGCAGAATTAGGTAAAGACAGAGAGAATATGGGTTTTAATCAACACTTGGGCTTTCACACTGATTTTTAACTAGCAGGCTCACTAGCCACAAGGTTCTTCAGCTCCATCCTCCCCCTGCCCCCCATGACAACATTAGAAGTGGGCAAATGTCTGTCTGCTTGTATCTTTAGTGGATCCCCTGCTGCCAGGAGTGTTTTCATACCACAGAACTGTTCTTGCAGCTGCCCTGTGCCTGAAGAAAGGCCAGAGGGGTCACTTGGTGGTGGAACAGCATGAGAGCTGCCCAGGAGCCAGCTGGTCACCTGCTGCCATTTGGGGTTTCCTTCCTCCCACTGCATGGTCAGACCTGCAGTTACAAATCCACAGGCTCTGCCCTGAATCTTCCCACAGCAAATGCCAACAGGGAGATTGTCATCCCATGAGTATTTGGCTGCAAGGGACCTTTGGAAGTCACTCGGGATCCCATCCTCCTGGATGACGTCCAATGCTAAGTCAGGTCTGCTGTGGCTTCTGTGTCCAGCAGAATTTTGAACCCCATTCAAGGATGGAGGTTCTCCCAATCCCTCTGGTGATCTGCTCCAGGGCTGCACATTTTCCCCATGATGAAGTTTTTTCCAACATCCCAAGCCACAGTTTGTGATCTTTGTCCCAAGGAGAGTTTGGTTCTGCCATCTTTTCAGCTGCTCTTCAAGAGACTGGCGGCTACTGTCACATTTACCTCCTGGTCATGCCAGTACTTTATTGCTGGCACTAAAGATGTGACACTTCACAAAGGAGTCACCAAGAGGATCCTGCTGGAGGGTTGGGAGCACTCTTGGCACCTCTCAGCTGAAGTTGCCAGTATTTGCAAACAAGCCACGTAACATCCACGCCAGTGGGTGTGTTACACAATCATGTGCCTTGAGTCAGAGTGCCAAGGGCAAGATTCTGTGCCAGGAATCTCTAAGCAGCTGCTCCTTCAGTCCCCCTGCATCCTTCGTGAAGGGGAGGGATAGGAGATCGTATTGCCTTGAGCTCAGAGGTTCATCAAGCACCACCATGTAAACAAAAAATACAAAACGCGTAAAAAAGACAAGAAGAATCGCTGAAGGATGTTTATTTCCAGGACAAGGCTCAGCCATATTCATGGAAATCTTGTGCAAGGACATGCCAAAGGAGATTGCTGTGGAGCTAAGTCCAAACAAGCACCACAGCCAGTGTTCAGGAGGTGCCCATGTGGACATAATCAGCATCACTCAGTGCTATCCAATTTTAGTGACAGAGCTCCATTCCAGTACATTCTATGTTCAGTACAGAGGGGGAAAGGGAACCTCAGCAATATTTAAAATAAGAACAAAATAGATCACTGAAGGTGGGCAGCCTAGCTTCCCTACAAGCCAGCACCTAAGTCCTTTAGGCTCTTGTTGGAAAGCCATTGGTCACTTATTTAGGACAAAATCACAGCAGCAAGAGGCTAAAGCTTCCCCCAGGCCAAAGCTACACATGAACACTGATCAATTCCTAGTGACAGCTGTACCTGGCTCTCCCTTCTCTTGTATGTACAAACTGCCTCCCCAACCCAAATCAGATGCTGGAGGCAGGGCCACAGTTCATTAATCCTTTCCAGCCCTGATGTTCCTTGAATGCCTTAGTTACTAGTTCCTGCAGAAAAAGGGGAGAATAGGTATTTGGTGAGTCCTTGACAAAGAGGTTTTAATAGGATTCAGAAAGGTTTAAACATATTCCCCATGCAGGATTGGGTTGCATTTTATGGAGAAGTCAGATTCCAAGGGTGTGTAATTCCTGCCTCCCAGAAAGCATTTGTCTCCGGCTTCCAACAAAACATTACATTGTGATTTGCAGAGGGTGAATTTTATGGGATTTTAGTGAAGTGACCTAGAAAAGGCTGTGAGGCTCCACTTATCTCTGGATACCTAAACAGGGATGGAATGCTCAGCTGTCAGATAAGAGTTTGCTTCAGTGATTCATTGATTTGCAGTGACTTAAACAAAGCTGCTTGCTTTGTGAGTCAACATTTCACAATATTTGGGTGCAGAACCTAACTCCCAACCACCCAGATGAAGTAATTTATGGATAGGAAGAGATTCTTACAAGACTGGAGTTGACTTGATACACTAATTTAAAAATGGTTTCTTTCTGTGACCTTCTAACTACAATAATCCTAATTGCACTTTGCCAGCTGAGAGGATGATGTCACAATGCTGACAAATGGGCAAAGGATGGGATGGTTTGACTGCACTACCGTGATCTTGGTAAATTAATTTCATGTCCTTGTGCCTTGTATTCCTGCTTGTGAAAGTGGAGGGAACTAAAACCTCATTTCTTTCCCAATGTGGTTATGCTGCCTGTTCAGATGATAACTTTTCAAGAGAGGACAATGCAAAGCAAAGTACAACCCATGAAGAATACTAAAGCAATAATCAATGTCATGCATTTTTTTGCAGCGGTTTGCTAAAGTGATTTGGTGGTTATAAATTGCTGTGGGTCCATGGCTAGAATTGCAGAGACCTCTGGTTTTCAGAAATGAGGCAAAATCTGCTTTTATAGGAAGAATTTACAGATAATCAGTAAGTGAAATCATCTTTTACTTCCCAAAGAAACAGATTAAATAAAATCCTGAAGTGCCTTATTTTCAGTAATGGGAAAATAAATCAAAGTGAGAGTTATTAATCTGAGACATGTAGGATTAAAACAAATTTGTGAAGACAAAAGGAAGAAACACAGAGATAGTTATAGTTTGGTTAAAACAGCAGAATTTGTGTTACCTATCACATGCCCTGAGCTGAGCTCAGCAATAAACCAGGGGCTTGGTTTGAGAAAGAGGGACCTTTTCCTTTTCCAACTCAGGTGTGTTAATAAAGAAGAATATATGTTTGCCTTGGGAATTACTTATTTTTGGCATGCTCACTAAATTTGTTTAGGTTGCCAGTTGAAGTGCTGTGGATCACATGGGAAGACTCATTACTTGTCCGGTAAGAAGGATATGAAAAGATCCATAACTGATTGATGTCAGCTTCCCCCCAATTTCCACTTCAGCAACACTTTAAACTAGGTCAGAGCATTAATTAATATTTGTATGAAATCTCTCCTCAGCCCATCCAGCCTCCCATTGGCTAGTTAATTAAAATCAGCACCATTATTTGGCTGCTACTTTGCAGCAAGAAAAAGAAAAAGCTAGTAATTATCCACTGGGGGAATAATTAATTAGGTTACTATGTGTTAATGCTCAGCAGCTCTCTTGTAGCTAGAAGCCAGAGTCCTTTCTGTCCTGCCTGGGTTTCTGGAAGGTAACTGGGTCACAGGAACATGTGCCTTGGCTTCAGCCTTCGCTGTACTTCCTTTTGACAAATCTTTGTTGAAGATAATCTCCTTAAAATACAGGCTGTTTCCTCCTGCCTCCTTGTTGGAAAGCAGCTCCCTGAGCACCTTACAAGGACCTTGGAAAAGTTTGGCTTTATGCTGGCAATGAGCTGGGCTTTCCATTCACAGAGCAGCCTCCAGAGAACCAGGCAGGGTTTCTCATGAGGCTTTGCTGGCCACCCACTGCAGGTTCCTGCGCGGGTGTGCCCCAGATGCTGATTGCTCACAGGAATTATCACATCCAGGTAACACCCACAATCACACCTGGCCTGTGTGGAGTGGTAAACATCTGTGCAGCAATATTTAGGCAAGAATCCAATTCCTGTTTTGGGATAGGTCTGTGCTGCTCAACTGGCAAAGAAATCCTGATGCTCACCAGTTCTTTAAAAGAGAATCCAACGCTAATAAAACGTCACTTATATCCTGACTGGTGAATTTATACTATAAAAATGAGATTTCATGCTTTGGATGTATGAGGAAGAGCTGAAGAGATCAAACAAGATAATTGCAATGTAGTAAAATCAGAGAGACCATGGCAAACAGAGAGGTTGAACTAGGGATTAAAAGGATAGAGGTTCTCCCCTAGCTGGCCACCAGAACAATTTCCCTGCAACAGAAGGAACTTGCCTGTGTTGCACCAGAAAACTTCTGGTGTTTGAAGCTGTGCATTTTGTGCTGACAATACAGCTTTTAAAATGACAATACAGGTTTTTGTACAACACAGGTTTTAGTCCTAATACCAAGCACCATTTTCTCAGTTATTCACGTTACACTAGCAGTATCCATAGGGATATGCCACTGTGCAGCACCTCTGAGACCGAGTGCCACAAACTTGCAAGCAAATCCTATATTTTTGTCTTTGCAAAACCTTTCCCACTGATAACTGAATCCCTAATGCCAACATTATTTTTTCCATCTCTGTAGGGAAAATTGTTGGCAGCTTTTTTCAAGACAGCCTTCATACCCCATGGCTCCTTTGCTATCTCTAAGATACTGCTGTTGTTAGAAGTGCCAGACATGGTGCAGTATTTTGTCTAGGAAAATAATAGAGTCATGCCCATTCTTTGCAATCTGAGTATGATAAAAGACAAATTAGACTCCTTCCAAACCCAGAGCTCTCATGAACTCTTCATCTGTCTTCCAATTTTGTCTTCCAGATTTTATCTGTATCTATCCAAAGTTTATGTGCAGTTTGTGCAAGATGCAATCACACCATGAGATAAAGAAGACACAATGATTACATACTTCAGAAGGAAAAAGCACAGCTGTAAAACATTGATTTATCCTAGATTTGTTCTCTTAACACAACAGTTGAAAGGTAATGTCTGATGTAAACAATGACAATTACTTCCTCTTGCCTTTTGAATTCTGGCAATTGCAGTAAAAGAAACTTTTTACTGCTCATAAAGTAATACATAGTAGTTTACTGCTTATAAGGTAGCTGTGTACACTGAGATATAAAGCAGTCAAACGTCAGAAAATAGAGTTAAGATGTCAAACATTCTGAATTTAAAGGGTTACACACTCATATTGGCCCTGTAGGCTTTGCTGACCTGCAATGAGGACTGGCTCCTTTCCTTCCCTCACACCAGTCTCTACAATGCTCCCAACCCTTGCCCTCCTTTAAAGAGGCATTCAGTGGAGAAATCACCAAATCATTGATGGATACAGATGCTGAATCAGGTCTTTAGCAAATAAAAAAATAATTTCTTGGGTTGGGGACAGCTGAGTAGAGTGTAGGGGACTTATGGACATGCTTTCCAGCTAATACTTTATTCCCATGGATAATCTTCCATTGTGCAAACAGTCCCACTGAACACAGGGATTACAGTTAAGGCAGCAGGATGAAATGCTAAGATGCAGAGTAAACAAAGCATGATATTAAAGCTATTAATTTGTACTAATAGGCAGCTAATGAAGTCAGGATGGCCATGAGTCACAAAGCTTCACTAGTTCCTGAGCTTAGCAGCAAAACTGTTCTCAGTGCAAAGCCAGAGTGCCATTTTTAAATATAGCTACTGTCCATAAGCTGAGGCTGTGGCCTATCTGTGACTGGGCAGCTAGAGGTGACAATGTCACCCTGGGCCTAAAGTTTCAACAGGAGCTCAGTGTTTTCTGTTCAAGTCACTCTCCCTATCCTCTCAGCTAGTGATAATTTTGCTTTATGTTTTTATCATGCTTAATTTCTTTTGCCCAGTACCCTGAGAAAAGTCAAGGTTTACTTATCTAGGCAGTGTGTTTATATTTTCCTATTTTCCAATACATTCTGAATCCATACACTGATTTTGGACTATATTGACAAAGGGGCAAGGCCATGGGAAAATACACCATGAGGCCATCCCATGGCCTTTGGAAGTCAGATTCCCAGCACCTGAAAGGATGCAGGATCTGCTGTCTATATTTATTCCTATTTTCATTCTACTGTGTTACAATATCTGTTTTATTATGCCACTTGTTCTTGGGGTTTTCTTACTGAGATCTGGAAAAGCTATGCACCATCTTGCCCACTTGCCCTCCCAGGGGTGCACAGGCAGGACAGGAGAGGCAGAGCTCATGTGCTACTTCTGAGGGAAAACCTGCTGCACAAAATTAGTCTTTAAAACACACAAGTGGGAAAGAGATGCTGACAAAATGTTTTCTACTCCAGAATCTGTAATATTTAATTTTAAAGCATTTTGTGAAAGGTGCTGGAGCTCAGTTGATAAATATAAAAACCATCTCTGAGTAGTGAAGGAGTTTGGCGCATCAGTTGGAAAAACAAGATATCTTTATTTCTATAGTAGTTTGAAAAATACTTTCCTTGTTGAAACAAAAAGGGTTTTCCGAATACTTATTTTTGTAGAAACATCTGCTGTGGGGGAAGTTATTTGACCAAAAAAACATACCTCTTTATTTATATTAGAAAGCTCTAAAAGTCTGGAGCATGTTGCAAAACAAAGCAAAGACAAATAAACAGGAAATAAGTGACCGAGTAGTCACAACATATTAAGGTCAGTTCCCATTGCTTTGGATTTAAGTTGTACTCTTTCCCAATGTGTATTTTTTTCAAGGAATTTTCTCTCTTTTTTCCTTTTTTTTTTTTTTTGTGACTCCTTTTCCTTTCCTGCTGTAATTGAATTATTCCCTTTGGTCCTCTAGAGGGTTTGAAAACAAACTTTTATTTCTACTTCACACTGGGTGTGACAATGCCTATGCACAAGTCACAAACTGCACTGCAGAATATGTCAGACCTTGGTTCATTCACTGTCTTTTCAATCACTTTGATTTGATTCAACCTGATCTTTGGTGTGCCTCAGGAGCCTTTGCAGAAGATCCATTGGATAAAGGAATTGGAAAGATCACCTAACAGTTTGTTGAGACAAGGCAGTCTTCTGCCTCAGAATCAGCCTGCTCCATTCAAAATCCTCCCAGTAATTCCCATCCCTGAGATTTTGCAGGTACCTCATTCACCCATTCTCTAGAAGAGTCCTCATTTCAGGCAGCATCTAAGAATCTCCACAGATTTTGATTGCATGCAAACAGTCCTGAGATCTGCTAAAAAAGAGGTTTCTGCTCTTGGATCCTCAGTATTCACTAGTCTGAAAGACATTATTGTGGCCTTTCAGTACTTGAAGGAGGCTTGTAAGAAACATGGAGAGAGATCTTTCACCAGGGCCTGAAATAACAGGGCACAAAGAGATGGTTCTCAGCTGAAGGAGGGTGGGTTTAGATTGGACATCAAGAATTAGTGAGGCACTGGAACAAGCTGCCCAGAGAGGTTGTGGGTACCCGTCCCTGGAAGGGTTCAAGGCCAAATTGGATGGAGCTCTGAGAACCCTGATCTAGTGCAAGGTGCCCCTGCCCATGGCAGGATGAGATGGTCTTCAAAGGCCCTTTCTAACACAAACCATTCTGTGATCTTTAAAGCTTCCTTCCAACCCAAACCATTCTGTGATTCTAGTTCCAGTGAACAAGGGTGAATGTTTAGTCTCCAAAAAAAGTCCTTTGCATTTCTTATCCTTTTACACCAATTGTGTTCTGAGCCCACAGGATACTGGAACTCTGGTTTAACAATGTTAAAAACTGGTTCACTTCTTGAGGGCTGTAACTATCTGTGGATCAATACTTTGAATGAAAACAGCAGAAATAATTACTGCTGCATCTTCTTCTAGAAGAGAGCAGGAAAACACCAGGCATGCCATTAACACAGATAATTTCTGTGCTGATTTTACTCCTCTATGCTACCCATTCATCTATACTTTAGAAATGTGAAAGTTCTGTTTAGTGCCTAACTGGCCATAGTTCAATACTATCAGAATTTAGAGGCAAAAACTATTTCACCTTGGGAGTAGGTGAGTGCTGTTTCTGGGGCAGCCTGTCTCTGTAACCCAGTCTGAGCCCAAGGCAATTGCTAACAAAATTGCTGAGTGCCTCAGATCACGTCCCTCCCAACCTGAGAAGTTTTTTTGGCAGCCCGGAGAACTACAAGGTGCAACAAAAAGATACTTTCTGCCACCTCAAAACTGTGCCCCCTTTCCAGCCAGTAGCACTCCCAGGGAACCTGCTGTGTTCTGTGCTGTTCTGGGTTCAGGATAACCCTGAACAGCCTGGGACTGCAGCACTGCTCCTCCTCACCAGCAGCCTTCCCCCTGGACTCTTTTAATCATTATTTCACCCCATGCCTCAGCAGAGTCAGGTCCATGGAGGAGCTGCAATACAGCACAGAGGTTTTGCCCATGTGCAGTTTTTCCAGCAAAAAGGAGTTTCCCTGGATTGTGAGCAGCAGCTGAGCTTTGCAGCTGCAATCTCACTGGCAGAGCTGCCAGCTGCACCAGGACAGAGGCTCACACACTTCAGTTAATCAGTCATTTATCTGTCTGGGGCATGTCTGCGCTTTATCTGTGCTGCCCATGCACACAGGCTTGGGACCAGGCCAGTACTCCAGCACACTTGGATGCCTTTTGCTCCCATGGCTCAGAGCAGCTGGGCAGGATTTTCAGTGCTTTTCTGTGGGGCTTTTTTTCCCACATAAAAGAATGTTCACATCAGCCAGCAGGCTGGCTTTGAGTTCTCACTACCTCACACCAGTTACAGCTTAGGCTTTGCAGCTCTTATTTTGCTGCCTTTGGTCCTGGTACTCTTTTTTTTTTTTGTTTGTTTGTCAGTATATCCATTGAACACTCCAATAGATTTTGCAGTGTTCCAGGAGTTTATCTATACTTGTCTGCAGTGAACCTGATAAACCAGTTTTTGCTGTCACACAAATGCTATGCATTGTTCAGCTGCACAATGTGTCTTTTATCACTGATCTTGCATTTTCATGGGGGTTGCTCTTAACTTTTAAGGCTTTGACTAAAAGGTAAATGGCAAACTTGTGAACAGCTTCACATGGAGAACTGTCAGACTCAGCAAAGGATGCTGACATCTTTAAAGTTACATATGCCTGTATCTATCCTCAGAAGTTTGAAAATGAGAGTTCTTTCTTCTTCCCAGCAAGGAGAATAAGAGTCAGAATTACTCGAAAAGTTGTCTTAGCTTGTGTCTTATTAACCTTATTAAAAATTTTTAAAAAATTAAGTTTTTTGGTATTTCCAGAGCTGTGGGCAGAATAGGAATGCTTTGTTTACAAGAGTTACTGGCTAAGCACAACAGAGAGAGCTAAGAATACAGAGAAAGTGTAAAGTAAATGACATGTTCTCACATTTCCCCTCACAAATCCACTTTGAGGTGGCTCACCCTCTGTTTTAAACATAAATTGATCAATCTGCTTGAGCTGCTCTTTGTCACAACAAGCAGTTCCCTAAAAGCTACGGACAGCTCAGCTTCTGCCTGCCGATGTCCCTACTTAAACCAAGACGGCTCCAACATTCATCCAACCTGACTTTGAATTCTTTCAGCCCACTGACTCAACCCAGAACTAACCTCGTTAAAAACCAACCAACCAACAACAAAACAAAACAGAACCCTAAGCAAAACCCCGCACTTTCTGACTGAGAACTCTCCTAGTTCAGTGAAAGTTTAGACAAGGGCCAAGAGAGAGTACCAAGGGCAGGTAGGAGTGCAGGAGGAGGTGTAGCAGAGCCAAAATGCTGCAGCCAGATGTTAGGCTGGCTTAAGGCAGGGACAGCCTCAAGTTCTCCTCAGGCTGACCTTTGCTCCCAAGAAAGAAACTCTCTGATGTGTCTGCAGTTCCAGGCACAACAGCACAGTAAACCTCGGGTGCTGCAGTAAACATAGGAATTGTTACTGTTTAATAACCATAAAAAGGAAGATGATATTTCATTCAAATTTTAAGGACTTTCATGTCAATAACTGAAACTTAAACCACATTTCTCTGTCATTAGGGGTATGTGTGGCAGATGGAGGAGAACTGCAAGTGATGGAGGACAGGAAAAGCTAACATTTCCCCCCAGTTAGATTTGTCCCATTTGCTTTCTCCATATTGGTATATTCAGTAGAGACACACTTCAAGAAATGTTGAGTCTGAAAGTACAACAGACAATAAGTAGCAAATTTCAGCCCCTTTGGGCCCTTTGGTGTTCACACAGGTCACTGAGAACATGATTTCCCTTCTCCCCTGCAAAACAAGCACCACCACACCACAAACCCTACATTGCAGCTACTCCTTACCTGCAGAATTCAAAGGAAGCACTTACATCACTACTATCGTTATCTGTCAGAGCATAAAGGTCAGCCTCACATTTCATTTAAAACACAAACATGACCTTTGGAATGGGATTTTAAATGACAGCAGAGTCAAACTTTCCTGCTGTCATAGGAAGTTCTGTCTCTCCTTATCTTAAGGTGTTCCTCCCTGTTCTAGAGATTAAAAAAAAAGGAATAAACAAAGCAGTATCTGTGTCATATTCCATAACTGCTCTTCATTTTCTGACCACTGTCATTGTTTCTTACACAGTGAAATGGGTGCTGCTGGGAAAACTAGCACAGGAGCACAAATCCAGAGATAAAAGATGGAGATAGTAACAAAAGAAGATTTTGTGCAAGAACACGAGAGAATGGCATGGCACATAAACAGAGCTAGGAGTTCACAGAAACCACACATACATTCATATTTACAAATGAATGTAAATACTTGTATTAGTATTAAGTTATGGATATAACCTCAGTTTTATGTTTATATACAAAAAACCTGAGTATAAAACTTATTCTAGTTGTATTAAAACCTAAAAAGTTTCCCATTTGCAATTGACTTTGCCAGTTTAAATGTGGTTCTGTGACTGAGTGGTACTTGAATCTTTCATGTGTTTCACAAACAAACCCACCACCACCAAAACCAAACAAAAACAAGCCCAAACAAAAAAAGATCCAACATCAAACAAAAACATTCACAAAACCAAACCCCCCCAAGTTATATGTTTCATTTCAGAAACTATAAACCAGCTCAGATCAAGAAGCAAATTGTGCTGAAACCCTCAAAACTAAATCATAGCATGTCTCATTTCAAATCAAAATTTAATGCCTGCAATATTCTATTGGCACTTGGGGTTTTTTTTTTGAAAACTTTTTGTTGTAACATTGTCTATCACCAATGCCAAATTATACATAATAATTAACAGTGTTTGAAAGTAACTGAATTTTTGATAGAAGAAAGTGAAACTCTTCTTTTTTCTGCTATAAATTTGATTATTGTTAATAATAGCCATAAGAGGGTTTCATCTTATATTTATGATACTTTATACTTGATACTTTGTTATTTTATATTTAGTGATTCTCTCATACCCCACCTTGCAAAGCTCTAGAGAACGTGACAAAAACATTAATTCTCACTGAAGGATGTCTTAGCTTTCCTTTCCACATAAAAATTGGGACTGGGAGGACCAGAGGGAGGGTAGAGAAGAAGAATCAAAATTGAGGGAAAAGCCCCTAAGCAATCCAAAAATCAATATCCCAGTCATAGAACGGTTTTGGCCATGAGCCCTTCCAAGGACAGGGCATCCACAGCTTCCCGCAGCATCCAGTATCTTGCTAACCTCCAGGTAAATAATTCCCTCCTAACATTTTGTCTGAATCTCCCCTCTTTCAGTTTCAAACCATTCTACCATCACAAAATGCCCTCAAAAATCCCTCTCCAGCTATCATTGTAGCCTCTTTTGAGGCTCTGAAGTCCCTAAAGGGACTCCAAAGTCTCCTTGGAACCTTCTTTTCTCCAGGCTGAGTAACTCCAGCTCCCTTACCCTGCCTCCATAGCAGATATGCTCCATTCTGAGCATCTTCAGAGCCTGCTCTGGACTTGTTCCAGGGGACACCAGAGCTGGCCACAGCACTGCAGGTGGGGTCACCAGAGCAGAGTCACCTGCCTCAGCCTGCTGGCCTCCCTGTTTTTGATGACAAACTGCTGACTTGTCCACAGAGAAAAATACATTATTCTGTACTACAGTAAACATTACAGAAAAAATGCCATTGTGCAGTGGGCAATTTTTCTAACAATCCTTTCTCATCATTCTCCATGAGACTGAGAGGCTTTTGCCATGCTGTCAGCATGGCTCTTTCTTGCTATTATTTCATATCCCTTAGCATCACTTTTCTTTAGTGCCCATAAACCGTCCAGATTTCCCATTAGGTAGTGATACAGCAATATTCTCAGTGCCAGAGAAAAGGTCAGAAGTGTACTTTCAACCATAAGTGACTCTACAAAAGATCAAAGAACATTAATTTGACACTGCATGCCTAATGCTGTGCCTTCATTTGCACAGTTTTAGCAGCTATTTTTATTCCCAATTACCCACCAGACCCAGAACAAGTGCAGAAAGATCAAGTGCAGTAAAATGAGGAGTGAAATTCATCTGTATATGCAGCTTTCATCAGCTGTGAGCACTGGTGTCAGTAAAACCAGATCACTGGAACTGAATGCAGGCTGTGAAAGAGGAAGCACAGCTGTAATTTGATGTTCACAATCTTTATAGCTACTTGTAGTATCAATGAAGCTTGATTATAGGCTGAATCTATAATTCTGGCAGCTGAAGGAAATATTCCATTGCCTACAGAAAAGGACATAAACCCTTGAAGGCCTTTCCTAGTGCCTTTTTAGTATGGGTTTGCCAGTGTATTGTAAACCTATTTCCTGCACTTGGGCAAGTATTTGTCTCATTATTTATAAAGATCATTGCAGTCCCATTGGGCTCCACATCTCAGCCAGTGCAGCCTCAAGGCTGCTTTGATATTCCACCTACAGTACACAACACCTCCAAGCAACTTCATTCCACCTTGTCATGGCAAGGAATGAGATACAGTGAGAGGGCAGAGTCCCCAAGGACCTTCAGCATCTTCCTTTGGCTCTTCCACTCCTGCTCAGGGACTTCAGCACTACACTGTCACTGCCAGAACAAAGACAGAACATTTTACCCTCTGGTTAAGTATTTAGCAATTCTCATTCACCTTGTTAAATTTTTATTCAATAAGAAAACATATTTTCCAACAGGTGCACACATGGTTTAAATAGGGTTTGTGCTTGGGCACTGGAAACACATCCCGTAACCTTGTCTTTCTGGAGCTCTTTGGGACTTGTGCAAACAGCACCTCAATTCAATGAAGGCTTTATAATATAAAAACCCCATTTCTCTAGTTTCATTTCTTTTTTTTTTTTCTGTATAGAAAAAGGAAAGCAGATCATCAACCTTAACTTTTTAAGCTCTATAAACTGATCCACATGCTCTAATTACTGCACAGTTTTATATTCTCTTAAAGACTAGCTGAGACTTGTCTGCTGCAGCATGGTAAAGTATGAGTTTATCTGACTCAACCATATGGAAACAACTTCTTAGGGTGGAAAAAAGAAAGTGTGCTGGCAAGTTTAATTAAATGTAGACTTTTCTTAAGTCAACATAAAACAGCATTGTCCATCCCACACTTTTCCTACTTGCTTCACACTGGTGCACATCTTTAATAAAATGAACACGAGTATTTCTTGAATTCATTAAAGGTCTAAATTGTAATTTTTAGCTACAGTGAATTATGGAATGAAATGCAATATTAGTTTGACAAAATAAAGCCTTTTTTAAAAAAATTAACACTAGGGCTGAATAAAACCAAGTGCTACTTTTCTAGTTTTTAACCAAAAAAATTAATGGTACAATTTTATAATACTTCTGGCATGACATTAAATTTTTGAAAAGTTTAACACAGCAAACCATGCTTGGAAGTGGTCAATTCTATTCCTGCTTTACAACAAATCTTAAAAACAGGGAAGAGAAAACAGGTAGACAATTGCTTTTCTACACACTGTTTTCTCCGAAGTTTCTTTATCCTCTTTCTTCCCTCAGTAGTGAATACACGTGGAGAAGTGATGGCTCCTAACATTTTCCTAAATACCGAGGGTTTGTAATTAGAGTAGTTCACATCTGTGTTTAACAAGGAAACCACTTTCCACCAGCCTTCACTCCTCCTTACCCAGAGGAATTCCTCTTATCTTTTTAACTTAAAAATGAGCTGCTTTCAGCTATAATTTCTTTTTATTGCATGCTTCCCCCTACCTTTCTTTCCATGAAGCTTGAAACACTAACACAGAGACCTCAGCAGTTTGGACACATTACACACGTTTCTAATATTAACATTAGTTTTGCCTACAACACCCAGTGGAACGTCACAAATTACTTATAAACACAGCTAGATCTGCAGGGCAGGAAGAAATGGAAAATAGTCCTCTATTCAAATGGCAGATTGAGGGACAACACTCACTAGCATTCCTGTAACAGCACTAACTCCCAACACAGGATAAATCGTTTCTCTGCACACAAAAGCTCACAGGGACAGATGGCCACCATCAAAACAAGCAAAATCAAAGCCCTTGAGGAAAGCCAGAGCGTCTGCCCCTTTATACCACCAAAAAAACCCAAAACAAAATAAAAAAACCCATCGTGTCCTTGGTGCGACAGGCTTATATTCAGCTTCAATCATGGTAAATCTTTAGGAAGCAGAACTCCCCATCCTTAGGGCAACCCTTACCCTCACGGGCTGGGTACGGAGGACACGAACTGAGGTGAGGGTGACCTCAAAGAGCGTGAAGATGGCAGCAGAAGCCTGACTCGCCTCAGCAAAGCCCCTCTCTTACCCCCACCGCCACTACCCCAGGGCCACTCTCCGTCCCTACAGCACTACACCGTCCCCAGGGCCACCGTCCCTACAGCACTACACCGTCCCCAGGGCCACCGTCGCAGCGCTCCCTCGGCGCCGAGGCTTTCAAGGGAACGGCGCGAGCCCCTCCCGCCCCGCCCGCCCGGCTCTGATTGGCTGCGGCGGGAGGGGCGGGGCCGGGCCGCAGAGTGACGCGTCAGCCGGGCGGGTCACGTGGCCGCGCCCTCCCGGTGCGCTCGGGGGCAGCAGAATCCGGCTGCCGGCCCCGCCGCCCCCTGCCCTGCTTTGCTCTGCTTCCCCCGCGCTGTCAGCGGCCCCGCCAGCACCAACAGGAGCCCGGCCAGGGGCGCTCGCTGCCCCGCAGCAAGGGGTGGGCAGCCGACTGCAGCGCTCGGCCAGGTCAGTGTACGCCGCCAGCCGAGGGGGTGCGGGACTAGCGGGAGTGCTGTAGGGCGGTGTAGTGTCGATGGCGGCGAGGGGTAGTCGGTGCGCGCTCCTGTGCAGGTCTTGGAGGTTGGAGGAGGTCGGGTCGCGCTGCGGTGCCGGGAGAGCGCTGGGGGAGCGGCGCCGCGCTCTCAGAGGAAGGTATGGGGGGCATGGCGCGGGGAAGCGGTGGTGCTTGGCCCGCGGGAGAGGCGGGTAGGGCAGAGCTCCCCCGCCGTGTGCAGGCGGCCGCAAGCCGCCCCCGAACCCCCCGTGCCTCTCAGAGCCCCCCTGCGCCTGCCCCCGCTCCGCGCACTCCCCACGCCGCCCTCAGCCCCGCCCCGGGCCCGCGGCTCTCGAGGAACGGGCCCGCCCCCCGGCTCTTCCCGCTCTCCCATTGGCGGCGGCGGGGCGGGCGGGGCCGCGGCCGCGGTCACATGTTGGCGGGGGGCAGCTGGAACCGGTTGGGGCCGCGCCGCCCCCTCCCCACCCCCGTCAGCGGCCCCGGGCGGCGGCCCTGGCAGGAGGGGCGGGGAGCCCGGGCTTTGTCGTCCGCAACCCCGCACAAAGCGGTCGGGGACTCAGAGCGCCGCTCCGCTCCGCCAGGTCAGTCGGCGCTACCGGCCGCGTGTGGCGGTGGGACCGCGCGGTGGCGGAGGGGGCGGTCAGCGCGGCTGAGCAGGGTCTGTTCGAGCTTGTGCGGAGAGGGCGCTGAGGGAGCGCTGTGTTATCTGAGAGGACGTGCGGGAGGAGCACCTCGTCCGGGTACCGGGACGTCTCCTCGGGTTCCTGAGAGGCGGGAAGAGCGCGGTTCCATGCGCCCGGGGGCGCCCGCGGCGCTGCCTGGCCCGGGGCTGGGTGCCGTGCCGGGAGGGCTGCGGGCGCATCGCGCTGTCCGGCCGGGCTCTGGCTGACACCCGGTGGGAGCGCGGGGCCTGCGGCTCTGTTTGTTTACGTCGCCGCCTAAAGCCCTGGCCCGGGGCGGTCCCGCCGCTGCCGCATTATGCAAGCGGCCGGGCCGGGGCGGGCCCGGGGACGTGGCGCGCCGCCTCCCGGCCGGGCTCCCGCCGCGGGCGGTGCCGTGCAGGGCGCCCGGAGCCCGCGGACCGTGTCCGGGCTGAGCACGCTGCAGCGCCGCTGGGCTCTGCCGGGCGTGGGGCTGTGCGCTGTGCTGCTCTTTGTCTCGGCTCTGCGCTAGAGGAACACAGTGGTGGTGCTGCCGGCTCCAGGTTTGATGTTATTGATCGCATAGGAGCTGGTGAGGCAGCTCTAGATTAAGCGGAACTTAAAAAATTAATTTTTTGTCTGTACCCTAACCAGGCACAGATTCTTTCTTCCGTTTTTCTCTTTTTCTTTTTTCCTTTAAGTTAATGGCATGTTTGTATTAATGTTTTAATTTGTCAGAGCACACAGTGTTAGATGGAGGTTAACCTTCAACATATTTTAAGTGTTAATGGTAGGGTGAAATAGTTGATAAGTGGAATTATTTTTATCATATATATTTCCATTCTAGCACTGCTTCCTATAAAATAACTATGTAAGATGTTAAATAGGAGATTGTCATTGATTTTGAATAGACGCTGGTAGCCCAAGCTGCCATGTAATTAGTCTTTCAGTAAAGCATGCATCCTCTCAACAGAATGGATCCAGGCTCTGGAAACCTGTTAAAAAAGTGGTTTGTTGAGAGCTGTGGGGAGCATTATACATGTTATTTGTCCAAGTCATTCCTAAGTGAGGAGTGTTAGTGTGATCACAGAGAGCTAAATTACTCCCTGCCTAAGATCTTGTCAGCTGAACATTAATAATAAGCAACAGTTCACAAAAGAGGAATCAGACTGGTGCTGCTCTGTCTCACTTACAAACGTGCCCCAGCTGTTTCCTGTCTGCTTCAAGAACTTCACCCAACTGCTGTGGCATAGCTGAGGCGGAAGGGTCTGTCACATGGACAGGTATTTGCCAAATGCTGAAACAATTAACTTATTGTAACTTAAAACAAAGCAGATACCTTATGGGTGAACAGAGGGAACCACGGCTGATGTGGCCCCTCACATGGGGAGCTAAATTGATGCTGAAAATGCAATCCTCAAAATATTTTTCTCACTTGGTGTGTATTAGTGTGATGCAATTTCAGAGGTGTCACTTGGGTTTTCTAAATGTCAGCATAAGGCTGTTGGTAAAATTTCAGCCTTTGAATCAAAACAGCATGTCTGAATCCTCTGTGCAAGTTTGTTTGCTGTCCAGTGTTAGCACTGCAATGCAGAAGGAGAGACCTGCTGAGTTTGTCCTTGCTCCTGCAGTCAAGGTGCAGTGGGGGGGAGAGGAGGGGGCAGGAAGAACCCTCTTTGTTGTTTGGTTGAACATGAAGGAGTTAATGCTGTAATGCTGTTTCTAAAAATTTGCTCTCAGTTGTTAAAGGGAATGCCCTGACAAATATATCCTCTGACGCTGTTCTAAGACCCAGGTGTCGTCAGCTACTGTTACATAATTTTCTTGCATGTCTAATTTGTTGCTTTAGATGTATTCTGTAATATCTGATACCTCATTAGGACCAACCACAAGCAACACAATCTGTTCATCATACTACAAGGTTAACCAGATACCACTTGGTATCTTTGGAATATCACAGTGTGTGACTTAGGCTTGTGTCCCTTTGTTCAGCACAGCAGTAGATCTGATGTGTGGTGGATTTTCTATTGTTGTGTGTAGCACATCTTTTAAGAAGGTCAAATCTGAGCACAGTACCTTTTCCAGCAGTGTTGGGCTGTGTTCAATTCATGGTTCATGAGGGAGGCTGTAATGGGTGCTCTGTGTCAGCCCCAGTGCTGTCAGTGTGTTCTCCCAGCTGTCAGACGACTTGGCTGGGGCTGTGGCACCTTTCCCCTGCTTCAGCCTGGAGTTGGACTCTCCTGGGTGTTGATGCAGCTCATGAATCTCTTCTCTTAAGGTGGAAAGTGTCAGTGCAAAATGATAAAAATAAAACCAAAAATACTCTAGCCTTCTAGTCCTTGCTGATTTTGTCTTTATATGCAATAAATGGAGAGATATGTTGAAATAATTGGGCATGTTTACTTTTAGGATTGTGCACTTCCAGGCGTGTGCACCAGGATCTGTGATGAAATGTGTGCTAGCATTATGAAAGAGCCTGTTTGTGCTCAGAAGGTGCTCGTGGGTTGATCTTGGCTGTGTGCCAGTTGCCCACCAAGCAGCTCTGTCACTCCTTTCCTCAGGGAGAAAAAGGTGGAAAAAGCCTCAGGGGTCAAGGTAGAGGCAGTTAATACAGCAAAAATAATTTCTGGAGAAGCAAGGGGAAACAGAAGATTTTATTCTGTTTCACCATTAGGGAAGCGGGGCTTCCATATGGATAGGAGCTGCTCTGGAAGACAAAGGTCTTAAATGACAAATCCTCTCCTTTCTTTTAGCTTTTTTTTTTTTCCCCTTCTTTTTTTTTTTTTTTTTATGTATGAATCTCTGAGCTGATGTCATATGACCAGGAATGTCCCTTTGGTCAGTTTGGTCACCTGTCCTGGCTGTGTCTCCTCCCAGGATGTTGCCCACCCACAGCCTCCTGGTGATAGTGGGGAATGTTGGAGAGACAGCACTGATGCTGTGTGAGCATAGCTGAAACTCTGAGTGTTATCCACACCTTTCTAGCTGCCAGTACAAAGCACAGCTCTGTCAGGGCTGTTGTAGGGAAAATTAACTCCCTCTCAGCCAGACCCAGTACAATGGGCTTCATTTTTCTGCAGCTAAATAAGCAAATTCGGTAATAGAGCAGGCAGAAGTAATCTGACACTAAATATCAGATGTTTGAAAGTACTAAAATGCATTCCGGGAATTTCGTGGCACCTGTGTACTTAGTTGTCTTATTACCTTTGAAAAATCCCATTAAGTATCTATGAAATTTATTAGCTTAAAAAAAACCCCACCCATTGAAATGATACTTTGTGAGCTGAATTTTTTCATCTCATTGGAAAAATCTGTGCTGCATATTATCCTGTCAGTTTAAATATAAAGCTACCCAAGAGAATTTTGGGTTGATACCTTTCCATCAGAATTTTTTACTTTTAGTTTACTGGATAGAGATTGGTGGCTTTTTGTGGGGAGAGAAGGGGAGAAATGGTGACACTTTGGTGTGAGTCTGATACTTTTTTGCTTTCTTACCAGCGTGTTGCCAAAGTCTGATTATCCATAATGGATATGCTAAATGTAACCAGCCATTCTGCAGCCCTTACAGTCAACTTAGAGTTGATAAAAATCAGCTTTTCATTCAGGTCTGTCAAGGTAGTTGCTTGAAGTGTTCCCTGCCTAATTTTGAAAGCCCTCTGTCCAAAGGGGGGCTGCAACAAAGTTCAAGGCCTTCAGGCTTGTAAGTCTACACAGTTTAAAAAAGAATCCCATTGTACTTCAAGCCTGCCCTTGGACCACTAGAATCAAAGCCTCAAAACCTGTTCAAGTTGCTATTAAAAATATTGGTTGTAATGAGTAGAGAGCAGGTAACCTGCCTGCATGGTTGCTGTGAATTTTTATGACTCTGGAATTTGTTCAGTGTTTGTCAGATAGGCTTATATTCTATGATTGCCCCAGATTACCTGTGTGTATTTAGCTCATCCTGAAAAAACATATAAGACATGGTACAGCAAGTAGCCAGCACCTCTTAAATCATTTTGGAAAGGTTAGGGAAGTTAAGGGTGAGGCAGAATAATCCACTAAAGCTGAAGGTTTGTGAAGGGTTTTACTATATCACCAGACCTGTAAGCTAGAAGGTTCAAATGAACTTCAAGATTTGAATTAATAAATCAAGTCCCTGTCCTGGTATATTTCTAACTACAACCAAAAAATATTTTGGTCTTTCCCATCCAGGATCACATTTATTACCTCATTTTAGAGGAAATCTATAATACTTTGTGACACTTTAACAGTTGATTGTATTATGTCATCTTTTCTTTCTTACCTGCATTTTCTAAAGTTCTCTTTTAGAATCAGGGAGAAGAGAGTTTGGATTTCCTATTCTTTTCTTCCTATTAATGTTTCATGTTGGGGTTTTTTGTTGGCTTTTTTGTTTGTTTTTTTTAGTGAAGTGCTGATAAGTCTCTTCCTGTGTGATTTGTCTTTCCCATGAGGAGAACTGAGATTCAGGTGTTCACTGCTTTCTCGCATGTGGTTGTAGTCTATAAATGCTGACCAAAGGAAGAGGAGCAATTGTTTGCACCCAGGTTAGCATCTGAATGCCTGTAGCTGCAGCAGATGTGAATTCAGCTTTATTACTTTTGGACTCAGAGGTTGTTTAAAAAGGGTTGTTGCACAAGGATTTCTAGTTTATAAATCAACTCAATTGATTTTATTAATATTTGCGGATTAGGAAATACTTATCATTTTTAATGTAGCTCTTGTAATTTGCTTCAGTTCCCCTAAGCAGTTATGATGTGACTCCTCTGAGCTGAAAATTATTTGCATTCACTTAAAAGTCCATCATGACAGGAGTGGGGAGCAAAAGAGGATTTTGTTAATTCTTGCCAGCTTCTTTGGTTAAGCAGTGCTGAAAATCTGAAGGAAGGAATGTCCTGTTTCAAAGATGCCTGACACTTAGAGGTCAAAGGATTTGATTGTTAAAGCTTTTCATTCCCCTTTGGGAATTAAATTATCATCTCTTTTCAGGAACCATCAGTAACTAGACAGTTCAACTTAGCTTGTTTGGTTTTTTCCCTCTCCCCACAGTAAAATGCTTTTGTATCGTGTCTTGAAAACACAGACTGCTTTTGTAAGTGCATTATAATATACCACAGAGGTTTGATTCCTTAACAAAAAGCAGACGTAATTTTTCCTTGCTGTGTGTTTGCATTCAGTGCTCTGCTAGAAAAGATGTTTTTTTCAGAATGAGAGATGGTACTTTGACCCTAAATATAAGAGCAATACCTGTACCTGCAGTTCTGCTAGAAAAAAAACACATGCTCTTGCTTGGTGAAGTGGAATTTTTCTTTTCTTCATATACATCCCTTGGGTAGGCTGAGTAGGTTTTTGAGATAAAATGCATTTTGGGTAGAATTTTGGCAATTTTACAAAGTCAGTTTATCAAAACCTCCTTACAACTGGCTACTCCTATATAGAAAAGTAAAATTATTTTACTAGGCAGTTTAGAAAAACCCACACCTGTCTGGAAAGTAGGTACATAGAATTTTTGCAAGATTGGCTAAAAGCTTTATAGACTTAGGAGGATTTTGGATGATTCTCTAGGAACAGTTGTGTAGTTAGTTAATTTGCAGTAGGATACATGCTGGGTTTTGTGAAGTTTAAATTTGAGTTGTTGCATTGGCTCTGGAAACAGCTTTTTTGGTGTTGTTTTTTGTTTGTTTGGTGGGTTTTTTGTTTTGTTTTGTGGTTTGGTTTTCTTTTTTTTTTTGCAAGCCAAAAGTGTATTCTTACTTTGGGGAACTGGGTGCACATATCAGCTTTCACTTTCCTGCTTGACTTTTGCAAGAGATTTTTGCCTACTTCATTTCCTCTTTGGCTCCTCTGCCCTTTCAGTTAAAGCTGTCCAAACAGGCATTTGGGGAGCACAGCCAAGCCCGTGACTACTTGGTGTCATCATAAATGCACACTAGTAACTTATATTCTCTGCATTACCCTGAGATTTTTTTTTTGTCACCTTAGACCAGTTTTGAGAGTCCAGTCTTAGCTTCAGCACTGAAACGTGCTGTGCTTCTTTGTCTATAAATAAGTGCTAAAAACAAGTGCTAGAATGTGTCACTGAACATACACAGGTGAGAAAGTTCCTAAAGGGCATGCCCTTCATGGAATTCCTGATTATCAGCTGTGCTTATTTCTAGCTTCAGGAGTCTGGGATTTTATCATTTGCAGAATGATAAAATTTGTGAAAGGTGAATGCAGAATTGGAATATGTGAGCAGAAACCTTTATGTGTCTACTGTTTTTTTTGCTCTCATTTCACTACTGAAAAGTCATCTTCCTTGACATGGAGAGGGAAAATAAGGGAGGAGAAAAAGGAATGTGAAGTAAAGGCAGCTGTAGTTACAATAGGAATAGAGGAGGAGAGTTGGAATTGAAAGGAGGAGGAGGAGAAAATCCAGAAGAAACAGTTCTGGAGGTTCAATACCTGCAGTAACATTTTAAATGCCCACAAAGAATGAGGTTTGATGATGAGCTTCTTTCTCTTCTCCTATTTGGTATCTGTCTTTTGCTTTCAAGGCATATTTAGCTGTCCTATGCCCTTTGAAGGCAGGGGGTTCCCCTTCTAGTAGTAGAGCTAATGAAAGGCAAATTTTTCTTCAGTGTTGTTAGTTCTTTCTGATGTTGTTATTAAAAGATTGCTGACCAAGACTGTACTGAAATAAAGTGCTGTTTGTCCTGTTCAGAAATAGCAATAGCAACAATCTACTTCCTTGGTTAAAAAAAAAAAACCCCAACCAAACAAAACGCACACAGAACAAAAAGCCCCCCACAGCAATGTAGAGAACTGGATTAATTGAAACCATTGCAAAATTCATTCTGCACATAATTAGTACAATTATTTTGTAGCCCATGTCCAGATGGATATACTTGGGTGATGGCAGTCTAGCAACATCCATATGTGGACTTTAGTATGACTGCTGCTGTTGTAAATAATACAAAAGGATGTGATATATCAATAGTGTTTCTGGTCTAATGGTGAAAATGGGCTTCTGCCAGTTTTTCAGTCAAGGTGTTGTGCATTGGAGGAGAAAATTGAGGCAGAGTCTGTCTTCCTGCTGCTGTCCTGGCTAAAGGCAGTCTCTTCCTGCTGGGCTTCTTTGAAGGCTGCTTGGTGCTTCCAGGTGCTCCAGGTGCTTCCTGTGAAGGCCTGGAAGTGGGGGAGCAGAGTCTACAGGGATGGACAAGGGACAGCAGAGAGCTCTCATCTCTTATGAGTTGTTCCCCTTTTCCTTCAGGGTGGTTGTGCTTCTCTGTGGAAACTTCTTGTGCTTTCTAGAGGATGTTGAAGAATAGCACTGATGAGACAGAAGTTACTCTTTGCCAAGGGTCCTAATTTACATCCCTTAAAACCTTCCAGTGGCCTCCTTGGAAGCAAAATTAGTCAGAGTTTTGAAAAATCTCTGCTGAAGACTGATAAATGCTGCAGGATACTGATACTTGCATATGGTATTTGATTTAGTGGTCTTTTTCTTATGCCAGTGTTGCAGCTGGATGCTGTTTTCTGGGTCTGCAGTTGCTTTTAAAGAGCTTTCTATGTCTGCTGCTCACTCAGGCAGTAATATCACAAGTGGCTTGCTTCCCTCTAAGTGGTGGGATTTCTGTTTCCTCTTACTTAGAGCAGCAACAAATGAAGTGATTTTTCTCAAATTTGTTCTCATTCTTCCCACTATAGGAGATTTCAACGATCCCAAGACAGAAGTTCTGCAGAAATGACCTCTTGTCAAGTCACTTTTGAAGTAAGGGGACCATCAGCACCAGGTACTCAAATCATACTTTCTCCTTTTTGTATGGTGTAGGAGAAAACATAGTAGAGGAGTGTTCAAAGGCTGTCTTGTCTGTTTTCTTCAGAGATAAAAGAACATATTAGGTCAAATATCAAGATGATAAATCATTGTAAAATATATTAAGACATTTCACCAATGAATTTGAAAATGAGAGTTAGGAAATAAATTTTACCTCTTTCTCCAAACAAAAATTTCATAATGTGCTAGGGATTTTGATGATAACTGAAATGGTTTTGATTGGTTTAAAATCTTCTCTCTTTAGTACCTTTTTATTCAATGGAAACAAGCATTTGTATTCTGACCCATGATACTTAGGCCCACATTGATGTGTTTGTTCTGGTTTTTATTCCCTCTGCATCCCTGTTGAAAGTTCTCACAAGATATGACCTTTATCAGAAGTTACAGACAGAAAGAATATGCAGCTTAGTTCAGTATTCTGTCTATGCCAAGAAAAAAAAAAGTGTAAAGTAACTTTTGTTATCCAAGTGAGGGACACAAGGTATCACATCAGGTACAACATGAAGATCTGGTATTGGTTAATTGTGCATATTTTATTGACCTTCATCTTCAGGAACTTGGAAGGAAGGAGTTGTGTTTATCCACAGCTGGTAACTGAGGTCCACAAAACTGCTCCCAGCCGTCTTCCTTCCCAGCTTCTTCCTTCCCAGCCCCCTCTGTGGTAGGGAGAGAACAGAAAAGGCCTTGATGCTGTGAGCACTGCCCAGAAGTAACTGAAACATCCCTCTGTTATCAGCACTGCTTCCAGGACAAATTCAAAACAGAGCCCCTGCTAGCTGTTGTGAAGAAAATTAACTCTACCCCAGCCAAAACCAGCACTGAAGTTACACCAAAAAAGTCATTGATTGCTGCCTAACAGAAGCAGATGAATGTGGAAGCAGATTGGCAAAATTCCTGTCGAATACCAGATGGCAGAAGTGTCTCCTGTAGTTGTAGGGGAAGCAAATGATAAAACATTGTACAGGTTTTGACATCTGCCCTGTGTTAGACCTCTCCTGTGTTTCTCCCTTGGGATTTGGGAACTGAAAACTGCTACTCAGTGTTGACATAAAGCTCTTAGTGAGGAGTAGAGTTTTCCTATAGCATTCTGGAGAAAATTTTAGAACTTGAGAGTAAATTGACCTTAGCTCAAGACCTGTGTGGCTGTACCATGGAGTATTGCAAGCTGTGCTCTCTTTGTCCTGCTTACACTGTTGCTTCCGCAGCTGTGGTGGCACTGTCACTACCAAAGCTGACTTTGGATGTGTAACTTCTTCCTGTGCTAATAATATCTGCAGTGAAAAGTAGGATTAGTGAGAACCAGATCCTGCCTCAATGGCTGTTCACAAAGAATTATCTGGAAATACAGCATAAAGACATGACACAAAAGGGTGCTTCTGCTTATGACAACATTGATATTGTTGGGGTTTTTGTTATTATTGTTGGATCAATGAGGGTTTTGCAAGCTTTGGGGCAGAAGGCTTAGATTAACCTTCTTTGCAGTAGCTAAAGGAGCTCTGCCAGGAGCAGCCTTGAATTCCATGACAAGGAGAGGGGAGAAGCTGAGGAGTCCTGAGCTTGAAATGCAAACCCAGTCCAAACTCCACTGAGTTCAGAATTGCCTATGGGGAGGCAGATTGCCCAGCATTTCATTTGGCTTTACTGGGATAGTTAAGGCAGTGTTTTATAAATCCTAATCTGGCCTCAGTTCAGTTGTTGAAGGGAGTTTAGGGTGGCTGCACATCCTATTCAAGCATTGCCTTTTGTGTGTGGTGCCTTACTGGGTGTGCACGTTTGTTTAAATAGGAGCCCAGAGAACTATTCCAGCTGGCACCTCTTCAGAGGAATATAATTAGATGGCACTTCAAGGTTGGCTGTTGTGTACATGAAGGTGTATTAAGTACTGCTGTTTTAAAGGGATGTTAAAAGAATTTTAGCTTCTTTTCAATATCTTTACTCAGAAACTCTACCTGTGTGGTGTTCAGGTGGTCTTCCCTCCCCACTTTAGCTCTTCCCTGCAAAAACAAATCATCATGTGCCTCAGGATAGGGTGGGAAAGGGAAAGCTGACATAGGCAATAGCATAATAAATATAATGTAGATTTTTGTCTGCATTTGTGTGCTTACAGTGAGCATCCAGAAAGCTCAGGCTTCTTTTTTTTTAATTAATTGCAGCAAAAGATTAAAAAAAAAAAACTGCTGAAGTTCAAGGTGTTACGTAAAATTTTTTTCACTAAGCTGCTTTCTGAGAAATGTTGTCTTAGTTTCTGTCTTCTGTAGATTTTTTCCAACCCCAGGGTCTGCAGAGTTTTCTTTCATAAGCAGGTCTGTGGTATCCCTTATTAGTTTAACTGGAGAAAAGGGACACAGTTTTAGAGGCAAAAGGGCATCCTCAAAACTGTAACAGTGTACTTGGAAGTGTCAGCTGTCATTTATGGCTTAGGAAGAGGTAATGTACACTTGCTTGCATACTGCTGGTCTACTTTGTATCTTGGGATTATTGTGTCCTCCACACTACTCATTTTGAGAACAGGAAATAATTCAGAGATGCTTATCATCCTTTTGTGGTGCATAAGTGTACTTTAAAACTCCATGTTTTCTTATTCTGCAACAGCTTTTTATTATGTTTAAAAATCTTGTTGAAACCCTGTGAGAGCAAAGTATTAATTTGTTCTTTCCATTAGTATTTATCATTGTTGTTCTTACAGTCAGATACATACAGGTTTTATATTTAAAACAAGGGTAAGTTGCAATGGTCACTTGGGATATCCCAAAATTAAATATACTGTTGTGACCTTTTGGGTTCTGTATGCATTATCTTAATGTATGCATTAAGATAAGTGTGACAATTTTATGTGAGTTTTTTGTGTAACAATGTTATGTTTTGATACCCAGTAAAAACTGAAAGCATAGCAGCAAAATTAACTTTATTACTTTTGGGAATCAAATTAATTGGGTATGTTGCCTTGGGAATAATGCTAGCAACCTCCTGTTTGTCTGTGCTTTCTAAATTGTTGGTATGAATTTGAGGGAATATGGACATACATTAAAAAATACAGAATATTTAGGGAAATAACCGTGTTATCTTGAGATTAAACATTTTACTGGGAAAATTTGCCTGCTGCATTTGCAGAGATATTTTGAACACTATTCCTCAAGAATGGTTTGGAAGCCAACCCTTTTTAAGGGCTGGGGTTGTCATTAGTCCCTCTCTCAGGTCCTTGGGATGGTGAAGAAAATGCTGTTGTAGTTTTGGGTGGGGTAAGATTCCTTTTTGGATAGGAGGGATTTTAAATGAGTGTTTCTGGTGTATATATTTAAAATACTGGAAAGTTTGACTGTGGCTGTGCTTTCTAATGCCATCTAGCCAGAAGTAATGATGATTGTGGGTATTTTTCTGTTTGGATTTTTTAGGAGAGGTTTTTGCAATATGTGGGAGCTGCAGTGCTTTGGGAAATTGGAATCCCCAGCTTGCAGTGGTCCTCCAGACTCCGGATGAGTAAGTTGGTTTTGATTTTTGGTTTTTTGGGGGGATTTTTTTCTTCTGTTTTGAATTTTTTTTACTTATTCCATTTGAAGTAGCTGGCGTTCTGGAGCAACAAATTTATTCTGTCTTTGAGTTTGTAAACTCCTGAGCTGCATGTACTGTTAGTAGAACTCCAGAATTTCTTGGGTTGCCCCTGAGCACTTTGAACGCTTAGGAATATGTTTAAGAAAATAGGAAACTTGGGTGTGCTTTATATAAACTATACAGATGATGCTTCTGCTGTTGTGGTAGGCATTTCAGTAGTTTAGCTTTAGATACTTGGAGTATGAAACTGCTTTAGGGCAATTCTCAGTCCCATGGCTGTGCAGCAAGTTATAGAAGGTGTATAGGATAAAAAGAAAGGAAAGACTATAAAAAAGTTATTGTGCTAGAAAGTGATAGGGAAGAGATTATTTAAACTGAGAGTTGCATTGAAATTCTTAAGGGGGAGGGGATGTATGAGTGTACATAAAAAAAGCTTAAATGCAGTGGAAAAATTCAGTATTTTCTTAAAATGGTGCCAGCTTATGGCAGCTCTGTGGTGAAGGAAAATAAGGTTTGCAGGCTGTGTCTGTAATTCTGTCAGTGACTGGCTGTGTGATCTTGGATGAGTCTCTGAATCACTTCACCATGTTTTCCCCATCTGTTCAATGGGGATGAGAATTCTTGCTCTCTTGGAGCACTTCAGATCTGTCAATCAAAAAGTTAGTTTCAGTTCTAAGTACATCTCGTGTTCTGTGCATGTTTAGCTAAGGTACTTTTTAATAACTTTCCTTGCAACAATACACTAGACTTTATTTTAGAATATAACTTAGACATGTGTCTGAGGTGGCTGTTAGGCTGTATTTTGAAACTTATTTTTTTGGTTGGCTGTTTTCTTTTTTTCTTCACAGTACATATGAGAAAAGATGGAAAACTACTGTAGAGCTTCCTAGAGGAATTCCTGTTCAGTATCGGTATTTTAAAGGATACTTTCTAGAACCTAAGGTATGTACAACCTTGTCTACTTTAAGTTGGCTCATTCTTAGGAAAAATTCCCATACTTGAAATAAAAAAAGGATTTCCTGAGTTAAACATGAGATTTTTTTAGAAATAAGTCTTGAATTGCTACATGTGAAACACTAAAACATTTGTGGAAATACTCACAGTTCACTTCTGGAAATATGTGACCATATGCTCTTAGCTGTAATTATATTCTTTCTTTTATCAGTGGTAGTGTTCTAAAAATTTCAGTGGTAAGAAATCCCTGACATTATTATAAAGCTTAAATAATATGGTGAAGTTCTTATAGTTAGAATATAGTTGCATATGGACTTCAGCAGGGCATGGATCTCAAGTGATCCATGGAAGAAATGTGATAGTATGTGATATCTATCCTGTATGGTAGGATGGAAGCAAGTGATAGTTGGAGAAAAATGGTCAATGTAGGAGGTGCATTAAAACTTTAAAAGTTTTTAATATCACTGCAGATTTGTTTTTTGTGAAGCATGAGAAGTATTAACCAGACTTCATGCTGTATAATTAACATAAGTTAATCTCTTGAAGTGAAAAGCTGAAACAAGGGATGAGGCATCCCATTGTTTTCTGTATGTTTGTATATAGGTATTTGCACGACTTGGAGGGGAAAAAAAGAGCCAAGAGACAGAGACAGATGTGTTTTTACAGGTATTGATGTCAAAGTTGCATATGACTTAAAGTTTCATAAATTAGAGTTTAATGTATGTGGCAGTGTACTGGTCTGTAAACATTGCACTAGGGCAGGGGGAAGTTCTTCAGATGAGAAGAGGTTGCATCCAGGAAAAAGCTGGGCTAAGTTGGGAAAATAAGCAGCTACTCTTGAACTGTTTTTCATAATAACAAGTAATAACCTTAAGAAATTTAATGCTGCCTTTGCTGTCTTTCTTATTCTATTAATATCCTGTAGCTATTCACCCTGGGCTTTAGTTCCTCATTGAAACTGGGATTATGAAGGCTGTAGCTAAATGTGCAAAGGAGTTACAGAACCATCTCATCAATACCTTTTAAAAATTTCAAATTACTGTCAAGAGCATGTAAGTTTTTGTCAGCCTTTTTTAACTAAAAAAATCACATTTGATGGAGGTATCATTTCAGTGAAGGGTACTAATTTCAAATGAAACACAGTTCTGGTTTTTTCATTAGAGCATGTGAAATAGTCTAGTCAGAAACTGGTATTTAAATTGGTACTTTGAGGCAAAAGAAGGGAAGGCCAGTAATAGATTTCTTTTGCTGAGGTCAAACTGAGGCCAAAAGTAGATTAATTCTTACAGCTCAGCAGCTCTGATGGGACTCTTACTGTTTTGTTTTTTTTTTTTTTTTTGCAAATGTCCAGAAGTTTAAATGTAACACACTCAAAAAGCAGAATTAGTGAGCAGAGCCTGAGCTGTGGTTGATAGACAATACAATTTCTGTTTTACCATTTGCAAAAGTTTACCCTCTGTATTGGTGAGTGTGTTTCTTTGAGTAGGTGCTCTGTATCTGCACCCTTATGCACCGTGTGATGCAGGGTCTGCCAAGGTAAGTATGAATTTAATGCAATACCAGCATAAGGAGCAGGAGAAAAGGAAACCACCCTACAAAACAAAGTATGTGAATTCCTGGGGTGCAGGGTTGTCACCTTAGTGGTGTCTGACTTGTGACTGTTAAATGCACAGGACTTTAGTTCTTATAAAATAAAGTCTTTTGAAGGAAAGAAATCCAGGTACAATGTAGTTTTCTTCCTCTTTTTGTAAACCTCTTGCAGAACAATGAAAAAGTAACAGGAGTATCATGTACAGTATAGTGCAAGTGAGACAGTACATGGAGAAGTTTAGCATTAAGGAAATGCTGATAAGGAAAATATACTTTTAAGTTAAATTATTCTGCCGGTTTTTATTTCAGAATTTTTTCTAGGCATTGCATGTGATTAATCTCCTAAATTTGACAAGCTGGCAATATGTGATCTCTGACACTTAATTTTTTATATCAGTTTTATGTGTAGTAAAACAACAGTGTAATCTTAACTATTTGCTCAAGTCTGAGTATATGAATTTGACATCACATAATTAGTAAATCATGCTGAGGACAGATCCACTTGAAGTTAACAACTTCTACAGCAACTCCAACTGTGAAGATGCTTGAGTTGGACATGGTGGCAGAGATGGGGCTGATACATGTTTACACAGAGAAATGGTAGTTCCTAGATTACCCACAGTAGTGCTACAGGCTAGATGTGAAAATAGAATAATTGACATTTTATTTAAAAAAAAAGAAAAAACAGTGATGTCTTTTTCTCTCCTTACTTTAAGATCATAATTTGATCTTAATTTTTTTTTTACTTGAAGGAAAGTGTGATGTAATAGAAAGTCTTGTTTGTAGTGAAGCATATTGCTATTAACATAATTACAATTATGTAAATAGAGCAGTGTTTTTTAAAATACTCAATATGTTGAAATTCATAGAATTTTTGCATGAATACAAATACATATCCAAAGAACATTTTCCCATAAAATTGTCAGGTCTTGGCTTCTGCATATCAAGAGATTTTACTGTGTTGCAAGCATTTTGAACTTAAGCATTTAAAAAGAAAAATAAATACACAAACTTGGATGAAAAGAGACAGTAACTTAAACTATTTTGGTCAAGGTTGTTCTTTTGTTGAACATAGTCTGGGACCAGTGAGCTCCCTGTGAGGATCTTCCTGGGTTTTATTCTATGCTCCCTTTCTGTTTGTGGCAGTGGGTTGTGAGGGGGTTTGTGTGAGGCACACCAAAACTCCCTTGGCTGGAATTGGTCTACTGTGTATCTTAAGTTTTAGAAGAATAATTTTACATGCATTGTTTGCATGATGTATATTTGAAAACCTTGGTAAGGAGCACACCTTAATCTGTTCAGCTGTGTTCTGTATTTGCTTTTAAAACTCTAAATACAGCATGCAAGTTCAGGGTTACTTCTTTCAAGGCAAATGTGAAATAACTAAGCTGTCTGTGCATGTAGCAGGACTTTAAAAACCGTATCGGAGGACATTTTTCACACTTTCTGCTTCATTACAGAGGTTTCAAATGAGAGTTAGATTTACTTTCTTAAAGTGCAATTAAATAAATACATTTAGCACCTGGACTGTAGTAATAAAGATGAAACTTAGACCTACACTCAGTAATTAATGCCTTAGAAAAGCTTTTTGTAGATTAAGAACCCATGGTTGTCATGATAGTAACAAAGACATTATTGTCTGCTGAGATAGCAGATTGTGTGTGAAACTGTTACTGGAAATACCAGAGCTGTAAAATCTCTACTGAGCTCAGCATTTCCTGCCAGGTGACTTTTATCTGCTGCTGCCTTCCAAGTTGGATGCAATGGCTGAATGGCTTTAATTATTCAGTTTAGTGCTTAATTATTGTCTTCTACATGGTACAGAAATCCAGAGATTTTGGTCAGAAATGCAGCTTTAGCAATTAAGTCTAATTTAGCTGTTTCATATTATTGAAGTAGATTATTATTCTTGAAACATAGTTTTAATTAGTGAAGTGCACACATTGGATAAATGTGTTTGTGTGGCGTTTTGAAGATTTGGTTTGGGTCATCCACCCTTCTCTAATGCCTACTCTATTGTATTGTCTTAAAGCAGGAACCTTGGAACTGATATCCTAAATTACCATTTAAACATCCACAGAAGGGTTTTCATTATTTAATTGTACTGAGTACCCAGGCACTTCATGCAAATGGTGCATCTGCTGTGAACCTCAGAACCATTATGCTAGATAGGCATTTTCCCTTCATTTCAAAAGTGTCTAATGACTGCTGGGGAGGGAGGCCCCAGCTTCTCATAATGGAAGAAGACTTGATTTTTAAAGAAAGTTCTTGAGTGTTCTTTGAAAACTTGAAAATTGAATCAGATGTTTTTATAAAAAATAACAGGCTTTTATAAAAAATAACAGTGTCTGTATTAGTAGAAAAAAGATCCACATGCCACTTATCTCAGTGTACTGCCCATGAGATGTTTGATGTGACATTTGGATGGATGCCCTTTTAAGACTGTCCTCTAGAGATTCTCCTTTTAGGCAACGTTACCGTACTGTTAATATTGATGACGCCTCATTTACTTTGCTGCTCAGCTGGCTGCTTTTCAGATGTGGTCAGTATGTGCCGCAGAAATGACATTACTGTTTTGACCTCATTGTAACAATGGCTTCTGTTACATGTAATTGAAATGTTTTTTTAAATGCCTGTAAACTCAGAGGGGGTCTGAGCAGGGATTGAGGGGGTCTTAGTGATATCTCTGCCTGTTCTCTAATCAATTGCCCTTTTTTTCCAGGTAGCTTTGCTTGGCTCTTCTTAGTATGGAAAGTGTTGAGGGTTCCTGGGATTAAATGCACAATCAGTTCATTGTATTACTTTCAGGAGAGGAAATTGTGCTGAATGTATCTGGCATGGTGTCCTTATTGTTGGGATAATGTTATTCAAATTCATTCATCATTTTAGAACCTAACTTTAGAATGGACAGTTACAGTAGTGTAAGAAATAAATTGACATTTTCATACAATACATTGGGGGTTTTACAAGGAAAAACCTTTGCTTACCTTCTGAAGGAAACAGCTTAGTCCATGTTGGGAAGATTTGCATTGCCCAGGTTCACAAACTAAACCTGTACACATGTTCATGGGAGCTGCTGTTGGAGGTCTTGCATGCCTGCATGGTGGGAGTAAATGGCAGCCTCCCTGCTGACAAACATGGTTTGCAGCTTTAGGAACTGTAATTGACAGGCAAATGTCACTGTGCTGTGAAAGAAGGGCAAAGAAACTTCTCATTATTTACTTTTCTAGAAACCCTAAGTGTGGTTACTGTGGCAGCAGTGAGAAGTTGGGAGCTAAAACTGCCCCATAACAGGAATAAACTGGAAGCAGTAATATAATTGTATTTATATTTTACATGCATTCTGTCTTTAAAACATAACTAAGCATATGTGGTTTATTCTGACATGACATTTAAGTGTGGATGCCTCTGAACTCATTAGGAACATTGCTTTAACTGAGACTCAAAGAGCAAAGCCATCCTACTGAGCTCTTGTTAAATGTTTGGTGTTTGCTTGCTGTTAGCTCACCCAAAGGCTTGGGAGATTAAATGTGCTCAGTGTATGTCAAGAAATCCCATCTGCATGTGAAGAATTTGTTGGGTGAGGTGTAATGGAACAAAGCATTTTGGTGCTGTGTAATTACACTGCTGAGGCTGAAGCTTGTCTGGATGTCCCTGTGGGTCTGAAATCTGTTTAAACAAGAACCTGAACTACTGGGCTGAGCTGGCGTGGAAGTTTCCATGTCTTTGGCAATAGTAGCAAATTTTTTTGGAAATAAGAGTTACTTAGGCTCCAAAACATCAAAACGACAAATTGCAGCTATTTGACAGTGGTTTTTGCATCTGGTAGTAACAACTGTGCCATGCTAGGGGAACCTTCTCAGGGTGACTGAACTGGTAATCAGGCATGTTCTCTGTTGTTCAGTTGTGGTTACCTACAAGCTTTTACCTAGAAAGCTATTTCAAAGTTAAATTGTTCTGAAAGAAGATTTTGTGTTACTGTTCTGGTTATCTGAGTCTTGGCTGTGTTTGTCAACAAATGTATTCTTTTGGTGGACAATATTTTCTTTTTAATGAAAGTATCTATTTTATCCTGCTCCAGCTGGAATAGCCTGCAGGGTCTTAATTGCTGGCTGATTGGATCAATTATTTATGTTTTAATTAGATGATAAATAACTTGCTTTCCAGTACCACAACTAAAATAACTGTGTTTTGTAGTCTTTGAATTTAGCTAGGCAAATTTTGAAGGAGAACTCACCCCTGCAACTGCAGTGTGCATGAGTAGGTGCTGAGTGCTGTTTGGAATTAGAGATGTCGGGTATGTTTTTCATAAACTGTTGCTGTAGCTTGAGAACAAAGTGAGCACTCTAATGAATTTAGAGATTTTTTTTTTTTGGTATAAGAAGAAAATAAAGTAGTCCAGCAGAGCCTCTGTTAGCAGTAAAGTTAATGACTCCATGTAACTTCTCTGCCATGTCAGACTGTTAAAAATTTTGTCATATGTATTCACAACACATCAAACAGAGTCATCAGCAGTTGCAGGGGTAAGAAGCCTCATCTGTTTTCTTTCTTTCTTCAGTCTTTTTCTCTCTCTGTTCCTCTCCCTTTCTTCTTCTCCTTCTTCTTTTACTTCCTTAAATCTCTAAGTTTAGTTCACAACCATCCCAAACAACTTCATGGGTACAAAGTCAGATCTAACAAAAGAAATTATTGCAGACATTTAACTTTTAAATTACAGACTATCGATGGTCCCTGCGAAGTCATAGTTCACACGTGGGAGACTCATCTACAACCACGATCAATTACCCCTTTAGGTATGGGCATCAACTGCATCTGTTTGAGGCATATGCATAAGATTGCTGATATGCTGCACACTGGTTTAGAGGGATTGATAGCTATAGTTTTAAAATACTTAAATTTATTAATGTGTGGGAGGTATAGACTTTTTCTTTGCACAACATGGGCCTTACTCTCAAAATATATATGTATATATACGTAAGTGGCTTCAAAATGGAAGTGGATGGGAAATTATTTGCTGTCATCCTTAAGATTATGTGGGTTGGTTTTTTACTAATTTGAAATTTTAATAATTTTCTCTAAGCTTAATTCTTTGAGACTAAGGATCCATATGATCTTTTTTAAAGAAAATGAGGGGAGGGTGTGAAGTCACTGCTGTTTTTTATTTAAGTACTATTTAATTAGTAAAATTTTAAACAAAAATGTTTAATTAGGCTTCTATAAGTAAATGGATTAATGAAAATAGAAACATGAATGTACTTATTTACCCGTCAATTTAGCAGAAATGTATTTTGCTGAAACAAAGGGTGGCATGCAGACTTGCATATGAGTTACTAATGCTTTTCTGAACAGGGAAGAATTTGGGTTTTAAGAGTGACTGAAATAACCTTTGAATGTAGCTTGTAGTTTAGATCTCTTATGCTGCTATGGCATGTTTTATGCACTGTCTTTCCTAGCACATAAAAATACTATTTTCTCCACACTTAGAAGCTTACATTTGTTAAGAAACTTTCTAATTATTTGAAAAAATGTCTTTTAGAAAGAAGGTGGTATCAAAGAATCTGTTAGTCATTAATAGTACCATGATCATGTTCCGTTCTCCCTTTGCCTTTTTTTTTTAATTTCAGTTTAATTAATAGTGTTTCTTTTCCTGTAAGAAGGTTATTTCTGTATTTGTCAGTAACTGATAAGAGAAGCAACCTATCCTCTGCTAGGGCCTAGACTTTAAATTTAGATAACCTCATTCCAAGTTGAGATTATTTTACCCCAGGTAATACTCAAGTCTTCATAAGCAGTTTTTAAGAAAAAGCAGCAATTCACAGTATGTTAGCACTGGGTCATTTTGATCCTAAATTGTTGCCTGTGGTTATTAAGAAATTAGGTTAGGACCCAAATGATTCTTAGGGGAAAAAAAAGGGATTAACCACTGTAGAGGCAAAACTATGTGAAGTTTTATGTTTTGAGAAATGGATGGTTTGTTGAGACTATCTGTTCTGTTAATGCTGATGAATTTACTTAGTACCTTAGGATTTCAGTTCTTAAAGCTTTGGAAAGAGTAAGGATAAATGTAAGTGTGAAGTGAGTGTTTTCAGTATTTCATGCTAGGTTGGTTTCTGTCACGTGGGCAGAATAAGCATTTTAATTGTGACTGACTCAATTAAAAAGCTTTAAATGTGCAGCAGGACAACTTTCTTGTATGTTTGCAAGAAAATTTAATGTCTCTGACACTACTTTGACAAGTAAAGCATCTTAGATACTAGTGGGATGTAGTTAGCAGCAAAATACTGCAGCAAGCCAGAAAATAGTGCAACCTTTTTACTCTCAGTTCAGATTACTTGAAGTGAAATGTGGTATTTTGTGTGTTGGTTGTTTTTTTTCATGCAGAAACTGAGAAAAAACATAAATTGAGATCAATCATTATAGAAGGTTGCAAAAAACATGCTGCCTTGTCTGTTTCAGTTTTCCTGCATTTTTTTAGATACACTTTTTAAAAGTGAAGTGGAGAAGTAGGATTAATTTAACTTGGCAATGATTTTTAAATGTGAATACTAATTACTTTTTTCTATTCTTTTCCGTTCCTTTTAATTCTAGAAAATGAAATTACTGTCGATGATGGAGACTTTGGAATCTGTAGTAAGTGAGATATATTAACCTCTATTCCTTACAATTAATTTGATTTAAACAAGGTTAAGTCTTGTAACTGAAAAATGTTTGAGATTATAGGTTTTGAGAAGAATTGCCTATGATAGTTTTTTCTGCTTTTACAGTTATTTTTGTATCCAGCATTTGTGAAATCACACTCAGGCTGTTATCCCTTCTAATGTTAATAAAAGACTGCTAGAAAGACTTGAAGTCTTATCACTCTGATGATGTTAAAGGTTGAAATTTGGGAACTAAAGATCATGAGCATGCATTTTTGAAAGTACAGAATAAGCCTAGCTTTCTCTTAATACCTAGCCTTAGAAAAACTCCTCATGCCTGGAAAAAACATAATCACACACTGAATTTACCCACTCTGCCTCTTCAGTCAGAGATGCAGCTGCCAAAGGCTTCTTGTAAGCCCACACCTCATGTTCTTGTGTGTGCACTAATGACTCACTTCTGACAGTTCTGACCCACCTCTCACTTAATGTTCAATCCTCTGACACCGAAAGTAACTCCTTATCATACCTCATAAATCTTGTCTTCAAGCTTTTCCATTTCCCCCTCATATCCTCATCAAATGATGGGTTTGGCTTTTTAAGAGCTCTTCAGAACTGTGGGGTTTGCTTCAGCACCTGGTTTGCAGCTTGTGTTTCTGGTCCTCCTGCTTGCAGGCTTTTCTTGTTTTGGTGTTCAGGGTGAGGATTCTTCACAGTTTTCATCAGAACTGTTGCTGTACCCTGTCCTGCAGACTTGTGCTGCTTTACTGGCACTAATTATGGTGGGCTAATGGACACAGCTGTATCTCATCAGAAACAGGGAGCCTCTGATGGCTTATAGCCTTCAGAGTTCCTGTCAGTATTATTCCACGTGCTGAGAGATCCAGGACAAGGGAATGTTGCTCAGTGCTGTCCTGCAGGTAGTTCACACATGATCATTGTTCCTGTTTAATCCCATTAAAATCCTGTTGGCTGGTCTGGGTAGCTCAGAAAGACTGGGGAAAGACTGCACCCAACTTTTTGCATTACTGTAGATCAAGGTTGGTGATCAAGAGGTGGCTGGAAGGTGATGGCAAAAGGAACTGCCTAGATCTCCCTAAAATGAGTTACTAAAATGTCTTCTCCTTTCTGTTTGGCTTTTGATAGATGGTATTGAAACAGTGGATGCTGGGTGGCTGACATGTCAGACAGAAATCAGGCTACGTCTGCATTATTCTGAGAAACCCCCTGTACTGATTTCTAAGAAGAAATTTAAAACATCAAGATTTAGGTAAGAGCCTGCTCATCTCAGTATGCAATTTACCTCATCTTAATTGTCAATACTAGGGATATATATTTTTTTTACATAATTGATGTAGCCTTTAAATTCATTTTGGGTTACTAATAGCCCAATTTCCAAGTGTTAAAGCACAGATACTTACTCCATGATTTTCTTGGTGTTTCTTGCTTTTTGGCTGGAACTGTAGTGTTCTTAGGTTCTTAAATCAGTTTGGTGCTTTTCTCTGCAGAGGTGCCTCAAAAAGCAGGCATTTTTATAATTCCACAGTTAATTGTCAGAAATGGATATCTTAGCCCTGTTGTTTAGAGGACTGCTCTGTTGCACACAGTGGAGATAAGGATTTGGCTGGGTGGTTGCCCTGGGTTTTGTGGTGCAGCTTGATGTCCTAAGTGAAAACCAGGGATGAGAGGTGTCCCTCAGGGGTTGGTGGTATGGAAAATAGGGCTGAGTGTCCCTTCAGTAGTTTGCTGATGATAGCAGCCTGAGGGGTGCAGTCACACTGGAGGGAAGGGATGCCATCCAGAGGGAGCTTCAAAGGCTTGGCAGCTCAGATCTCACCAAGGCCAAGTGCAAGGTTCTCCACTTGAATTGGAGCAATCCCAAGTGCAGGTTGGGTGCAAAATGGACTGAGAGCACCCTGAGGAGAAGGACTTGGGAGTGTTGGTGATGAGAAGCTCCATGTGATCCGGCACTGCACACTTGCAGCCCAGAAGGCCAAGTGCATTGTGAGCTGCAGCAGCAGCAATGTGGCCAGCCAGTGAGGAGGGGATTCTGTCTCCCTGCTCTGCACTGGTGCCACCCCACCTGGAGAACTGCATCCAGCTCTGGGACCCCCAGGATAAGAAGTACATGGAGCTGTTCAAGTGAGTCCAGAGGAAACCATGGAGGTGCTCAGAGGGCTGGAACACTTCTGCTGTGCACACAGGATTAGAAATTCTGTGTTCTTCAGCCTAGAGAAAAGAAGATGCTGGGGAGACCTTTGCAGCAGTCCCTAAAGAGGGACTTTGGACAAGGGCCTGGAGTGATAGGACAAGGGACAACTGCTTTAAACTGAAGGAGGACAAGGTTAGATGAGATATGAGGAAGACATTCTTCAGTGTCTGAGTGGTGAGGCACTGGCACAAGTTGTCCAGAGTTGTAGGTGCTGAAACCCAAGAAGTGTTCAAGGCAAAGTTGAATGGAGCTTGGAGGAACCTTGGTCAAGTGGGGGTCCCTGCCTGTGGTAGGGGGGTTAGAACTAAATGATCTTTAAGTTCCCTTCCAAACCAAACCATTCCATGGATCTGTTATACTTGATTTAGTTCTTTTTTTCCAGTTTTGATTTGATTTCCTTCCCACCAATTCCAGATTTGCTGATGAGGGGAAGATTTATTTAATATGATGCTCTTCAGTGAGATTTAATACTTACATGTGTTCTGTACAGCTTTGTCTTTTTTCCTTACATGTTATAGCAGGTAGAGAGAACAATTTCTGAAGCCAGCTTCTTGTCTAAGTTAAACAGTTGAAATAAAATTTGATAGGCTAGATGCAGTCACTAAACGCTCTGTCCTAAAATGTTGGATCTGTCCAGTAGTTTCTGTGACTGTCACTCGCTATGGCAGTGTCATTTTTCAAGTTTCTGGAATACCTGTGTCGTAACTTCTTTTCTTTTTTTTATGAGGATATATTTCAAAGTGGACTTAGTGTAATAGATTTCCATGATTGTAGTTATTTCTTTGAGATATGACATAAGCTTTACTGGTGACTTGGCATCTATAAATGATAATCCTGTATCTCATCTGCTGTGTCTGTGATGCAGGAAGGGATTTGGTTTACTCATGTGTGCTTACTTCACTGACATAACTAATTTTGTCTGGAAGGTTTGCTCTGTATGATAAAGGACTCTGAGTCTTATAGAGAAGCTTATGCTTCTCAGTCCAGGAGTTTTCAGAAGTCCATTCAGTTTAAATGCTCATTCAGGATTTTTCAAAGGATTTAATTACTTCAGCCTATATTACTTATGTCTATTACAGTATACTTATCTGCCTTATCAGAGAGACATAGCAGCAGCCACCAATGTTCAAGGCCTGATCTTGATGATGACTGCTGTTTTCAGTGCTTTTCATTAGCTTGTTGGCATTATGGGGGTCAGCCTGTACAGGAAGGCTGTCTATTTGGCAGCCCAAATAGTCTGGTGGAGTGGTGCTTCTCAGATCCCTAGTAGAATTCTCATATTTACCCAGGTTCAACTTCTAGCAGTGACTTGAGCAGTGAAATCTGACTAAAATAGGATTTAGACAATGGCTGCAAGCTCTTGCTCGTGTGAGAAGCTTCTGTATACAGTCCTGTTCTAAATCTTTATCATTTGTAAAGGCCCTGCCGTGACTTAACCATTTGTTTCGTGTTTCTGGTTGAGTAGAGTAAAATTGACCCTAGAAGGCCTAGAGAAGGATGATGATGAAGAGGGCCAAGACAAGACATCCCCTACTGTTCCCCAGAAAATGGCAAACACGGTGGAATTCTCCTTGATCAGTAACGAGGACTACAAATGTCGGCACTCTCAGCCGGACTGTGGCTATGCCTTGCAGCCAGACCGATGGATAGAATACACAATACAAACCATGGAGCCTGATAACTTGGAATTGATATTTGATTTTTTTGAGGTATGTCTCTTTAACCCTGAGAAGCAACTCCAGTCTGCCTTTGGAGCTCAGTTGTTGTGAAGATTTCACTGTTGAAACAGAGCTACTGCCTGATGTTCTTCATCTTTTGGATTTATTTACACAAGTGTGAGACTGCTGACTCCCAGCCCATTGTAGAAAGGTTTTTGTGAGCCTTCTTGATGTGGCACAGGAACACAGTTCTGCTTATTTAGAAGTCAATACAAATTAGACTTGAATTTGCAGGTGTGCAGTATTGCATGCTGTTAGGTTGGCTTGATATTAATTCTTTATCAGAATATTAATCCTTTATCAGCTAAGTTATGCTTCTGCTTCAGCCTGTACAATGTGTATATGAACTGGTTATATCACAGCTATTGAATCTAATTTTTTATATTTATAAGCAAAAGACATTTTTCTGAACTAACTCATGCAGATTAAAACTGGATTCTCACTATTGTGCCTGTTATTTTGCACTGTTTTTTCCCCTGAAAGGTCTTAGTATTTGAAGTTCTTTTTAAAAGGAAGCAACTTACACAGAATAAAGTTTTTTAAGCATTCTCTTTTTGGTCTGAAAATGCCTTCAGGATCACTTAGAATCATAATTGTAAAGTGTCTACATAGTTCCTGAACTTGACTATGGTCAAGTGCACATTCTGTATATTAGTTCTTCCCTGCAAATGCATACCAAGTTTTTTAGCATTTTAAGCATAAATATTATTCCAGTTAATTTTTGTCCTAAACAAGGCTTGGGCACTTTACAAGACAGACTATTCCATGCATGCTATTTTGATGTGAAAAGCTTATGAGATGTAAGGGGTGTCAAAGAAAAATGTGAGTTTTGTAGATTTCTGTTAAAGTTTTCATTTTCCTGATAGTAATTCATAACTCGCTGTTACATTAAACAATTTTAGCTGAAATTAGTGTTGTGTGTAACACACAAGAAATCTGTGTTGTGTCAAGCCAGAAGAGTTTGTTTAGAATTCTCACTCACAATTAACAGTAGGGTTTTTGTGTTTTTGTTTGTTTTGTTTTCAGGAAGATTTAGGTGAGAAGGTAGTACAAGATGATGTGCTCCCAGGTCACGTAGGCTCTGCCTGCCTCCTGTCATCCACAATTGCAGAACTTGGAAAGAGTGCTGGAGTTCTTACACTTGCCATTATGAGCAGAAATCCAAGGAAGACAATTGGAAAAGTTAGAGGTACAGTTGATGCCAGCAACAGATACAGATAACTTTCCTCAAAGCCATCTGCTGTTTACTGACATGTGAAGCATTGCTGTTTTTCTTGCAGTGGACTACATAATTATCAAACCTATCCAGGGATACACTTGTGATATGCAGGCTTCATATGCAAAGTACTGGAAACCAAGAACAACTCTGGATGTTGGACACAGGGGAGCAGGGAATTCTACAACTACCACTAAGTAAGTTTGTTTGCATTTTAAACTGGGAAAATTGTTTTGTGTCACTGACATCAGTTGAGGAAGTGGACAGTTTGAAAAGCTGCAACCGATAGTCATTTACTTCAGTATCAAGTTGTTGGGTATTCTCTAAAACAAAAACTTCTGATTTGTGTTTCTGTTGTTTCAATTCTGTGCTATACTTCATCTAACAAACCCTTTTTCTTGGCTGTTGTTTCAGGCTTGCTAAAGTTCAAGAGAACACCATTGCATCCCTCAGGAGTGCTGCTAGTCATGTATGTACACACATTTTCATACACACAGCACCTGTCTAGTGCAAACTAGGTTGGCTTGTACACTTAATTTGCATGATTCAATACAGTGAATGGTAATTGAACTGATGTAAATTAGATAAAAATCACTGTGGAAATTGCCTGAGTTATGGGAAGTTAATAGTAGGTCAGACTCATTCTCAAGTCTCCTAAAAAAACCAGAACTTCCATTTAGTATCTGCTGGTATTCCAATACAGGGAGAATTTTAGTCTCAACCCTCTACAGACAGTTTGAACAAGTGAATCAAATTTTGGCACTGCTAGAGTCTGTCAGCATCCTCTCATGTGGCAAAGGTCTTGCTCAGGGACTGCTGTGTACTGAAACTTGGTGTCTGAAAATGTGACTTGGGAGCTGAGCTGGTAGAATGAACCAGTCCTTGTTTTGGTGCTTGCTGCAGTGAAGACTTGAAATCCTAAGACAGAACTTCCAGTTTGGGAGATAATAGCTCCATGTGCCTAAATTCTGTGATGGAAGTGGTAACTTTTATTCCTTCCAATAATCTTGATCACTGAACAAAACTGTAGCTGCTAAATGACTGTTTTGAACAGTTTTTGAACAGTAGTTCTTAATCCTTGAGTGGACACTACAGGTTTATAGACAGGCTTTTAAAATGCTCACAAGAAATATGCATTGAGGCAGGAATTTGCTGTGAAGTCATCAGCAGCATCACTAGAGAATTGCTTTCATCCATTTGCAGATTGAAAAGGCTGAAAGCCACCACTTTGAAAATATTTCTGCTGAGAAAAGGGCTGAAAAGAACCTATGTCCTATTTTCTCTCTGTGCTGATTGAAAAAGTGGGTGTCAGGGTGATAATTTGATTAATGGTATTCTTGGAGGCCTTCAAAGGAATGACTTGCAAGCAGTCAATATGTGTAAAAAACCCCAAACCTGTTACTGTCTTTTTCTTTCTGGGCCTCCCTCTTTACTGGAAGACTGTACTTTGAACTTTTGGATCTTTTTTCCTTTTTTAAAGCCTAACAGAAAACATTTACAGCTGAAAAGGGTAGGAAAATGCTGGATGCAGCTATTTCTGCTCTTGCACAGATTATAACACACTGCTGCTGTGTTACTCACTAGTGACTCCAGAAGTTTGTTCCTATATGGAGTATCTCCCTAAAGCCTTGGCAGTATGGAGCCATCACTTGTCTCTTGGTGTGGTGGTGGGGAGGAGGGAGGAAGATGCCTCAAAGTTATCTATGTTTTAAACATTTGTGTCTAAAAATATTGTCTTGGTCTTTCTCTGTAATCAGGTTCACAAGACTTGAATCTTTTTAGGGAGTTTTACAAGATTAAGCAAGATATATGTATCTATATTTATTTATTTATATGTCTATATTATGGTAATTAGGATATTTGCCATATATTTTTTTCATCTTTAATAATCCATTGCTGAGCATGATTTAACTGGTAACAGCCAGGCATATTCAATTCTACTTGATATCCAGGACCTTGAATACTTGACACTATTTGCATGCAGCTCTGTAGTCCTCATGCATAAGTAGTTAATGGGCTTTTGTTTTGTTCTGTGTGATTTTCAATTTTCTGTAGGGAGCAGCATTTGTGGAATTTGATGTACATCTTTCTAAAGATCATGTGCCTATAGTATACCACGATCTCACATGTTGCATGGCCATGAAAAAGGTAAAGAAGATAATAGCTGTATTTTATGTGTAGATATGCCCATTCTAGAAATGTAAAATGTTAAGCTCTCATAGAAATAATTCTGGCCTCTCAAGGGATAGAATGGCAATAAAGATGCAGCATTACTTAGTGCGTTGAGAAGGGAAGTTGAGTTTTTCCTTTTGATGTTGTAGCAACAGCATTTCAGATGCATGGTTTGACACTCTTCAAGCTCACATTGTAATTACTATTTAGCTTCTTTCTGACTTAAGATTTGGAAGGAGAAAAGCAGACAACTCTGCTATATTCTGTGGTGCCTATGGGGCTCTCTTATACTGAGGCCTGAATGTTTGCATTCTGTCCTGTTCTGCTTATCTTCCCTCCTAGTTCTGGCAGTAAATCCAAAGAGATTGGAGAGCACACTGCTCTGTCTTCTTGGCACTGGGTCTTGTTTTTCAAACTCCCACACTCACTGCAGTATTGCACTTTATAAGAAGCTTGGTTTAGAACACTGTGGAAATGGAACTTTGCCTGAAGGGAGTGAATATTCAGTGTATCTTCACTCACTATTGTCTTGCTCAGTAAAAATTTCTTAGTAAAGAGGGGAAGTGAGAAATGGACAGAATTTTTTTGACACCAGATCTTTATTTTGAGGGTGGTCTGTGTGTGTGAATTTTACCCCAGGACTTTTTTTTTTTTTTTTTTTTTTTTTTGTTTCTGAGACATTGGATAAACAGCTGTAAAGTGAACTGCCTTGGAATATTTTTTACTGCATTTCTTTACTTGTAAACATCTTTCCTGAATACATTAACCAATCAAGTTTTTAGAGAATAATTATGCTAATGTTTTGGGAGGAAAGAACTTTAAAGCCTCTAACTTGCATGAAAGACTCAACACTAAGTTTCTTTCAAATTGTTTTATGCTTTTAAGTGCCTGTGTTGTCTTGTGAAAACTGATCATCTTATGAATAAGATACCACTTGTATCTTTATCAAAAAAATAGGAACATAAATTGCCTTTATGGCTACTTTATGAAGGGTGTGTGGCTTTTTTGTTGGTTTCAGTGATGCTTAATTATGTGTTGGTTCTCTTCAAAGAAACTGGACACGGAGCCTTTGGAACTGTTTGAGATTGCAGTCAAAGAACTCACATTTGATCAGCTGCAGTTATTAAAGGTATTGTTTCCTTGGCTACTACAATATGCTGTGTGTAGAATTTAATGAAGCTTGGAGGTTTTGGGAGTAACTACAGATAGTTCTGGAGAGTACAGTTTTAAAAATTGGACAAAAAGAACAATTAGGTAATTCCAAGAAAAATACATTTGCACTGTTTTTACAGGATGGATAAATGTCATTACTTTTATCCTCTAGAAATATGGTATCTAATTTTCAAATGATAAAGGGACTGTGTGGGACTGTGTTGAACTGCTCTACCTCCCAAACAGAAGGGCTCTGTCTAGATAAAAAGGGATGAGTGGGCTACTGAAGACCCTGCTGAGATACCTGCTCTCAGTCAAGGAAACCATCTGGCTGACCCAAGAACCATATGATTCTTTTTTCTTAAAATTACTTGGCCTGCTCCTTTTTGTGAAGAGAGAATTTGAATGGAGCAAGGGAGTTGGCTGTGTCTGGCCTGATTCTAGCTCAGTATGTGTGACTGTAATATCAAACAGGTCAGCTGGATTGGAAAACAGAGGAGAGATTAATGTTCAGAGTTCTTCACATCTTGATGTTGAATTATAGTTTGTATGGGTTTACCCTTAACACAATTCCTGAATTTTCAGTGAGCATGTTTTCAGTTTGATTTTGAGCTTTTCTTGAAATTGTTAAAACCAAGTTTAAAAGAAAATTGTGATGTGTACAATTTGTCTTTTATTTTTTTACAAATTATGTCTATAATAGACTTTTAAATTGTAAAACTATTTACAAGCAAAATTAGTTACATTTTACATGTAGGAAGATGTGGGTAGAGTGTTAATGTTGCTCTTATGCTCTTCAGCTGGCTCACGTGACGGCCCTGAAAGTAAAAGATCACAATGGTATGTACTAGTTTGGAAGAGTGTTGGGATTGATTTATTGCCATGTAATTATTTAAATTCTGTGGTTGCAGCTGCTTGTTGTAATCACATTTGTCCTGAACATTTCTAAATGCTTTAGTTAATTTTGTGCATGCTGTAGAGTTCTTTACTGGGAAGGAAATATCTGAACACTTGGGAGGCAGGGACAGGGTAGAAGGCAAATATATAGATAAATATGTATTTCTGAATAATCATAACAAAATTGCCACTGGTGTTTCCATCTTATGCTTCTCCAGCTGTACCTTCAGCTCTTCAGACTTGCTGACAAGAACTTTGGTAACTGCTGTAGGATGTCTTATCAGTGCTGTAAATTTTTTGCCTTAATTATCCCTTTTGTAGGGACAGCAAATTATCTCACACATCCTGCCTGTATAAGAAAAGAAAAAATTTTAAAAAATTAAACAAAAAAGCCTTGAAAGCCAAGGCTTATTGTGGATATAATTCACTGGGTGAAGTGGTGAGAGATGAGAGAAGCCATTCTGAGATATATATATTATGGCAAGGTTTTAAACTCCAAACCAGGAATTGCCAACACCATCATGGGAGTATGTCAGTGTTAGAGGAAAAGGTGTAGGTAATCAAAAGGGAAACCTGGTTTCATTGTTCATTCCTAAAGGCCTTATGATTTTGAGCCAGTCTTTTCTTGCTGGCATTACTGGGATTATGCTTCTGTTTGTTTTAATTCAGTATTTTATCTTTCTTTACAGCATCTTTTAACGAGGAAGAGAACTCTGCTTTTGAGATGCAGCCATTTCCTTCTCTGCAAAGAGTAAGTGGTGAATATGGAGCAAGATGATTGGGGAACATGAAAACCTGTGTTATACTTTCAGCTTTGCACACATAGCAAGGGGGATATTGATTTTTGGGTTTAGGCCTCTGCTATCAATGCTGGAACTGAGAACAGGGGTTTTATTGTTGGACACTGGAGGGTTTTCAGTGCTCACAAGTAACAGTCTGTGTGTATTTCAAGCTTCTGAATCCATGAGCCCAAGCTGTGTAGCTCAGAGTGCACTCAGTTTTACAGCTGGTTAACATGTGGGCATTGCCTGTTAATGCATTGACAGTTTCTGATTTTGAGAGAAACCACACCCGGCCTTTGGCAGTTCCTCACAGTGTCTTGGCCATCTCTCAGAGCCAGACACTGAGAAATGTTGAGTGAATTTCCAGTGTGTTTCCATTTAGGACTGGTTTGTGTTAGCTCTACCTTTTGAAATCACCTTGCAAATAATTCTTTATAGGAATTTCACGTGAAAGAACTTTTGTTATCATGGTAATGGCAAGCTCCTGGATTTCATACTTAAGATGCATTTTGCATTCAGAAGAACTTTCTGGAGAAAGAAAAAATATTTTTTCTTTATGAGTACAAATGGGGCATTTCTTACATGTGTTAAGATGAATTGACTCATATTTGTACCTTGTCAAAATCTTGTCCTTAAGATTGTATCCACTTCTATGTATTCATTAAGTTTAAACTGGAGTAGAAAAGGGTGTATATGTATTGTATAAAATGTTAAAAACCTAGGGGTTTGAATTTTACTGTTAGACACCATTAGCATTAAAATCCAATGTATTCTCCCAACAATTACCTTCCCAGTGCTTTGTTGTCCTCCTTTGCTGTTGGGTCTCTTCATAGTAAAATTTTTTTCAGGTCCTGGAGTCTGTTCCTAATGATGTTGGGTTTGACATAGAAATAAAATGGATCTCCCAACAAAGAGTAAGTAAACATACATGTGATTTACTTTGATTGTTTGACATTCTTATGGCTAAAGCTTGTAATTTGATGTGACAATTTATGAGCTGCAAAGGCATAATTTTTATGGGGGTTTGTGCCTTCTAAAAAAAAATACTGCATTATTTTTAAACTGGGGGTATAGTAGCACCACTCCCACAAATGAACAGTCTTATTCTTAAAATGATAAAATTCATAGGATTGAGTTCAGACTGCTTTTGGTAGGAGATTCTTTTTAAAGTCAGCAGATCACAACAGGGCAGACAGGCAAGTGCCAAGAAATTCAACCTCTCCTGGCCCTGTGCAGGAGCAGCTACAACATGGTGCAGTAATTCAAGCAGCTGCTTCCTTCTAGTCAGCAGGGCTGCAGACTCAGCTGGATTGTGCAGCACTCAGTCCAGAGGGAAATGGTTGGAAAGGCTGGGATTGGAAGCCTGGAGTGAGGGAAGGAAGCTGAGGACAGTGGTAGGTGGAAGTCAGTATGCTAGAAATAACAGCAGAGAGTAGCTGCTATAATTACTGGTCTTCAGGGAATTTCTTTGTGTTTTTGTAGCTGTAATAGGCTTCCAAGGAATGCATTTCTTGGATGGGGAGACAGGGAATTTTTCAGTGAATTTTACTGCTCTGAGAATTCAGCTGCACCTCTCAGGCTGTCAGTCCTGGAGAGCTGGAACCAGCACTGAGCAGACTGAAGGATTGATTCTGCATTCAAACTGGCCAGCTGAGTTCTCACTTTGCTCAGGTTGACTGAGAGACCATTGCTGGTTGAAATAATTTTAGCAAGCATTAATTTAAGTGACTCAAACTTGTGCTTTCTTTTTCCAGGATGGCCAATGGGATGGCAACTTGTCAACTTACTTTGATATGAACCTTTTTCTAGATATTATTCTGAAAACTGTTTTGATGAATGCTGGACGAAGAAGAATTGTGTTTTCTTCTTTTCACGCAGATATATGTACAATGTAAGTTTAGAAGAGAGAAATAATGTACTTTGGTTTTGAAATTTATTTTTATTTGGGAAAATTTACTTTGCATTTTAAAATGCACACCAGGAAATAAGTAACAGGTGTTTTCCTTAGACATAAAATTTGGGTGCCAAAATAGTTGGGAACTGAAATGAGACCACTTTGCTATCTGGAATGAGCCTGAAAAATAAAAATAGGTGAACGAAGTCATAGTGGGTATTTTTGTCAAGTGCATTTCTGGATGCTTCACTCTTTCTTTGCTCAACAAAAAAGGTCAGGGTTTCTTTTGGTATCCCAAAGTCTTTTCCAGTCATACTTGAGGGGTGTGCAAGTCTAACTTAGGAACAAATAATCTTGTTACAGTATTCAGCTTGAAAAATGCACTAGTAAGGTTAGCAGCTGTGTATTAACCATGTTTAGAAATTCCTGTCGTGGATCTTCATGATCATCATGAATCTGTGCATTTAAGAAGAAAATTACAGAATTAAATGGTCTTTGGGGATTATATATAAACATATTGAGAATGTGAGGCTGAGTTCAACATCAAGTCTAGCTTCCCTTAACATGTGTGTTAATCTCCAGTAGTGGCAAAAGGACTCATTTGAGCAGTTTGTCAGCACAGTTTGATGCTAAACTGTGGGACCATCTCCTTGCACTAGCTAGGAACTAGAAGAATGTGCAGGAAAGAGAGGAATTCCCCTTGAAACAGTGAGATCAAGTCTTTGTTCTTTCGCTTTTATTTTTTTCATGTGCTACTTGTGAACTTTTTTCCTGACAGGATCCGACATAAGCAAAACAAGTATCCTGTGTTATTTCTCACCCAAGGGGAATCTAAACTCTATCCAGAGCTCATGGATCTTAGATCTCGCACAACTCCAATTGCCATTAACTTTGCACAGTTTGAAAACTTGCTGGTAAGCTGACAAGTTAAAATCAAACTGAATTATTACTGCTTGTTTTAAATCTATGGTTTTTGGCACTACTGCTTTAAATTATGGCTAACCTCACAAAAGAAATACACTAATATTGGGCAACTGCCAAAAAAATGTCCATTGTTTGAAATGTTTTTTAATACAGTGTTTTAAAAATAGCACTCTAGTTAATCTCTCTAATGTAAAATATGTTCTATTATTATGGATGAAACAGTAAGGAGCTGCCAGTGTTAAAAGATTAAAAAAGCTGATGTGTTTCAAAACCATGGATTTTTAATTGAAGTCTTTTGTATTTCAGGGAATTAGTGTGCATTCTGAAGACCTGCTGAGGAATCCAGCATTTATTACACGGGCCATATCCAAAGGCCTGGTTATTTTTTCATGGGGTGATGATACAAATGACCCGGATAACAGGAAGAAGCTGAGAGAATATGGTGTTCATGGGTTAATATATGACAGGTACTTAGTTGTGGCTTTTTAAAAGAATGGTCATAATCACCACCATCATCAAGCTTAGAAACTATTGTAAATTGATTCTGGTGAAATTTCATGTTGCTTCTTGGTTGACTGGGTGCAGAAAGTACAAGGACCCCATAAACCCGGATCAAGAATAAATCTAACACCAGTCCCCACTCTTTCAGCTGTATCTATGAAGCAAAATAACTTTTGTTTCTCCTGAGATCAACATAAATGTAATTAGATCCTTTAAAGAACAAGTGTATGGCATACATGTTTAAGGTGCTATTAATATTCATGATAGTAATTTTTAGGTTATATAAATGTGTCACAGCAAGGAAAATGTCATTTAATTGTTTGACTGGAAGTTTCAGTGTTCTACACTGAGCTGTGGAAATAGTTAATACAACATTCTCTTGTGTTTCAAAGCTGTGGATTCACATTTTTCCTGTTAAAATTAGCTTGGAGTGACTCCAGGGCAAACTGCCAAATTAGTAATTTAAGAAAGTTGCTCTTAGATCATAAAATTCATGTAGAAACATCAGAATACTGTGTTAAATATTTTAACAAAAGCATTGTTGTGTTATTTTGTTGCTTACAGCAACCCAAAGTTTTAGGTCTTTTGTCTTTGAAGATGAGAAATTCATCATTATGAGGTGAAGTTTAATTTGAAAAACTGTATTAAACTAGATTTTCCGCTAGAAAGTAATTGGGAAAGCATTAGGTGTAACTGAAGTTTCAAATTACAGAAGGCTTTCAAACCTTCTGCTTTAGCAAGAGTATTGCTTTGTATATTTTTTTACCTACAAAAAAAAAACCCCACAAACCAACCAAAAAAAACAACAACAACAAAAAAAAAAACCAAAAAAAAAAACCCCAACCAAAGGAAGAGGAATAAATAATTGTCAAAGGCTCTGTAAAAAAAATAGTTAACTCTTTTCAATCTGTTGTTGACTGCTGAGAGTCTTTTCAAGGTCCATTGCTTCTCAGGTTTGCCAGAGGTGCCGCTTCTTGTGCTGTACAGAAAGTCTCCCATTCATTGGCAGTAAAAAAAGGAATAACTAGATTTTTACACTGGGGATCAGCTTCAGACTGAGGACATGGACACATAAGTCCTCTTTCCTGCTACAGCAGTGCTGTGTGTTGCACCTCTGCTGCAGCTCAGCATTGGGGCCCCTTTAGTCAATGAAAAATACTTCTGGACTAGAATGCAGGTGAAAGAATCCTCTAACTACTTAGTGTGCAATCATAGAGTAATGAAGTTTTATTCTGTGGTATGCATAAGTTAAAGTATTATATTATTGGTGGGGTGTTTTAATCAAACTCCACTGCATAAAGTGTTTGTGAAATGTCTCTTCATCTCATGTCTACTAATCCAGTCTTCCAGAGTTGTTAATTACTCCCTGTGCAATAATATTCACTACTGTGGTAAAACAGTAAAGCAGGGGCTAACTTCTGACTTCATGTTGCTTTTATTGCTTTAGATACCCCATGCTACTTAAATGTTGTGGCATTTACGTTGAGGTTGCAAGTGAGCTACTCGTCACCTTATGTGTCCTATTGTACTGTTTGGTGTGTTTTAAGTTGTAGTAGGACAGTAGAACACCTTTTATCCCACTTTCTGATAACCAGCCAATTCTTTGGAAGGCTGAATTCCCTTGTGGATTTAACTGAACAAAACTTTCTTAACCTTCTTTCACTGTTAAGATGATCTGGATTCTTAGTAGTGTTCATCTCTCCTCTCGCTGCCTGGCTCCTCTATCACTTCCACTTCAACATCTTCCCATTGTTTGGAGAGGACCCCCAAAATTAGCACTAATTCCAAAGCTGTTATTGCAGGCTTGTTAAGTGTAATTTCTAAATGTAATTTCCCTTTTTTTTTCTGTAGGCCAAAACAAACAATGGGATGTCCCTTTGCAATTCTTAATTACTTTTCAAGTTTTACTAATTGTGTGAGTAAAATTAAATTCACTCTTAATGCAGGTTAGGGATATGACAGTTTCTGAAAGTTGCATCAGATGTCTCAAGGGGGACATTTTGAAATGCAGGTGGTACCTGCAAGTCCTGGAATGTAGGGATGTAAAACCTCTGGAGCAAATGTTTCCACTCACAGCTGGAGCTGCTGGGTAAAGAGACAGTCTTTCAGATCACTTGAGACTTGAAGTTGATATTTAGAATTTAAATAGGTATGGTGTCAGCATCCATATCCTGTGCTGTTTGGAGTTTAGAAATAAATACATGTAAAACTTAATTTAAAAAGCAGAACTCGAGAGAGAGAGATGTACATGACTGTTCCAAGGTGTAAGCAATAAGTAGGGACTGCAGTAATCTGTTTTAGTGTAAAGCCAGTTCATGCTGCTGTTGTGTCTTCAAATTCCAGAATATTTCCAGGGCTGAATTAAGATGGTGCTTCTTCCATGGTTTCTGTATTTTTGTTCTCTGGATTTATGGCCAAGTCCAAATATCTATTAAATATGGTATTTTGTGTTGCTGTTTACTAGGCCTTTACTTACACCATGTTAAGTGCTAATTATCTGAATAATCTAGGAAGTGAACAGAGGAATTGTAGTGAATTTTAGGTTGCTTGTATGTGGCCCTGAGTTACTGTGTGCCGTGGTTATTTCTGAGATTATGAACTGTGTGCATAGAGATTATTTCTGTAAGCTATTTTTTTCCAAACTTTAATCATCCATGTAGAATTGACCAAAACACTGTAGCCAGTTGTGAAGATGGCAGAAAAACTGTGTCCTGAATACCAAAAGTTGATGGTACCAAGCTCTGGGGAAAAAAAAAATGCAGGTAGGGGGTCTGGCTTTGCTTTGCATGGAGAAAAACTGCAAGACTAAATCTGGGAAGTTTACAAATGCCAAAAATACTAAAAGGCTGATCTCACTGGGGCAGAGGAAAGAACACAAATGCACTCCCTCCCCCAACCAGGCCTTTCTCCACTTGGGCTGCAAATTATTGCATACACCCAAAGTTATTCATCCAAGCAGATGTTCTGGGATGCGGGGATGATATTCTCCTATTTTCCTACATTGAACTACCATTCATCTCAGTGTTTAACCAAATTATTTGAATTAAAAGGGCAGCCTCTACAGAAAGGTGCCATGTCTGCCTTCAGGCTTTTATTTGGACTCTTAAACAAGAAGGTACTTTATGTGCATGACTAGGTATCTTCTGTCTGCACAGAAATCCCATCCTTAATATGCTTTATTAGTCTGATGTTTCAACTTTAATTAAAGAAGAAATTTCAACCTATTGTGAAATTACTCTGGCTTGGTTAAAATGCTGATTTTTAAAGCAGGATTTCTGAGGTGATTGATCTGGTGTTTTTCTCCTGGATAGGCTTTGGAAACAGTCCAGAAAATATTTCTCTATTTGAATATACTTGACTCAGTAAGAACAATGCAGCCTTGTGGTTTTACCACCTGCTGGCTGTATATTGAATACCAATGTGGAGAGGGGGTGGGTGCTAGCTTACACTTGCATCATCTTTTCTCATTCACTTTACATGATCTGAATTTTGTTTGTTGAATAATACACAGAACTGCATAAAAATATGAAATCACTATTTCCCAAACATGGATGGTGAGAGCTTTTCCATGAGAGCTTTGTCCAAACACTGCAGTTCCTTAGGCTGCATGTTGCATTTGCGGGCAAAAGCTGTGCTTGACTGGTATTAGTAACTTCCCAACATTTACACAAATTTAGCTGGCAATCAAATCAAAAGCATTTTAAACACTTCTCAAAAGCACAAGACTGCTGAAATCTGGGCTGCCCTGTTTGCCTGAAACTGCATGTTACCTAAATAACAGCATGGATATGTGGAAGAAGTGTAGTATGAGTTTATTTATAATCTACTCAGTAATTGAATTAATATGTTATGACAGTTGTTAAGACAGTTTAAATCTTCCCCATTTTGTGAATCGCAAAGTAAACTCAAAGTTTTTCCTCGAGATCTAAAGAAAAGTGAAAATGTTTAATCAAAAGCATCAGAAAATCTTTTGAGTGTGAAAACAGTATTTCAGTGCTGCTGCCTCTTGTCTTGTATGTGTTTTCAGAGGTTGCAAAACACCTTTCAGGAGCCAAGCACATCAGTTTTACACTCACTGCAGAGCCCTGCAATGTCCTGCCAGCCTTTTGTAGAAGGTGCTTACTCAAAAAAGTAATGTTTAAAGGACTTCTCAGTCTTCTGCAGGGCTTGCTTATTAACAGGAGGTTGGATGGAGAAACTTTAGTGCATAGTTGCTTACAAATTATTGTCCTGTTGAAGAAGGGAGGATAGGGAGATGAGAGTTTATTCCTTATCTTTACAGTGATGTTGGAAATAATTAGAGAAGTACTGGAGCTCTGTTGCTGCAAACTGGTGGTGTACTTTTGTGGACACAAACAAAAAGTAGGGTCAAGAAATTCTGAAGTGTTGCTTTGAGTTGTCTTCTCTGCCTTTGGTTTAAAAGAAACCATTGGAGTGGACTGGCTCTAGTGGGCAGCTTGAAAGGAGCTTGGAGGGTTGAGTTCATCCAGAATCTCAATTGAAAAGAATTTAGAATGGAGCAGGAATTAGAGAGTTTATACATGTTGTAGTAAAGAACTAGTAATAAAATACTTGCTAGAAGCTGCTTGGAAACATGCTTAGCCATGTTCTAGGAACAAGGGCCTAGAAAAGAACCATTCTTTTGCTGTTCTAGTGTCTAACTGATGGGAAAGACTTCAGATTCTTAGTTCCTAACATATGTTTATATAGAATACTATCCTCAAGTTTCAGTGTTCTGTGTGGAATTCGCAGGGAAATTCATAAGGTGTCAGCTGACTCAACTGAAGAAAGCACAGGAAGGAAGGAAGGTAGAGTTATTTTGCAGAAAGTTTCCATTGGGCAGATTTGGGTCATATCTTAGGCCTGTATTGGATTACAAGTAAGTTAAATTCTATGCCTTCTGTTTGAATTTCATCAAACTGGACAGCATCTATCCTCACTTCTAGGAGTTTCTTCACAGAAATTGTCCTTGACCTTACTGTGATCCATATCAGTATTTCCTGTGGAAGTGTTTCCTCACCTGAATCCCATTATTGTACCCATCTTTGAGCTGCATGTTGGTTTTGGTGTCTTGGAGTTGCCAGCAGTTCACAAGTTGTCTTGTCAGGGTGAAAGGGCACCTTGCACTCTCTCACTTGAGCACTACATTGTTTTGTTAGTGCCATTGGTTCCTTTTGGGCATAACTTGAAAATGTGTGAGAGACAAAGGGTGATGAAATAAAAACGAACTACTTTCTTGAAGGAATCATAGTGAAGTATGATCATTCTTAAAGACTTAGGCAGAAGCCATGGTAATTTCTTGCAGAAGTTTTCATTTGAAGGAGAAAAACTTCAAGACCTGCAATACCTGGAACTGTGTATGTGCAACAACTAAAAGTGAGAGCAGATGGGTTCCAGGATTAAAATTTTGAATATAAACATGCTGATATTAAAAATGAATGTTGGGAAATCAAGGTATATCCTCATTACAATAGGTGTTCTACCAATGTTAGGTTACAGGAGCACCAATGCTCCTTTTTCTTTGTAATGAATTACACCAGAATGATGTTTGAGTTGTGCTCAGTGCTTGCTGAAAATTTGTTTTGATTTTTTGATTTTACTGTCACTCAAAATATGGTTTGGATTTGGACAATCTGGTATGATGCTGACATTTCAAATCTTCAGCTTTGTTTACATGTGTGAAAACAAGAAAGTGAGAAGAGAATAGACTGTTTAAAGTAGTGCAGATAGTTAATCTGAATTAGGTGTGCAGAGAGGTCAGATTTTCTATTTTTCACTCTTCACGTAATATTGTGGTAATGGTGGTAATTTAAAAAAGAAAAAATTCTGAACTGGGGGAGGTAGAATTCTTCTTGAAACAGTAAGTATACACTCAATGCAGTATTATGTGCAAACAGTATATTACAGTCTGTTCAAATAATCTCTAAAATTTCTTATGCTTTGAACTTTGAAGCCTGGAACACTGCTCTTGTTTCACTGCTTTGTGCCACCTGTAAAATCACATTTGTCAGGAGATTAAGTGAGTATATGCCAGTAGGTTTTTAGTATATCAAATGAAACTAACTAGTCTGTGTAAAGGGAATACCATTTTATATTGTGAGATAAGCAGCAAAACTCAGGGTACTAAGCCCAGGTAAACTGACTTTGGCACCTAATTTTGCTCTGTTAAGGAAAAAAACCCAGGTGCTTCATCTGGTGTACATGTCTGTGGACTGCTAGTTTATTCTGATCAGTGTTTTTTCTTTTCTCAATTATTCAGGATATACGACTCAAATCCTGTACAACCAAATATATTCCAAGTGGAGCAGCTGGAACGTCTCAAGAGAGAGCTGCCAGAGTTGAAAAGCTGTGTGTCCCCCTCAGTTAGCCACTTCAAATCCATAACTCCATGTAAATGCCATCATTGTTGCATGGAAGAGAAACCTGTAGATAACTTGAAGAGCTTTCAGATGAAGGACTAATTTTAGGCAGAATGCTGTTTTGTATCTATAGAATTTTCACCATTGGAATAGTTCTGTCTATGCTTTCAGGTTGGTTTGGTTTAATTTTAAGTCTTCAAATAGCAATAACTGTGTTCCTCCTTCCTAACAGTACTTAGTAAAATTTCAAGTAATGTTAAAATATTCAGCCAGTTACAGTTATTGTTCCAAATTACATACACAGTTTTAAGTTTTTCCTCACATCATATCAAGTCTTGAAAAAGAAAATTATTATTATATTATTTTGCTTTTAAAAAAACCAAAAATTAATTAAGTAGTCTCAGTAGTGAAAGCTCAGAAACTAAATTGTAGAGAAATTACAATAATCTGATATTGAATATGCTGAAAATTTGTTTTAATTTTGATTTTACTTACAGGCTGACAAGCTGTAGCATTTATCTGACAGCAGGAAATTGAGTGATTTTAAGATACATATAAGTAGATCTGGCCTATACATGATCTGAACAAATTGGTACCTCATGTATATGTATTTGCACTGGTAGATCCACCTGTACAAAGCTTCGTGCCATTTTATAATATTTTATTTTTTAGCAAACTGGGGCTCGTTTTCCCCCACTTGATTGGAATTGAGGCTGCTGCCTTTGTTTCCTCAGCCCCCAGTTGAGTGGTACAGCAATCAGGGGGGAACCACGAGTACAGGCTGTTCATTAATCACACAGGCCTGCTAAACTTTAAAAATGTTGCTAATAATCATAACAGAATTACAGAAACATCTTCAGTGGTTGAGAATCTTTTTTTGCACAGTAACCTTAATGAACAGAGTGTGTACCCTGCACAAACTCTACAAAATGCATGCTTTATCTATTAAGCATGAATTTTAGGTGTTTGCTGAGGTCCTTGCATCTTTATGGTGCTAGTTATGTGTGAAGGGTGCAAGGACCAACTCAACAACTTAATCTCCTTTTCCTGAGAAACCACAAGCCTGTTATTCACAAACATTTGGAGAAGAGGCTCTACCATACATGGTATGTATGTATACCATACATGGTTTGTCTGTCTTACTTATAATGCAAGCTACTGGCTTTTGTATTTTGCAAGATTTTTGGCTTTTACCATGGAGCAAGAATCACAAATGTACTGGATTCAGATAATCAGTATTCTGTTGGCTGGTATCTATCCTCTGTAATTTATTACAAAGTCATAGTTTAGAGTTCTTAATAGATAAGTATGCATGTCCCTTCTCCTCCTGATGTTGCAGGTCATGCCAACACAACAGCTGTAACTTTCTACTGAAATGTTAATGTATAATAAGAATGGAAAATATTTATTTTTTTTCTCTTGTAAATTGACAATGAAAACAATAGTATGTACTATATTCTTTATATACAGTCATTGCTACATATAGAACTGATTGTACAAAGAGTAAAGCCATTGCAAATAAGTGCTTGAACCTGCACTGCTGAGCAGTTCAAAACAGCTTGTTTTGACTTGTGCATTTTAGTATTTAAAGTTTGTCCTGCACAACAGCACAATAGTATTAGGTATCTGGAAGCCTTCTTTTATTAAAAAAAAACAAAAAACAAACAAAACCACAAAACATCCCTAAACCAAAACTGGAAGTGTGTGAGCTGTTTTTGAGGAGGGGAGGGGGCACTGAACCAGAATCTTGGCATCAGGAACCTGTGGCTGTTACTTCATACATTCCTCATTATGTGATTAATTCTTAAATTTCTTTTCTTAATTTTTTTTCCTCCTTTGTGTACCCTGTGGGATCCTCTTGGCAGGTCTTGGAGGGCTTTGCCAACTGTTACTCAGCTCCTAGCAGAGTTCGTGTCACTGCTTGTGAGAGCTGGGCAGCACATCCTCAGAGATGCTGAGACACCTGTTCTGTGCAAAAGGGGTTTAGAAGCTGTGCTGTGTGAAGCACCCTCTCAGACTAATCCCAGTGAGATGCTCAGGCACCCTTAAAATCTTCTTTCCCAGCCTTCAGTGCTCAGGGAATTGCACTTCCCAGTTCTGTTTGAGGGGAGTGGGGGTGGAAATAAATCCACCTCTCAGGTTTCTGTGGTTGAAGTGACCCCTGAGGTATAGAAAGTCTTTTTTCCCAGCCTCAAGACAGAAGAAGGAGTTGAGATTCCTCAGTTCTGCTTTTCAAGGTTGTTTATTTTCTCTTATCTATTACATTCCTTCTCTGACCTGCTGAGATCTGTCCAGCAGGTCAGGTTGCAGCACAGCGCCTGCCCTTTGGGTGATGTTAACTTTTTATACTAAGAACTGCATGTACTTTATTTGCAATAATCTTGCAATACCTGTCACCTATGTTAGACTGTCTCTATTCTAAACCAATCAAAAAGTGTCACCATCACAGCAGAAGATGGAGGACAACAAGAAGAAGAAGGACAGGACGCACCCCGATTCCTCCATCTGGCCTCTCGAACCTCCATTCTAAACCCCCAAAATTCTACTTTTCCACCATGTGACAAATTAACTATCATTCTACACAAACTCTTGTGGCTTGTAAATCTTCACAGAGAGTTGGTAATTTTTTCCATGGACTAAAATCGAAGGCACGGGTGTTTTTGACTCCGTGCCAAGGTCTCTGAGCCCCTTGCCAAGGTCTCGCGTCCTCCAGGGCAGCCAGAGGAATGTCCTGGGTTTCAACATCCATTGCACTGTAATGATTTTACAGGACAGTTTTGAGCAGTGTTAGTGTTGGTGTTTTCTTGCTGATTCCTTTTTTTCTGAGTAAGTTGTGTCAGCAGCTTCCTCCAAACCTGAGGAGCTTCAAGAGCTCTGCTGCTGTGCCAGTTCTTGGAGCTGAGCTCAAGCTTGGGCACGCTGAGCAGCTGTCACTCAGCCACTGGCAGTGCAGAGGGCATAGAAGGAACCAAAGAGCAGGAATTTGGGATCTGGCAGGGGAAAGTGCCCCCTCCTGCTCTGGAGTGCTTGTTGGAAACCAGCATGGTCCAGGGCAGAGATGGCTTTGCTCCAGCCAAGGGACTGCTACAGAATTTTAATCCCGAGATGTGGGAGCTGTAGTAGGGGAGACAGAATTTCTCTCTTGATTTTTGGAACATTTCTTTCTGGCCCACCCAAAGACTGGGCTCTGCATCTATAGTATTGGTTGCTGAATGACACTCCCCCTTGATGCCTGTACTTGGGTGTGTGCACATATATATATTTATATATGTTTGTGTGTATGTAGCTGGATAGTGTGGGAGCTGGTCATGACAGAGCTGGTGTGTTACAATATGCAGTTGGATGCTACCTCCAAAATTTCTCCAAATAACTGGGCCTTCATGTATTTTCAGTCACACAGATCTTGTACTTTAACTGTAAACCTGCAGCAAAGTCTTGGTCACAACAGCTGCCAGCTGAGGAAACACTTGCTGACTCCACATTTGTCTCACACCTCTGGAATTGCACCCCACATCCTGGAGTTTGCACTTTCCTTCTCAGTTGCATCCATCATATCAATCTCCCAGAGCCCAGCTTTGACCCTTTAAACAGCCAGTGACTGCTTCCATACAGTTCTTGGGGAAAAAAGCCAGCCCTGGCCTTCCCCTTCCTCTTGCAGCCTGAAAACTGCACCACATGCAGGTCTTTGCTCTTCCTGTGTGCCCTCAGATTTTCTTACAGAATCTATGTCCAAAATTGAAAAAAACTCCAGTAGCTGCTCCCTCAGAGAAGGTCCTGGAAGAAAGAGCCAGTGCTGGACTGTACCTTTCTTTTGTAACCTCTAAACTGCACTGAGGTGATTCACTTTGCCTTCTTCAGGATCCAAACATGAATTCCTCCCCTACTTGCTCCCACTAACGGTGCCAGGACAAAAAAGATGTTGGCTTTTACCTTCCCACTGTCACCATTCAGAATTCCACCCTCTATCCCTGTGTACTTCTGGACAATTAAATGTCATGTGGTACTGCCTCAGAAACCCAAAGGGCAGATCTGAAGCCAAAAGTGTCTGGACCCTACTGGCAAAATGTGCCTGGACAAAAAGAAATACATTTATTTTGGAAGGCAAGCAGCTCTCCCTGGTGTTCCTGGTGCTGATAAGAGGTTCCCCAGGGGAGGTGAAGGCCAGCACCTGCTTTCTTTCATGGCATTTCCAGTGTGGGAGCAATCCCCTCCCAGGAGCCCTGCACCAAAATTTGAGTGCTCCCTCCAGTGTTGAATGCATCCACCAGGGACTGCTCTAACACAGAAGTTCTCTCCAAGGAGCTGCTGCTGCTTTGTACCTCCCTGGGGCAGCACCTCCTGCACCACCAACGATGGGGTGAGGTGCTGTCCTCAGCAGACAAAGGCATCCTCATCCTCTTTCTGAAGCTCACCTGCAGTATTTGGATACCAGCTCCAAAACTGTGTCCAGGGATCTCTTTCAGAGAAGCCTTTCCAGAACAGAAAGCTCAGTGGTTTATGCCTCCCTAGGGAACCCTGTAATGTCATCCTTTTCTTTCAGGTGGCCAGCAGCTGACAAGGACAAGGATGAATAAATGACTGCTTTATTTAAATTGACAATGATTAGATGAAAATGTAAAAAGAGAAAAATGCAAAATGGCAAAACTTTGATCTGATCAGAGTTATTTACTACACAGTTAAGCTGCTGATACAGAGCTCTATTTATTGCACCAATAACATAGCCAGTTTAATAACTATCAAATAGAGGTTGATGTTACTCACCCGTGGGCAAGTCTCTCACTCAGCCTCCAGAGCTGTCCCTGAGGGGTGTTCTTACCCAAGAGAAGGATCTTCATGCATCTCAAGGAGATATGCTGGGAAAACTGGGACTGATCTTTTGTAGTATGAAGAGGTTGATTGTCCTGCAACTTTTAGATTCTGTGTTGTCCTCAGCAGAACATGTTTGAGTCCGATATTACCAGCTCTTTGGTTTCTGCTCAGAACTTCCATCTCACTTCCCTACGAGGCTCTTCCACATCCCTGTTGATGCCCACCTCAGTCAGGAGGAGCACCCTCATGAGGGGCCTAATTTAAGAGAGTTTGGTCAAGTTGGTCTCAGCATTCTTCACCACTGAACCCAGTGTTCTACTAAACTCTCTGGTTTTTAATCCATCACCAAAAATTTGTAAATAAGACAAAGAAGGAGTTCTTTAGAGCTGTCCCAGTCCTTCCAAATGGAACAGCTCCAGTGCCCCTGCCCCTCATAATGCAATTGCTTGTTCCTCACAGCAGTCCTGTGCTCCCAGGAACAGGAGACCTTCATCTCCATCCCTCACAGAGACAGTGAGACCTCTCTGGAGCTGTGTCTGTGTCTCCAGCTCCAATGCCTACATTCCTACTGTTTCTAGCTCTCCCTCTTTGCTGACTGGTTTCTAGGTCTGCCTCATATCCAAGGTTTCATCCATTACATGTAGCTCTGTAGCCTTAGGGCAAATGGAATCTCACTGGAAAAGTGGAAAATCAGGTGGATGCAGCAAAAACAATCTCCCACCTCTGAAGAAGTCATGAGGCTCAGTATGGACTCTGCATTTAATTGAGAAGAGGCCTCCAGAAGAAAAAGAAGGATGGCATTATCTATTTAGGTGTTTTTGCTTCAATTGACTGGAAATAATAGAGCTCAAGGTCTGGGGAAGAGGCATCCATCCCACCCCTTCACTGTCCCACCAGCTCTGCCATGTAACCCTGCCCCTCACTTAATCTGCTTATTAAAAACATTTCCCCAATCTTTCCAACGTTGCAGCCTCCTCCACTCATCTGCCTCACTGCTTTCTCCAAGGGACAGGTTTTGCCCTGCCTTCCTTTCTCAAAGTCATTTCTCTGCACTTTCTGGCCTCAGCTTCTGGAGTTCTGTGGTTTTTGCTGTGTGCACAAGTGTGTTTAGGAGGAGTAAATGAAGCCCATATGAAGAAGAAGGGGAATGACTTGCTCCCATGGACTACAGGCAAAAAGGTAAAATTTAAAAAGTGAAACTGCCTGGGAAGTCTCATCATTTTAGGTCATTTGTGTTACCTTGGCATTTCCAATATCCTTCAGAGATGGTGGAGGTGGTTTTCCCTGCAGTTTGATTGCCCTCATCCCTGGATGTCTGTGGGACATTTCTAGGCCCACTGTTTGTCCCCTGTCACATCCTGGCCTGTCTTGGCCACCAGCCACCCTCGTGTCCTCTGCTGTGACCACCTCAGGTGTGCGGGGCCACACTGGCTCACTGTGCAAATCCAAGGGGACTCGAGGCTGTGCAGGTGGATGGGCACAGGTGTCCCCTGCTGCCCTCAGCTGTCACCCAGTGCCACTGGGCCCTGCCCAGGAACCTGCCTGGCACGCTCGGGTGTGGGGACAGCCGAACTCTGCTGCCAGCACCCCGGGGCTGCCCCTGCATCTCCCGAACACCTCCCATGTGACTCCAGGTCACAGGGTTTGGCCACACCTGTGCCACTCACAGCTGTCTTCATCTGTCAGCAGGAAGAAGGAAGGAAAGGAACCAGGGCAGGAAGGGGAGGAAAGAGGAGGAAACGAGAGCAGGAAGGGCAGGAAAGGAGGGAGAGAGAGAGGGAGAGGTGAGGAGGCTGCATTCAGCAGTGAGGAGCAGAGTGGCCGATAAGCACCGTACCTGAGGCTTCCAATGTCTTCCTCAACTTCCACCAGCACTTTGCCCAGCGGCCTGGCCGTCCTGACGACCTTCCCAGATGTGCTCTTCATCCCTGAAATCGTGAGTGCTGCCTTGTCCCTGGGGGAGGGCCGTGGCTGCTGCTTGGGCACTCAGCACAGGTTGTGCTGCAGGTGTCCGAGGGGTGACACTTGTCCCCAAACACGTGGCTCAGGACCCGCGCCAGGTCCCTGAGCCACAGGGGGCTGGAGGGCATCTCATCCTCGGAGAAACCCACAGGCTCTGAAGCTCTCCTTTAGTCTGCAGTGGGATTTTTCTGGAGCCTTTGAAAAACATTTTAATTTCCTGCCTGAAAAAACAGCAGGGGCTGCCGGTGGGTTTAAGTAGGCGCCAAATGGAGCCGGTTAATGAGCGGAGGCGATTTTAGCGGATAGCACAGGCAGAGGGTGAGCTGCTCGCTTGGAGCAGGGGATTAGGGAGCGGAGAGAATTGTTGGCAGCAGCCGAGGCTGCGCTGCTCCATGGCGGCATTCCTGAGCCGCAGGTACAGAGCTGCTGGACCCTGGGCGTGTGGGAGAGCAAAGGGTGAGCAAACACCTTGTAACCTCTTTCCACACTGTAACTTCATTGAGCAGAAGGAGATCATAATCTTAATGGATTTGGCGTACGTGGTTAAGAGCCATTGCTCTGAGCATACGTTTTTGAATACAAAGTCTCAGCCTGAACTTTTCATCCTGTCCTCTGCCCCACGCCTGAAACGTGCTCTTCTCCCAAGAGCTTGGGAGGCTTTTTTCCAAATTCCCAGCACTTTGGTCCAGCTTTGAAAGCTCTGGCTGAGTATTGTAGGATGGCATTTAGATTATTTCATGCTAAAAAGTTCAGTTTTGCCATCTGGCACCAAATCCTTTCCTGTCACCCAGCCTGCCCCCCGCTCCTGGGATTTACAGAGTTTCCTTCATTCCCTTGGTGATAACAATGTAGCAAAGAGGATGTAGACCTGATCTCTGCCCAAGAGCAATGCCGAGGTATCCTGCAGCTACAGGAGGGAGGATGTTGAGTGCCTGTGGAGATTTTGGCTGGGCTGACACTTGCCAGCCACCCCTACCCCTAAGTTATGTTGGTCCTTTTGGCCTCAGAGAGCTCATTCCCCTTGAACTGTTTCTTTGCAATCCCTGTCTCCAGGGGATTTGGCAGGGCAGCTTGCTGAAGTGAGCACCCTTTCCTTTGGTTTGGGTAAGGTCTGGAAATGTGCATCCTGAAGGCCCAGGAACCACCCAGGAAGGAGGAATGCTGCATGACTGGATTTCTCCATCTCTAGGCAGATTCTGGGCTGTGCAGCTGTGTGACCTCTGCTGTGTACAAAGGAGGTGGCTGCTTTGAATCAGAGGGATAAAGAGTTTCTCATTCCTTAGTGGAATCTCAGGTTGCCTACCTTGGGCTGAGATGGTAACATAACAAAACAAAACAAAATTGGCATTTTAAATGCTAAGATGGTTGTGAAATTTTCAGAAGATCCTACCTGCAGCTCAGATGATTGCCACATTTGCATGGGCTGATCAAAAGCTACCATTTTTAATCCAAGAGGCTCAGTTTAATTCTTGTAATCTATTTAATTTGAAGAACTTTCTGCACATATGGCTACCCAGACCTATGTGGAAAACCTGAAACAAGCTGAAAGCAGATACGTTTGCTTTGTAAAAGCTATTTAAAGGACAAATTTTTTCCTTAAACTGCTGTCCACATCCTGCTGTGAGTTATTGAAAGCCTCTCAATCCTTCCTTCCTTTTTATGAATCTTCACCATAAAACCAAAGTCAATAATCAAACCAGGTCAAACAGACATTTCTGAGTGGGTAAGCACAGCCTGCAGGAAGGAGAGATGGTGAGTGGTAAGAAGTGAGCTGTGGTGCTTCTTTCCCCAACCTCAGATCTCACCATAATTTATGCTTGATTTTAATGGAGCATAACGCTTTTCCTCAGGATTTTTAGCTGCAACACACTCATTGTGTCAGCCCATGAGTGATTAAAAGGACTGGATTAGTGTTCAAGGCTCAGCCTTTGGTTGTTACAAGAGGGACCACAAGAGCAGCACTTTGGAAGACCCATTTTCACTCAGGTCTTTGCCACATCTCAACCACATAATTGATGTAATGTGTCAATTTGCACAATGGCACCAACAAACTTTCCTTCTACTGTGGGGTGACACAAATGATGTAATATTTTCTGAGTAACCATAAATCAGAGACTTTCTTTCCACTTGCAAAATGATTGGAAGGAAATGGAAATGAGTATGAGCTGGCACTTGGATGCTGGCTGGGATTCACTGGCCATACAAGGATCAGAATGACCTTAGAGTCAGCAAGGCTCTCCTATCTGCCTGAATCCCAGACTGGCTGGTGGTGAGGGATAGGTCCCCATAACAGCACTGATCCACAGAGTGTGGGCTCAGCTGTGGAGCTCCTCATCACAGGATGCTGCACAGACTGAACTCTGCACAGGTCCGAGGAATAACTGGGCTGATTTTGTGGCACAGAAAAGCTACTGAGGGCATTTCAGTGCAAGGCACCACTTGCACTCCAGACATTCCACAACACTGAACATAATGCTCCCATCCTCTTGTGCAGGAATCTGCTGGTGAAGGGATGGAGCCCAGACATAGCTGTCCCTGTGCACCACCCATGGCAAAACCCATGGCAAACTCCCAAGGCTGGCTGAGAAGGTCCCACCCGCTCCCACACCAGCAGCTGGGACCAGGCACAGCTCTGATGTAGCCAATGAAGGATGACCCAAAAAGCTGGAGCACCAATACAAACTTCTTTCCCAAGAAGGATCTGAGAGCCTCAGGCTCTTTTCCCCTACCCAGGGAGTCAAACCTCTCCTCAGCCTGTTCTCTCCTTTCAGAGTGATATTTGCATGTGACCCTTGTGAGGGTAGGTGTCTGTGCTGCTTGTGACACTGCTCCTGGCAGGGATCTGACATGCTGGGTGTGAGGCAAACACACCTCTCCTAAATCAGCCTCCCTGTTCATTAAAGCCAGTCCTCAGAAAGGTCTGAGCCAGCCTCCTAAGCACACTGGTGTAGGGAGGGTGTGAGTGGTAGTGGCACCAGTGAGGAATTTTTTGGTCAGGATCAGTGGCAGATACTCCCAGCTAAATGCTCATTTTTGAGTGGAGGCTGGGAAGAACTCATGGGCTGCTGCCATGTGCAGTGCCAGAGACGTGAGTGGCTTATGGCTCTGCTCTGGACAAGTCACTTTATCCCACACTCACCCTGTCCCCCACTTTGACTTGCAGATCTTTGGGGGCCTTGTGTGGATCCTGGTGGCATCCTCGAAGGTCCTAGAACCCATGCTGCAGGGCTGGGTGATGTTTGTCTCCGTGTTCTGCTTCGTCATGTCCATCTCCCTCCTGTGCCTCTACATCTGCGGGGCTCACCGCGGCGGCAGCAGCTGCTGGGTCACCTTGGTACGTGCCTGTGACAAACCCTAGGGGTGGCTTTGTCACCAGCAGGGTGCTGCTGCTGCTCCCCATACTGCAGCCTGGGGATGGTTGTAGGGGCAGTGTGACTCCCTTGGAGATGACAGTGTGATCCTTGTTCCTTAGGATGCCATCTGCCACAGCACGGCAGCGCTGTTCTACCTCAGCGCCGCCGTGCTGGAAGCCTTCATGACCTATGTGCTTGGCATCTCCATGTACCTGTCACAGGAGTACAGAGAGAACATTGCTGCTGTGGTGAGTGCCTGGCAGGAGGGCAGGGAATGGCAGCAGGTCGCTCTGGAGTGGCCTCAAGTGCAAATCTGTATTTGCACCAACAGTCTGGGGAGGGGAGAGAGAAACCAGTTGCCGTCTCAGCATGCACGGGTGTCCCCAGACATGTGGCACGTCACAAGGAGTGGGCTCAGTGCTGGGGTGGCACCGTGCCCCAGAACACTGATGGGCTGCTGTGTTTTTCCATCCCAGGTCTTTGCATTCGTGGCCACCCTGCTGTATGTGATCCACAATGTGTTCTCGCTCCTGCGGTGGAAATCGTCCTGAAAGCCTGAACAGCCCCAGGAACAACAGCTGCCCTCTCCAGGCTGGGTTTGGGGTTTGTTTTCTAATGTATAGCCTAGAAACAAGCAGCTTTTTATGTGGGATCTTGGTGATGAAGACAAGGGGCCTGCCAGAGAAAGGAATATCTTGGCACTATCTGTTTCCCTTCAATATCTTCCAGGCTGGGTACAGTTTGATGCTGGGGCCAAAAAAAAAAAAAAAAAAAAAGCCATCCAGCTTATCCAGCTTTAAAAGAACATAGTATAATTGGGTTCAAAGGGCTAAAATATCCCTGGACTTCACCTTTATGTGTCCAGAGTTGTTACTGGTATCAGGGGAAAAGTGAACAACAAACACCAAGGAGCACAAGTGTGAAACTGTCATTTTAATTGTTGTGTGCCCATTTAAGTGTGTTTCCCCCCCTAAAACCGCTGTGCAAATTAATATTTTCATGCAGTTTCTGAAAATGCCTTCTCTGACTTGCAATGAACAATGGGAACAATATTTAACTCAGCTCAGGAGCAATGTGGATCACTGCAGCTCCTGAAGGCTGCTGCTGAATTCTGAGGTACAACTGTAAGTCCAGGAATTACCACTGCCCTTGATCCCACCCCTACAAAGCACAACCTGGAAGGGGCTCAGTGGGCTGTAGGAGAATTCTCTGGGTGATCAGGATCAAATCCTTAGTAAGCAGAGGCAATCAACTCCTGCATTTGGTGAATGGCTACTCTCTCACACACTGCCACGGTGTCACTAATAAAGATGGGTTTGCTGTGATTTTGAGAATGGGTGAGTCCTTGCTGCTCTTTTTCCCTTTGCTGCACCCTGACAGGGCAGTGCCACCATGGGGGCTGAGTGAGTGGCTGGGTGGAGCTCAATTGCCAGCTGGGGTTAAACCTTGACAATTAATTAATTGAAATAGGGTTTAGGCCCAGGAAGGGATGTTTTCAACCTGTTAGAGGTGCCTAAAAACCAGTAGTGCTAAATTATCTCTTCCAGCTTGTGGGGCAAAGAATGCTTCCATTTTAAGTCTAAAGTTCCTGGATAACACTGAGGACTTGAGGACAAGAGAGAAATAAAAGTTGAGTTGGAGGCTCCTCTGTTGCTTCATATCCAGGGAAACTTTTGACCTGTGACCATGGGTTTGGTTTGAAGCTTTTTAATTGCAAACTAAGGAAAACATTCGTGGAGATTTTTTTCCTCGCTGAAAACCAGCCTGACTTGTTTTGCTTGTGTTACTGTGACTACAGGGAACTGGTTGCAACAGAGATGGAAAGAGAAATCCCTTTTCAGAGCAGGGAGGGAACTCAAAGCCACTTTGGACAATGGCACATGGCTCTGAAGTTCAACATCCCCCTGTTGAAACTGGTTTCACCATCCCATCATCACGGGGTGTGTGTGGGGGTGTTGGTGCCCAGGTTCTATGAACGCCCCTGAATGTGACAAGGGAACACAAAGATGCCTTTCTGCTTGGATGGGTTTACAAAGGCAGGGATCTGCAGCCCTACCCTGGGCCTTGGGATGAGCTGTCTCTGTTCCACCTGTGCCCAGGTCCCTGCACCCAGCAGTGCTGCCTGTCCCCTCACCTCCCTGTCCCTGTGCCTTGTGGCCATCTCATTTGCAGCCCACGGCTTGGCATGGCCCCAGTCTCCTTCCTTCTGCTTTGCTTTGCCCTTTGCTTTCCCCTTGCCCTGCACACACCAGTTCACACCAGCCTGCACCAGTCCCCCTCTGTGTCCCTCTGTCCCACCCTGTTTGCTGAATGCCTCCCCCACAGCATCAGCCCAGCCTTGCTGGGAGCCAGCAGTGGGGAAAAGCAGCCAGGTGCTGCTGGCATGGCAGAATCCGTCGGCTGGAGGGACACTGAGGGAGGCTCTGTGGCCCAGTGTCACCTGGGGAGGCCTGGGCATATGGAAGGGACTCCCCCCGCCACCACTCACAGAAATTGGAGCTGGAACTTTGATACCCTCCTGGTGTGACCCCAAGTTCAACCCCAGGCAGCTGAGCAGGGGGAAGGGGGAGCCCTGCTTGGCACAGGCTGCAGGGCCCCAGCACAGGACAGTGACACTGGGAGGGGTGGCTGCTGAATTGCAGCAACGTGCTCCTTCCCTGCACAGTGGAAAGAGGAGAAAATGACACAAAAGAGGTTAATCATATCCAGCTGTCCTGTCACCTCAACACAGCCCCAAAGACTGCCATCCGTGCCCTGGAAGCTGGGCAGCCCAAGGGAGCTGTCTGGAAAATGGCTCACCCCAAGCACTTCCTGAAGGAAAAGATGCTGCCCAGAGCTCTCCCAGGACCTCCAGACCACATCTGCAGCACATCTCTTCCCCACAGAGAGCCCTGAGGGCATCACTGACCCCAGAATTTGCTGACGCTGTGCTGGAAACACGGGGCATGATGGACACTGCAGGCTAGCAAGCCTTTTCCTTTGGGGACACTTCCATGGGGCAATGGCACTCTGGTAGGGCTCCCCAGGATGTGGAAAGGCTGGCCCTGCACTTTGTTCAACACAGACACTTCAGTCCCTGCCTGCAGAGCTGGCCTGGCCCAAAATCCCACACCCTGCACTTGCTCAGGAATTCCCAGATCCCCCCAGACCGGTATCCCTCCATTGCTGGGATTCCCTTGCAGATATAACTGCCAGATGGAGCAGCCCATTTAAAAAGCCACAAATCAGGCTTTTTTTCAGAGCATTTACAAGTGCCATTCACACTTTGAAACACTGGGCCTATTGTGCCCCTGCAGCCACACCAGGTTTCATCTGGTTGTGTAAGTGGAATCCTCATCTCTGCTCTTCTCCAGCTCCCTCAGCAGGACAAGGAGGTCTGCAGGCACCTGCTCTGGAGAACAGGCAATTCCATGCTAGTTAAACCAATCTATGCACCTGCAGGCAGGCAAAGCCTCAGTTCCTATTAAAAACAAGATTGCAGACATATTCATTAACTATGGCCAGATTGTAATCTTGGTTGCTCTTGCTTAACTAAGTGGTTTAACCACCCTGTTAACTATTCTCCAAATATTTGCATACTGGATACCTTGCCTCCAGCAATGCAATGAGTTAGGAGAACCTCCATCTTCTTCTGAATTGCAGGAGAAGAATTTGATTTTTAATAGAAAATTATGACCAGCTCCATGGAAAATGCAGGAGTTTCTCATTTTACAGCCAGCTTTGTCTGTGAGCAATGAGCAATCTGTGTGCTGGGTAAAACATCTACACAAGCCCCTGTGTTAATATGAACAAACCTGTGGGAACAGTAAAGCCACAAAAGATGAATTTAATGTAGGGACCTAAGCTCAACAGCAGAGATACCAGCTGAAGGTGAGCACACATTCCCCAACAGCATCTTGATGTGCTAGGACAAGAAACTTTGCAACCTGAACACCTGGAAATCCCTATTGAAAGTATATTTCGACTGAGGTATTAAAGGTATTTTTTTTTCCTGGCAAACAGGGAAAAAACCTTCATCCCACTGCTCAGCAGGCATGGCCTTGGAAATAGAATTTTTATTGCAAGAGTGAGATAAAACTCAACTAAATCCACCCTACCTGTCTGTATATACACAACTGCTGTCTTTAGAAACCTGCACTGAAATCAGTGTAAAACATTACTCCTAAATGTCTTTAAAATCAGAACTCCAAATGTAAATTCCCAGGCTGGTCTTGAAGGATTTCTAAGGTATTTTCTCCCATACTAACAAAAGAGGTGGCCCAAGCATCTTTTGGCATTTGGAGAAATGCCATGACAGGCACTCAGAGACTGGGAGGCACAGAACTGAGCTCCTGAGCCTGGGCAGAGGGACACAGGCTGCACATGAGCCCCCACTGCTGCTGCTTGCCTCAGCATCTCCCAGACACCAGCATGTAGCAACAACAACAACAAAAAAGACCCAAACAAACCCAAACTAAACCCACTTTGATGATTCTTTATTGCTTTCACAATCTTGTATTTTCAACAGTTTCCCAAGAGCTTGTGAAAGAAACATGGACAAACCATCTCTGGAGTGGAGTAAATGCATGCTTGAAGCCCAAGACTCGTTCTCTGACTGCTTCCATCTGAACTTTCCCACCTGGACAGGCTCAGGGGAATTGTGGGAAAGCAAACAGTGCTCCTGGATGGCAGCAGTGATGTGGATGGCACGAGAGAGCTCCTGCTGCCCTCCCTGGAACTCAAACCCAGACAGCCTTGTCTTGAGCCAGGCTTTCCCAGCTGCTCTGAGCTGGAGACACCACGGCGGGCCCGAAGCTGTCAGCACGCTGCCCGTCTGACACCAGCCCAGGGGGATTTCAGCATTCCCTGGGCTTCCTTCACCTCCCTCCACTCCAGCTTTGTGTTGGGAACCTCATCCTCAGGCTCGGGCTCCTCACGGACAGGCCCCTGGGGCAGGGCCACCACGATGGGCAGGGGGCCCTGCTCCTCCCGGAACTCCACCACGTAGAGGCTCTTCTGGTCTGCCAGCTGCTGGTGAGTCTCCTGGCAGCAGGACAGGGAAAGGACAACCAAAACCAGGATGAAAACTGTGAGGCTTTACTTCAGGCCAAAACCTACACAGGATGTGGGACAGGGGAAAAAGGCCCCAAAAAGTCATTTCCTAATAAACAGTTAAAGCACTGTGTAAATGAAATGCCTTGTCAGGTTTATCTTACAGGGCAACAATTCAGATAGCCAGACCTCAGGTACACTGATCAGCCCTGCAGTGTCATCCCAGAGGAACCTGCTTCTGGAAAGACATACCCTGCTCATAAACATGCCTGTTGGCAGGAACATCTTTACGTCTTTATGTGGATATAAATTTTGCTTTGGTAACAGAAAAGTGCCTGTTACTGCCCAGACAGGTGGCATTAACTAACATAAAGGTACACTCATAAAGATATGAATGTAACATTATTTTCAATTACACCTGTCCCTTGCCTACAAGGTGTTTTGATCTCATTAAGATTTTACAGAGTAAATGTTTACAGGTGACAGGAAAGTTTTCCTTCTCAGGGCAGTGAAGAAAACATATAAAGTACATAACTCCAAAAGTAGTAATTTATACAGCAAACCTTTCTTCTGTTTGTTCTGTGGAAGATTCTCAGAGACATTAATTAAAAATACAATGCCAGACTTCCCCAAGTGTGACTGCCCTGAGGTATTGCTAAGCTGGGAGATCTGTGACTCCCAGCAGGCAAAGAGGATCACAACCCCCTCACCTCCTGAGGCTGAACTGATGACATTGGCCAGGACAGGGTGACAGATTTGACAGCTACAGCTCTCAGGGCTGTATTGGCAATGGAAGCAGCTAAATCTTGGCAGCCACCAAAACTGCAAACAAGGGAGATAACCACGAATTTCCAGAGGGCTGACTCATCCTGAGGCTGCTGTTCAAAGGATATAATGCTGCATGTTGGAGCTTCTCCATCAATTCCAGGCAGCTGGCTCAGACAGAGACATCTCCACTGTGAGCACTCAGAAGTGGAGGGAACACCACCACCTCCCTGGCTGAATTCAGAGATCTCAATTACAGCAGCAATAGAAGCAGCTGGGGCTTCAGTCCTTGCTCAATGAGAACTTGGAGCACAAACAATCAGCAGCAGCCACACATGGCCCACAATTGCCTCTGCCCAGGATTTTTCAGTAGTCACCAAATCCCCACCAAATGAAAGCTCAGGAATTCAGATGTCCCCTGCAGACACCTGGCTGTGGAACAGGCAGAGTTACACACAGCTCTTCCTGACTGGACAACTCAATAAAACTGCTGAGGAATGACCACCTTTGCTGATTTTGTTTGTAAGATCACCTCATTTTAAGCCTGGAATATAAACTGTTTGCCCACAAACCATTACAACATCCATCCCCTCCTGTGCCCATACCTAATGGGCACTGGGAGTGTACCCACCTGTAGGGTCAAGCCCCTAAAGAGAGCTCTGGTGATGTTAATCAAGTTTTTGGATCCAGTGACCTTGGCATACATGTCCTTAATGCCAATTAGCCTGCAGAGGGTGATAATGGCTCGGTGGCAGTGCAGACCATACCCTGGGGGGAAAAACATAAATGAGCACTGTGTGATTATTTATAAGCACACAATTTACTCAGAAGAGAGCACTGAGATGTCTTCTTTGTTGTTTTTGTTACCCAGCATGGTAGAACACATTAGATGTTGAAAATGGCTCCAGGGGCTGTGCAGAGGCACCACTTCCCTTTGCCTGGCCCAGCAATTGGAATGAGTTGGACTTTGTCATAATTTTAGTGGCACAGAGTGAAGGAAAGACAAACATATTTCAAAATCCACAAACACAGAGGTTTGTGTGTGACCTGCATCCCTCTCCATCACAGAGATGGAGATTTTATCAGCTCCAATGCATAACTGTACTACACTGGCATTAATTGCAGATGGTTTCTTACACCTGCCAGGTTTTAATGGAGGAGATATTTTTTTGAAGAGTCTACTTTTGATCCAGAGAGCTTTGTTTCACATGGCCTAGCCCTAGTGATCTTTAAAAACTGCAGGACAGTCTTGCTGCTGCTGAGTAAAGGACACAAAAAAGAAATAAATCCTGGGGACCAAATGGCTGGAAAGCTACAGAAAAGGGCTAGAATGTTTATTTTAGTGAGGTTATCTGATTGGAGACCTTGCCAATTAGGAAACTGAGGGAAAAAGGCGAATCCAGAAACAAAATATACAGAGACACAGATCTGAAAGAAACCCAAAGAGACAAAGAAAAGAAAAAAACACCCCCCTAACTGATGAGCTCTCATGAATCTTCAGGTGCCACTTCCAGGAAGATCAAACTGTCTACACAACCACCAAGGCTGTAAAGGAAGAGAGACCTGGAGTGGGAGGGGTGTGAGAACTTACAGCTCTACACAAACCCACCAGTGGCTGGAGCAGGACCAGAGTCCATACCCAGGTAATTTAGGACTGAAGGAATTACACTTAGGAAGAGTGAGAGAGCTCCCACCAGTGTAAAAGGGACAAATCCCAATTTGCAAGAGCAAAGCCATGGCAGCAACAGTAGGTATTTCTAAAGAAAAATGATTGATGATTTTCAACATTTAAAACATGGTAGACTAGACACTACATAAGTTCATCAAATAAATACCAGTCAGTAATCATGAAAAATTCAAAATTTAAACTTCTTTAATTACCTTTGTTTTGTTTCTTCATGCGGATTTTTGTCCTTTTAAATTTCACAGAAATGTCATGGTAAACTGGAGGGGGGGAAAAAGGTATTATAGATAAATTCTTCTTTCTAGAAAAGCTTTAGTTAGTGCCTTCCTTTTTCTGAACTGTGAAGTTGGTTTTATTCTCCCCTGATTTCTTTAAAGAGGATGATTAGTCTAGGTACATTTCTGGAATAGATTATGAATGCTGAGATACCTGTGAATACTGTTGAAAAGTAGGTGTGCCTCCAGTGAGCCACATTTAGTTTTGACCTGAGCTCACATGACACAGTTTTACTCATATTTTTTTAATAATCTACTTTTTAACCTAAGATTTCCCCACAGGCATCAGCATTCTTGGATTTTCCATAGAGAATACTAACAAAAAACTACCAGGAAACATCAGGCTGACCCTCCAGCCCAGGTTCTCCCTGCCTGCTGGGTCAGCACACATGGACTGAGTCACAGGGAGTCACCTCCTCTGACACAGTAAGGGGAAAAGCACAGGAATTCACTGTAAAGAAAAATGCCCTGACAGTATCTGACTCCCTTAACTTAAACTGTGCCAGAAAGATCTAATCTTGCTATTAAGAGCCTGAAATACTATGCATGAGGTATCCAAATTTTAAGCACAGCACCATGGAATTGTTTGGGTTGGAAGGAACCTTTTAAAGGTCAGCTGGTCCAACCCCTCCACAATGAGCACAGAAACCTGCAACTAGACCAGGTTGTCAAGAATTATAATACAATGCATCAGACCAGAAAAACTTGATTTAACATTTTTTTTATGCTTTCCAAGTAGTTGCAACCAGTTTTTGCTGGCATATTCAGTGCTTACATTGAGAGAATAATACTTACTTGTGTGGTTCTGATACAGCTCTATAAAGTGTAAGGAGCTTATTGCTTTATTCTTTGCCTAGGGAACAAAAGCAGAAAACATTTTCCCCCTTGAATTCTTCTGCTAAGCATTTGCAATTTACCATTATTCAGTTAATTAGATATAAAAAAAGAAAGAGAAAAACAACTTAGGAAAACAGATTTGCCACATCTAAACTCTGTGGAAATGAAGATGTTTGGTCTGGAGAACAGGAGGCTCAGGGGAGACCTTACTGCTCCCTACAGACACCTGAAAGGAGACCCAAGTGAGGTGGGGGTTGGTCTCTTTTCCCAAGTAGCAAGGGATGGGATGAGAGGAAATTGCCTCAAGTTGTGCCAGTGGAGGTTTAGATGGGAAAAATTTCTCCCCTGCAGGGGTTACCAAGCACTGGACCAGGCTGCCAGTGGAGTGGCTCAGTCACCATCCCTGGAGGTGTTTGGAAGATGTGCAGACAGGGCACTGAGGCTGCTGGGAGACTTGGCAGTGTTAGATCAACAGCTGGACTGGGTGATCTTAAAGGGCATTTCTAACCTAAATCATTCTATGATTATCTGTATCAAGACAGGCAAAGCAAACACATGGATTTACTCCTTTGCAAAGACTGTGAATTATACTGATTATTGGGGGAAAAACCCAAAAGTGTAGGTATGAATTATTTGTAATTGTCATAAAGTAAAAAAAATTCAATCAACATACTTTCCTTAAAGCGTTTGTCCTGTCACCTGCCTTCCCTATGGCAAAACCTGCAAGACAGAAAGAGGCATTTTATTGCTGAAAAACAGATGATGCAGATGATCTTCAGAAAGAAAACTGGAAAAAACCAAAGAACTTCACAGCCAAGTTTAGCATTTAAATTTCCACTCCATTGCACAGACCATACTCAAAAAGTGGCTCAGAGAAAATCACAGAGACAAACAGTTAAGGAGTTATGAACACCTACATGTGGATGCCAACTGCTTGTTGTCAAAGGAAAAAACCAAATAATAAGGCTTAAGCTGTTTTTGTGTGTTTGACCAAACTTTGTTTCAAACAATTGAGTAGTGATGACTGCTCCAGACAAAAGAAAGTCCACTCTGTTTAAAAATAAAGAAGGGAATGAAGAAAAAAAGCCTGGGACAACTTCAGTCCCATCATTTAGGACATCTGGATTACAGTGATAACACATTCCATGAAGAAGCTTTCCAAAGAAGAGGCAGGAAGAGTGCAAGCAAAATCCAGCTGGAGGAACACACAAGGCCTTGAATCTTCCACAGAAGCAAAGTTCAGCAAAACTCTGGCTGACCATGAACACAGCTGTCTTACAAAAGCTGCCACAAAACATTCCATCATCAGATGTTACCTTGTTCATACAATAATTACATACATACAATAAATACATACATACAATAAATACATACATACATACAATAAATACTTACATACAATAAATACATACATACAATAAATACATACATACCTGCAGCCCCTTTACCATTCCCAACAGCCACTAAGGCACGGACTGATTTTTTTCTGCCTTCCTTTGCCTTCATACAAAACACATTTCTCACCTGAAGAAAAAAAAAACAACCATACAAAGTTTCCTGTTATTGCCCATAGTCCAAATGGGTTGGGTTTTGTTAGTTTTTCTTTTTTTAAATTTTTTTTAAAGAGAGTCAAGTTTGCCAAAAAAAGGTACTGGAGGTCTGTAGTGTACACTTAAAAAATCTATACTGTCTTTGTCAATGGGTAGCAACTGCAGTGGGACACTGGCTTCAAGGCATTAAATACATAAAGGTTGTTAAAAATCCACACTCAGAGAGAAAGTTACCTCATGAAAGTTACCTTTCATGAAAGTAACCCCTCTGTTGTGTTCAGCTGCACAACAGATAATGCTCTAATGCTGCCAGCTTTATGGGTGATTTCAAGCATGATGAGAAAACATGGGAAAGAAATGGAAAGTAACACTAATATTGAAAAAGTGACACCAATATTGAAGTGCCCCACCTCATATTTTAACCTAATTTAGAAGCACTCTCAGGAATTGCTCAAGGTCTGTTGTTGCTCTACATGAATTAGAATTTAGGACTAAAATCTACTTGCATGCTGCAGAAGGCAGTCTCATTACAGAGATAACAGCTGCTGAAAAGGAGATTCCATTTAAGAGAGGGGAAGAAGAAGGAAATAGCCTGAAGCTCTGTCAGGGGAGCTTTAGTTTGGATATCAGGAAAAACCTTTTCACCCAGAGGGTGCTTGGGCCCTGCAACAGGCTCCCCAGGGCAGTGCTCACAGCACCAAGCCTGACAGAGCTCAGGCAGTGTTTGGACAACAATCTGGGGCACTTGCTGTGATCCTTGGGCTGTTCTGTGCAGGGCCAGGAGCTGGACTCAGTGATCCTGATGGGTCTCTTCCAAGTCAGAATATTCCATGATTCTATCAGCATGATTCTATCAGCAAGTCACTGCTTTACAGCCCCCACCTTAGATGGTTCAATACATCCCAAAGTGGACAAGAGACGGATGTACATGTGGGAGGGAGAGCATATTCTGGGAAAAGGAAGGACAACCTGACCTAGAGAATGCAGAATGTGGCAAAAGGTCACTAAAATGATGAGATAAGGGGAGGAGACTGGTTACATGTCAGCCCAAACCAGCTTTGGTCTGCTGGGGTTTAGAAATACTTCAGAGTTTTTCCTTTGGTGAACCTGGCTCATTTGGATGTGCAAACCACAGCTCTGAGGCTGAGGCTACCTGCCTGTGAGTGGGGACCCCTAACACCAAACAGGAATTCAGAATGTGCCGTACCCTTAAATCCAGGTGAGAGCCAGCTAAGCAAGGAGCAGCTTAGCCAAGCAGTGATGTAGATTCATGATGCAGAACTGTAAATAATCAAACTGGATAAATATGTTTGTATTTTTGGCTTTCAGTGTGCTAGCTTTACCCACAGCACCCCTGTTGGAGCAGAACTATAAATAAATCAAATGGCTCCATTGTGTGTGCACTGACTTCTTGCACTTGTTCTCTTGCACTTGTTCTCTTGGGTGAGAGAACCCAATTTTGGGACAACAACCTGAGATCCTTTGTCCATCTGTTCTAGCTCCCTTGGTTTTGTTTATATATTGCACTAAATGTTTATTTAAATACAGACATACAGTTTATATGCTGTATGTAGTACATGAATTATATACCAAGTATCAAAAGATAATACATAGCATATATAAAAATCCTTTTCCCTATATGTAATTCATCAGTAAGCTGATCTGCTTGTAGTGCTATGCATCTGAAAGTAGATTATTAGAAAATACTTGGTCATGGTTTAAACATTCTTACTAAAATTCACCATAAGAAATCCAAATAAAAAAAAACAACCTGAAACCAACAACCCCCCCCAAAATTCCAGTGTATTCACTAGGTACAGATTATGGTTAGGGTTTCAAAAATTTCACCTTGTTTTCATCAAAATAAAGATGCTGTTTAATTCAAGGTGCCCACACATTCTAGAGAGCACTTTGAAGAAATATCAGCCTTGCCAATTGCTTATTCCAAGCTATTTTTCTTTCTTCAAACTCATTGCTGACAAGAACAAGCCAAAAAGCCACACCCCATAAGATGAAAGTGCCTGTGTAAATGGGCTATTTAGAGAAAATGCAAAATAATAATGGAAGAAAAGAGAGTGAAGCAGAATCATCTCCCCAGGAGCATCAAGAGAATACTATTTTTGCTTTGCACACACTTTTATCTTCTGCTGCCAATCTCAGTAGGTATCTGTACAAAAATAGAATCAGCACATCAAAAATAAAGGATGTAGAAATCTCCTCATGGATTATTCCTCTCCCTTTCCAGAATGTGGCAATAAAGACACATGCAAGGAGCTTCTGTGCCACTCTTCAACCAGCACAGACTCTGAAAAGTGACTGAAACCCAGGCACAACCACCTCTATGATCAGACTGCCACTCAAGTTAGACTGAAAGCCAAGTTTTAAACTTCAAAAGCAGATGCAGCACATGCTCAACCTGAATCACAGAGTACCTCAAATTAATTGTCTTCTTGTATCTAGCATCCAGTGGTGAAATGCTGCAAACTCAGCTTTCTTTCTAGACTTGAGGGAAGAGCAGCACCTCAAAACCAAAATGAAACCACCTCAAACATCTATCAAGAGGAGAAATGACAATGTGGAAGCAAGTTACATTCAAAGAAAGGCTGCTAAACATTCTTATGCTTTCAGCTCTTGCACTTGGTTAAAAAAAGGGTCAAAATCCAACACTTCCTGTGATGTTTTGTTTTTGTAAAAGCCAAATGAATGACTGGCCAACTTTATTGCCCTTGGGAATCCCTCCTTTCTAGAAATCCTATTTTAGCCATGATTTCTAGGAACCTGCCACCTCTAGGCCACACTCCTGACCCTGCCACTCTTTTGCTGCTGCTGTTATGCAGAGAAATGTCTGCACAGGCTGATCCCCTCAGGGGACAGCAGCCTCTGGTCCCAGCAGCTCTCCAAGGTACAAGGGGAAATGAGATAAAATGAGAGCAGGGTGCAGTGCTGAAAGAGAAGCACTTCCATGCCAATGAGCCCAGACAGGGTCAGGGGCACAGCTAAAAGGTTTGGGAATCCAGTTACCTAAAAGAATTGAGAAATCAACTTGTTAACAAAAGCCAAAGCCATGGAAGCTACATCACGTGCCCATCAGCACTCTGTGCACCAAGGGTAGAGCAGACTGGTACCACAATGGCAGAACACCTCCCAGCTGCAGTGTTTACACTGAAATGGTTCTTAACCTTGCACCCTCAGAGCAGGAGATGCTCTCCCCATCCAAGCACCCTTACAGAAAGATGGGGATGCAAGCCACACTGAGCCCTGCAAGCCAGCACAACAGAAATAACAACACTCACACAAACACAAGCAGCACTAATAACCTTGTCCTGCTCCTCTCTCTCCTCTCTCTCAGTGTGGCCTCAGAGTACAGCTCCCAGCTGAGTACAGATCCTTTGGACTGAGCCCCCAGTAATGCACCCTCACAGGCACTCTGCATCTGCAATGGCTTTATCTCCTTTTCAAAGGATGGGCCATAATTATGCCCAATTCAAAGTCACTCAAAAGCTTCTGGGTGTTCCAAATGTCAGTTATTTCTTCCATACAGCCTGACAGGTAAGAGATAAAAATCATCAAGTATTTATTGAACAGAACCAGTTGAGGATAGCATTCCTAAACTCTACTTTTAGGGCAGGCCAAAATCTTTTGAGTACTCCCAGAGTATCAGAAATAGTGCACAGCTCTGACCTCTCATGTTTTCCTGGGACAGGGAGCTTCAGGTGCTATGTTAAAAACTGTCTGAAATTTTCATTGCCACTCTAAAGACACTGTCAGCATCATCTAGGGAACAGAAGACTTCCCTGTATTCTAAAAGCAAAATTTAGAGCCTACAAATACCCCAGAAGTATTTCTGAGGCAACATCTCATTAGAAGTAAATTATTACTCAAAGAGTATCCTTTATACCATATAATTTTTTAGTCAAGGCTGTCAAACAATGGATCTCAGACACTGTAATTCATGCAGCATTTCTTTCTCACAAGCCTTTTTTTTTTGCCCTCTTTGCAAAAACAACTTCCAATGACTTATGAAGAGAAACAAAGCGGTTTAGCCTGTGCAATGAAGAACATTCTCTTTGTCACAAGTAACAAGTCTACCAAGCTGAGTAAAGAAAAGGCCTGATGCAGGCAGGGAAGCAGCTCCCTCATGTCAAAGTGACAGCAACAAGGCAAACAAGATGTCCAGGAAGGAGCAGAAGCCATCAAGCAGCCACTGACACCCAGGGCTCTCTGTCCCCTGCAGCCACCATCCCTTCATGCTGTGTTTCTGGCAGTTCCTCAGAGCCCCCTAACTGGTGGCAGTGGCACAGATGACATTTCCAAGCTGTGTGACATCAATGACAGAGGTGCCTCCCAGGGCCACACCTGCACTACAACAGAGGAGGAAGGAGGAACACTCTGACTGTTGGTTTGGCAACTGTTTTCCTCACAGTTATCAGTTATGAACTAGGAACTTTTCAGTTAGAAACCTCAGGAATTAAGTGAAGAACTAATGAATTCCTGTGCTAGATGAGTCAGTATAAATGGGATTGAGTGGTTGGTTGTTTTCCTGCCTAGCAAGCTCATGAACTGAACTTTCATTTACAGGTTATATTGCTCTGCAAATCTGAGTGGTCCAAATGGACTGAGACAAGAACACCTATTGCTACTTTGCATTCTGTAGTTCAACACTCAAACACAAACCTCTGACTGTTTTTGTTGGTTTATTTAAAAATGCTAGTACCATACCTGAACCATCTGGCTCAAAACCAGATCTATTCTGACCCTGGAAAGGTTGCACTGACCCTGCTAAAATGGAGCCGGGCTTGCCCAAAATTCTTCAAGTTGCCTTCACCAGAAACAGGCAATGGACAAACCATGAACAAACCAGCAAGTGATCACCAAGATCACAGTTTTCACAACTGGTAGGAGGCAATTTCAGCATTGGACAAAACCCCTTTGAGATCTGTTTTTTACAAAGGGCTTTATTTATAACTTTATCTTCTCCTTTAGAAAGCTCCCCTTAATGAGAGACTCAGAGGGCCACCAACCTCATGCTCTGTGCATTCAGGCCCCACTGAGCACAAGGTCTCACTTTCTAGTTTTAATTGCACTACAAGGCAATTACTATTAAAGCACAGGATGTCATGTAGGCTACTTTTTTTTTTTCTATGTTACTATGTTCATTTTGGAGAAAAATAAAAGAAAAATTCATCTGAGGGTTGATAACACATGAAATGAAGCCTTAAAGTGAAAATAATAATGGCACATGTCAGCTGCACCTGTAGATTTTAATTACTACTGTGATTATATTATGTTAGAACACCAGTTAAGCATTACCATCAGTTCTATTTAAAGAGATTGTTCTTATCTCTAATATATGAGTAGAACTGGAAATGTTGCCTTAGGCTGGCAGGGAAAGTAAGAAAAGTTAACCCAAGTTCTCTACAATAACTTTAGTTCTAGTTGACATGAAAATCTGAGCTTGTCTATACTCTATTTTTCAGTCAGGAGAAATCAAATTACAGCTTTTCTGTTCCTACATTATAAGAAAACACTTTAATAAGCAATTTCTCTTTGTTTAGCAAAACAGCACAGCCTTTTCAGTAGCATAATCACAAGAGAAAGGGCCTATTATACTTTTGTTCATGAGGCAGTCCTTTAAAAATGGTTCTGAGTTTCTTGCTGTGAAGCACAACTTCCCAGCAAACATTTAATCTCCTGTACTGTTGTGAAGGCAAATATAATGGAAAACACATCCAGAAATAGCAGCATGTCTCTCACCTATTTAAGCCAGGAATGCTAAAATGATCTATTTATTTCAAAACTCGTACTTGTTATCAGAAAATTGTAAGACTCAATTATCTTGAGCTCACTGCTGATTTTGAACAGAGAATTTTTGCTGCTATTTTTCTGCAAAACCATTCCACTTTCTCAGTTCACAACTGTGGCAATCTCATGTAACAACAGAGCCCCAGCCTGCTTCTAAAAGCTTTTTTATTACTCAAATATAATAAAGCATTGAGACAGATTTCTACAGCACATGGAACCCCTGCAGAGCAACTTAGCTCTGCTGTTTGTAAATAATTCTGCCACTACAGCAGGGCAAACTCCCCTGCTCTGGCACCCAAAGTGAGAGCCAGCTGTGACATGGCACAGCAGCAGCCAACATCCTCTGCTCTGCCATGAGCCCCTTCAGGCAGCAGAAGGCACTGCCAGCTGCAGGGCTTGGGAACAAAAATCACTTCTTTTAGAACCAATTCCTGTGCAATTCAATTTTTACAAATGGCCTTCAAACACAGACTCAGCTAAAGGCCAAGTGCTCCAAATGGTCTTTGCTGCATCAGTCAAAGCCCATAGTGTGGTCCAGTCCACTCCAAAAACCCACTGAGATATGAAAATGGGTTAACAGGTCACAGATTTTGTCTCCCCATCCCTTCTGACAGATTATCTAACTTGTTTTTAAAAAGTTCCAATGACAGACATTCCATATACTCCTAATCCATTCCAGTATTCAAATTCCCATTTGCAAGTCATTCTTTATGTCTAAATTTACCTTGCTTTTTATTTATATCCATTGCTTTTTATCCTTTGCTTTTTATCCTTACAGCAGACATCTAGAAACCAACTCATGATTTTTAATTACCCAGACTGAGATTACAATACAGCATCACTGTTTTCCACATCTCAGGAGGTACCAAAACTCACTGCCACAAGCAAAGATTTGGATTTATCCAGAAAACACTCAAGCCACTGGATAGAATTCCAACTGATGGTCATCTCAGCAAAATGCAGAAAGAGAATCAAGGACAAGGAAACCCATTTGCACATTACCAGAACAGGAGAGAAGCCTCAGATGCTTTTCTGGAGTACAGCTGTCAGGTAGCTCAGCTTCTGACTTGCCTGGTTATTCTTTTAACTTTCAGACAAGAAGCTGTTGTGAATCAGGCTATTTTGTTAAGAAAATGTTTCTCTTAGCCCTTCTCTCTCAAATGAAGAGACTAGGTAACTCACTTTCTCATAGGTTGTGCAGCTGAAACAGAAAACCAGATGGATTCCTACTGCTACAATACAGACTTAGCAAAGACTTGGTAAATAATTCCAAGGTCAATGTAAAGTAGTGATAATTCTTCAAAGTCCCTGGAAAGATCTGCAATGCTTACCTCAATGACTCTTGTTTCAAAATCTTCATAAGTTTCTGTAGGGAGAAAAACAGGGTGTTACATTTCCTTGTGTTCCTTCTCTATCAGCACACCCTCCTGTAGGTGGTACAAATTAAGAAGGACACAACTTCTATGGAGCTGTAATTTATAAAGCAGTCTCAGCAAGAAGTAGAAATGGTAAGATTAGAATAATTTGAACCAGCAGTGTAAACTGCCTTCTTCCCTAAATAATGTTCTAAAACTCCAAATAAACCTCATATTTCATATATACAGAGCAAAAGCTATAAATCATTAAAATCACCAGATGGGTCACTTCCATTTTGACTAAAGTATTATCCAAAATTTTTCAGAATATTCTGAAGCCTTTATCATATAATTAACAGGGATTCAAAGAGATTTGGGGTTTGGACTAGATGACCTGTAAAAAGCTTCTTCCAACTCAACCTATTCTTTGATTCTATGATTCTGTGGAAATGCAAGCACTTCTGTATCCACACGTCTGTGAAATTCCAGAAAGGGAAGGGGGTTGCATGAAACAAAACAATATATGACCACTTCAAATAACCATAGTCCTTACAAACTCTTGCTTTTCCAACTTACCCCATGAACAAGAGCATTTCAGTATAACACAGAAAACCTTTACTTGGTGTTGTTACAGTGAGATTTTGGAGGAAAGCTTAAAAAAGCCTTTAATGGCGTAGGACTGGGGTCTCAGTCCTTGACCAAACATTGGTTTATTATCTACACAAACCCTCCAAGATGTTTATAAACATGATCATCTTGGCACAGTTTAGAGATCTGTCAGTTCAGAGATCTGTCAGGCTGCACAAAGCAGATTTCTAGCTGACAGTAAGGATATGAATCCCAGCAGGCACTCTCTGATCCCTCTGAAGCTCTTCAGGTTCTGAAGAAATACTGCAAACCTGGGAGAAAAGTAATTTGATTTCTAAGTGGAAAACACTGTTCCTTCTGCACTCCTAGCTAGCACAAGAAGTGACACCAGGGAATCCAGTCATGCCACAGTCTCAGGCCAAAAGGATTCTTTGGGTTTGGCAGTTTCAGGTCTGCTCTTCCTATCACCTTCACATTGCTTTGCATACAGGGATTGTCCCAATTCCCCTGCAAAATCATTAATCCTCTGAATAAAAAGAAAGAAACTGAAAGAACTATGGGGGCCTGAAGATCCCCAACATTTTTAGCAGACTAAAAAGAAACCAGTGCATTCTAACCAGAAACTGCTTTTTCTCAAACTCATTTATAATACAGGCTGACAGCTTCATTCTCCTATTTTGATTGCAGTGCCCTTTCCTCTTTTTGGCAGAACTTGATCTGACTAGAACAGGCTCCACACTGCCAACTTTAATGCAAGTAATCCATATCAGTAGTACCAGCCAAAAGCAAAAATCAAGGAAAACACCAGAAGGTAAAGTTCACAAATGCATAAACACTGTTTACAACAGCTGTCACTTCTTTTAGTGGGATAAACTCAACACAGTCTTGTGTTCAGAGTATGGAATTAAAACCATGGCACTTCTTGACTTGTTCCATGTTCCACCACTGACTTATGAGGAATTTGGAGCAATTAATCTCTCAGATCTCCTATTTTTACATTGACAGATTCAGTGACAGTTGGCCAAGTCCATTGTCCCATCACTGCCTTCCACAGAATATTTGCTTTTAGGGTAACAAAATGAAATGCAACAGTGCTAGAAAATACCACCTGTTTTTCTTAGCTCCTCTTACTATAAAGGAGGAAAGATGTCAATAAGCAGAGTTTCACAATAAAAACTCAGCCCAACAAGAGCTGACAAGTCTTTTTCATGTTTAATTAGTTGAAAAAGATTAGGTTTCTAAATTTTAAAGCTACTGTAGAATCTTTAGTAGTCTGAATAACAGCACTGTAAAAAAGTCACCTCTCTGCTGTACAAGTAAAAGCTCTAGCTTCACTATATTGAACTACTTAGGAAATAAAAAATAACTTTTATAGTTATTATGGTAGTTATTTATTGCAGCTTCTTCTAAAAGCTACATTCAAACTACATAATCTTTAACCCTATTTCATTATTTGAACTAGAATTTCAACAAGATTGATTTATCCCACAGGATCCTTTAAGAAACTATAAAAAAAACATGACTATACTTCATACTCAAGACAATTGATGGTGGACACAGAAGAACATTTCCATCCTTCAAGACTCCTGTAGCAGTCTGACAGAACAGAGTACTCTGTAATGCCACATAAAATCATTCAGTCTGTAATGGAACAGAACAGTCTAACAGCTGCAGGAAATAAAGCAGTGTTTTAACAGATATCACTGGTGTGAGCAGTACCTGCTCTTTGATTTAGCTTGCTTGTGTGTGGGCCTGGAACAAAGTACAAAACCAATTTTCAATCACAGAAAAAGTCTGGGTCTCACTTTCTCCAAGTCTCCCCTCAGAAAGGCGAAGGGAGAGGCAGAAGATAATTGGTTTTCTCACCTCCATTGGGACCAGGGTCAGGAGGATCCAGAATGACACCTCCCCAGCACTTTCCACTCCATCCTCCCTCTCTCTTAATTTTTATTTTCTTTTTCTTCTCAAATGTATCTCTCTGCTGAATGATTTCAGACTGAATTCTCTCTCGTTCTTCTTTTTTTCGTTGGGAAACTTCCTGCACTTTCCCAGTTTGCAGCACAGGAGCATTAAGACCAGGCCAGAGGAAACCAGAACGTCCTTAGAAATAACAGAGAAAAATTATGCTTTGCTCCAAGTGAGAATTGCAACTCTGCACTCAGGAAAAATGCAACAAAATGGAAAATTCTCACATATTTCAAATGCATTCTATGATGCAGAATTTGTAACTGGAAAAGCAAAACCAACATTAAATAATCATATCAAGATTTTTTTGTTTAAATACAAAAATATCTCAAGCAGTTCTGGCATCACAGAAAATAAATTTGTCCACTTATGAAATCAAGAAGCACTGTACACAAAAACATCAAGATGTGTCTTCAGCTTTGTATTTGTGATCTACCTTCACCAATCTCCTGGCCTCTATTGAGATTCTTCCTTAGCTTTTTCTTCTTTTTCTTCCCTCTTCCTTTCTTTACTCCTACGCCAGTCTCTGCCAAAGCTCCTTTCCATAGCTGATCAGCTGTCACTGAAATGAAAAACAAAACTTAAGTTATATTCAAGTACAGCTTACACTGGAAACTGAAGCTGAACAAAAAACAACCCCAAACTTGAAACCTGCTTGATCTTTGCTTTGCTGGAATTTAAACTGTAGCATTGCTGCCTTGCCAAGAAAGTAATTTCCTACTCTGTGCATATGTATTTGGTGCAAAGATGTGTCTCTACTCCTGATTACTGCACTGAGAGAGGCCCAAGGGCATGTTTTTTACAAGGCTTTTCAAAATTGATTTAAAGACAAGTAACCAGTATGGTATTCATTTCCAGGTCATGAAAAGAAAATTATTCATTAGTAACTCAGAGCAGCAATACCTTGCAGTACTTATCCAAGGACATTGATCAGTGACAGTCAACTTAAATCACCCCTAAAAATATCCAGGGGCTACCCTGCTTTAAAAGCCACAAAACACAAAATAACTGGCAAAACATAAACCTGCTGCTCTTCTCAAGTACTGAAAATATAACGTCTCCCATATTGCCTGTGTGAGTGGAAGGGAATGTAAGGAGAAAGGAATACAAAACACTTCAACAGCATCATCACAGAGCTCTGGCTCTGTCAGGCCTCCTCAGGCAATGGCTGTGGCGAGGATCATGCACTGCCTTGGGGCTTCACCCAGCACAGCAGAGCAGGACTTAGGAAACATATTCAGTAATTACCTGCAAACTCCTGCTCACCCAGCTGATGGCAATACAGGACACCACAGCAGCTTAGACAAAAAAAACCCCAACAAAACCCAAACAAAAAACCCAACAAAAGAAAAAATTATACCAAAAAGAAACTGATTCTGTGAAAAGACGCCATAGATAATATTTCACAGAATCAGAGAGGATGGGTCAGGCTGGAAGGGCCCACTGTGGGTCATCTGCTCCAACCTCCCTGCTCAAGCAGGGCCATCCCAGAGCACAGGGCACAGGATGGTGTCCAGGTGGTTCTTGGCTATCCCCAGCGAGGGAGGCTCCACAGCCTCTGGGCAATCTGTCCCAGTGCTCGGGCACTGCACAGGGAAGCTCTTCCTCATGTTCAGGTGGAACTTCCTGAGCCTCAGTTCCTGCCCCATTGTCCCACTGCCTCTGGACAGAGCCTGGTCCATGCTCTGGCCCCTCCCTGCAGGCACTGACAGACATGGATGAGGTTCCTCCCAGTGTCTCTTCTCCAGGCTGAGCAGCCCCAGCTCCCCCAGCCTCTCCTCAGAACTGAGGTGCTCCAGTCCCTTCATCATCTCTGTCCCCCTCTGCTGGACCCTCTCCAGGAGCTCCAGGTCTCCCTTGTCCTGAGGATGCCAGAACTGGACCCAGCACTCCAGACTGGCCTCCCCAGGGCTGAGCAGAGGGGCAGGATCACCTCCCTGCCCTGCTGCCAGTGCAGTTCCTGATGCAGCCCAGGGTCCCCTTGGCCTTCTTGTCCCCAGGGCAGGGCTGGCCCATGGACAGCTCCTTGTCCAGCAGCACCCCCAGGTCCTTCTGTGCAGAGCTGCTGCCCAGCAGGGCACCCCAGCCTGTGCTGGTGCCTGGGGCTGTTCCTGCCCAGCTGCAGGACCCTGCACTGGCCCCTGTGGAATTCCAGGAGGTTCTTCCCTGCCCATCTCTCCAGCCAGAATGCAGCAGCATCACCAAGGTTCTGTTTGCAGACCAATGCTATTATGTGCTTGACCCAGGGGCAGTGTAAATCTTGTCTTCTCTGATTACAAACTGATTTTATTTATTTAAAGCAGACAAAAAAGCTCAGTAAAAACTTTCAACCAGGGGAATTAAAATAACCATAAAATCGCTACCACTTCCCACCAGCAATTAATTATTTTCAGAATGATGTGGTTGAGAGATCCTGCCCCACAGACTGGAAAATGCTTTGGAACTGGGCAAGCTCTGCCATGCTGACAACACAGTGAGATGCCCAGAGATGCCACTGAGTGCCCAGGTTTATTTTTGTACTAAGTTTGCTTAAGGTGTCAAGGTGGTTCTTCCAAAAGTTTGACACACACCTATTCACTCAAATATCTTTTTCCAAGTAGGAAGCATAACTGATTCCTTTTTGAGAATCCTGAATCCAGCAATCAAAGCTCAGTACACAAGGAAGGACACACGACTCTGCAAGTCCAGGGAGCTACAAAATAATATTACCTCAAGACAGCCAAGAGCAGGGTGGCTTCCACATACCCAAAAAACATGGGCTATGAACAGCTCAACAAGGCAAAAGATGTAACAGGGATTTTGGCTCTACTGCAGACAAGTGGAAATCTGTGTATTACAGACCAGCACAAATGCCCATGGATAACAGCAAAGTTTATCCCACTTCTTATATGCTCTGAGGCAAGAATTGAAAAGCCTCCTGGGTAGGTTTTAGTCCCTGTAAAATACAAGTTTTTGTCTGAAATTACATGCTCTTTTCTAGACATTCAAGTGAACCCCAATGTCCAGAGGTTTGGAAGTTAAAAAAAATCCCACAAACAGCAGCTGCATCAAATGTCTTAAAACCAGGGTCTGAACTGTCAGCCACTAAAAACCTTCCAGCTGATTACAACACACCAATGCACGTAGCTGTGAGCTAAGTGTGTGGGGGAAACACAAGAAAAAAACCCACCAAAACCAACAAAAACTTATATAAAAATGCATTACCACCGTAGTGCAAATTTTTTTTTGGGGGAAAAAAAAGCAAAGTAAGTAGGTAATGTGTTTTTCAGTAAATTCATGCTAAGTTAACTATGGGGCTGTTCCATTAGGTGGAATGCTGATCATCAATCCTGTTAAGCTTCTTAGCTGATTCAGAAAACACTGTGTAACTAGCAATTCTTTTTTAAAAATGATAATCCTGCTAGCCTGGAAACATGGAATCACAATAAAGGTACTTACATTTTTCTTTGCAAGGCTATTTTTAAGCTGGAACAGTCCCTCAATCTGCAGTTTGGGTGACCCTACAAAGGGTCAAACAGCTACAAAAGAGGCTGCAGAGGGGCAGCAACAAGCAGCTAAGAGAAAAGAGCAGTTCTGGAGCTGGTAATATATGCCAAAAAAATCCTGCTTTTTGAGCTGCACTCCAAATATACATACAATCAGATCACTTTAATTCCAATAGAGGGAAGTAGCAAAGGTCACAGAGTAAGGACATTGTGTTGCACCAGAGGAGAGCATTCAATGTCAACACATCCATGAAGAACAGGTCAGGCCAAGTCAAGCTTTGGCCTCAAGCACTGCACAAATCCTGACAAAATTAGAACCAGATGAAAACATCACATTTGGTCCCAAAGTGCAGTTCATCTCATCAGTCTATAATAATACCATCATGTGTTTGGAAAGCAGCTGCATTTAATGAAACACATCAGAAGCCTGCAGGCTGCAGAGTTCTTTATAGGATGGAGGTATCACGCTGATTTTAAGACAAAGTGACAAGAATGGGATGTGAAAGGGATAGGCTGTCATCAGGAGGATTGCAGTGGTGGGGACATTGCTTGTGACAGACCGACAACACACCACTGGAGAAAATAAAAATCTGTGTGTAAGAAAGGTCAATCTGACTTGGCAGCAAAGCACCAAGGTGATTAGTGAGCACACACACAGGCAGAAGGAGTGGATGATTTGGAGGAAATAACTGCAGACAGACAGCAGGACCAGTGCACTGCCTTCACACTTGTGGAGATGCTCTGGAATGAAGACACTGCAGCAGATATGCAGTGTCTTTGAGATTTATGGGCTTATTTTATTTTGCCTTTGTGAAAGAGGATGTTGCATGCATTCCTCAAGAGCTAAAATAAAACCAGTCATAAAAGCCACTACACATTTTTAGTCAGTCACCCAAAAGCACAGAGCTACTGAGTGGGGGGAAAAAGTGTAATCTATAAGATTTTATTTTATAGACTAGAAAAAGATCCACTACTGAACGCAGCTGAAAGCATGCTTCCTGCAAGCTGATCACTAAGAACAGTCAGTCTGTGTGACATCACTCCATTTTGCTTAATCTACACAAAAGGTATTTCTAATACTCTGGAAAGGATTTGGGTTTTGTCTTTTTATATTATCCCTGAATAGCTGGAATGAGACAGGTAATTATCAGATTAATATTTGGCCACACCTCAGTAAACCAAAAGTACTGAAAGACTCGCTGTAAGCCCCATCAGAAACCAGTATCCTAGATACTCATTAACTGAGATTAAAATCAGATTTCTTTGTCTCCTGGAAGATGAGTTCACAGCTTGCTGAGCACACAAAGAAAGACAAAGAGCAGTAAACTGGAAAACTGAAGGGAATAAAAGGAGAAGAAAGAATCAATTTTGTAAAACAGCTACGTAGGCTCACTTCTTTCCAACACAAGTAATCTTTCCCTAAGGTTTTTGGTGACAAATAGCTTGTGGCAGCACAGCAGCAGAGATAGAAAGACATTAATATTGACATAATAAAAAGAGTAAAGACCTTGTTATAATAATCATACTTCTACTTACATTAAACAGTGCCTCAGTGCACTGCTGTCCACTAACACCATTACATTTGTGCAGCTGTACTACCTAAGGAGCTCAGTAAGGTCTTTTCCACCACTTATATTCTCTTCCAAGTTTCAGCCTGGAATACATACTTTTATTAACAGATGAAATCTTAGAAAACACCAATTGCCACCATCTCCAAACAAAAACAGGATTTAGAAAAAAATGCTTCATGCATATGAATTGTGAGCAAGCAGAGAACGCGCTGCTACAGATTTAATGATAAATTACAGTCTATACACAGCTGCTTAATGACCACAGTGAGACATTTCTTCTTGGATGCAGGCCTTTAACTTCATTAATTTGCCCCTTTTACTTAATCCAGAAGTTTAACACACTTATCTGGAACCTGGAGACCCACACACTTCCTGATTTGAAGGACTTCAGCCTTGGTCTCCCATTTTCTGCAGGAATGTACATCTCTCTGTTGCTCTACAAACACCATTCCAAAAAACAACTTTCTGCTTTCAGCTCCCTTTCCACGTGTACTGCAAAGATTCCTAGGACAGAGGCTGGCACAGAGCAGGCTACATCAACCACTCTAACCAGGATTTGGCAAAGAACTGCAATTTAATTAGCTTAGGTTAGGAAAACGAGTGATCCAAAAATCTAAGCTTATGATGTCATATTCTCTCTCCAGCATCTTACAAAATGTGCCTGACAACAATATCCTTAACTACAAAGCATTTAGGATAAAGCTGCTAGGAAAAAACATACACAGAGCAGCTGTCTTAAGAGCAAAACCTACAACACAATGCAGTGGCTGAACATGACTCAAATAATTTAGATGTCATTTCCAATTGCATGTATTAACATTCAACTTCAAGCTCAATTCTTATGAGTGGCTGCAGTCATTCTCACAATTACATTAAAACCTACTTCCAAAACAACAGCAGTGAACCATCCAAAACAAAGATGGAGTTTGACTTTATACACCCTAATCATCTTCAGCTGAACTCATACACTGCTCAAAACCTGTCAACTCAGTTCACACCATCTGTTATTCCTGAGGAGTTATGTTTCTAATGAATCTTCCTCTTAGCTTTAAACATGAAGTCTTTCATTCCAAGACCTACTCAGGCTTTGTAAAGTTACTTATGGAAAATGCTTAACTCCTCTAGGTTGAATCCTCTCTTCCATGATTCAAAAGGGAATATTCTGCAGATGAAAATACAAAGAGATTTATTAATGAGAGAAAAATGGAACAATGGCATTCTAATACCAGAGGGATCACTTTTAACATGTGAGATTCTACAGCAGACTCATCAACATCAGTGTGCCCATCCCAAATGAGAACTGCTCTTGCCACTTGACCTCTGCAATGCCACTGTCAGCCATCATATGACATCAGTTTCTTATTTTCTGTATAACCCATGAGCAGAAAAGCATGGATCTATATGATCAATAAAAAATGAGATATAGTGCCAGATTATTCTCAATTAAGTCACCACACTCAAAACATTGCTTTCTTCAAAGAAAAAGACCCTTTCTCAAAAGTGACCTCTCAGTCTTGTTAAATGGCAGCATATGATGGATATCTGATACTGAGTTCTGCTGGAAGATAATGAGGAGACAAAAATCTCCCCCTCCCTGGTGAGGCCATTAAAAACCAGGGCTGCTTAAGCAAAATACATTCTCCTCTTTGCCATTCTGCCTCCAGCCCCTGCAGATGTCATCTTCTGAGGGCATCATCTGTGAGCTCTCCAGGGCTTTCCACAAAGCTGGGAAGCCCTGAGGACTGTGAAGTGTTCAGTCTGGACAGCAATGCTGAGTCCCACAGCATTAACTGGTGCAGCATCATCCAGCTGCCAGAATCTGGGCACTGGAAATGTCTCACCAGGACAAGGGCTACAGCAACACCACAAAAATCAACATGAGGCCACACAAGGAATGACTACCATGGGACAGATATAAAAATGGTTTTAGATAAAAGTTAACAGGTTAAAAGTAAGAACTGCACATACTGGGTATGTTTCCACTGAAAACTTAAGCTCAGTTCTGCTTCTCACTCCTAGAGGGATTTCCACAACAGTGAAACAGGGAAAAAACCCTCATCTGCTACCAAACTTTCTCTGTTTGATTTTATTAATACAAGTCTGAAGCTCTTGGGGCTACCTATTTATTCATAGTAATTTAATAACATTGTTAAAAAATGCAAAAGCTCCAATTATGTGGATTGCATGAAAATTTTGGTTTAGGTGGGTCTGCAAATTTGTTGACACAAAAAGACATCTATAGTCTAATTATTTTCCCCCCAAGATAGAATGGGAAAGTTTCCTCAAAATCCAGAAACAAAACTTGCATCCTGATAGTACAACAAAACCTGGAAAATATTCTAAAAGATGCATTCACAGTGCTACACTGACACAGGGAATAACTCCACTTAACTGCAAGCCCTGAGCACACTTCCACAGTGCACTCAGATTAGAGTTTCACATTTTCTAAAACTGGCAATTTGTCACAATGTCAGCAGAAGCTGCAGACGTGGGATTGTCAGGTTGATTGTCAGTCTCAATTCAAACCCTGAAGAAATCCAGCTACAATTCCAGCAACTGAGAAACTGTATTTTTTTTCTTTATAACATTTTATGAAAAACAAGGACCTTAAATGTGGTTAGTATATGTTGCTGTAAATGCTACTACCTTTTGAAGGTTGCTTTGATATTAAAGTTTTAGTTTTTTATTTTTAGTAACTATCATGTCTCAGTGTCACCAGATGGATATGGAGAAGAGAAATTTCAGTGAGGTTTCTGCAAACTAAACACCTTTGGTTTAGTTCAGTTCCTCAAAACAAAATGAAAATCGGGTTAAATGCCTTTGAAAAGTAATATCATAAAACCATCAAAATAAATACTGTAAAAATAACCCAATCAAATCAAAACCCAATAGAAGAATTGTACCTCTCCAGGTGCAATTAACTATAAGGCATTCAGTCCCCTTTCTTTTGACTAAAAGCAAATAACTAACTGTTTTTCAACATACAGGCAACTCTCTTGTAAAAGGAAAAAGCAATTAAAAAAAAGCAGTGGTAGAGATGTAACTCTTTACATCCTTAATGCTGAAACATCAAAACTCTTCTTATGGTACCACTGATAATGACAAGAGGCAGCTCTGTAATTATTTATCTGGAATGCTCATATTTCAAGAAAAATTCTTTGTAAATTGAAAAAGTAAGTATTTTTAAATTCTGATCATGGAGTTAGACATGGCTGTCAAAATGAACAACTTATCCCAAAGAAAACTCACATAAGACTACAAAAACATAGCACAAAATGTAATTAAGGAGCAGCCTCAAGGAGCAGTGGAAGGTGTAAGAAAGGTCAGAGAAGTGCCTCTGGAACAAGGTGCTCTTTAAGGTCCTTCCTACCCAAACCATGACTGGCTCCCAAGGGTAAATAATGGAATCACCTGTGAGTTGGACAGTCTAATTTTCATATAGTCCCAGTACCAAACAAAAGCTCTTTATTTCACATGCACTTGGATACATAACAGATGTTATGAAAATCATGTTTCTCAGATGTTGAGAAAATCATGCTGCTTTGGATTCCTGGGGTCAAAGAAAATTGGAGACAGCCAAACCAGTAAATGAAAACTGAACTCCTTCCCATGGTCAGGAGGGTGGAAAGGGGAAAGAATAAGGTTGGAATAAGAAGATAATTTTACATGATTTCATTAAAAAATCACTGAAATATGTCACAGGACAGGAATAAATCCCTGTGTATGTTTTTGTGTCAGAGTTGAAGGAGAGAGCTACCTGGGTAAGGATCAGAGACAAATGCCAAGGGTAATTGCAATTCCTCCTATTTAAATGAATTCCTTCTCTTTAAACCAGTCAAACCATTAAAAATAATAGTTATGTTGAAGGTACAGATGACCCTACCAACAAGAGCATGGTGATATTGCCCAAGGAATGATGGAAGATCATTAAGCATTCACTAAGGAGAGAGACAAATCCAGTCACCCTTCCCAGGCACAAAGCTCTGTCATTTGGCTGACATTTCACTTGACAGCTACTCCACATAAAATGGTCATGTCTGCATTTTAAATGTTGCCACTTCTGAAGGAACTGCACTGCTAAGGATTTGAGTGATTTATACTGTTTGTATCCACTTCATTTGAATTGTGAAGATTCTGCTTTTTACTTCTGTAAGAGAAAGTGTTCTTAGATTAACTGTACTTTGAAATACAAAACCCTGAGTCTTCTGAATCTCATGGCTACTGTCTCTGCTTCATACATAAAAGAGGTACACTTTCATTTTTCCAGGTAGCTACATCTCATTAAATAAGCCAATAGTTTTAGGTAGTTTGCCTAAATATATCAAATTTTACTAAACAACATGGATGCCATCACAGCAAATATTTGTAATTCAGTCATTTAACCAGACATCTGGAAAAGCTCCTGGTAAAACAGAGCTCATCCAGAGCTTGTGAGTATGAATACAAGTCTAATTAAGGAAATAATCGAACCTACAAATCCTAATCATGCTGCAATCATGTGGTGCTACATGTTTAATTTAAGATAAACAAAATAACAACAGGGTGGCTTCTTACATATTCTCATCTTGTTGCTGCTTGTCTGAATGAGTTCTCCCTGCAGGTGGCAACCTTAGAAAGCCTTTTCCATGCAGAGCCTGCAGCTCACACTGCAGCCTTGCCAAAGCCTTCGGAGACCTCTCCACCCTCAATTACTTGGAATCTGCCAATGGTCAAAATTTACTGGATAAGATGAGCAGCAAGCTCAGCCTGACTGGTTAACCCCTTCTCTTGAGCAGATGTAAAGAAAGCAAATGCAGTATTCTGCACCCAGGTGTTGAGAATGGGAAGAGACCACCAAGAGAGGCTGATTCTGCAGAGCTCTTAAATTCTATGGATCAGAAACAATCAAATTTTGACTCCCTAATTGCTGCAGTTATCTCTGCCAGAGACTGTGTCCTTACCATTTCTTCTCTTCCCCTGTGGGACAGGATAAAGGAGCACAAAGCAGGTGAAAAAGGCCCCCAGGTACCTCAGCTCACAGCCCTGAGTGTGAATTTAAACAGCCATCACTCCTCAGCTATGGCAAGCATTCCTTTCAGGGCTGAGGAAAACACTGCTCCAGAGCAGACAATCTGCAGGGTTGTTATCCTTGCAGCAATTTCACCTTTGAGGCAGCACAGCTTGAACAGCAGGCCTTGCCTGTGGCTCAAAATTAATTTAGGAGATAAACACACAATTTATACTCTGAATAAAGGCCTAGGAAACAGAGGCTTCCTCCTCCCATCCAATGACACACATTAGATGGAGTCACTGTGACACAAAGCAAACCCTTGTTCGCTATTAAAAGATGATAAATTGATTTTGTGCACACACTTCTGTCAACACCTGCAGCTGCCACTGTAATCTCAGAAGACACAAAAAAGTCAGCATACACAGATTTTCATGTCTCTCCAAGGCAGTGTTTTCTTTCCCTCTCCTGATGGTTACAGTTAATAATTTTTATCCACCTCAGGACTTACAGGTATTGAAGAAGCTGCTTTTCCTGCAGTGCTCCAGTGTCCCAGTCCAAGGGGCAGAGAGGGAGCACCGTGTCTGGAGAGCCCATGCCAGGCTGGAGTAGGAGCTGCAACTCCCTCCCACTGGCACAGGAGCAAACCCTGGGAACAGAGACAGACAGGTGTTTATAGACAGCACATTTCCTTCCTTAAAGCTGTGGTTTCTGCAAATATAGGCATGGGAAGAGAAGCCAGTGATTTTCAAAGGGAATCAGACTTGAACCTTTTGTCTTGAAGTGCAAAGCAGAATGTGGGAGGGAAAACATTGCAACAGAAAATGTCACAAAGAGAAGAAGGCACTCTATCTTGCTGATAGAGTGATTTTAATGAATTATTAAGAAGTAGTTGCAGCCTTTTATTTTTCCTGGTTAACCTGCAATAAATTATTGGGGTTTTTTAAGGATATTCTTCTGACTAGACTGTGGAAATGTTTTCCTTCACTAAGGAAAAACCACCAGCCTGTTTTTAAGCCCTTCTTAAAGTTCAGGCTCCAATCAGAGTTTGGCACCACTTCATTACAGATTGCCCTGAGGATGAAAAGAGACCTGAAATTCATTAACTGCTTAGATTTGGCTGAAGAAAAGAAAGGCAAGAAAGTTTTCAGAAGACTGTGGAACATAAAGATGCGTTTTCCCTTCCTTCTATGTATACTTTAAAAAATAATACATTTGAGTTTCAAAAAGTGACTGCAGAGGATCCATGTGCCCATGGATGGGGGTGTGCCCATGGATGTCTGGATGTGCCCATGGATGGGGGTGTGCCCATGGAGAGACGTCCGTGTGTGCCCATGGATGTTTGTGTGTGCCCACAGACAGATGTCTGTGTGTGCCCACGGATGCCTGGCTGTGCCCATGGATGTCTGGATGTGCCCATGGAGAGATGTCCGTGTGTGCCCACGGACAGATGTCTGTGTGTGCCCACGGATGCCTGGATGTGCCCATGGATGGGGGTGTGCCCATGGATGCCTGGATTTGCCCATGGATGCCCAGATGTGCCCATGGATGCCCAGATGTGCCCATGGACGGATGTCCGTGTGTGCCCACTGAGCGCGCTCCCCTCGCCCTGCGGGGATTCCCCCCGCCTCTCTGCCCGTGCCGGTGGCCGCTGCCCTCCCCGCGGAGGCTGTCCCGTCTCCCCGCTGCCCCATCACCTCTCCAGGCCGCCCGGAGGGCGCCGCGGGCACACGCCCGCCCGGCCGCCACCACCACCGCCGCCATGCCGGGCCCGCGCCCCCTCCCGGCCGCCGTAGTGAGGTGCCCCGCGCGGTGCCTGATGACAAAGCGCAGGGAACGAGAGCGGCTGGGGAAAAAGCGGGCGGAAAGCGAAGGGCAGCGGCTGCCGCTCAGCTGGAGCCTTTGCTGCCGCTGTAGTGACGCCTCTGCTGACACTGTCCCTGCACCGTTAACAATCCCGCAGGCAGGCGGGCGCTGAACAGCCGCAAAGGGAAAGGGCCTGGCAGGTCCCTAGTGCCGCCATGGCGGGGCCCGGCCGTGCAGGCGGAGCCCGCTCCGGGTTTGTGTTCTGTGGGCACTGAGGCTTCTTTTGGAAGCGATTCTTGTTAGGTGCTTCTGTTCCAGCTCCGCTGGTGCCTCATCGTTCGAACTGCACCTTTAAAGTTGTTAATGCTTCGTTCCTCGGTACTCAGAATAAATACTGGCATGAGGGAGGCGTTCGGGGCTTTGCTCCCATTGCAGTGCTTCTGTTGGCCACCAACATCGCTTGGCGAGCCAATAAATACACACTCCATAGAGACATCCATTATTTATTTCAGAGTGTCACAAACCTGGGTGCTCGGTGATACTCCAAAAATCAAGGAATGAATGCTCACTGGCTACAAGTTACACAGTTCTGTTGTTAATTAGTATTCTCTGTTGTTTCATGACTCTCACTTCTCAGCTGATTAGTCTGCATGCTCAGGCTTTCTCTTGCTCTGAGGTGGGCTCAGCTGGTGGCTGATGTGGAAACCCAGAGCACCGGGAATATTCCTCTGTCTGCTCTGGGGTGCCCTGACCGCCAGGGCAGCACTGACTTTGACCCTCATCCATGGAGAAAGTTTCCGGACTTCAGGATAGACTGGAATCCACGAAAGTGTGAAATAGATTATAGAGGGTAGTGTAGGTGTATCACTCAGTGAGAAATTTGGGGTTTGGGATTTTTAGTGTGTTGTGGGTGGAAGCAAGATGGAGGGCACAGGGTGTCGTCCTGGATTTCTTCTTCATGCTTCTTCTTCCTTCTTCATGGGTTTGGGTGGCATTTTGTAACTGGGCAGAAAATTCCCCATTGGGGGCTCTTTGGGGTCAGTTATTGGGTTACAAGGGAAAATAATCTAGGTGTCAGTTCTTAATTGGATAGTTGAGTCTTAAAAGACCTTGTAACAAGAGATTGTTGGCCATTTTGTGCCTTCTAATGAAAAGCTGCCAGACTCACAGTAGTGAGACTGTTTTACTGATAAAAATAATAAACACCTGAGTCGAAACATGAATTACCGTCTCCAGTGCCTTCAATCCAGACCCAGAGAAACCCATGGTTGTGATCTGTCCCTGCTGGAATTACCTTTTACCCAGGCAGACCTGATTCAGCACGGTCCCTGAGTTGTCTTTATTGGTTTCTTCCTTATCTTGGGAGTTCTGCTAAATGTCCTTGGGGCCCATAAATTCTGCATTCTTTGTGTCCACTCTCTGTGGTACATTCTTCTTCCCAAGCCTGGTTAACAGAAATAAAAACTGTGAAAAACTTTGCCAATCTCTTGTTTTTAAAATTTTAAAAGTTTAATAGCAATAAAATGGTTATAAAAATAGCAATATAATTAGAGTAATAAAAATTTTGGACAGTTTGGATTAGGACAACATGAGACAATAGAAACAAAGAATTACAGACGTCCGGGTACCTCTTTCTGGGCAAAATAAGCCCAAAAAAGGACACACGTTAACAGAGGATTAACCCTTAAAAACAACAGCCTGTTGCATATTCATACACCTCATACATGATGCATAAATTCCATTCAAACACAGGATTCTGCCTGGTCAGTGTCAGCTTCTTCCTCTGAATCCTGACGGCATCTTCAGGACTGAGCTGAACGGGGCAGGAAGAAGTTCATTTCTTCTGATAATGGGGCAATAAATTCTCTTTCTCTGAAAGAGTTAGGTGTCCTGTGGCTGATATCTGGTGCAAGTCCTCTCTTAAAAAAAAATATCTTACATAGCATCGTTTCTATTTTAACCTTATGTTATAACCTAAAACTATATTTAACACACTACTTAAGAGAATTAATACAGCATTTCTTTCTAACATAACACATATAATATTCATTTTAATATTTGTGAAAAGCCAATCATAAAATACACATTTTTCACAAATAGTTATATAATTAGAGTAATAAAAATTTGAACAGTTTGGATTAGGACAATATAAGACAATATTAGGGATGTCTGGGTACCTTTTTCTGAGCAGCATGAGCCTGAAAAAGGACACACGTTAACAGAGGATTAACCCTTAAAAGCAATAGCCTGTTGCATATTCATGCGCCTCATACATGATGCATAAATTCCATTCAAACACAGGATTCTGTCTGGTCATTGTCAACTTCTTCTTCTTAATCCTAACGGCGTCATCCTAGCTAAGCAAGGCAGGAAGAAGTTCATTTCTTCTAATAATGAGGCGATAAATTCTCTTTGAAAGATTCAGGTGTCCTGTGGCTGCTACCTAGTGCAAGCCCTCTCCTCTCTTTAAAAAAATATCTTACATGGCATAGTTTCTATTTTAACATTATGTTATAACCTAAAATATATTTAACACACTACTTAAAAAATTAATACAGCATAACTTTCTAACATAACACATAAAATATTCATTTTAATATTTGTGAAAAGCCAATCATAAAATACACATTTTTCACAAAACTATATCTTTATAACAAAGTTACTTTAACACTACACATATAAAATCCATTTTAATATCTGCAAAAAGCTAATATTATAATAGGGATTTATAACAAGCTGTGAAGAGTGCTGAGGTCACTGGTCTGAGCCTCCTTTTCTCCAGGTTAAACCCCCCCAGTTGCTCCTCACAGGACTTGTGCTCTAGCCCTTTCAGCAGCTCCATTGTCCTTCTCTGGAGTCTTTCCAGCCCCTCCATATCCATCCTGAATTGGAGGGCCCAGAACTGGACACAGCACTCCAGGTGTGACCTCAGTGCCCAGTACAGGGGACAATCCCTGCCCTGCTCCTGCTGGCCAGGGACACTATTCCAGACACTATTCCAGATCCAGGCCAGGTGCCATTGGCCTTCCTGGCCCATGCTCAATCTGCTGTCACCCGTGGGAAATGAATTTGTAGAGAGTTTTTCAAGTCTGCTAGAAGGTTTATATGGTATGGATTTGTATGTAAATTCTGAGATCAGAAAAATTGATTTAGAAGTGTTATTGAATAGGGTAGATATGGTTGAGAGAAAAATAGAAATAATGTTTAAAGGATGGTTTTATAAATAAGATGAGTAATTTTGTGAAGAGTAATTTTAGATGATTAGCTTTAAAGTATTTATAGTATAGTGCAGTAAAAGTTGATAAGCTACAAAATGTTTATTATGTATTGTAATTAGGAAATTGTTGGTTTTTGATTGTAATGGTATGAATTATAATATTTGTATTATTTTTTATATGAGATTGAAAATGGAATAAAAGTTTTTAAAATGTTTTTTAGTTTAGATACTGTCTTGAGTTATCTGTGTAGTGTAAAATTTTCGATTGTGGGTGTTTTTGTTGGGTTGGAGATAAGGTTTTTGTCATGAAATATTGATAAATAGTTGGTGAGGTGTCCATCCTGAATGGAGGGCCCAGAACTGGAGGTGTGACCTCAGTGCTCAGTACAGGGGACAATCCCTGCCCTGCTCCTGCTGGCCACATTATTCCAGATCCAGGCCAGGTGCCATTGACCTTCCTGGCCCCCTGGGCACACCTGGCTCACATTCAGTTCTGCCATCCAACACCCCCAGCTCCACTTTCCTGGGCCCCTTCCCAGCCACTCTACCCCAGCCTGTGCTGCTGCAGGAGCTGGCACTTGGCCATGTTGAACTTCCTCAATTGGCCTCAGCCCATGGATCCAGCCTGCCCAGGTCCCTCTGCAGAGCCTTTCTGCCCTCCAGCTACCAACACTGCCACCAAACTGGGTGTCATCTACACATTTACTGAGGCTGCTCTCAGTACCCTCATACAGATCATTGATAAAAGATATTAAACAGGACTGGGCCCAATACTGAGCCCTGGGGACACCTCTGGTGACCAGACACATTCTGGGGGCAGAATTCCCCATTCCCCACCACACCTGGGCCCAGCCATCCAGGAAGTTCTTCCCCCAGCAAAGAGAGCCCCTGCCCAGCCTGTGGGCTGCAGCTTTTCCCAGAGAATGCTGTGGGAGGTGGTGTCAAAGGCTTTGCTGAAGTCCAGCTGGACACATCCACAGCTTTTCCCTTTTTCCCACCCACTAGTTAGGTCATTTGGTCATGAAAGGGGATCAGGCTGGTCAGGCAGGACCTGCCTTTCCTAAAACCCATCCTGGCTGTCCTTGATCCCCTGGCTGAAGATATGTTCCATTGCCTTCCCAGGCACTGAGGTCAGGCTGACAGGCCTGGAGTTCCCCAGATCCTCCTTCCAACCCTTCCTGTGGATGGGTGTCACCCTGACCAGCCTCCAGTCACCTGGGACCTCCGTGGTCAGCCAGCACTGATGGTCAATGGTGGGGAGTGCCTTGGGGAGCCCTTCCAGCAGCTCCCTCAGGGCCCTGGGATGGATCTCATCCAGTCCCATAGACTTGTAAGAGTCCAAAAGTGCTTTGGGAGCTCCTCAGGACCCTAAAGCCCCTCACAGCAAGGGTGAGAAGGTGGCCTGGCAGTTCAGCTGCACACACCTTGTCCCTTTGTGTGCAGTCCCCTTGGGGTGGGATCTGTCTCTGCACAGTGCCTGCCACTGTGGCTGTGGGCCATTGTCCTGCCAAGAGTGAGAAGGCAGAATGCTGGGGAATGAATTCTTATTCTTTCAGAACATTTTTCTGAAGGGAAAATGTTTCTGGAGAGGCTTCACAGCAGCTTTTTTTTCCCTTGTTATTCTCTCCATTCTGTGCAGCAAAGGCAGTGGAGTTGTTGGTCTGAACAGCACCTTCCACAATACAGGCATGTCTGTACACTGCATCACCAATCTGCTCCCTGGTTTCAGAATGAAAGACTACAGGAATAACAAACTGCTTCACTGGCATCAATGAGCAGAAGCACACAGCCTACAGTGTCCTCAGTATTTGTCATACATTCAACATGCAACACAATGATTGCTTTGTACCTTATGGGACAAAAATACACCCAGAAGCTGTAAAGAAGAATTTCCTGTAGTGTTCTGGCAGATTAGCTGCTGGCAGAAAATTGATGCAAGACATAATCTTTTAAACAGGATTTTTATCTTATCTTCTGGCACTTAAAATATGCCCAATCTCACAGTGTTAAGATATCACATGTGCCAGGACATGACCCTGCAGTGTCACCCTGGATAAAACCAATTAGTCCCTCATAAATTCCTGCAGATATGTTCACTGAGCTCTTTATTTCCAGTTCTTCCTTTTGGAAGTAATTGTGTCATGTAGAGAATTAAACCCTCTTTTATATTTATGCACTGGGTGATGTAATGGAAATGCCACTTTCTGTGCATCATTTACCAAAGAGAAGGAATTTGCCTTGTACAAATTTGTTACCCAGGCAGTGAAATGGCTCTTTAGTCACTGTACCTTGTTACACTGGGACAGCTGCTCGGTGCCAGCAGTGTGAGCAGGGCTGAGTTTTCTTGTCTTGTGCCAGTAGGAATTGCTTTATGCACTAACCAGCCTCTCAGAATGCTGCATAGAATAAAAAAGATGGAGAAAAAGTAAAATACAGTCCTGAAAGCCAGACCCTGCAGTCCAGCTTAAAGATTAAACTCAAAGAGAATGAATTTCCTCCTTCTTGAGAGTTACTACACTGATTTTCTTCCCACCCCCTCTAAAAAATGGAGCTACATTTTAAGGAAAGACTTTCTAAAAGGGTCTAAACCATCTTGGACCAAAAGCTGCATTTAGTATCCCACTGTGTTCCTGTGAGACACATATCAGGTCTGCCCTGCACTGGAATACTTTCAGCAAAGTGATGTTAACAGCTATTTCTTTGCTGTCTTAGGGCACAGAAAACAATTCCATCATATCTGATAACTGATTTGGATCAGGATTAGTCATTGATTTGTGAAGGGTGCTGCTGCCACCGGGAGGGGCACAATGCAGGCTGATAATGGCCATAGCAGGGCAGGCTTCCTGCTCCAACAAAGAGGAATTATGCACTCTAATAATGCCAGCAGACAAAAATTCCAGAGGAGATGTGATTTTGATTAGGGTTTTCCCCGTCTTTGAATAATAGCCAAGTCTCAATCTAGTTAATTTGTATCTGCAAGACTGATAATTTTAAACAACTGATAACATAAAGCCCTGGGGCTTTTTTTTTTTTTTTTTTGCCTGGTTCATTGCTTGTCAGTCTCTGTTTTAAAGTCACTCCCCAGTGCATATTTTCCCATTGTAAAAGCAGTATCAAACAAATACCTCACACTGCTTTGGCTCCTCCTTGGTAGGAACTTCAGATATGCAGGGAGAAAGCAGAATAGATTCTCCATGGAAACCTGGAGTTTGCTTTTGTACATCTTGGGGGCTGATGGCTGAATCCTGTTTCAATGAGGTGTCATGAAAGATGCCAGACCAAGGCCATCAACAGCAGCCATGAGGCCATGAGGGTGCACCTTGCCAGAGTGCAGATGCCTTTAGTACCAAAGTGGTTTTAGGGTTTCTGCCAAAACCCTGTTTCTCCTCAGCCAGGCAGCAGTGACTGACACACCATCTCCTAGGTGGTCATTCCTTTGTTTGGTGGCAGCAAAATCAAAATTCCCTTTGCAAATGCTACCCCTGCAGTTCCTGCCTGTTTTTGTCATGGTTTAACCCCAGCCAGCAAGAGCTGCTACAAGATCTCTGAGACCAAAGACCAGATCAGGAGAATGGCAAAGCCAATACAAATCTCTGCTAATTTAGAGGTGCTGTACAACTGCTGAGAGCAGGCACCTTTCAGTAATTTGAAATCTTCAGGGGGGTTGATTTGGGGTCAGAAACATTCCTGCCCTGGTCAGTATGCTTTCTCCTCCTCTCTGTCTCTCCCCCTCTTTTTTTCAGTCCATTTGTCTCACATTTGTCTGATCACTTATTTTTTTCAGGAGTTCCAGGTACTTGACTTTTCTTATTAATTGGGCATAAGCATCAGTTTTATGGAGGTGGTGGTGACATGTGAATCCCAGGTGCTTTCATTATCAGGGATATCTACGACAGAGTTGCAGCAGCTGTAGTGATGCTGCACCCAACAGCACTGTGTGATGTGGCATCAGGTGAAACCCTTGCTGCCTCTTCCCAATAAAAAATGATACAAAAAGTTATATCAATGCTCATATCTAAAGCACTTGCTGGTTGCTCTGCCTGGCTACTCCTTCACTTTTGATACACAGCTGGTCAGCTTGGGCCTTGCAACTGCTGCTTGTGCTGGGAGTCACACGGGAAAATCAGTCACTCATAACAGTTACCCTGTTTTGAAGGCTGTGCAGTCAGAAAAATAGTCAATCAGTTATACAGACCAATAAACAAAGCAGGATCTGGCAGGCCCAGAGGCTCCTCAAAGATACCTCCATCCAGGATAACATTCATCTCAGCCCTGCCTGGCCACACATTTCCTCTGAGGTGTGAATATGATTGTTACCTGGCACCAAATGCATTGTACTTGGATTCTGTATGGCAGCAGCCAGACACTCAGCAGTAGTAAAAAAAGCAACTGATCTGCTCTTCACATTATTTGTGTGCTCTCCATCCCATTGCTGGCAGGAACAATCCATACTCCACCTGTCTCACACACATGATTTGCTGAGCAGAAGGCTGCTGTCCCCAAAAAGCAGCTGCTGGCACTCAGGTGTACAGTGGGCACATCCAAGAGCTCTGGCTGAGCTCTGCACTGGCAGCAGAGCTGGGACACACAGACACTGGAGTGACAGTGACAGCACACCTGGCCCATCCAGGCTCTCTGTACAAGTCTTCTTGTCACTATTGTGCTGGCATGAGCAGATCCCAAGAACAGGGAATCAGAGGGGTCTGACACACCAGGCTTCAGATATTCTACACTTGACTTCCCTAGGACCTGATGTGAAGTAGAGGGTGCAGGAATCCTATAGAATAGTGAGGAATCCTACAGAATAGTGAGGAATCCTACAGGAGCAGCTGCTGCAGCTGCTGGACACTCCTATCTGCAAACCTTCTCTTCCAAAGGCTCCTTGCCAGGGCCGCTGTCACATGGCAGCAGGAAATAAAGCTGCAAGCTGTTGCTGGCAGGCTCAGATCCCTGCCTCTGGCTGAAGCATGAGTGTAGACAACAGAAAACAGAAGAGGAAACTTTGATACTGGTCACTCTGAAAGATACCAGTTACCACAAAGGAAGGCAGAAACTCTGTATAGGACCAAGGCATTCACTACCAGCACTAAACCTACAAGTTGGAACCTCTAAACCTCTAAGTAGAAACCTCTAAACCTCTAAGTTGGAATTTCTCCTTTGAGTATGTGGGGTCTTTGTTTTCCTTCTCTAAAAACCTTGTACTGAGAGAAGTAAGAGCAGTGTTTGTCATGGGTCACTCCATGAGGAATTTTTACCTCTGTGCTATCTGCCAGGATAACAGGTTATTCATTCACCTGCAGTATCTCAATTTTTTCAATGACTACAGGACTCTCTCAGGACAACATTCTCTTGCATATTCTTGGGTTGTTAAATAAGCTCTAGCAGTCAGAGCTGTCAGGAAAAGGTAGCTTAAAAGAGTTCTGCACTTACTTGGGTTTGCCTCTTCTCTGTGCTGGTGGCAAGGCCGATCCTGCCACAAAGTTCACCATCTTTTGGATTGCACTCCTGGACTGTCCTGCTCCCTGGCAGCCCAGCACCTCACATTCACTTGTTTCCCATCTGCACTTGTCTGAGCCACACCCAGCTTGATTTATGGATCAAAGGCTCATTCATGAGATAGCAAATATAGGGAAGCACCAAGCAAAAAGTCAAATCTCATCTTGCCTGCCTGCAGTAGTAGCACAAAACTGGGAGGCTGGAGTGCTCAGAGCTGGTTCTGGGGACTGCTTCTGTCCCAGCCACAATGAGCACCAGCCTGCCTTGTCTTCCTGAGGAGGAGCCCAGTGTTTTCCCAGAAGTCACTCAAGGTCTGTAGAAATCAGTCCTAATAAGAGTGACATGTTGCCAGGGACTGGGACGTCTCTAGAGAATGTCAAGAAGCCAAAGGGTACATTGTGAATAACAGAGATGAGGAGTTATGGCTCAGAAAATAGATGCTTTCAGGCACAAAATGAATGTTCATTTTGCTTGAGAGGACTTTAAAGAAATTAAAGCATACTGTCATCTCCTCTTTAAACTACATCTCTAGAACAGAGGTGATGAGATTTTCTTTTTTGCCTCCCTGACAAGTCAGAGATTAAAGAAATTTAAAATTAATGCAACACTCAAAAAATTTTAAAAAATAAAAAGAAACTCCCTGTCTGCCAATCCTGTGAGTTCGTGGAGGTGACCTGGTCCAGGGCAGCTGAGCTGGTTTGTGTCAGGGTCTGAAATACAGAACAAACAAAGGCAGAAAAGCTGTCAGACAGGTATGAACACTCTGCCTCAGACATCCCAGCACACTGAGGGGGAATCTCAGCCCCTTCTCTCTTGGGTGGGGTAGGTAAACATGAGCACACTGTCAAAGAGGATGTGAAAGGCTACTCTGCCCATGAGGAAAGGCTGAGAGAGCTGGAGCTGATCAGCTGGGAGCAGGGAAGGGGCTCCAGGGAGAGTTTTTTACTTTATTGTGGCCTTTTAATACTTAAAGGAGCCTTAGAAGAAGGACAGGGGCAAACTTTTTAGTAGGGCAATTGGCAATTTTTTTTATTTTGTTTTTTGCAATAGAATGGGGGATAATGTTTTAAAACTAAAAGAGGATAGATTTAGACCAAGTATAAGATATAATTTTTATAATGAGAATGATAAAATGCTGGAAGAGGTTGCCCAGGGAGGTGCCTCATCCCTGAAAACATACAGGGTCAGGTTGGATGGGGCTCTCAGCAAACTGGTCTGGTTGAAGAGATCCCTGTGAATTGCAGGGGGGTTGGACTAGATGACCTTTAAAAGGTGCTTACCAACTCAAATGATTCCATGAGGGCTGTCAGAAATCCTGGCAGGTGGCTCTGGGAGGGGAGGCTGGTGAGGACAGGCTTCCATGAGGCACCTGAAACAGGCTGGGGGAGATTCACAGCAGGGACAGACAGCTGCATCATTTCTAACACAGTCCTTGGAGATGTTGTTCCTCCTTTTCATTGCTCCCTACTTAGCTGTGTTTTCCTCTCCAATACTGGTTTAGCCACAGCACAAGGCTACCCCTGGAGGGGCCCTGGCTGATGCTGTGATGTGTTTTCCCAGGCTGGGATCCCCAGGCAATTACAGACTGACTGGAAATCAGTGGAACAACTTCACAGCCACATCCTGTCAAGATTTGATCTAAGCAATTGTACAAAAATTGAAAACTAGTATCTTCACATGCATAATGCATGCTTTGATTTTCTGCTTGCTTGGCATCCTTCTAAAGAAGCTGTTGAAATATTTCATCAACAAATGAAGATCTCAGCAGAAGCCTGGGATAACATGCTGAAGGAAAGGAAACCAAAGCAATGGGAGACACTAGATTTTCCTGAAGTCAAGTCCTGTCCTGCTCCTCAGCATTCCTGTGGCAGATCCTGACCTGTGAACAGTCCAACCACTGCTGAGGGCCCAGAGGTCAGGCTGAGGTCTGGCCCTGGGGTGGACAATGATGTCCAGCAGCTGCACAAACAGCAGCAGCAGCTCCAAAGGGCACAGCTGGAAGGGTGCCCACAGGAGTACATCATTGCTGAGGCCAATGTTCTCTTACCCATAAAAGAGGCAAAGAACAAGGCAGAAACCTTTTATTTGTGCTGGGCTTTGGGAAAAAATTAAAGCAAGAATGTTTGGAAGCCCAAAGAATAGTCTCCTAAGAAAGAGGTTTAATTTCCATGCTGAGAAGTTTCACTGGAACTCTAACTCCTGTTACTGGGTTTTGCCAGTGTTTATAGCCAGAAATAAAATAACTACTCACAGTAGCTTCTCCCTGCCCTCCCTCCCTCAAGTAAAACAATGAAATTTAAATTACGTGCAGTGAATAATTTTTGAAATACTGCAGAGAAAGTTACTTGAGCACTTGTAAGCAATTGAAAGGGATTATTTTTAGCAGTGTGTTTGGGGTGCTCTGCTCCAGAACACACCCTGTGGAATGCTATTAGCACAGTGGGCCAAACCTTTCACTGGTGGGAAATGGCATAGCCCACTAATCCCACTGACCCTACTGCTTCCCCTTCCTCCTCCTGCCTTGGGGAAAACCTGTCTGGTTTGCCAACAAAGGATACTTCAGCCTCAGAGAGAAGAGCTCTGTTACTAATAACTCAATCAAGTGCAGTCCATGGTCTGCAGTCTGTGCAGGCCTTTGAAACCACCCAGGGTGTGCAAACCCCTCCATTTTACTAGGAAAGAATCCCATAAATGCCATGGAGTAGTTCAGGACCATGGACTGAGGCTAAAATTTTGGGAGCTTCAGGGCCTGAAGTGCAGAATAAACTAGTAAGAAAATTTGGTCTTTAGGCCAGATGACCCATGGTGGGACAAAGTCATTTAGCAGAGAACAGAGGTCTTTCTTGGTGAAGGCACATTGTGTCCTCAAATATCCTATTTCCAAGCAATAGGAAATCCATGCAGAGAAATCTGTTCAGTCTGTGTCTTCAGGCCATCTTTAAAGATCCCCAGAAGAAACCACCACCACAGATAAAAGGTTACTGTCATTGCATGGTCATGCTACAGAAGCAAACTGGGAGCTTTATTCTCTCTTTTTGGATGGCCATTGAGAAGATATTGGTTTTAGATATATCCTTACAAGAGTGTGAAGCTGAACACCTGACTTCAGAAAATAGCAATTCTCTGTCAAGGGAAAACTGAGAGTATTTTGCTTTTGGGAAGCAGAGCAATGGCTTCCCTTCCCTTCCCTTCCCTTCCCTTCCCTTCCCTTCCCTTCCCTTCCCTTCCCTTCCCTTCCCTTCCCTTCCCTTCCCTTCCCTTCCCTTCCCTTCCCTTCCCTTCCCTTCCCTTCCCTTCCCTTCCCTTCCCTTCCCTTCCCTTCCCTTCTTCTCACAAATGAAAGGCACATGGAGAAACATCTGTTCCTTCTCAGGGTGGGAGAGGATAAACCCTTAGACTGAGCTTTTCCCCTGGCAAATATTCACCAGGAGGTGAAGGTCAGGATTGATCATGGAGGTTTCAAATGTCTTAGAAGGAACCAAGTGTCCTGACCCTACTGGCATCAATAAAAAATATATCTTGGAAATTGTTTCAAGAATCTTCTTTTTATTCCTCTGAATCAGGCAGTCACAGACATCCATTGCTCCATCCACAGAAAATAACACACAAAAATATGTTAATGCTGGAGACTTAAAATGTTGAAGACTCCAAGAGTTGCTTAGATTTATTGCTGGCTTCAAACCAGTGCACCTTCTGCTGTATCACCAGAATGAAATAATACTAAAAACAAAAGAACAATGCTGAGAAGATAAACCATTGCTGTGTTTAAATCCTGAAAATAATGCATTTTAAAGACTGGTTTAGTCATCAGACCAGCCAGAACAATGAGGAGTAGAAAAGTGAGTTATCCAAGCTGCTGGCAAAAACCTGCTCCAGGCATTGTGAAGATGGCATGTGTTGACCTGTAGCAGGTCCACAAGAAGCTCCTGAACTAAAGGGCTCTCATGCAGAAGTGTGGAGCATTTGTAAAGCTGATGAAAGCCCAGAACAACATGAGGAAAGGCATGAACTGGCAGGGATGGGCAGTGCAAGCATTGTAAGGAAAACAGACCATCCTGTTCCACTCCTAAAACCCTTTGAACTAGCTGATGAAACAATTTCCACAGGAAGAAATTGAGACTATTGCCACTGCAGCCAAAAGCCAGCAAAAGGTCCATGGTTTTGTGAAGGTTTCAGATATTGCATCTCATTGTCATGTCTTGAAACCAACATAGAATCACAGAATTATAAACAAGTCCAATTGTAACATCAATTTGCTTTAGTTTGAGCACTCCTTCCTAGAGGATCTCCAAGGTAGAGATGGGGCATACATCTGCCTAGACCTGTCCTCATGTACCTTGGGAAGCTCTTGGAGTGATCCCTGCCTTATGAAAGGGGAACAGGTTCCTGCCCAAAACGAGAAAATACTCAGTGTAAGATCCCTGTCAGCCCCCAGAGGTTCCCCATTTTGCTTCAGGGTTTTTTGTTTAAGCTGTGGCTGTCTCAGCAGCTACATGAGACTGGCCTGGATCAGCTGCTGAGGGATGTGAATGCTTCAGGGTGAGCAGGAAGTGACACCCTCACCGAGCTGCCTTGGGGTTTTTTGTGTCACTTCACCCACTCAGGGTGTGCAGCTGAGCTGACTCACGTCTGGCACAAGAGCTGTGCTCCCTGTGGGCTGCACCTGCCATGCCAGCCTCTCACCCCTCAGCCAAAGAAAATCTCAGTTATTAGGGTCATCCCCACTCCCCCATCTCCTCTTGGTGTCTCTGTGGTTTTTGCAGTGTCTGCTGACACTCCCCAGGGTGCACAGTGTTAGCATGTCCCAGACCTGGGGTGTTCGCAGCATGTTTCACTTCTGGTCTCACCAACACCTGCAGTATTTACTCCTGAACCAAGGGAGGCTTTTCTCCATGCACTGCTGATCAGTCCTTCAGGGGCAAATTCCCCCTGCCATGGGACAGAAGTTCTGCCCTTCCTGTCACCCTCACCTTCTCCCAGTGCAGTTACATTTCTCTTCACAGAGAAAAGCAAGGCACAATTCTTCTCAAGAATATCTTTGGGATTTACATTCTCTGAACTTCAGAGAAAGACAACACAATCTTTATTATTTGCTGTGCTTGTGTTTGTGTAAAAGTAGAATGCAACATGGAGATTGTTTACCCAAAGTGATGGTATTTTGTTTTCTTGGCCTATCAGGGCCAACAGTGTGTGTGTGTCAGGACTGTCGAGCAAGAGTCACAAGACTGAGTGCAGTGTGTGCAGTTGTGTGTGGGGTTGAATGTTTGGCAGATTCAGTTTTAGATGTATAGAATAATATAGTATAATAAAGTAATTAATTAACCTTCTGATATCAATAGAATCAAATGCATCATTCTCTCCCCTCATCAGGGCCCTCTCAGCATTGCAATACCCCAGCCCCCCCTTGGCCCCAGGAGCAGGCAGAGACTGCAGCATCCCCACCACTGTCACTCTCCCAGGGCAGGGCAAGACCAAAAGGTCCATGAAAACCAGAATGCACAAAGGGATGTATTGGCTAAGAGGATGAGCAGGAAACTGATTCCTGTTTCTCTGCTTTGAGTCCACCAGGAAGGCTGGAGGAGCCTCTAGAACTCTCTGTGGCTTTCCTGATTCTCTTCTCTCTGTTTCCTTCCTGTGTGGATGATGAGTTGGGCAGCATCCAGGGAATTGAACCCCAGGATCAGCCAGATGAGTGGAAAAATCCAGGACATAAAGATCAAGATGGACAATTTGTCTGTGTTCAAATTATCATTAGATCTCACAGAACAAGAGAAATACTTTCCCTTAAGAGAGTAAATGTCTTATTTTTGTGGGATCTGGGAGTTGTAGGAAACCTGCCAAAGAAATAATATCTCTCCTCCATTTTCTCTGCCCCTGCTTCCCCGTGCCCCCTGCAAACTTGAGTCAAGAGAGTTTGGAGGTTTCCATAGTTACACAGCACCATTAAGCAAGAGGGAAAAAGAATACCTTGGGGACCGTGGAAGAAAAAGAAAAAATATGTTTATTAATAAGTCCAGGTGAACTGCTCCCTGTTGGCTTCATCCCAATTAAATTAGGTGTGGAGCAGAAGGAAGCTGCTAGTGAAAATCCTGTGAATGCCCCGTTCATTCGTGGGTGTCAGACTTTGACTCAGGGTGTGATGTCTCTGGTGCCCGAGCAGATAATGACCAGCACTCTCCCAGATTCCTGCTCAACAGCACTTTCAGTAGTGACAATGGGGACCTCTTGTGGGATCCCATTACAGCTCATCACCAACATGCAAAACGCCATTCCCCAACCCAGGGAGGGAAGCCTGGCAGCAAATTTACAGTAAATGCTCAGAAGATGAGGCAAGTTTCTCATCCTGCTCTGTTTTCTGTCTAACACGAGCTTTGCAGGATGCATTGTACTAACAAGGCAAAGAGGTTCCAGTCTATGGCAAACTATTTGTTAGGAAAAGTGCATTGATTCAGGAGTTTTCCATCTCCCTTTACAAACATCATGCACTGGTGGAAGTGAACAAAACAAAACTTTTTGAATGACTCTAGGGCAAGGCCTAATATTTCAAAATAAGATTTATGCCAATTAACTTCCATTCTCTGGTTACAAAGCAACATACAGGAAAGCTGCTAAATCAAATTATCATACTCAGTTCTGTCTTGAGGTTAGGGTGTGTGTCCTCTTTAAATTTAGGGAGTGTCCCATATATCTTTAGGAAATTGGACATTATGGTGTAATAAAGTACTTCATTTTTTCAGTGGATGCCATATGTTATATCAATTGCTAGGAAAAACAAAATCATATCAGCATTTATGAACAACAGAAGTGAAATTATGGCTTTGATGGTCTTCAGGTAAGGTACCTCCAGGAAGAGGCACTGTGGAACAAGGGTCAACCCATGGGGATGATGAAGAGAGAAGCAGCAGCAGCACAAAGGAGAAAATACTTGGTACCTATGGACACAGGAGGAGAAACACAGAAGTCCGAAAGGGGAGAACAAAATGTGGAGAAATCCCAAGTAGGGTGGAGACAGGAGAGAGAAGGGTGGCAAGTCCAGAGCAGATGCTTGATTTGCAGGAGGACCTGAGAGGCTCAGATGGAAAAGTCTGCCAGGGCCATGCAGTGGCTGCACAGGGAACATGCCCCCATCCTGTCTGGAAGTCAATCCCCCCTGCCATGCTATCAGCTGGGAGGGCACTGGATTGAGATGAATGAAAACCACTCTCATGAGGAAAGCAATATTAGTTAAAATGTCTTCTCATGCATTTAGTTAATTACTATGTGAATTGCTTTAATGCTACACAGAATACACAGCTGTGTTTAATGAGCTGCTGAAAGGCTTTCTGGGCAAACTTTAATAATATCAGTATTCTCACTGAGGAAAATGGCTGCAGGGGAAAATGCAGCTGTTGGCACCTCACATGTTCCGAGTGACAGCTCGCCAGCTATTATCTTTAGGGCACACGGGACTCTGGTTCATTAATATGAAATGTTAAATATTTATGCTTATCACCAGTGTGCAGCCGCCTGGGCACACTGCAAGCCCAGTGCCTCTGGTGACAATTTCCAGGACAGGTTAAATAAAGCAAAACCCTCCTTTTCCCTTCTGTCACAGCTCACCCTTCCCAGGCATCAGACCTGGAACCACCTCATGCTTTCCAGCAGGCCTGCATCCCATCCATGAGGAATGGACACAGCTCATACACAGCTGACCTGCTACAATTAGCAAAGAACCAGCTGATTGATTGCTCAGGTGCAAGGAAGGCTGTGGTACATCCCAGTGTGAGGCACACCTTCCCTGGGACACACAGCTGTCCCCTGTCTGTGCCTGGGGTCCCTTCAGCAGCTCTCCAAGCCAAGCTCCTCCCCAGGGACAGCCTGCAGTGAGCTGCCCCTGTTCATGGCTCTGGCTGCAGGTGGGGAAGGGCAGTGTGGATTTGTCTTTACAAACAAGCTGTGGGTCTGCTGGTAGATAAAACTAGCACTGGGAGATAAAAGAAACAATGGGAAGGATTCCATTGATTGATGAATGGAAAAAGATATTTGCTTTTACAAATAAACTTTAGGTTTGCTGATAAACGAAATTAGACATTGATAGATGAAAGAAACAATGGGGAAGGAAAACCCCTAAATTCCATAAGAATTAAAAATGAAAAGGGAAGGTTATACATTAGAGGGAAATCTTTGGTATCAGGTGTATCAGGAAGTCTGTACCTCTCAAGTACCTGAGCCAAAGGCGGAAAGAGAAGGGAAATGCCGCTGGGAGATTGGGATAAAAGGGAGGCTGTGTCTGCCAAAAATTGGAGAGACCCCAGGGGAATGCCCCATGGCCTCTCCCTTTATTTGAATAAAGCCAGAAAGGACTCCTCTGTCTCCTTTTTGGACATAAACCTCTGGTGTTTGTGGATTAATTTTCCTAACAGTGCTGACCGTTTTCTTCTGAGAACTTCCCCCCGGAGTCTTCTGCTGCCTCAAAGTGACTTTGGGTATCGTGATGAGTTGAGACAACCTGAAGCACTCAGAGAGCTGAGAACACTGAGAGAAGCATTTGTTTATCTTTGCTTGGAAGAAGCACAGCCACTTGGGAAAGATAAATTTCAGCACTGTTTTTGACATCTCTAAACAAAGTCAAATATTTTGACTGTAGCAGTGTAGTGACTGCCATGCATTACAAACACAGTCAGAAGCACTTTCTGCTGAGCACTTGATCAGACTGGTGGGTACTTGGTTTGCCCTCTTTTTCTTGCCTCATTCAGAATAAAGTACCAATGTTCTGAATATAATTTGTGAATACATTACTCTATTTTGAGCTCAGGAAATGCTTCAGTCTTTTCCGATTTTCAGAGCACTTGAAGGACCAAGTGCAAACATTCTTGCCTGTATCATTTATTGAGGAAAGAAACCATTAGCTCCAACAAGAGAAATATCTTAGCAGTGCAATTATGCTTATGGCTTGTCATCTGCCACTAATGCCTAGGGGAATGAGAGCTTTTATTGCAGAATTATGCTGAAAAAGAAATCAGCACCTGTGTGCTGGGGAAATCTTGCTTTAACTTGCTCAGCAATAGTGGCCAGCTCTATTTGCTCCTTTTCTTGATGAACATCCTTGCTGTGGGGTCATTCTGCTTGCTGACTCTGCTCAGGTTGCTATAGCTCACGTGTGAGGAAATGCTGTGGGTGCTCCCAGCCCACTCTGTTGTTTCCCTGGATGCCTCTGTCCCTGCCTTGCAAGAGTCCTCGGAATTGCAGCCTGCTCAGGGCATAAATGTATTTGTGAATATACATGGGGCCATAAAATCCCACTTTACACTCTGCAGTTTTTAGATCAGTGCTTTGAAGGAGGCTCACAAGATATTTAACTGGCTGAGTTGCTGGATGGAAAGTGGCTTGTGGATGGAGCTAAGAGCTTTCTGGAGATTTTTTCCAAACCAGGCAATTCTTCTCTGAGCCTCTTTGATCTTCAGTAACAAGACCTCCCAGGAGACTTGCAGCTCTGCCTGGCTTCTGCCAGGCTAAAGAGAACAGTATTTTTCTCTCCCTTTTTCCTCTTATTGAAGCATTTTGCCTTCTGGGCACAGTTTTCCTTCATAATAACCTGATTTTGCTTGTCTTTTTTTTTTTTTTTTTTAAAGAAGAGATGGATTGGAGAAAAAACCAAACCAGCAAAAATCTGAGACCAGCCAAATCTTTGTCAGGGCAGATCTAATGTTATGATCTGAAAGGAGATTAAGAATGAGAATGTGTCCCTAGTCAGTCCTATGGAGAGAAGAAGAGCCAAGGACAGGCAGAGGGGCTGTGCTCCTCCTAGTGCAGTGTGAGCCAGCAGCACAGTGCAGGGCTCCAAAGTTCACAACAGACACCTTGGAAGTGATGCTGGGAGTTCTTAATCTCATCTGGGAGTTCTTCATCTTCTCCTTTCTCCCAGCACTTTCCTGCAGCAGGTGACATTGCAGAGAAAAACCAAGAGAAGCCTGGATTGTCCCCTGAGCCACCAACATGTACAAGCCCAGGACCTGGATTTCCATGGCACTCCTGAAGAACAAAGAGCACATCAGCTCCACAACAACAAGTTGTTCTCACCCCTCATGCCCGGTGCAGAAATCTTGTTTTCCTTGCTCTGCCTGTGACTCATAGAAATTTTCCTCCAAGTGTGCAACTGACACCAACAAGGAGAGGAGCTGGCTAGTGACAGTCTGTAGGATCACCATTCATACAAATTCCTGCAGGTCACTTGGATTCATGCACTAATTTAACTGCCTCTGACTCTTTTTTTTTTTTTTTTAAATAAGAGAAGAGCTGTCTTGTCCAAGTAAGTAAAACATTCCAGGCCTGAAGGGGTTTGCCAAGGGAATTGAGAGCTTCCTGTAAGAGAGCACATATGTTGAAGTGCCAGAAGAAGCAGCAGGGCACCATTCAAGGAATGGCAGACATGCAGCAAGTCAAGAGAGCAGCTGTGCCATCCAGGATGGAGCACAGATCATTCCTGGGAGCTGGCAGCAGGAACTGTGAGCACTGCTGGGTGCCCATTGCTGCTGGGACACCTGGTGTGACTTCTGCCTCGGTTCCTGAAGCCAACTGAGGTCTGGGTTGGGTTGTAGAGTAACAGTGACACAGTGTCATGGGTGCTGTCAGGAGACTTGGAATCTGTTGTTTCTAATTTTCTGTGTCCCCACAAGGAACCCTGGACAGCCACTTCTAGATGCATGCAAGTGCTGAAGAATGGGGGAGCAACAGAAATGTGTCTTTCCAGAAACCAGAAATGGTTTAAGATCAGCTTTATCCTCCCCTTTTACAGTGCCATGAGTTTTGCCACAGTCCTGTGGGCTCTCCGCTGTCTCTGCCCATTTAGCCCCCAGGGAGAAATGCCTCTTGTGACAGCAGGAGCTGACCAAGGTGGCACCTCTTTGTTTGGGATGATCAGTTTGGCATCCTCCTGGCAGGGTGGCATAGCCAAGCCCCAGATCTCCCCAGAGGTGGGGACTGCCAGCCAGGGAGGCTGCCAGGACACAGGCAAAGGCACGATCTGGTGTTGGCACCAGCCCAGCCGTGGGTCAGGGGCCAGAGGCTCCATGGAGCCATTCTCATGTTAATGAAACTTCCCTATCAGAGCATCCAGGAGCCCCTCTGGAGTCTCTCCTGCACCACCTGAGCTGGGACTGAAGCCCCTTCTCAGCTACAGCCCCCCCCCCAGTCAGAGTCAGACCAGGTTTCCTTACCAGCTTGACCTCAAGTGTAAATTATGTTAATTATGTTAATTATATAGGATGGGTACTGCATGACCTTTATTCCTAGAGATACTCTGCACCTCTGCTACTTTGTGCTCTTCTCATTTGTGTACCCCCATAAATGCTTAATAGGAGATGACCTGCAGCTTCCTTGGTTACCAATGGCATGGACAGCTGAATCTGGCAGCTGTGAGCTCTTTTTCTCCAGGGACTTGTGCCTGACAAATGCTGAAAGCCATTAAAGACCAACTCACCTGAACAGATCACTTATTATTCATATATTAGAAAAAAAAAAAGCACTAACGACTGCCTAATAAATAAATGGTAAAGCCATTAAGTGATGCATTCTTTTTATTTTTGTAGAAAAAAATATGGGTAAAAGATGTGCACAGGAATGGATGCGTGGATGCTGTGTCCTGACAAAAAGCCAATGCCACAGAGGAGAAAAGATGGGAAAACTTGATCTGTTTGCTCTTGTGTCTCTATCTAAACAAGAGCCCTGGGGCTGGTAGCCCTCAGCAAGGCTATTTCCCACCTAGAGGAATGCTGGTGTCATTGTGTTCATTCAAGCCAGAGCAAGAGCACACCAGGAGGCAGAGCTGAGTAGCAGAAAAATGCCCTGGGAGACAGCTTGGAAAAAGTAGGTTTATTCTCAGCTGCAGGACAAAACTTGTGGTCGAGCCAGCTCCTTCATCTATAAAGCAGACATCTGTGCTTAGAAAGTCAGGTGCTGGAATTGTACAGGAGCTGCTCTGTGGAAACAGACCAGCTTTAAAAAAGGACAGTTGTTCTTGGAAATAAGTCATATGTATATATATATATATATTTTATTTATACCTACCTATATTTATTTGTCTACATAAATATGTATTTGTGTACCTATATTTATGTACAAAGATGTATATTTGTTTATATATGTGGATGTATACATATATACACATATTCATGTGCAGAAATAAATTGATTCTGTGCAGGACCAGAATCTCAGCTGGTGCTATTCTCCTTCTCACTTCTCCTTCACTTTCTCCTTCTCCTCCTTTTCCTTCTTCTATAGTGAAATGGAGTGAAAAGGCTTGAAACTGTGAAATGAGTGCCAGGAGGCAGAACAGAAGGCCTCTCTATCTGTGTAAGGATTTAAATAACTCAGCTTTCAGGGGCAAGGCTCAGAAGTTTTGAATGCTGAGGGCTGGTAGATTGCCCTGCCTCTAAAAGCAGTTCTCAGGCTGCTCTTCCTGTGCCTTCCTCCAGCTGACATCTTGCTGTATTAAATCTCGCCAAATTAGGGGGAGATAAATGGTGAGGTGTACAATTTACATGGTGGTGCTTTTATGGTGGTATTTATATGGTATTTATCCCTCTGCCCTGCATAAGAGAACTTCTGGGCAGGCTTACATCAGTGACCAAAGGAAGGTCAGGGTCCCTGACATCGTGATTTGCTCTTCCTGTGATCAAAAAAACATTTCCACATAGGGACAACCTGAAAAATGCCCAGGTGAGGCATCTTCCCTTGCCTCAGCCTGTGAGGGGTTCTCTGCACAGCTGGGCTCAGATGTGCCACAGTGGTCTCACCACAGAACTACACCAGTGCTGATGTGAGATGAGTGCTTCAAACCTGTGCTTAGGTCCTTAGGAAGCCTTTGAAGCAGTATTTAATCAATATCAAGACTCTTTGAAAGACCTGGAAACAAGGAAAGCAAACCAGAAAACTTCATCCAGTCACTAAAATCAAAGTGTGTAACAATGGAAGAAGAGAGCAATACCACATATTGAGCTGTAAACAGCAGCATTGCACATCCAAGAGTGCCTGCCAAAACAAAGAAAAGCAAAGTGCATGGAGCAAACTCCCAGTTCTGGGATTCCCAGAGCAGTGGGTTTGGCTTAGAGACTTCCCAATGGCAGAGGAGGCAGTCGGGGGTTAAAGAATCAAACTTGTCATCACCAGCTCTTATTCCAGAGCCCAAGGGAGGAGGAGGGCTCTGGGCTCCATGCCAGGACCCCATCACACAGTAACATTATCCAAAGTTCTAGTTAGAGCTGACTGGGAAGATTTAGACCAGGCAACAAACCCTAAGAACATGCCTTTCTGTCAAAGCTGGAAAAAAACTTGTGAGAACTGTGTGATTCTGACAAAAAACACACAGTGAAAATGTTTTGCACTTCATTTTGGAATATTTTATTGCATCTGCTGTTATTTCTTGATTTTGTTTTTAATATTCTGACATCATGGGAGAAAATATGGATTCAATATTTTAATGGGAAAATGCCATGGTCAAAAATCCTTTTTTTTCTGTGACTCTCCATTTAACAGGGCAGTGGATTTCTCACAAAATGTGCTGGAACAGGGACCAGAGTGACTGTGGGATTGCCATCCCTGCAGATACTCAAACCTCACTGAACATGGCCCTGAGCAAACCCATGTAATTGGACCTGCTTGGAGCAGGGAGTCAGACTTGAACTCCTCCGAGCCAACCTACATTATTCTGTATTCTGTGATGCAGAGGATGGGAAGAGGCTTGCTATGACACTGGAGAATGAAAGCCTGAGGAAGATATTTTTCCCCATTTCACTCTCTTCTCCACAGAAAATCATGAAGTGCAAACCATTAAATTTCAAGAACCTAAAAATATTCCATAGCGCTGCCTCCTCTGGCAGAAGGGTGGTGGGGTCATTTGATCTTCTTTTTAACACAGATTTTTTTTCTTTTCAGTTTAACATCAAACAGCTCCAGTTAGAAGTGGGACCTGAAGGATTTGCCCTCCTTGGACCTGGCCTACTCCTGCAGAGCTGTGACGAGGCAATCCAGCCTGGAAGTTCAGAGTGCTGGTGGAAGGCTCACAGCAGGGACTGACAGCAGCACCAGCTCCTCTTCCTCTGCATTTCCCAGCTGCTTTTTCCACAGAGCCAAACAGGATTCTTTGCTTTTGCAGATAGATCACCACAAGTCCCTGTTCTTTCATGTTAAAGGCAATTAGTGGATATTTATAGTGCACTCCACGTGGAGGGACTGCTTTGGATTTAAGTGCTTTGGCCCAGCCCAAAGAGAGATTCCTGACTGTGGCTGCCTCTGCTGCCATGCTTTAACTTCAGATTTAGTAACCCTCAAACAGTTTCTATTTTCTCTTTCCTCAGTGCTTCCATACATTCACCTTGACATCCCCACCTCTCTGAGGCCCCAGTGCTGGTGGTTTGGGAGCACAGGAGCTCCCAGGGTTTGGAGCAGGGGATGGAAGCAGCTGCCTGCACTGGCACTTCCCCTCTGGCACCTGCCAGACCCATCCTGTGGTGGGCCCTGGGTGAAATGTGCATGGAATATCCTGATGCAGTGCCGTGTTCTGGCTACACCTTGCAGATTCCCTTGCTGGAGGCACTGATTTAAACAGACCCCAGTCTAGAATTAGTCCTCTCTCTCTCTCTCTTAATAACACTCTGTACTCCATACTGCAAATATTTCTTCCTGTGCTCTGCTACATGCAGAGAAAATGAAGCAGCACACAAACCTTTGCAGTTCAAGAGTCCCAAATACCATTACACAGCCACTTTCAAATTCTCAGCATTTGCCATCCAGGCTGCTCAGAAGGAATTCACATTACCAATATATTATAGTTAAATATTATGCAGTTAGAAAATCAAATTTCCTCCACAAGAGAGACATAAGCATTGTAGAAAAAAAAGCAGTTGATGACATTGCAATCAAACACTCTTGTGGGGTGGGGGAGAGTACAATAAAGTTCACACAGGCAGCATTAAATCTGTTACCTGCTAAATCATGGGTACTTGGTTTTTACAGTGGCAAACATCTTCCTTTAATGCTTTTTCCTGTTATGCATTTTCTTGAGCCACAATTTACCATGGGCAAAAATCCCTACAGATCTCATCTACCGTGGTTATTTCCCCTAGGACAGGTTGGGAATGGCTAGAAAGCCTGTTTGAATTATGGTTTAAAACTTCCACTTTCATTGTAGCAGGGCAGAAGGCTGATGGGCAGGTTGAAGCAGATGTGGATAGAGACTCCACACAGTGAATTATAGACCCTGAGGAGCCAAATTCTGGACCTCAAATGCTGCAAGGGAACCTGTGAGGCTCCTGGGGCACCCCTGACTCACCAGCCACTGTCTCACCTGCACTCCAGTTCTTACAGCACCTCCCACTTGTTAAGGCCAAGCAACAGCTTTCTCCTGCAAATCTCTGTGCTAATCTTAGTTTAATTTAAAAAAAAAAAACCCTTCAGATTAAATTAGCAGTGCCAGTTAAGGCTTCTGCAGTTGTTAAAGCAAACATTCTCCTGATTTTAACGTGTGCCTGGCACCAGGTGCCTCTGAGAGGATGGTGGGATCTGTTCCCTTGCTCATTTGCCTGACCCTGGTACAGGGTACCAATTTACTGTACTCAATTTAAATTTAGCTGAGTGATCATGAGAGGAGGAGGCCCAGGAGAAGCTGCCACCACCAGGCATCTCCTTGAAAGTCACCAAGCTTCCATGGCCCTGCCCTCTTATCTCTGTTCAGAATATCACAGTGACTTCCCACGGGCAAAAAGGTATCTCAGTGAGGTTTGGGAGGAAAGCTTAATTCTTGACATTCTCTACTCTCAACTTCTCCAGCATTCAAAGAGCCTTTCTCTTTCTCTTTTTTGTTCACTTTGACCCTGCTCCAAAACTACTCCTACCTCTTGATGTGGAATTCAACACTTCCACTTCTGCCTTCTTTTCAATATGTGCCCAAACATGCACCAGCCCACGTGCACAGCCACAGGAGCTCCTTTGCAGGAGAACTTTAATCCCTGAGAGAAATGAAAACTCCAATTGCTTATTCAGCCTGCCCAATACAGGGACACTGTTCCCTGTCTTGCTTTTACTTGGTGTGAGTAATTCAAGGTTGACAATTGCGTGGTCTTTCTGCTTCTGTGATTACAAGTTTGCATTTGTAAAAGCTGCATGAACTGGATGCTTCCTAATGACTGATAATATTTCTAAATCACATTAGAGCTTGGGGATGCACCCTGACCTCCTCCTGATTTTATCTTGGCCCTCCACTGTCACCATCATATTTTCTGAAAAATCCTCTTTGCCCAGAATTCTTCTCCTGGGAAGCTGAGAGGCCTCAAGAAAAAGGAAAACAATCTTATCTCATTTGCTTCTCCTGTGTTTTGCTGCTTTGGAATGTGGCTTGGAGAGTGTTTATCCAACAAGTAGTTGTTTGATTGGTTTCATGTGAATTGTTTTAACGTAATGACCAATCACAGTCAGGCTGTGTCAGACTCTGGAGAGAGTCATGAGATTCATTATCATTCTTTGTAGCCTTCTGTCTGTATCCTTTCTCTATTCTTTAGTATAGCTTTAGCATAGTATAATATAATATAGTATAGTATAATATAATATAATATAATATAATATAATATAATATAATATAATAGCTTTCTAAGAACGTGGAGTCAGATTCATTCTTTCCTGCCACAGGGGACCCCAGAAAATACCACACTGCACTTCTTATTTTGATGAGTTGCTTACATTGGACACTTCTGACATTTGAGAGAACACAGTGATACTTTTTGGAACCTTCCTTTTCCTAAGCAGGCACATCACAGCCAAAATCTCAGCTGTTTATTGAACCAGCCCGGCACTGGCAGCACAAAATGATGGCTGTGTATTACCAGTAGTTATAAGTGGTGTTTTACAGAACATTTGCCCCTCTTTGCAATGTGTGTAGATGTGAAGCAAATCTGATCCCTGCTGTTAACAGGCTGGGCAACTAAACCACCTCTGTGGTTATTCCAATGGTCACCATCAGAGCTGCTGTTCCAGAAGGAAGAAAGCAAGTCTGAGAGGAATGATGCTTATCTCAGCAGGATGCCTCTTGGTTTTCTTTCCTTTAATGCTCTTTTCTGTCTCAGGAAGTAATATGTTATTAAGTGTCCTTTGTGTGAGAGTTCAGGGAATGATGGCAGGGATCTGAGTCTCTCTTTTGCTAGTTGCTAATGCAAACAGCATTTCGGGGTCGGTTATTTAAATGGAATTACTCTAAAATCAGCATTTACCTTAAAACCATTAAAACCTTCCTTCTGAATAAATGATAGCAATAGATACTGAAAAAGCCCAACATATATTTTTGTCAGGAACACACAGTGTTAGCTTCTGAGCACCTATGATGAACTTCACCTTCCAAATTGCTTCAAGAAATGCTTTCCACTGAGCTGCAGGACTCATCTCTCTTTATTCTCCCATTGCTTCTGTGCAGAGCAGTGCAACTAATTGATGTTTATTTCCCTGGCTGTTAAGAAAATGAAACAATTTCCATTGCTATTTTTGTTTTTAACTGAGGCCCCTATGAGTTAAAAATACGTTTCACATTGCCAATGAAGTTTAGCTGGAAAATGACTAAAAAATAAAAGTTGACAAGAATATAAATTTGCATTAAAAGTCCAACATAGTGCATTAAAAAAAGGCAAGAGTAAGATTTTCTGAGCTGCTGTGAGCAATCTGGTGAAACAGCATAGACTCCACGGGACATTTTGGTGTCAACTGAATCTGCTTTGCTGCTTTCCCATTTTTGGGAACCAATTGCACAGACTGTGGGCTGCTGCTCTGGCCACAGACTGTGTTGCGGTGAGCAGAATGCAGGTGTCTTGTCCTGAAGAGATTTATTAACTACACTGAACAAAAACCTTGTGATTGGGGATCTGATTCAAAAAGCAGACAGGTGTTGGTCGAGCTTTGCCTTCAGCAAAATCCTGCTGGCTGCAACACAATTGAAAATCCTCTTCAGTGTTAATGCTTGGGAGCTGATATCTGTCTGCTTTGAGGAATGCTTAGTCATACTCAAATGTCACATTTGGATTCTGCTTGCATTGGTCTGGGGTGTTGCTCTGTTCCTCAGACAAAGAGTGGACAATATCTCCCAGGTTTTAAAGGGTTTTGCTCCCTGCAGACACACACAGGAGGAATAGATATAGGTTCCTGTAAAAATCATGAGCAACCAGGCCCTCAGGCCCTTACAATACAGTAGGGTCTAGTGTTCACATCCCAAAAGGGTTTTATAACATGAAGTTAATTGTATCTGATGTATCAACTCCTCTGTTCTGTAGAGCTCATAATGAAAGTCTGGCAAACAATTTCTTCTGAATAATTTGCTGCATGAATCCAACTCCTTTCCCAGCTGGCAGAAGCCATGAATACTGTGCAATTCCTTGAATATATTCAGTGCTGCCCAAATTAATGGAAATATGTTGTTCCCAACTTGCCCTTCTTGGTTGGGAGGTGAGGTATAAAACCAGCACTGCCAGTTCTTGCTACTTCACCAAACTTTCCCTTCCTTTGGTGGGGAAAGGCAGCCTGTCTGTTACCCAGGTGAAGGGGACCAGGATTTCTGTGCGAGCTGGTCTCTGCTGCTTGCCTTTGGGGCAATATGAAGCACCAGCAAGGAGCAGGGTCAGTATCGGGGCAGGAAGGATCCCAACAGAGCAGGCAAATTCCAGCTGCACTGCCCCCAAGTCCAGCTGCATCCACATCCACACTCTCTTAAAATCAGCCTAAAGTCACAGCCTCAAACCTTGTGCCATCCAATCCAACATCTGAGCTTTACTTCCCTCTTAGGGTAGAAAGAGACCTGGGAATTAGTCTGAAGTTGGCTGCAAATAAAACTTGCCAGAACTGCAAAGAAAAAACCCAAATACCTCAGAAGAGGGTTATGGGGTTTTTTTGGGACTATGAAAGCCAAAATATCTTAATATCAAGGAACTGCTGGAACAGAACAGGTGGGTATTTTTTTCCTCTCTCAGTCGACTTACCTAAGGAAATCTTGGATCATAGTTAAGAATTGGACAGTCCTTTGCCCTGTTTTTTTTTTTTTTTTTGAGGGGGGGGGGGATGTGGGTGGTATATGAAATGGGGTTGTAGTTGGTTTTTAATTTTTTTATTTTAAACTGATCACCCTCCAAATAAAACACTACAGGAGAAGACATGTGACTTTGTGAAACACTTGGTGAGAGAAGACTGACAGAAATATTTCCTGACCCCATCAATCCTGACTAAGAGGGCCAGGAGAAATTAGCTGTTGATCTTTGTAGTAGATAAAACACTGCTGCTGAAAGCAACTGCTAAACAAAGGGGCAGCTTCTTGTGGAACTCTGGCTCTGTGTCTCTTTTGAACAATTACATGGTGTTGCTGTGTAAACAGCTCAGTGCCATAGCTTTTTGTGTTCTGGTACCTTCCAAAACACTGCATAAAGGCATCATAGTTAACCTTAGTGATCCACCAGTATTCAAACAGCAGTGGTTTGGTTTTTTTCCCCTAGAGATTTCCTGGTTCTGTTTTACCCCATGGCAGTGTGGTTAAGAGCTAAGTTTGGGAAGATGCAGTCAGCTCCTTTCAACAGGAAGAGAAGCCACATTCTTTAGGGTAAATGGAGCATTAAAGCTCCTCACAGGCCAGTGGAAACAGAAATTCAATTGTTTTGAAACAGGTGGTTTCAAAAGCAAAGATAGAAAAAGAATCAAGGTGATTTTTCACCTGCTGCCCCCAGGACTGATAATTCAGTTTATCGCTGTGACTTTGGGTGGAGAACAAAAAAATATTAATTTTTTCCACCTGAGTGAGCTTTACAAAATGTGCCCATTGAAGGTGTGAGAATGCCTGAAGGGATGTGATGTGTTTGCTGTGCAGAATTCATGACTGGTGATTTTATTTCCTCTTTCTGCACCGAGTTCATTCCAGCTGGTGCCTGAATCTCTCAGCACCATTCATCTTCCAGCTCACCCAGTGATGCACAGCTGGTAATCTGGCTTCTAAAAATGCCTTAAAGTCCCCAATGATACTTTAAAACAATTAAGAGGGGTGAATAATCTCTTTAATTTAGGCCATCATACTACCTGAACTAATAACTCCTTTAGCTCAGAGAGAGTTCTGCCTATTCCCTCTTCCTTCTCTTCTCTGTTTCAAACTGATGGAAGAGACTCACTTGCCATGACTCCCACACTGCTCTGCTCATTTCAGACCTGACCGTGCTGCAAACATTTCTCATCACAATTATTTAATGCTTACTTTTTCCTCATAAAAGGTCATATTAACCCAATTTCTTCACAAAAGAAAAATTACCATTCTTGCAGATGCCTATGAGGTGCTGGCCAGGAGCCGTGGCAGGGTGATCGCAGCAGACATAGTTCTCCTGTCTGAAAAGTCTTATCACTTTGATAAGAGTGAAGTGATATCACTTGAAGAGAAGAGAAGAGAAGAGAAGAGAAGAGAAGAGAAGAGAAGAGAAGAGAAGAGAAGAGAAGAGAAAGGAGAAGAGAAAAGATTTCAGTTGGATAGGACCTACAATGATCATTTAGTCCAGCTGCCTCAGTACTTCAGGGCTGATAAAAAGAGAATTTACAATTGGAAATGAGAAAAAAATGATCCCCATAAAAGCCATGCCATTGTGAGATGCCCTTTAAAAAAAAAAAAAAAGTCTTTAGAGAAGTCCTTGTGTTTGTCTGCCATTTCCAAGAAGTTTAGCTGGCTGATCAAAAGAGGTTCTTTTCTGTCACAGGACTTTCCTGTGCTATCACTATCAGTGATAAAGAAGGCTGAAAACCCCATTTCATTGTGATAAAGACCCATGAACCTCTTTCATCTCAGTGGAAAAGATCTTCCTACTGCACTAATTCCAGGGCCCTTCTCCAGCACTGCCCCTGGAAGATCCCTGACATGGGGATGGAGATGCAGCAGTTGGGCACAAGAAAGAGCAGTGGAGAAGTAGGAAAACATTGGCTTCCTCTTTATGGATTCCATGCCTGAGTCCTTCAGGCCCCAGAATATCAGTGCCCTCTAGAAAACCCTGAATGTTTTGTTTTAACATTAATTACAGCCCTTCTGCACTTGCTCTGCTTGGGCAGCATCCTGCTACAAAAGCACCTAAAATGACCCAGTCTCCTTGAGGCAAGGTCCATCACTGCTATATCTGGATAGCACCAAGCACAAAGTGGATTTTAGCCCCCAGCTGTGCATCTTTGGCACAACTGTAATAATATCCAAGAAATAATATTTTTCAGGGGTAGAAGTAGTATCTGTGTTGGAATCCATTGATTTTTCTCCAAGCTTTCTAAACGTGCAGGGATTGCTGAAAGCCTCTCAGCTACAGCCACGTACCTGCCTGATGCAGGATGACTGTACAAAAAGTCCAATTTAGTGGGGCTTGCAATCTAAAGTTCATCTCCACCTCCCTGCTCTTGGCTGGGCACAAGGGGAGCAGTTTTCCTGTGCAAGCCTTCATTAAGATTGAAGAATTGTTGCTGTATGCAGAGATATTTTATGTAGCAGGGCTTGGCTATGACTGATGCTTTATATTAAAACTGATTAGTGTTCACAGCAGAACAGATGTGGAGCTCTGATTCCTTCCCCTGTGTTAGCTCTGCTTTTTTGATTGTGATCCCAAACAACTTTTTCCTTCTCTAGAGAGAAGGTCCATGGAACTGTCCCAGCAGCACAAAGCTCCTAGGGTACCATGCTGTGGGCAGTGGGAGAGGAGTGACAAATATGGGGCAAACTCTGTCCTCAGGGTGCCTTGGGCCAGCCCAGGTCACCCAGCACATGCCAGGACAGGACACTGTGCCACCAGCAGGGCTGCACTGCAGGGTGGGAAGCAGAAGAGGAGAACAGGGTTGAAATGCAGTGCTGACTTTAAAAGAGAATCACGAGGAAGAGCTGAAATTAAAGCCCAGTATGAGCCCATTTCCCAAGGCCCCTCCACTTCCTGGGGGCTCACCATATTAGATGTAACTATTTCCCTCGGTTCATGGCAAATTAATTTCTGAAAAAAATTGAGTGAAAGAATGTGGTATTTTCAGGGATCCCCATCGAAGGGAGGAATGATGAATTGGACTCCATGTTCTCAGAAGGCTAATTTCTTATTTTATGATCTATATTATATTAAAGAATACTATACTAAAACTATACTAAACTATAGTAAAGAATAGAGAAAGGATACAGACAGAAGGTTAAAAGATACTAATGAAAAGTCATGACTCTCTCTTCAGAGTCTGACACAGAAACCAATGAAACAATCACCTGTTGGTAAACAATGTCTAAACACATTCCAAAGAAGCAAGACACAGGAGAAGCAAATCAGATAATTATTGTTTTCCTTTCCCCCCCCTGAGGCTTCTCAGCTTCCCAGGAGAGAAATCCTGGGCAGAGATTTTTCGGAAAATATGATGGTGACAAAAGAAAAACATTTCTTGATGTGACTTCAAGCATGGTGGCATTGCAGGACAAAACTGGAGCCTTTCCTTCAGCAAGCTCCTGGGGACACTGCTGTCAGAACACTCACTGCAACATTGAGTTGAAAACATTCCTGCTCCTTGCAGGGGTTGGGCTGAATGGCATTTAAAAGTTCCCTTCAAACTGAAACCCCTCTGTGATTCTATGATCCCAAGGGTCACAATCCCCATTATGCTAGGAAAGCCAAGGAGGGAGGAAGCAAAGTGAGCTCCATCTCCACCTGTGAACAGAGAGATTCCTCCAGGGCAGTTCATTATCACCTGAAAAAACTCGACTCTCACAGAAAGTTTTTATTAATGCCACAAAATTATTTTATTACTGTGGCAAAAGCCACAGCAAACACTCAGAGCCTTTGCACTCAGCTGTGGCAGCCTGGAGAGGCACCTACACCTGGCAAAAAAAGCTCATGACTTTTTTTTTATTATTCAGGCAGGTTTTTCAACTCTGTAATATTTTTCTGCACAAGCTTCTGGAAGGCATTTAGTCCCTGAATCCCAAAATTCAAATGGTCTGGGTGTCTGCTGGCTGAGCTGGGGGTGATGAGGCTTTGGTGTGAGAGTGGGTTTAGGACAGAGCACAAAGACCATGTGCTAAAATAATTACAATCTGGCTAATGTGATGAGTATCAGTGGTGTTATCCATGCTGATAACAACTTCAGATGGACAGGAACCTACCAGGAGCTCCATATAATTAGGTGCACCTATGTATAATAAATGTCTAATAGAGTACATAATGAAAATGATGGGCCACTTAGTTAACTTACACAGTAAGTACATCCCATTTAAGGAAGTGCATTTCAATTAGGGATGGACAGACAATATCCACCATGCAGGAAATGCTAGTGCTGCAATGCTTAATTTAATTATGAAGCAGAAAGAAAAGCAATATTTCGGCATCGTTTCTGGAGGATCAATTCCCCCTCCTGCACAAATTCTTTTAACTGCCTTGAAGATATGGATGGGCAAAAGTCATGCTGTGGTTTTACCAACTAAATAATCTATAGGGGTGTGGATTATGGAATACATCACTCTTTGTGAAGAATATAATTTCTTGCTGTATTATATTAAACTCAGATTAATCAAAAGACCACATACAACTTTATTTATATGGAAGGAGAAAGGTGGGGGAATTGGGGTGAGGGGCAGCTTCTTCTTGCTTAAATTCTCAGTTGCACAGGAATGTTCTGTTTTCTCTGGTTCCAGTCTTGGTCTCTGTGGTTTTGACCAGCAAGCATTTTCAGAAGGGAGGAAAAAAAATTGCCTTTTTTCAGGTCCCTGTGTTAGTGAGGGACACAGGAGCAGGAAGAGTAAAGGGGGATGGATGGGATGCAGTGGTGAGGAGGGACATTGCCACCCAGCTGTGCCAAGGAGCCCTGCCCTGAGAAGTTTATGTGCCAGGCCCAAACCTGTGTCTCTTTAAAGGCTGCTGAAAAGCTGGAAAAAATCCAGCTAAAGGAGGATAAAAAGCTGGATAAAATCCAGATAAAAGGAGGACAATAAAACTTGGCCAGCAGCTGGAGATGATACTTTGGGAAAGAGAGCTTCTTCTGCTCCAGTTATTGAGAGAGAGAGGTGAGTGGTGCATGAGCCTTCAGGAGATGCAAGTGTTGAAAGGATTTTTCACTGAATGGGGAAAGAAAATCCTAATGTTTCTGTTTGGGATTGGACTTGGGGCTTGCTTTACCAGAGAGCAGATTCCTGAGACCAGTGCAAAGGAAATGCAGATGTTTTTGGCTGGTTTGAGGAGTGACCACTTGGTGCTGCATGCACCAAGCCAACCTGGCTTTGACAAACCAGGGGCAGCATCTGGCTGGAAATGACTCAAAAGTGGCTCCTTGATTTTTTAATGCTACTTCTACATCCCTGTGCACTGCGCTGCTTCATCTCTCCCAAAGTGGGACGCGGTAAGGCTGAGCCTTCAAAACCTAAGGAGCTTTAAATGACAGACCCACTGCTCTTGTTTTAAACCCATTATGTAATGCTTAGATACCTTGACAGAAAGCACATTATACATTTGGATAAATACACAAACACCATGTTCCTCTGCTATGCAAGGTATCCTTGAAAAGCTTGTGTCCTTTAGCCTTTCCCTCTAAAAACTGCCACCTTTTCCTTTTTTGCACCACAACTATGTTTTTCTGCCTTTAAACACCAGGCAGCTCCGAAGGATCTGCTAAAAAGAGCAAGTCCATTTCCAGGAAGCTTAAATGTACCTGCACAGGAAAATATTTAAGGGCCCAGAAAATAAGAAAACTAGATGTCAGCTTAGTTGGCAGCTATGAGTATACAAAGAAGGAAGATCTATTGTAGTCTTTGCAATGGTGTTCAATATTTAAAGTTAAATGCCCATCAATTAACTGGAGAAGAGAGGTCTAAGAACATTTCCCTGAAGTGACTATAAATATAATTTGCTGTAATTATGAAGCCCTTTCTGTTGCCATAGTGACTTAAAATGGCTTTAGTCTACCTGAGAATTTGGTTAATAGATTTTGACTTCAGCTCACTGTCGTGGTTTAACCCCAGCCAGCAGCCAAGCCCCACACAGCCACTCACTCACTCCCCCACCAGCAGAACTGGGAGAGAATCAGAAGAGTAAAAGCTGGAAAGCTCATGGCTTGAGATCAAGACAGTTTAATAGGGAAAGCTGTGCACACAAGGAAAGCAGAACAAGGAATGGGCAGGCAGAAGTTCAGCCATCTCCAGGAGAGCAGGGCCCCATCACACATAATGGTGACTTGGGAAGACAAGCCCAATCACTCCAAATGTGCTCCCCTTCCTCCTTCTTCCCCCCACTTTACACACTGAACAGGATGTCACATGGTCTGGAATATCCCTCTGGTCAGTTGGGGTCACCTGTCCTGGCTGTGTCTCCTCTCAACCTCCCCTGCACCTCCAGCCCCCCATACCAGCAACTCCAGTGGGAAAAGCAGAAAAGGCCTTCAAGACTTGCTCAGCAGTAACAAAAACATCTCTGCATTATCAGCCCTGTGTTCAGCACAAATCCAAAACACAGCCCCACAGCAGCCACTGAGGAGAGTGTTAACTCCACCCCAGCCAAAACCAGCACATTCACATATCCGTTTTCAAGGGGCTGATGGATTATCATAGATTTGTTTTTTTGGTTATTCAAAGGTAGATAAGGACACTGATGCCTTGTGAAGGCTGACCTAGAACAGAGACTAGACAGAGCTAAAGAATAAAGCAGGGATTTATTAAGAGGCCTCAAATAGATCCATCTTGGGCAGCACAACCCAAAACGGCCACAAAATGCATGACCAGGCACAGGGTCTCACACTTTCATAAGTTTTGGTCCATTAGCATATTGGAGCTAATTGTCCAATTACAGCTTTAGCCCATGAAGTCCCATCCTTGTTTTCTCTCTTCAGTCCATGTTGTTTATGCTCTTGGGCCTGAGATCTGGATCAGCTGTCCTTGGGTCCCCAGCTAGAGAAGGAATGGTTTTGTCTCCCTACTCTGTGAAGAGAGCTTCCTGTCCCCTAATATGAAGCACAGACTTACACACCAAAGAAGAACAGAATCTGAAAAATAGAAAAGCTAAAACCTGGGGCATCAACCCCATCTGCATTTGGTGCCCTGTGTGAGCACAGAGCACCCCAGGACAAAAGACCCCTCCAGACAGAGAGCTGGCACCCTGTGGCCCTGTTTGTCCTCCTATGAAACAAATCCCTCTTTGCTTGGAATGCAGCTGGGGTTAGGCAAGGAAGGTAGGAAGGCATTCATGTTTTTTTGAGAATGCAGGGAGACTATCCATAGCCCCTGTACACTCTGTTGTGTAACCATGACCTAGATGACAACTTGTGGGCTAAGCTTTTGTCAATGCTCTGTTTTGATTTAATAGGGCACAATCTGTTTAGCTGGAGCATTTGGCTCCTAGGTATATGAGCTTGGGAAATATCTGAATGTTAAGTTCCACGCTCCTGTCTGCTTTCTAAACGTGTCTGAATGCTCAAATACATGCTTGAAGTTGCCTTTATTCCAGATGGCATCTCATTGGAAACAGTCATGCCCAATGTGTGCAAACAGGCTATGATGTGCAGGAATGTTTACTCGGCAGCCATAGGTCATCCGGCTCCTCCGGCTGCTGCCCAGGGCCCAGCACTTCCTCCCAAGCAAAGGGAGAAGCTCAGTGTCTCCCTCCTCAGCTCCAGAGAGGCTCTGGACACCACAGCCACCACCAGTGGTGCACGTGGCTGGGGGTGGCCCGGTGCAGTCACCTCCAGGTCGCCCTGTGTCGCTGTGAGGGGCAGGGAGCCTCCTCCTCCTCCTCCTGGGCAAAGCTCTGAAACCTGTCTCAGCACATTTCCACTGCCAGCCTGCATTTCATCCAGGACAGGAGCATATGGAGGCAGGTGAGCACAAAAGAGCCCACCTCGTGCTGGAGGCACCAGGGCTGTGCCTCGTGCGTGTGACCGTGGGGCCAACACGCTGCAGCTACCTTGCTTGGAGGATGTGACACAGCCCATAAAGTTCCACACTGCTGAAGTGTAGGGCAGCTCCTGGGGGACCAAAAGATGTGAGAAGCAAATGCAATTGACTTTCCATAGAATATACATTCCCATGGAATATGCATTCCCAGTCGCTCCAGGAGCATTTGAAAAATATCTGCTCTGAAAGCCCCTGAGCCCTGAGCCAGCCTTCCCTATGCATGGATGCCCCCTGTGCATTGTAATTTCTCCTTTGACAGGAGTAACATATCAGGCCATTTAAGAAGGCTGCTATAGATTCCCCTCCATGCTTTGAAATGAAGTCTCAGGTAACCTAGGCACACACATTTTTTCCATTCTTAGGAAGAACTACAGGAAAGGTACAACAAGAGTGATTAGCCCCAGGTATAATACCTGATATTTCCATGTCTTATCCAGGGTCAGATTTCATCAGATCATTATGGTCTGACCTTGGCACATTCCAAGATTTTTTCCCCTTATTATTGTTATCACCTTCTCTGCTCTTTAAAGAAATACTCCATCCATGTTAACAAAGCATTCCACTAGTTAGAAGAGTTGGACATATTTTAAGAGCTGTGTGGCCAGGGGGTTTTTTCCAAAGTGCTCAGGTATCTGCTAGAAGTGTTCCAAAAATATAGCTCTCAACATGGAAAAATGCTAACAGCAAAATGCTGAGATGAAAATTTAAGACGTACAGAGGGGAAGATATTAAATTTCTGATGCCCTGACAGAGGTCAGGGAATCAGAGGAGTCAATCTCAGCCTGCTCAGTGTCTCTCTCCTGGAAATGCTATTGAGAGTGAAATATTACCAGCTCATCTCATTGTGAGGCTGCTTTGTTCCCCTCCTCCTGGCTCCCCAACATTTTCACTCTGTCTTGCAGGCTCACCATCAGTTGGAACTATTTTTCTGTGCATGGAGATGAAGGTACTGATTTTTTTTAGTTTTCCCAGTGGACTATCTCCAGGAAGGGCAAGGAACTGAAACTGTAATTTAAGTGAATTCCATCTCTGATTTGGAAAATCCAACAGGCTTTATTGCTACATCCATTCTCCTTTATGTTTCAGGCCTGGATATTGCAATGGTAAATATGGGTCCCAGTTCCTTTGTTTTTAGTAGTGGAAATAGCCTACCAGTGACAAGTTAATCTCACCATCTAGATATTGCTATTTTTATATATGAATATAATTCTGGTATTAATTAGTAATTTGGGCTCTTACAGCATTGAAGACCAAGCAGAGCCTAAGGGTCTTGCAAATCACACCTAAATTTTGTAGTCATTTACCAACCACATATTTAGCAGGGGGCAATGCTCACATGAAGTGGTAGGGGACTCAAAATTTGTTTACCTACCGTTCTTCCAGCGCAGGATCTTCCTTTGCCCTTGCCCCCTCATGTCCTGGTGCCCTGTAGGAGATGCCCTACATCCCCCCACAGACAGGGCCCAGCTCTGTGCCACCATCCCTCTGAGCTCAGAGGAGCTGCTGGAGCAGCAAATCCACAGTGGCACGAGCCACATCCCAGCTGCCTGTAGCCAGCGCAGCCCGTGTGGTGGCACATGGACACCCAGCCTTGTCCCTGTCACTCCAGTGTCACTGTACACAGGAGCGCTGACATCCTCTACCAACGCAGGCCATGGCCTGTTCTTCTCTGCTGCAGCTTTGCTGGGGACAAGCAAGTGGCCTCCAGGGCCACCAGCAGGTGCACAGCAGGAGCTCATCAGGGATCTTGTCCCCAGCAACATCACTCAGGCCAACAGAAGATGCTGGCTGTCCCTGCAAAGCCTTGTTCTGCTCACATGGCCAAACCCCAACAGCTGTACCCACCCAGCCATGACAATTCTCTTTATGCTCACAGGTGTGGCACAGCCTTGTGCCTCTGGGCTGCTGGCCATAGCCATTCTTCTGGCCCAAGTGCATTTGTTGTAGTCAATCACAGCGCTGGATTCTGGTGTGGACAGGCTGTGTTTCCCCATGTCCTTCCCCCTGTGAAGGACTGCAGCACAGCTCCCTGATGTTTTATTCCCTCCAGGCACCCCCTTTTGCAGGCTCTGCTGGTGATGCCCCAGCTGCCAGGCAGCTGCTCTGCAGCTCTGGGCCACCCTGGTCTCTCAGGTGCAGCTGCCTGCCAGGGCTGGGGCAGCACAGCCTTGTGCATGCCTCAGGGTGGTACCAGTGCATGGAAGCACTGGCTTCAGGAGGCTGAGACAATTAACAATTCGTGAATCAATTAGAGCAATGCCTGTGTTTTCAAACCAGCTTCAAACTTAATTCTCATTGATTCTAGTTTTGCCAGTTGATGGTACAGAGGCAGTGGGGTAGAAGCATTGGTGGTGAGAAGAAATCAGTGTCCATCAAATAGACAGAGCCATAATAAATGACCAATTAAGATCAGCAAGCTAAAAATGGATGTGATTAACCAGAGGGAGTGCAAATGGGAGCTGTGAAATTGGAGTCACAATAGCAGGGCAACGAGTTATTAATGAGATGTGGCAGCAATCAGAATGGCCTTACTGTATTAAAGCACTCTGTCTCTCATGGCTTCTGTTAGCTGACCTGTCAGTGGCATGCTGGAAAAAAGAAAAGCAAAACAAACAATCAAGCTTCATTTTAGAGGCTGGGGATTGTAACAGATGTGGTGTAAACACAGTTGCTGCAGATGTGACCACAGTTCAGGCTGCTGTTGTGATACAAAGTCTGTCTGTATCAGCCTGTGGAGGGCTGTCACAGAAGCCATTGTGTCCTTATAAAGGCTCAAATTTCACTATTCCAGTGAGATTATTTTCCAAGGCAAGCTGCTTTCAACCTCCTTTATGGCTTGTTCTGGTATCTTGTTCATTTTAACAGAAGCTACCATGAGTGCTGCTTCTCTTGTTAGAGCACCAGAGAAGGGGCAGAGGTGGTGCCAGTGGGAGATCTCTGCTGATGGAGACACCAGCCCCCTCCACTGGAGCCATTGCTGGATAACTCCTGCACATTTCCCACATCCAGCAGCCCCTCCATTGGCAAACCCATGGAACAAAGCCATGAATGGCAGCCAGGCACCCTTTTCCAGCTGCACTCAGAAACATCCCTGTTCAGCACTTCTTGGCAGGTGGGGAATGAATTCAACATGGCAAATTCAAGGAGTTTCACTTTCTCTACTATTTTAAGACTTCTGCAGACAAAGGCAGGTTTGCTCTGCTGGGGACAGCCAAGCATGGCTGCTAATTAGCCCTGTGAGGAAGAGCACTTTTCTTTTATGCCCAGACTGGGATAATGTAATCTATTACAAGCAAAAAAGGAGTACATTGAATAATCAAGGTAAGAAGTGGGAAAGTCTCACACAAGCACATCAAGAGTTGCATCAACTCCAGATCTGACTGATGAGAGGCTGTTTAGGCAATTAAAAAGCAGCAATACAGTTTCTGCTTTTATTTATTCCCTTTTTTTTTTAATTGCAGATAAGGAACTGAATGCCTTACAATCATAAAGAGTGTTCAAGAGCTGTGCATTAAAGGAATACAGAGAAGGCCCTTGCTGTGGAAAGGAAGGAGAGGAAGGAGAGACAATTTAATCTCATCAGCCATGGGATTACTGGGCTGTGCATCTCCCATCAGTCTCACTCCTGCTGATGGGCAAGTGCAGCAGCAGGAATAATCCAGCCTGGCTCCCAGCAGCAGCTCTGCCAGTCAGCTCCCTGAGCCACATTTTCAGGCAAGGAGAAATCACAGTGCTCAGCCAGGAAAAGGGCTCCTGAGAGGAGGGAGGGAAGGGAACATCAGGTGGAGGAGCAGAAATCCTTCTGCAAGGATTTCTGGTTTGTAAGGAGACGAGGAGAGAGACAAATCACAGGGAAGAATGGGCCAGTGGGGGTGCAAGCTCTCTCACAGGAAGAGGCAAGAGAAAAATGTCTCAAATTGTAACCCAGACCTCAGTCTCCTGTAGATTGGCAGTGACTTTACAGATGCACTTTCAGGTGAATGAGATGTCAAACTCCCACATCTCTCAGCAATTACCAAGACCAGTTCTTCACTAGGGTAATGGTCCCTAGTCTTGAGTTTTTGATGTCAGATTTCAGGAGGATTCAATATTGCCAGCTTGGTTGTCAGATAAAGCTAAATCCTAAGAGAAAATCTTCCTGCTGTCTTAAACTCTAGAAAAGTGCACTGTGTATTTTCCTGGGTAATTTTCATTACATGAAAAAGTTACTCTGCCTCCCTGTAAAAGCGGGTGATGGGGATTTGCTGTGTTTTGTGATTATTAATAGGCATAACACGTTGTCACACAGAGCACTCTGAACAGTCACAGAACATAACAAGTGGAAAGTCAATGTAAATGGTGACATTTCAAATGAAAGAGCAGCTCTAGTCTAACTATAGTCTACTTTCAGTAGCAGAGAGCAGGCCAGCTCAGAGGGGTCTTTTATCATTTCTTCCCTTTCTTTGATGTGACCTCGGCTTACAACTTAAGGAATTCCCTTTGTGTTTCTAACCCCTTTCACAAGAAGGTTTTTAAACACAAGGCAAACTGAAGGCTAACTCAGTTACCTTAACCAGTTTCTTTGTGCAATGGCTTTGCTAAGTGCTTCAAACTGGCTCAGTGCTGGAGGTTATCATCCTGGGGGTCTGGTTCCCTGGACAGAAGAAAGGAGAGAAAAATTCCATCAAATTTTCATATTTCCTGCCTGTTACATGAAGATGGAGAAACACAAATGAGCCAATTTCCTAGAAAAAGCTGCAGTGCACAGAGAGATCTTGCAGGCTCACTGTTACTAAATTTGCCATGTCACTAGATGCCAAAGTCATTATGACATTACTTATTGCTGCAAATCTTACAGATGGAAAGCATGGATAAGGTTCTCTGAGACTGGATCACAAAGTTCAAAAGTTTTCCTTGTTTAGTAAGATTATTTAGAGTTATTTTGACAGAAATGCATTGTGGGGTGAAGGTGTGGTACTTAGGAACAGTGTGTTACCCTAAGAAAGGAAATGTTACAGCAAAAGTTAAACTCACTATAAAATTACCTTTTCAAAACTCTCTTTTAAATAAATACCCTAGGAATTGCATTTTCATGCTCTTTCAGTCAGAATATAAAGCAAGACAAAGATTAACCAGTTTCCCACAAATAAGATGTGGGTTTGGACTGCCTTGCTGTATATGCTAAAGGGCAAAAGGGCAAAATTCTGATATCCCTTTGAAATCCACAGTTATCTGAACAGTAAATCTTGATGTATTTATAAAACTCCCTCCCTCCTGGGAACTGCCAATATCTGCCTTGTGATTTCTGCCCACAAATGAGTCCCACTGCTCTTGGGGTTCTTCATGAGCAGGTCATGTTTCGTCCTTTCACCTCATTCCTGGGTTAAAACCACTTTTCTCAACCACTTTCCAGACCAGCTTTTCTAATTCTTGGCTGTTTTTTCTCAGCTTCCTGGGTGTTTTTTGTTTTGTTTTGGGTTTTTTTTTTGTTGTTGGTTTTTTGTTGTTGTTGGGGTTTTTTTTGTTTGGTTTTTTTTGGTTTTTTGTTGTTATTTTTTCCCCTTTTATTTTCAAGAAAAGAATCTCTCTATGTGTGTAACTTTGGCTTGACCACTGGGGGAGCATTACTCTCACCATGCAGATTTACATTTCAACCTGCTTTATTCTTGTGACAAAAATATTCAGCCATGTTTCAAAGCTTCCCTGAGAGCTTTTTTGCACTCCAAGGAAGTCCTTCAGCTGATGCACAGGGACTCTGCTGGATAATAGTAAGTTTGAGGGGGTTTTTTTCCAGCTTTTTGGGTTGTTTCAGCAACCTGGGGGAGTGCAGTGCAAACATGACTGCAAGAACACTTGAGATGATTCCTTTCAGTGCACATGCTGCTAAAGCTCCTGAGAAAGAAACTAAAATTTGATGCTCCTTTCCCTTCTCAGACATGGAGATTGTTTTGGAGGGGAGATTAGGTTGCTCTGATGGGCTTAATTGAGATGTGTCTCTTTTACTCCCCCCTTGACTGGGTTGTCACCTGCAGGACACAAATCCTGTCCTTGGTACAAAATACTACAAAATGTGTGAGTGCCTTCAGGACAGAGTGGGTGTGCCAGGAGTCTTCTTGCAGCATTCTTGGCATGTTTTCAAAACCCTGGCCTCCTGGTGAGACCTGTCAAACCCTGCCCTGTTCTGCCAAAGGAATCACAGTCCTGTCAAAGGAAGAAAGAGGAGCTTGGTGCTCTTTTAAGATCTCAACAGCTTTGCCTTGAATACTGAGTGTGTACATAGTGCTGGATTTCACTGGGGCTGGCAGTGACAGAGCAAGGAGCCCAATTCCACATTTTTCAGGATGAAGGAAAAGCTCTCCAGGCAAAGCAGACCAGAGGGAAGGAGAGAAGAGAAGCTGAGAGGGCCTGGGACTGTGGTGGAGGCACTTTTAGCTCCAGTGAACCACAAGAGAAGAGGGTCAAGGGGACTAAACAGAGACTATGGCTACAAATCCTCTCCAGCACACCCCATGGATATTTTCATCCTACTCAAAGGCACAGACATCAGCCCTTGGTGTGATCTCCTGCACTGCTTGGCCCAGGGGCCCCTGCAAACCTTTCCTTCCCCTTTGCACCTCCTCACCCAAGGAGACCGACATCTCTCCACCCCAGGCCTTGTCAGACACCTCAGATTTCCCCCTCCCTTTCCCAGCAGCTGCCTTTCCTTTTTTTCTTAGACCTCCCCCACAGCTGTCTTTGCAGACCAGCCCCAGGGTCTGGTGTCAGCGCCCTTTACTGTCACCATTGCTGCCAAGGACATTTGCCTCTGTCTGTGATTCAGGACTTTCTCTTATCTTGCATGGGGACAATTCAGTCTCTCAGAGGACCTTGTACTACTTTAATAACACAACCTGTTACTAATGAGGCACAAAAACTGGGGGATTTGTGTCATTGTGTTGGAATGGAAGACTCATGGGGGTCTTACATATTTGACACTCTCTCAGAAGAGCTGAAGATTTGCAAGTAGGTCAAAAAATTGGATTTTAACTGTGCTGTGACCAGAGATAAAAAAAGAAGGCTAAAAGAGTTAATTTCCACCAGCACTTTTCTATGGCAAGCAGTTTTCACTGTTGGTGTTTATAATTAAAGAATATGCAGATGGCACTGCCACGTCCCTGTGTACCCCTGGTGAGGGACTCTGTCAGGACATAAAGCTGGGCTCCTATTCCACACTCACCTCCAAGCACTGTGGCACTGGGAAGGAGCCATCCCTGAGGAGGTGGCAGACACCATATCAGGATCATGAGCAGACAGGGCAAGCAGGGGGTCAAGTGCCTCCACTGCAACCTCTTTTCAAGGTACTGGGCATAGATCTCCTCAGAGCTGGGATGTGTCCCTACATCCCCTTTCTCCTCCATTCCCCATGAGATGGAGGCTGCATCTGTATGGCAGAACACCAGCAGTGCTGTCAGCCAAGAGTTGCTAGGCAAATCTGAGCAGTGGGAGGATTTTCATATCCTGCAGCCACCTGAGCTGCTGTCTGCAACTCTCCTCCAGCTCTCTCCCCTCAGGCTTCTCAATCCCTCTTCTCCACCCTTGTGATGCCCCTTTCCAAGCCTTTTATACTTCTAGAGCAAGCTCCTCTCTAACTCCCTCTTAAGCTTGCTCCTTACCCTTCCCCATGGGACAATGCACATGTGCAGCCAGTGAGGAGCAGCACCTTTCAGAGCTCTGAGAAAACACTCAATTTCCCTGCGTCAGCCCAGTCACCCACAGATCTCTGTGGCTGTCTTAGGTTGGAAATGCAAGGTGTGGCTGGGGGTGTGTATTCTACTGCCAGCTGTTAGAGCTGGGGCAGTTTTCTTCTGTTAATTGGGCCACCTGTTAAAATCAAGTGGGGCAGTTTTCTTTATCTGTTCCACAACCAATCCTCCCTCCATTAGATACCTTCTGTTAGTGGGCCACTGAGTGTCACTGCATGGCTGATAAAATTACATCATGCCAGTGGAAGATGCTCTGCCCAGAGGGAGGAGCCAAGCATTCCTACCTGGATATAATCTGAGATTTGGAACACCACAGGCAGCCTTTTCACTGGATTCCCTGAGGAGGACCAGGCCCATCTACAGCACCACTGGACCTCCAGAGGAAAACTTCACCCTTCTACAGGATCCCTGCTCCAACAGAACGCCATCTGTCACTCCAGGAGAGCTGCAGCCACCATTCAATGGGGCTGCTACCAATACCCTGACCCACAGGGTGTCAGGTTGTATTCTGACTTTGTCAGTGTTATTATGTATTACTGCATTTTAATTTTATTTTTACTTTTTCCCAATAAAGAACTGTCATTCCTACTCCCATATCTTTGCCTTAAAGCCCCTTAATTTCAAAATTATAATAACTCAGAGGGTGGGAATTTACATTCTCTGTTTCAAGGGAGGCTCCTGCCTTCCTTAGCAGACACCTGTCTCTTCAGATCAAGGCAGTGACACTGAGGTGATGAAAAGTGGGGGTAAGGTCCCTGAGAGAGACCCAAATGTGACGCACAAAGCCCATGAGTGGAGCCCTTCTCGGGTCTGGTGGTGCCCCATGTGCTCAGGAGGCTGAGGACACAGAAGAAGCACTGCCTTCTGGAGGTGCTGGCAGAGGAGTAAAGCCCCTCTGCCAGGAAGTCATCAAATACTGCAGGAGAAAAGCACCCTGCATTAAAAGTGCTGTAACTTCTGGCCAGGGGATAGAAAGCAAAAGGTGGCACAGAGCAATTAAAACCCAGCAAGTGCAGAATGGCTGAGCAGGAATCACATCCTGTCAATCCCTGCTTGTTTTTCAGTTTATTAGCAAGAGCTTAACTGAAGAGAGAGCTGGGAGATGATGAAAGAGCAGCAGTGGGAGCCTCTTTGTAGGATGCCAGCCAAAAAAGAAGAAAATTTGTAGGAGGAGTTCGAAGGATAGAAATCGACTTGTTTTTTCAGGCATAGTCTGAAAAAATAGATCCAGGGCTCAGGGTTATGAGAGGGGTCTGCAGAGTAGAATAACCTGCTTGGCTCTAAATGGACAGATTTGAAAGAAGGATACACCCCCCAAATGAAGGAAAGACTGAAAGAATAATGCACATTTGCTTTGTGTTGCACTAAAACATTCTTTTTCCCCCTCCATTTTTGTGTTAAGGAGATTCACCCCCCCCCCCCCGCGCCCCGCCCCAACCTCCAAAATGCCCTTTGGAAACCACAATTTCAAAAGTTTTTGAAGAACTTTCAACTAATCTGGATGAAGCCTCAGACTGATGTTGCTGATACCAGAGCTGAGAGCAATGAGATGTTGGACTGGCTGGAACAACTCCCTTACTACATCATTCTGCAAACTGGGAACACAAATAGGAGAGAGAGAAGGAGGGAGATTCCTACACTCCTGTAGACCAGCCATGCTGGAAGAAACTGATTGTTTGCTCAGCAATCATCCTCCTCTGTGAGTGGAGATGTTGGCTACAATCCCTATATCCAAGAAGTTTCCAATGCCAGAGAACAGAATAAAACACAATAGAGGCCTCCACAGTAATTTGTGTTTTGTTAGATCTGAGATTATGTTTAGGACTGTGTCTGATGGGGGGGAAAAAAGACCAAACAGCTTTAATAATAGATTTTGGGGAACTTTAAATTGTCAGAGCCATTTTCTAGTGACAGTTTGTCTGAATCATACTTGGCACTGGTAATATACCACATCTCCTGTCATTCTTTTAATTAGTTTATAGCCTTTTAAAAGAGCATTTTACAAAATTAATTAAGAACACCTCTGATTTCAGACCAAGCATGAAAAAATAAAATATCCCCACAGTTTCATTTTAGGTGGCAGGTTGTGCTGGTGCTGAAGATAAGCTCTCTGAAAAATCTGACATGCTAACACTGGAACAACCCCAAAAGAGAACCTAATTTTTTATCCATTTAAGGGCTTGGGAAATGCAACATTTTTGAGTTTAAGGAGACAAAGGACCTCTGTTAACTAATTATGTTACCAGAAGTCTGCACTAGATGGATTGGTTCCACCCTTCACCAATTAAAGCTTGAAAAGAAACTAAGGTTAGTCTAGAGCTGGTTGTAGTCTGTGGTAGAAATCACTTGCAGATTTCTTTTGTGCAAAACCAGAGGATATGAACTCTTTGAAAGACAGTAGAAATATCAGCATTTTAGGAGTCATGTTAGATTAGAGTTAAACAAGATGTTTTTGCTTTAACAGCTTATTTGATGGATTTTGATCTCTACCCAACAGATGTTCATGCAGTTTATTCAGGTGCAGGTCTTGCAGTTTATTCAGGTGCAGATTCAGTGGAACAGTGTTACCTGTTCTACAGCACAGCTGTGTGGCTTGGTTAAAGATGGTCAGCTCCATCCTGGAGCTCCATCCTGGAGGGGAAGGTGTGGGAGGGAATCTGGAGGACATGCTGTCCTGGTTATCTGCTGCAGATGCATTCTTGTACCCCCAAAAAGGGTGTGTGGGCCATGTGTGTGATGAGAGGTATCCAAGGGCATAGTTAGGATCTCAAATAGCAGCACCTGAACCAGTGGCCCTGCCTTACTCCATCTCACACAGGATCCAGCAGCAGGATTGCATCAAGGGAGGAGAGGAGAAACCCAGAGGGGAATCTCACAGGTTCACTGGATTCATGAGCCACCTTGGAGTGTCTGTGCAGCAGGTTTGGCCAACACCAGGGAGGCAGGAGTGTCTCTGCTGTCCTTGTGACATCTCAGGGGGAAGAGACAGCCTGGTCTGCAGCAGTGGGGTTCTAGAAGGCCTGTGTCTGCTCCTGTGTCTGCTCCTGGTTCTGCTGCCCACTCCAGCCCAGGAGGCTTTAATTTACCCATGTCCCAGCTTCTAAGATAAGCCAACAGTGACACCCTGGTTTGTAACCACACTGCTGCCAGGTTGTTACCTTTCTTCAGAACAAGGCTGTGGAAGAGGCTTTACAGCAACTTCTGTGAGCCGGAGAGAAGTTTGATAAGAGGATCATGTTTATCCCTGAAAGAATTTTCTGCCAAGGTCGTTGGCGCAGAAACCAAGAAAGAAAAAAAGATAAATAAGAGAAACCTGCAACTGCCTATTCCAATAAGTGCTTTGTCTTTCCTGACCAATGAATAAAGTGTAAACTTAGGAGTTTTGTAAGAGTGCATAAAAAGCATGCATGCTATAATAAAACAGATTTGAAGCCTTCTGAAAATGGAGTTTTGCTTTGTACCATGACTGCCTAAACTATGACACAAGGCTGCCTGGTGTTAGTGGCAGTAGGTGAGCCAAGGGCCCTTATCCAGCTGCTCAGAGCAGACTGGGAATACCTTGTTGGCAAGTTTGCAGCACCTACATCCAGGCCAGGGATGCTGGCAGTCTCCATGATTCCTTCCTCCTCCCACTCCCAAGCACACACAAGCAGAGCAGAGAGAGTTGCCCTCTCCTACAGCTCCTTCAGCTCTGACAGCCTCATTGCCTTTGTGCAGGGGCACAGTGTGAAAAAAGGGTGGCAGGGGAGGTTGCTCTGAGCTGCAAGAAGTTTTCAGAATAAAAAATCTGAGTGTCTCCTAGGCTGCCTCCAACATCTGGTGAGAACCACCTGCCCACCAAGAGCTCTCCTTGGTCAAAGGCTCCTGTGGGTCAGTTCTTCAGGACAAACAAATCAAACCAGGCTGCACAAACCTGTTTCAGACTAGGTGGGATTCATGCAGATGCTAAATGTACCCCCCTCCAGAGCAGTGTCTGATGCCCAGCTGCAATGCTGAGTTTGCCAGCACAGCACTGGTGACTCTGAGCAGCTGCTGCCTCCTCATGGCTCTTGGGAGCCCACCCCCAGGCACAGGAGAGAGGAAATGAGCAGAAGGACTCCTTCAGTCCTGGCATCCTTGCTGAGAGCATAATAGGTCAGAGCTGCATGATGGCAGGGAGACAGTGTGAAAATTGTTTCCCTCTCCTTTCTGTAAAAAATAAAAATATTCATAATGAGCAAGACCTGGAGCTCAGGCTCGCCTGTGCTGTCCACTGAGCACAGGGTTGGGACACATCCCCCAGTGCATGCAGCACATAATCTGTCATCCTTCCCACGAGGGTGACAACTCTGCCTGAAGGTTCTCTTCTTGTTTTTCTCAGCATAGCATTGATTAAAACCCTGGCCTTTGATATCAGGAATGCTTTTCTCCCAGAGGAGAAAGCCAAAGGCCTGGGTTAAATTTAGGTCTGCCCTCAACTGTTCTGAGCACCAAAAAGGGTCTGTGCATATTCTACCACTGATGATAACTTAAAGGAAAACAACTGCAGATCAAACCAATGGCAGCTGGTTTGCAAACAGCCTTTTTGCAGAGGTAACAGATTAGCTGACTGAAAAGGAACAGCTCTCTCCCCTCCTCCCTCATCTCATGTGTGGAACACACTAAGGCTTCCAACAGACAAAATGTGTTCAATTCTTGACCAAGAACTGCTCAGCAGATAGTGAGAAGAAAAAAGAGAAAGGAAGGTGTCACTTTTCCTTTTCCTGAATGTGAGAATCCACCTGTCTTCTGTACCCAACATGTTCCCTGTCATTTGCACTGCAGAGACCCAGAGAGCAGCCAGGCAGCTCCATCCTGACAGCAGCTAGCCAGGCTCCTGAAATTAGTGGGAATAGTTGCCTGTGCTGTATGAGAACATGTTTGATGGGAATGGTTTCCTGTAAAAGGATGCCTCCACTCAAAGCAGCATGTTCTTAACCTGGCTGTGCTGGGATACAAGATGCCTTTCTCTTTTCTGAATTACTTTTGAAGCTGACTCTTCTTTGAGTGAGGGTTTGGACCACAGATCCTCACAAATCCTGTCCTGTACAAACTCCAGAATAAAAGTGTTTATGTCTTCAACACTAGATTTTCGATGCTGCCAGACTTTTCCTTCAAAATTTCTCTATATTGAAGGTAGAAACTAAAAGCATTTAAGTTATCTTGCTGAACCCACAATCTTTTCTTCTTTCCCAATTCCCTTCCCACTCCAGTGCCATTGTTTCCTCTTAGCAGAAGTCGGTGACATTCCCTTACCATGACCTCAGTTTAGAGCTTTCAGAATCATCTGTAAAACATTAATCCATGGTTTTGGTCAGCTTTGAACAGACATGAGTGAGTCAGGGTGATTCACTGCCCTGCTGAAGCACTGTTGTAGCCACAGGTTAGTCCCTGCAGATGTAGTCCTCTTTGCCCTGAATAGCTGTTCTGGGGGCACAATTAATGAGTTTTAATTGTCTTCAGATGCCCCAAACTGCAGTTAGACCAGGCTGCTCCTTTAGGCACAGGTCCTGCAATCAGAGGTGCCATTGAAATCTCCTGTCCAGCTTCTTCTCTATTCCAACCTGGAAGTTGTACCTTGAGCACTGATGGAAAAAGGAAAGCAGATCCCATCAGTGCTGGTACCAAGGGTCGCTGCTTAGACTTTGTTATGCACTGTGGTTGTGCCCATGTGGAGCAGGATTTCCTGGGCACTTCTCAGGCCCAGTTCCTCACAGCTTATGAATAATAAACCCACAGATCCCTTCATTTCTCAGTTTTGTGGCAGCACAGCTCACACAGCCCTTGTGTACGGTCTCCCTTTGCAGTCTGTCGTTAAAGGTTCATCACAAGTATCACTCATAGCCACCATCACTTAGCAATTATTTATTAACCTCTAGTTGACAGGAAATAGCAAGGAAAACAAACAGAATGACTTCAACTATTTCCCTGCTTTATTCAGCAGATGTTTGAGGAGACACAAAACTATGGCCTTGCCATGGAGCTGAAACCCAGCTATGGTGTCATTTGAAAACTCTACCTGTTCTGCTGTTGGCTGTGCAGTGTTTGTGGAAAAAACGTGCACAGGCTTAGCTGATATCACTGCAGCGACACTCTCAGCCAGCTGGGAGGAAATGGGGCAATAATTTACAGAAAGTGTTGAGTATTTCTGTTCAAAAGCATCCATTTGTGGATGTGGCTGCTGCACTCTTACCTGAAGGCTTGATTGTCTGATGCAGTTTGGAGTCATGTCAGTTAACTATAAAGTTTAACTAATTGCTATTTATAGAGAGTGCTTGAAGGTCTGTCACTGGAAATGTTAATAAAAGCTCAAGATAGAGTCATCTAGTCATCCTGCATGTCTTTTATGCTGGGGTTTTTGGGTGTTTTTGGTTTGGTTTTATTGGGTGGGCTGTTGCTCTGTGTAAACCTTCCACTCCATGACCTTGGCTCTCTTAATAAACAAAGTTAAGGCCCACAAATGAGAGGGTCTTCAAAATTTACAGATTTGATCTCAGAAGCTGTTGGAGATCTCCTGGTTGTCATAAAGCTTCCAGAAACGTATTTACTTCCCCCCGCCCGCACCCCTTCTATGATTGGACCTGAGCCCTGCTGTCTTTCTGCATGCCCAGCTTTCCATCAGAGCTGCAGTGACATGTGTCTGCCTCCTTTGTCTTCAGCACAATGACTGATGTACACAACCTTGGTTTTAGTCAGGCTGCCCTTGAGTTGGGTCACTGTGCCCTGCCAAAGATCTAAACATTGAGCTGCAGGTGGAAATATCTTCTGCAAGGAGCAGAGTGACCTGGGCTGGGAGCAACATCCACCTGGGAGCCTGTGTCTCCTGGGCCCTGGGTAAGCCCCATGGCAATGGGGGTCTGAGCTGCCAGCAAGGCATGAGAGAGCTGGGAGCCAGCCACCCACTCCAGGCAATGATGTCCATAGGAATTAGAGGGAAAGCAGGAAATAACTGGTTGTTATACCCATTGTCACACAGGTCCCTGCATTAGTCCCCCTACCAAGGAATTCACAGAATTCCCAGAATGACCAAGTTGGAAGAGACTGTAATGTTCATCAAGTCCAACCCATGCCCCAACACCTCAACTAAGCCAGTTGGTGGCACCCAGTGCCACATCCAGTCTTTGTTAAACACATCCAGGGATGGTGACTCCATCCCCTCCCTGGGCAGACCATTCCAGAACTTTATCACCCTTTCTGTAAAAAACTTTTTCCTAATATCCAGCCTATATTTCCCCTGACACAGCTTGAGACTGTGTCCTCTGGTTCTGTCAGTGCTGCCTGGAGAAAGAGACCAACCCCACCTGACTACAGCCACCTTTCAGGGAGCTGTAGAGAGGGATAAGGTCACCCCTGAGTCTCCTTTTCTCCAGGCTAAACACCCCCAGCTCCCTCAGTCGTTCCTCACAGGGTTTGTGTTCCAAAGCCCCTCACCAGCCTCCTTGCCCTCCTCTGGACACACTCGAGTGTCTCAATGTCCTTCCTAAACTTTTGCGACAAGTGGGATGGGATTGGGTTCTCCAGTCATGGAGTTTGATCCTATCTCTGTTTCAAGGCCAAGGGCAAAACCACACTCTGGGTGTGGATCCCTTTTCCATCACAGCCTGTTCTGTCCTGGCAAACATTGTTGAAAAGGTTTTCGTGTCCTCTGAAGACTGTTCCCATAAATAGCACGTCTATACATCACTGCATGCTCTGGGATTTCATGCAAATCCTTTTTGGATTGAAACACAGAGACAGTAAATGAATCATGGATACAATTTAGAGATGCTGGTTTTGGCTAGATGAGTTGTTCTGCCTTGCAGTCAGAGAAAAATTTGCCAGTTGGATAGACAGGGATAAAGTCAGAGAGTGGAAGATGGGGACAGGTCTCTGTACTGACAATCTGGAGTTACTGAGGGAGGAGATGATGCCTTTGTCTTCTGACTATTCCAAAGTCTCTCTCTCACTGCATGAAATCTTAAGTCTCTGATGAAAGTGCAGCACAGCAGTGCTCTCACCTATCTCAATGCAGATTCACTTTCCATCGATTGGCCATTCAGAGCTGCTCTGATTTCAGGTGGCTGTCACTTCACTGAGCACTCGTGAATGGTAGATTGATTTAGCTACACTGCTTATTTTTAAATTTCTTTGCAGCACAAGTTCAAGTACCTGACAGAGCCTTTAGAGAATCCTCTGTGGACGCTGGATAGATGGCAGGAGTCAGACTGCAAGGTGAGGATCACTGACTGACAGGAAGCTGAGCATCTCCTGTGAGTCACTGCTGAGACACCAGGGATTTCAGTGTGGCAGCAGGAAAGGCCAGCCTGCCTGTGAGTCACCAGTTCTGGTACTGGATTTACACAGGAACCAGTACCACAAACTCCACTGCAAGGCCAGGCAAAGCTTTTCCCACAGCAAGTTTTACATCCAAGTTTCACAAAGCTGTATTTGCTGTCCTTTAGCTGAGCAATACTCAGTGCAAGGAATGAAGAAGCAAATATCTATGTGGAAAGAAAATAGGTGAAAACAGCCTTACCTGAATGTTTTCCTGTCTGGCTGCTTTCCACTCCTTCTCAAATTTTGGCTGCTCCTCCACCACTTCTGGTCTTTGCTTTGTCTTTTCTACTTGCCCAAGGGTCCTAGTTGATCTCTTAATAGTTTTGGACCAGGATTCATCAGAAAATCTTCTTGCTACAAAAAATATGATCTAATGGCTGGGTAAGCATTAAAATGCCACTATGGCTTTATGAGAACTTAAGTTATGACATTAAAAAAAAAAGCAAGCAAATAAAAAAATGCATAAAACATTAACAGCAATGAAGAATATGGCACCTCCCTCCCCAGCACTTCTCATTCCAAGAAATATGAATCAGTATTCTTCTAGCTTGAGCACTGCTGTGAAGAAAGCACGGTCTTCATTTGCTTTGTTTGTTGGAAAATTGTTTTGCTCGTTCCCCTCTCAATTTAATTTGTGCCATATGGATGTTGTGTACGTACACATGTCACCATCCACTTGAATCTGAGTGGCAGAGCTGAGGATTCCTTGGCCTGCCAGCCACAGCTCTCATTTCAGGCTCAGCCACCTCTCCCAGCCCTGGACACTGGAGCTGTGGCTGTGTGTCCATGACAGAGCCAGGCAGGATCAGACCTGGTGAGCTGTTCCCAAGGTGCAGAACTCAACACAACATCCCCCTCCATCTCTGAGAGACTCTTTGAGGCTGAATTTCTGTCTTGCTTTTCCTAATCTTCCTGACTCTTGAGTCACAAACTGAAATACCCATCAGTTCTCTGAAAAGCTTATGCAAAATGGAGCAGCTTATTGGACAGACACTGCTCTGAGAGATTTCAGCCCAAATGGTTGTTTCTTCCATCTTCTCAACAAGCCCTCTCCAGGTGCTTTGTTAGGTTTTTTATGCAGGCAGGATTTCCATTTTATTAGCTGGGAAATTGCTGCTTCAGCCACAATTCCTGCAATGATGAATAACACAAGAACAACAAGCCAACAAGCCCTCACATTTACAGCAGTACATTAGAAAAATACTTTTTTTTTTTTTCCTTTTTGCCAGGTATTACACAAGAGGGAAAAATCCTTTCAAAATCTCTTTGTTGTTAGACACATAATCTGCTTGGTAAGTATTTAAAACCCAACACTTATAAGGTATGTGTCAGCCTCCAAAAATAAATAAATACCTAATTAGATTGCTTGCAGCAGTGGCCATGCACCTTGCTCAGGCACTCCTGTGCAGGAGAGCTGAGCAGGGAAGGAGCAGAATTCCCCAAGCTTGTGTAACAGCTTCAGTCTGTTCTATACACCAACATGTAGGATGTATACACACATCACTGAGCAACAACTATGGGAAAAAATCAACTTCCCTCCCTTCTTTTGGACAAGGATACAGATTGGCTTGCACTGAGGATTAGCATCAGTTGTCAAACACATCCATCCACAAGTGAGTTTGAGATAATTTTTCTTCTTCATTTCAATAAACTGTTGGGACCATTTAGACTTTTTGCATTTTCTTTTGGAAGTTTTTTTTTTTCTCTTTGCTGATTTAAACTCCTCATTTCAATAGGCTGCACTGGTCAGAGAGAAAGGAGTGGTGGTGTTTTGGCAGAACTTGCTGGAAGCCCTGGACTCCTGTGTTTTGAACTGCTAAGCTGAAAATAAAAATCTGCTGCTGAAATGCTTTTACATTATTTTTCAAAATACATTTAATGTCAAGAGGTTACAAGCAGCCAGGCTTTTTCAGCTGAAACACAAGAAATATTTCTGAAAACAGCTGTTCCCAAGGTGCAGAACTCAACACAACATCCGCAAACTGGCAAGATAATACAAAAGTTAGGACATATTTAAGAATCACTAACTTACAATTAACTAGACCTGTAATTGTTTTTAAAACCCCCAATATTAGCTTAAAAAGACACACAGAGATAGAGTCCTATAGCTAAATAACCTCTCATATGTACCGCTAAGATTCTGAATACTTTATTTCTCAGATGAAAAGTCTGTGACTGGCTTTCCACCAGTCACAGAGCCAGATGGAACACATTTGCCATGAAATATTTCCATTTTAGCTAAAGCAACAACAATGACAATAATTTGGGAAACAGGCTACCATCAATTCAACCACTTCCTTCCAGAGAAGCCCACTGGAGACTCTTAATCCCTCCTGTGAGTAGTGGACCCATAAACCAAGGACCAGAAGCATAGAAAAGTAATTAATAAATATGCTCCTGCTTCTTTATTGTATCAGCAGAGGAAAAACAAGGAATGCTGTGAATTTCATGGAATACATAGGAAACTACCCAAACATACAGTGTAGGGAATATTAGGCATTGAATTCAGTAGTAATTAGTCAAAATTTGGGTTTCTGGTCAATTTAAAAACCTTTTTGAGACACCTCCTCTCCTCCCTGTGTTTTATGAGCCCAGAGAGATAATTGTCTTTATTTCCTCTTTGATTATTCACCTTCATCCTTTCTGTGAGGATTTTCACCTAAACCTTCCCTGTAAGAACCCTTCTTGTTTGGGACTCACATTCTAGACTGGTTCCCATTCCAAAACAACAAGATAGCCCAAAATCTTTCTGTCTTTGTGCTCCAGGTCACTTCAGACAAGTGAGCTTCCTCAAAGATCTTCCTGCATTCTCCACCCCAAGTAGGCACTACCCATCCATTCATTTAATTTAATCAACTCCAAGCTCATGTGCTCCAAGCTTGGCATTTCTCCTGCCTATCAAGCTGAAAATAGCAGAGACTCTTTGATGGATCATTAATTTCTTGAGCAAGAAACCTCCCAGCTGTTGCATCCCCTTAAGATTTTTTTCCCCCTTTTTCCTCTTCTTCTTCCTGGAACCTTTTCCCTTTCCTACGAGCCTGCACTTAGTTGGATAAGAGGAGTCCTTGTCCTCCCAACCCTTGGATGCTGCCAGGAGCCAATGCTGAGAGGGGCTAAGTTTCAATTAATTCAAGTGCAAAACCTGGCACTGAAGCAGCTGGTTCATAGCAATTACAGATGTGCTGGTGGGGGGAGGCTTCTGCAGGTCTCCACTCCAATCTCTTGCTCCAGGTTGGCTGTGCCTATGCCTTGGAAACCTCCAAGGACAGAGATAACTCACATGACACAAGCCCACATCCAGCTCCTTTACTGCTTGAGGAAAAAAGAGGCCTGGACAAAGCCTTTTGTACAGAAACCACAGTAATGCACCACAGAGCACAAGTTCTTCACTGTTTTGTGTTGTAATGGAGCCCTGTGAGGAGAAATCCCAGCTGTTTTTATCTTCCTGGAAACATGTGGCTCTCATCTGCTCGGGAACTTGTTCTCACCATGGCTCATCACAGGCAGGAGGAGCAGGGCAAGGCCCTCTCTGTGCCAGCCTGCAGGGCAGGCAGCTGCCTCCCAAAGGGCTCCAGAGAGGCTCACGCAAGAGCAGAGCATGCAGAGCATCAGGAGAAGATGGAAATCTGTCTGTAGGAGCTCACCACTGAAAAGGAAGCAGCCCCTGGCAGCCAAGCCCTCTTTGCTCAAGGCTCAGAACTCGTTGGGAGAGCAGCAGCTTTGTGGTGCAGGGCAATGACCATGGTGTAATGATCCCTGCCAGTATTTCCAGCTCTCTGAGGCACCTCTGTGCTGCCTTCCCACCCAAAGGTGCTGCCAGACAGACAGACAAGCCAAAGGCACAGAAGGAATACCCAAAACTTGTGACCCACAATAGCTGGGGTCAACTACCCTATTTTAATTAATTATGTGTCAGTTCATATAATTAAAAGTGTGCCAAATTAATTGCTAGTGAAGGCTGCAGAGGATTTATGCTAAAACAGGAGTAAGTAATAATTTGGAGCAGGACAGGGCTGTGTTATCCCACAAGTGTTCTTGTCATTATACATGAAACAAAGCTCTTTTTCTGACCCTTTGTTTCTTCACTTGGCATTTGAGAAGATCCAATTAGTTGTAAATTACACCAAGCCCCAAGCTCTTCTTTCTTTTTAAATATAAATTTAAATCTGAAAGCCAGCAGGGTTTCATAGACTCAGGAAGTATCAGCCTGTCTTTTTGGAGGAGTTTCATTTCCTGAGGGGGTTCCCCTCCAGCCTCACCAGTCCAAAGCAGCACTTGGGCACTCTCATCTGCCCAGCTCCTTTTGAAGCCCTCTTGGCTGGCAAAAGAGCCATTTCAGTCAGAGCCCAGGATGTTTTCATTTGCCAGAGTTACTTCCAAGTCTCAAGAGCTTCAGGTGGTTTCCCTCAAGCACCCAGGTGTCCCAAGACCCAGCCTGCCCACTGACACCTTGCATCAGTTTTGGTGTCAGGAAGAGGGCACATTGTGGTAAGCACAATCTGAACAAAATGTCAGCATCAGAGAGAAGAGTAGGAATATGAGCCAACCACTCCAAAACTCCCTTGTGGGCATGGTGTTCAAGTTTTTCAGAAACAAAACAAAACAGGGTTACAGGGGGTGAGGGTAGATTCCCTATTTCCCCAAATGACACATTTTGAAACACAGCCCTTCCTACTGGTGTAGATCCAGTATTCTGTTAGGAAAGAGGTGACTTCTTTTTTTCTTCCAACAAGTTATTAAATAACTCAGACTGAAATCCTGCAATTTCACTTAAAAGACTGGGGAAAACAGCTCCTGTAATATGGAAATAAGCAAAATTCCATTTCAAAGATTTACCCTCATGTTATGCAAATCCTAGAAAGTCCTCTGAGGTGCACCACTTTCAAGCTCAGCTTTAATGTCCCACATGTTGTCATAATTCTGGAAACCAAGCAAGATGAAAACATGACCAGGATTGCACAGAAGGATGAGCAATGGGAGAACAGGGTATTTACTTGCAGTATCTGCAAGCTGCTTGGAATTTCAGGCTTAGCCTTGGCCATCAGCTTGGCCTTTGTGTTTTAGCCTGCTCTTGTTACATCAGAGCAGAGTAAAATGTTACTTGCCTTGGCTGGTCAAAGTAGCCATCCTAGATAGAAGGCAAAAGGTAGTGCACTCCATGGGTTTAGAAATTTGGGGCACTGCTGCCCCCACATCCCTCTGTGCAGCAGGAAAAAGAAATTGGGAATGCCGAGGATGGGGTCCTGCTCTGCCCCTGGGAAGTCCTGCTCACAGGGGTGTTTCTACCCAAGGGAATTCTTCTGGGGGTTGCCAGATCCTTTGGCAAATATGGGATCAGGGCATTCTGAAGCAATTGCCCAGTCCTGACGCCACAGAAACCACCCCTCTCTGCAAACATCAGCCCATGACTGCCACTAGAGCCCTCCAGCCTCACCAGAAACCAGGTGATCAGAAAGATCTTGCTGCATTTTATTCCTTTAAACCATGGGCAAAAGATGTCTGTGGCTGGAGAAAGACAAAGAGAGAAAGGATGGAGAAGGACATTTATGGATTCTCCATCTATGGATGGAGAAATGCTGGAGCTCCTGAATTTCCTCTTCCTCAATTCATAGGCACATCTTTCCTGCTTACTCTCTCTGAGTGGGTTTGACACCACAAAGCAGTGAATTGTGCCCTTGATGGCCCCATCTGTGATCTCAAACTGCTCTGAGGTCCATGGAGTGACTGGGGCTGGATGGCTCTGGGAAGGACAGCATGCATTTCTGGCCCTGCAGAGGTGTTAGAACTAGTGTTAGGCTTGTCTCAGTTTGTCACTCTCAGACCTGTGTCCAAGAGAGATCTAAGATTCACTTCACATCCCCTGTTCAGTGCAGCCAAAGATATTTTCCAGGGATTAATGAGCAAACTGACTGACAGCTTGGGGAGCAGCAGAGACCATTAACCTTGTGGAATGCTAATTTTCTGCTACCCATCAAGGACGTTAGCAACTGGAAAAAACTCCCAAACAGCAACTAGATTTGGGGTTGTTTGAATGGGTAATGCTGCTCTGTTCCTTGGGTCATTTGTAGAAAAGCTGTGCTTTTTAACTTCAGCTACTGCTGATGCCTCAGGTTTTAGCTTTTCTATTTTTCAGATTCTATTCTGCTCTAGTGTGTAAGTCTGGGCTTCATATTAGGCTTCATATTCTTCACAGAGCAGGGACACAAAACCATTCCTTCTCTAGCTGAGGACCCAAGGACAGCTGATGCAGATCTCAGGCCCAAGAGCATAAACAATGGTGGAATGAAGAGAGAAAACAAGAAAGATGGGACTTCATGGGCTAAAGCTGTAATTGGACAATTAGCTCCAATATGCTAATGGACCAAAACTTATAAAAGTGTGAGACCCCATGACCTATGGTCCATTTTGTGGCCATTTTGGGTTGTACTGCCCAATAGATCCCAAGGTGGATCTATTGATGCCAGTTAATAAATCCCTACTTTATTCTTTAGCTCTGTCTAGTCTCTGATCTAGGTCAGCCTTCACAAGGCATCACTACCACCTGTCCTCTGTGTTTGAGACAGCCCAAATTTGCAGCTTTCTTCATCACAGGACAAAGGGTTGACTACCTCAGTGCCCTGTTTAGGTGGCAGGGATGGTGCTTCACCCCACATTGAACATCCCAGAGTTTGCATTGTGCTTCCATTTTCTTTGCCAGAGACTGGGAGCAAGCTGGGAAGGGCATGAGCCTCTGTCAGAGCACAACAATTTTGCCATCACCAGCTGTGTTTCCATGGCTGCAAAACACACTGCATGAACCTGGCCTGCACTGCTTATCCCATCCCACTGACTCACAGCATCACACACTCTGCTGGGAAGGGACTCTGGGAACATCAGGGGAAGGCATCCTTCAGATCTTTGGGGGGCTGTACCACTCTGGGGCAGGACTTTTGCTGAGTGTCAAATCTGGGCTCCCAGAAACAGCTTCTGTCTGTTGTGCCTTGTTATAATGTCTATCACAACCACCCTCACTGTAAAATCCTCTCAGGAATCAAGCAGCTGCTCCTAATTTTGGGGTCCATAGGAGCAGAAGGGAATAAGGGGCAGAGATAACCAAGTACTTCACCTTACACTGGATAACCACCACCAAGAGAAACCTGTAGATCTCCCACGTGGGTGCTGAGATGAAGCACAGCAGAAGAAATATACAAAGCCAATATTAAAAAAGAAAAAAAAGCAAGGCACACTAAAATTGTAAAACTGTCATTATGAAAGTTACAAATTTTCATTTCCTGATCCTTTTTCAGAATACAAAGTGAAAAAAAAAATCACATTTTTCAAATGTTCCAGATAATACACCTTTGAGAGTATGATTCATGATTTTCTTCATTTTTATTGCTCAGGACTATTGTACTTGTTTGAGGGACTACAAAACGTTTTTGTTGCTTTCCCACTCCTCTAGGTCATGAGATTTTAGGTTTTTATTCATTTGTTATCTTCACAGTCAGAGGCAGAAAGCAACTAGAGTACTTTTTCTTCTGATCTCTATTTTTTCTAAGTTGCAGATACTGTAAAATTTTGCAGAGAGAGATGAAAAAAAGAAAATCCCACCCCAGGATAATCCATCTTCTAACAGTCAACATGACTGTACAAGATGTAGATAACTTTCAAAAGCAAACATGAAAGAGCAACACTTAGTTCAATACCAAACTTCTTTTGGAGCAATTATTTAATAATTTACCTTCTAAATGGTGGAGTCTACAGCGTCTTGTACCAAACCCAGGTAACTCTGAAGTAACCACAAAAGAACCTCTTCATTACAAATGGGAAGATAGGCTTGCTCTGCCTGTTTTTATTGCACACAATCTGAACAAAGTGTCAGCATCAGAGAGAAGAGTAGGAATATGAGCCAACCACTTCAAAAGCCATGAGCAGAGGCCAGAGCCTGTAATAGCCATCTCTGGAGCAGGCATCCTAGGAACAGCATGAGGCTGGAAGCCAAAATCCAGGCCAGCTTTGCCCAAAGGGATGGGCTGGCCTGGCAGAGCCACCCTTGACTCAGCCACTGATTGATACAGGAGTTCAGACCAAGCACAGCAGAATCACATTAATAAAGAAGTATTGTCTTCTAATTGTCCCATCTCACAAATAGTCTCTGCCAGAGCCCCAGGTTGGAGAAGAGAACTTTGCCAGCAGAGATGGCAGTGTTTGGGTAGATAAAACCCTCAGCATCCCAGGGTCTGAGTTCTCAGGGCTGCTAAGCTGGGCTCAGAGAGCATTAGGACCTAGGACACCTCCTCACTGCTGTCACACTTCCCCCAGCAGTGAAAAATGCACTAAGATGCTGAGTATTGAGGGCATTTCTCATCTACTGGTGCAGGATCCCCCATTCACTCATTTTCAGAAGTAGCCAGCACAGGGATCAGATGTGAATCCCTTTGCCTGCAGAAAAAATGAGGCAGACATGAGCTGAAAACCTGCCCTGGGGGAAAGGTTGGGCAAGCAGACTGTGCTGCTAAGGACAACAGGGAAAACGGGTGGCAAAGTTCAGACAATTTGCTGAGCCAAATCTTACACATTTTGGGCAAGAGGAATTCTTGCACCAAACTGCCCCTTTCCCATCATCTTAAAAGAAAAATCAAACTTGGAGACTTTGAGGAAAGACAAGACACTTTCCTCACATTTAAAACTGGCTGATTTTTAAAAGTTTCAATGACACCATTGATGTTTTGAGGGAACTGGGATCTCATGCAAATGATAGTGGTGCTGGAGTCTGCTCAACTCCTCTGTGGCCCATGGTTCTGTTCAATTCCCTGCAGAGATATCCAGGTCACCTGCTCTTCTTCTCCCATTTCCCTGCCTTACTACAGCTGCAGAGCAGTGCTCCCCTTTTGTGTCATGGATAGCAAAGAGGGCTTTCTCTTAGCACTGTGGCCAGGAGAAGCTGTTCCCACTGCATAGAAAACTTGCTCCAGGGGTTACAGACTGGCTGGAGTTTTCCATTAAGCCTCTTCCAGGTGTCAGATCCCTAGCTTTGACCCAGCACTATAGAATGCAGGTTTGTGCATTGGTGTTGCTGTTCTTTGCCGTGCATTCCCTGCTTTCTCTGTTACATAAATCACTGTGGTGGGATATGCTGTGTTAAACTGGTTAGATGAATGAGCTTACTGTTTTCCTGTAATTCAATTGTATAGAATCAGAGAGTCACAGAATGGCTTAGGTTGGACCTTTAAGACCATCCAGTTCCACCCCCCTGCCATGAGCAGGGACACCTTTCACTAGGTCAGGTTGCTCCAAGCTCCATCCAGCCTGGCCTTGGGCACTTCCAGGGACTGGGAATCCTCAGCTTCTCTGGGCAACCTGTGCCAGTGCCTCACCACCCTCTGAGCAAAGAACCTTTCCCTATCATCTAACCTAAATCTCTCCTCTAAAAGCCTTTTTGACTGCTGAAAAAAAGTGCCCAACCAGAGAAATAAACGTGATGACAAATACAGTGAGGTAACATATGGTTTTCAACTCCCTGTGCAGAGGGAATTCTCTTACTGGCCCTGAATCCCAGCTTCCCAGGCCCTGAATGTTTTTTGTGTCTTACTAAACCACAGACTGGGACCTATCACTTTTGAAACCCTTGCCTGTACTGCCTCAATTGACTCACAACAAATATTTACCACGTGTTAAGAAATAAAGGCAGGATACAGTTAGTGGAAAACCATCAGTTTAAACCGTAGTAACTGGGAGATGTTTTGGAAGAGAATTCACAAGGCAGGGGTGTTCTGTTCTCTTCCTTTTATTAGTGCAGAAGGGCAGAGAAAATGGAATAGAACTTGGAAGGGAAGGAAAGAAGGAAGGTAAAAGAAATGCTATTTTGATGATGATTATAATAATAACACTAATACCTCAAAAGGTAAAGAGATTAAAAAAATTCCATGGAAATCATTGACTCATGGAGGTATTAAGGTACTCACAAAAACTCCCTGACAAGGTACACTTTTTGAGAACACAGCCAAATGGAGATCTTCTTGCATGTCCTAAAAGCAACAGACTAAACAAAATTTCTGCAGGGAAGTCCTGCAGTTCTGTGCCATGACAGTTATCATGCATCCAACTGCAGAGCTCCTGATCTGCTCCTCAGAAATAGTCCTAGAGAATCAGTTCTCCACAAAAAAGAATCTGTCCTTGCTGTTGTTGAATATCCAGTGTCACAGTCAACACACAGTATTAGCTTATATGAATAGGACCAAATAATTCAACACACATCTAACCTTTGATACAATAATATTATTTCCTTCTGCTTTAAAGTGGCTAAACAGGAGTTTTCTTTTTGTGTTTCTTGGGGGCAGTATTAAGTGTGTGTAGAGGGCAGGGACAGGAGCTGTAGGGCACAGCAGATGCTGCCAGAGCCCCACCTCTCCTGGTGCCTCTAGGTGGGTTTTCCCTGAGCTCATCCTGTCAGCTCCTACCAGCAAAGTGAGTTTCCAGCCATCAGCTGACTTGCAGGAAAGCTGCCCTGTGTGCACCTGCAAACCCACAGTAAATGTGAGCTGACTTCCTCACTTAGCTCTGATATCCAGCCATTTGGCTCTGTGGCTCCCCACACAAGGATAATCCTTAAAATCTACCTTCCCATCATGGTCCAAGCCAAGATCCAACTCCTCTGAGTTCCTGGCATGAAGTAGCAGTTATTAATTTTACAGAAAGCTTTTATTTGTAATTTTGTAAAATTGGCCTGAGCTACAAGGTTTGCTTTTCAACTTTTTCTCTGTTTGCCAGGAGGTTGGATCTGAATACTGGCATCTCTCTACCTTACAAAATTTATGAAGCATAAAATGTGGCAGGAATATTACTGCTCTGCAAACATCAGATATTAAAGTATTAATTGCTATTCTCACTCCTCTTTTACTATGCAGAGTTCGGAAATGAGAAATAAGGTTTTTCTCTAATTTACACTGATTGAAATAGAGTTCATTCAAATCCCAACTTTTTTTAGTGCCAGAAGTCAGGTGCATGGAGGGGTTTTAATAACATCAGGTCCCTCAGGACCCATCACCTCCCACTGAAGACTAATATCACACACAATTTACCTGGGCAGTTTCAGTCCTGAACCCAATTGGCCTCAGTGGCAGACCAAAGAACAGTGAGCAGTAATGTCCTTTGATCACCTGGATATTGGACTGCCAAAAGGACTCCTGCTCAGTGGGAGAGGAGGGAAGACTGTCAATGCTCTTCAGGAGGTGGCTGCAAGATGTGTTGGATGTGAGACTGGACAAAATCCTTAACTGTGCGTTTCAGAAGAACATCCAACTACCACTGAGCCAGAGGAGACATTCATCTTCCTCTTCTCAGCTCTCTGTCATGCAGAAGCCTCAGAAAATGCAGACACAACTGTGCTGCTTTACCCACCCACCCCTGAAACAGGATCTCAAAACACAGGGACTGAGGCATTTGCTCAAGGCAGCTCAAACTCTTGGGGAGGGGGAGCCTGTGTTGAACCAAGAGTTGAAATTCTCATTTGCTGTGCTCACAGATTTTTCAGTACACCTTGACTGTGGCTGGAACAAGGGCAACCCCAGACTGTCTAACACCTAATTGTTGCTCTTGGTTTCAAATTGTGCCTGTGGCTTCCTGTTCTTTCTCTGTACCTCCAAAAAACTGTCTGGAGCTGTTTCCTCTGTGCCTTTCCTGTGCTGAACAAGCCCAGCTCCCTCTTCCTCTCCCAGCACTGAGTCCCCCAGCCCTGACCACCTCAGTGGCCTCTGCTGGACTCTACTAGACTGATCCAGTAGCTCAGCACAGCATTCAGATGTGATTTTGACAGTGCACATGGGGCCTCACCTCTCCAAAGCTTCTTTCTACTCTGTTTGCCTCAGTTTGTCCTGCTGGTGGTTGGGTTTGAGCTGCAGGACTTGACATTTCCTTTAGTTAAACTCCCTAAAGCTCCTGAATAGGGAATCTTGCTACCACATCAACATTTTTTAATGCACTAAGAGGAAAACATAGAAAAGCTGACGTTTTTCTGACAAATCCTTAATCTGTTTTATTTTAGTAACTGGCATTGGAAAAATTGAATCCCCACCCACTCAGTTCTCGCTTAGGCTATATTATTATTTTAAGACATTTTAAAATATTCTTGATTCCCAACCATAAACTGTAGAAAAAATGAAAGATGTCAGAAAAGAGGTTACAGATTTGAGCTTCCCTGCTGTCAATTCTCCCACACACACACCTGTGCCCCACTGCTGATCTGTGAGTTATTGAAAGAGTATCCCAGGGAGACTAAACGTATATCTAAAATAAGCCACAGAGATTTCCATCCATTCAGGCAAACAACCAAAAAAAAAAAAAAATCCATCAGGGAGAAAAAAAAAGTAAGGAGAAGTGATTCTCCTAGTGACAAAGTCTGAGAAGCTGCAAGGCAAAAATATCAGTGTGTGTTCTGGCACCTTTTCCTTCACCAGGGCTCAGTTTTTGTGTTTGTTTCCTAATTGCAGTCATGTGTAAAGCTTATCTGGCCAGAACTGCCATGATTTCACCCAGCCATTGTCTCTGCTGGCTCCTGCAGAGCGTGTGCTGTTGCTGTTGTATGAGCCATAGCTCAGGAGGTGCAGCCTGGACAGCCTGGGGATGAGCAGTACGGAAAAGAGCTCAGTCTAACTCGAAAGGAAAACTGCCTCACCTAGAAACCCATAACTGCTGTCAAACCCCTGATTTTTACTGTTTTGATTCACGGTTGAATGGTGGTTTCCAAAATAAAACATGTTTGGATGACTTGTCTATTGTGGACTTAGCATTTGGGCCTATAGGTGCTGTCAAACATCTTTTTGGGCTGTAAGTGTTGAAGGTGACAAAGAACAACCCTTTCCTGCCTGTTCTCCAATGTATACCTGATAAGGGCAGGGAACAACCACCCAGTCTGATGCTGACATCCATCTTTACTTGATGTTTTAAAGAATTCACAGAATTCACAGAATGACAAGGTTGGAAGACACCTTCAAGATCGTCGAGTCCAACCCATGCCCCAACACCTCAACTAAACCCTGGCACGCAGTGCCACATCCAGTCTTTTTTAAACACATCCAGGGCTGGTGACTCCATCACCTCCCTGGGCAGACCATTCCAGAACTTTATCACCCTTTCTGTAAAAAACTTTTTCCTAATATCCAGCCTATATTTCCCCTGACACAGCTTGAGACTGTGTCCTCTGGTTCTGTCAGTGCTGCCTGGAGAAAGAGACCAACCCCACCTGACCACAGGCACCTTTCAGGGAGCTGTAGAGAGGGATAAGGTCACCCCTGAGTCTCCTTTTCTCCAGGCTAAACACCCCCAGCTCCCTCAGTCGTTCCTCACAGGGTTTGTGTTCCAAACCCCTCACCAGCCTCGTTGCCCTCCTCTGGACACGCTCAAGTGTCTCAATGTCCTTCCCAAACTGAGGGACCAGAACTGGACACAGCACTCAAGGTGTGACCACCCATAGAGATTTTTCCCTGTCTCTGGGTTGGAAGGGACATCAGGAGGCCTGGTGTTCCAGACCTGCCTTGCCTTTGGAGCAGGACCATTGAAAGCACTGGATCAGGTCTGTCCTGGATCTGTCTGACCAGATCTTGAAACCTTCCTGGACCTGACAACCCAGCACCACACCAAGTGTGCTGTAGCTTCTCTAAACACCCAACCTAATTTTCAAACAAGACTCAAGGATGCTAAAAGTGACTATGTCCTAAACAGGCTGCTGTCCAGATCCAGGCTCACAATCCTGTCTGTGACCACTTTTGTTTAGGACATAATCACTTTTAGCATCCTTGATGTGAGAGAACCCTAAACAAATACATCTATTAGAGCTTGGGATGCACATCAATGTATCATGGGGAATTCCTCCTCAATTTTTCACAGAATAGCCAAAAAGATAAATAGTCCAAGAGATGAGAAAGCAAAACATTGGGGTTTTATTAATGGACACAAGAGATTTTTTGCAGAAAAGTCTTCTCTCTGAGAAGAATCAATACATTATTACAATTGAATACAATATCTCTGGAAATCTTTCTTGTTTTTCCTTGAAGGAAATATTTTTTTTAAAATGGTGGTATCTATCTATCTATCTATCTATCTATCTATCTATCTATATCTATCTATCTATCTATCTATCTATCTATCTATCTATCTTTAGTGGTATCAAGACTTTTGGAAAGATATATTGGGGGAGAAACAAGGGAGAAAAGAAAGAGAAAAACTTTGAAGAATAGCTCCAAAAAATATCACATATCATTGTTACAAGAAAAGAACACACAGAGAGTCTTAAATATCTTTTTGTAGCATCTCTGTTTCTTGGTGACTCAGACCGGGATGTTTTGCTGTCGAAAACTGAGCACACCTGTCCAATTATTTTACTAATTTGAAGGTCTGCTTGATAAAAAAAATATGCTCTGAGTTTCATGACCAAAAGGGAGGCTGCTTAATTGGCTCATAATTTCTCTCAAAAGCAATGGAAATAATCAGCTGGTTGCAGTATGACCATGTCAGTGTTTCCAATAGTTACAAGACAAAAAAAAAAAAAAAGTTAAGTGGTGAAGGTTTCTAGATTAATAGTTTCTTTTTTTTTTTTTTAAGAAAACAAATCCCACAGTCTATCTTATGCAGACAACAGACACTTAAAGAGCTACAGATTCCCTAAAGACAAGCCTCAAAGTAAAGGTGTGAGCCCTCATGATTCCAGGGCAGACAGAGTCAGGAGGCAGCAGATGATGCTTTGCAGAGGGGACAGATTCCAGGGGGGCAATGAGCTCCTCCATCCAGGCACATTTCAGTCCTGGGAGCACCCCTGCCTGGCACATTCCTCTGGCTGTGCCAGCCCCTCCAGGGAGCAAAGTCTGCAGGACACAGAGCTGCTCTGCTCTGTGCAGTGGCTGCTTTCCAAGAGCTGGAACATGGCACGTGGCTGTGTTACTCCAGTGGGGTTTTTTTTGGCTGTGGCAGGTGTTACCAAAATGAGCTCAATCTGTTCTGGGAGGGAGGAGATGCTTTCCACTAGAAGATTTGCCATTTCCTCCCACTCCTGAGTCCTCCTGTGTAGAGTGAGCTGTTAGCAACAGGGCATGGGATGAGAAGTTTTCCAGACATCATATACCATCTTCACCCACTCCAGGGATTGGGTTGACATCACAGCTCCCATCTAGTCATACTCAGAGATGTGCATCTTCCCTGCTTCCTTTACTAACTCACTAACATAAAAAAAAAAAAAAAATAGTGTGTTTCAATTATTTGTTTTAAAACCAGTGCAATCCTTTAATCCAGTGCAATCTCTATCTCCCTGTTGAGGGAGTGATAAACATTTGAGAAAGAAGTGAATGCCCTAAAGCTGACAGAACTGAAATTCAGCTTTTTTGGGTCTGCATTTGTGGCACCATGGACGAGGTTGTGCAGTACTCCAAATAAATTGACCTTGTTGTTTTGTCAGTGTCCAAGAGCTCTGATTCATCATTCCTTTGTGCCCCAACCCTTTGCCATAAGAATATCTGTGAATTTATTCCCAGCAGACCACGCTGTCACAGAGACAGCTCCACCAGAAAAGCATTTTGGACAAGGTAGACCAGTCATCACCTGTGCATTTCAGGTATCCTGAGGGTGAGGAATACAGAAAATTATCACTATAAGGAAGATTAAAGCAATCAGAGTATTGATCCAGTGAAGCAATTACATACAGACTTTTTTTTTTTGTCAAGGCAACTAAACAAAGAGCTTGAGCATTTGGCAAAAGCTGAGCAGAGAAATCATAGTTGAAACCCAATGAAACTCTTGCACAAACTACATCCTAAAACCCTGTACATTGATCAAAATGTTTGATTTTTGATCTTTTTTTTCCCCAAGGACTAGAAGAAATACTTCAGAAAGCTGAAATGTGGAGATCAGTCTCTCATTTAGCAGGCAGGGCTAAGTGCAGGATAAGATATTGTGGCAAAGCTCCCTGCCCAGAACACTCCTGGGAAGACATTTATTTAACAAATGCAAGAAGAAGTTGCAGAGCCTTTCCCTCAGCTGCTGTAGGACACAGCAGGGGTGATTCCAAAGCCTTTGCCGCTGACACAGGGACAAGTTAACACTGAAGTCAGCACTGCTGAAGTTCCTGAGCTCTCTCCTACACCAGAGTGGTGCTGTCTGAGCACACACCACGGCTCCTACACTTGGCAGGACACTCTGGAGCCAACCAACCAGCCAAGGATGGGCACAGAAGGAAGATTTGTTTCACCCCAAGCAGAACACCAGTAAATTACCACATGAATCTTATAAATGAGACACAGGGAACACCTGGGTGGGAAGGCCTGATTTAAAATCCATTTCCCAGCCCAATCTGTACTTGGACCTTGGCTTTCCAAGTATGAAGGCTTTGTTGCCAGATGAACCTCATCACAGTCTGTCTCCTGCCATAATTGAGTTTCTGCCTCATCATCCAACAGAGAAATGACTCAGCATCAATTATGGGAGGAAAGTGTTTTTTCTCTCTTCAGTCATTTCCTCCAGCTCCTCTGTCTTGAGGAAAAACCAAACCAAATCTAACCAAACCAAACCAAAAAAAGAATCTCTATTCTTGAGATCACTACACTGATTTAAAAATCAGTTTTGTTTTAAGTCCAGGAGATTGTCCAGGGTATATCACATCCTTCTAACCAGAAAAAAGGCATAATGGCAGTTCCTGTTTGCTGAATGAGCCCAGAGAAAATAACGCTATTATTGCTTTATTCTTTTTTTCTACCTTTTTTTTTTTTGGCAAAGCAGAAATATCATGTGGGAAATACTGGCTTTTAAAATTGATTGCAGTTTCCACCCCTCAAGGAAGGCTGAAACATTCCCAACTAGCTCTGCTAAGAGTAGAATTTATATTTTTTTCCACCTTAGTTTTCTAGCAAATTTTTGCCCATTTCTAGTAAAAAACCTTCTTAATATACAAATGTGTGGGCAGTAAAAGGGCTCTAATACCCAAGTGTCATAAAAAAGGAGAGACAGATTTTAAACTCTACCAAATAATTTCTGTCCCTCCAAAGCAATATACAGCCCTCTAAAACATAGGGCTTTGCTCTGTTATGTACACAAGCCTCCTATGACATCTTAATCTCTTGATTGAAAACCTGTTCTTTTTCCCATCTGCAAAGAAAATATTTCCTCTGCCCTTGGAGGTGGCAGCCACTCAAGCCATCAGCACGAGTGGTGTCTGGCCATTTAGCACATGGCCAGCCCTGGAGCGGCCCTGGCTGTCCCTGCACCAGCCAGCTGTCCCCAAGGCCACCATGGAGAGGGAAGTGCATGGCTTTGGAACAGAATCCAGTTCTGCAATGGATCCACTGCTGTTGCCCACGTGGAGTGAGATGAGAGCAGATGGCTCAAAAGCAGGGTCAACACTCGCTGGTGGAGACCTGAGGGCTGGAGGGGGAAATCTGTGATCAGAGAGATGAAACCCACTCTGACAGCAGAGTCCTGGGCTGGAAGCTGGGGAAAGAGTGTGGACAGTCAGCAAAGGAGGAGCATGGAAATGGAATCCAGATCACCACGTACAAGGGCAGTGCTGCCCATGGGCAGCCAGGTCGTTGCTGGGCTAAATCAGGTCAGTGTCATGGAGAAAGAATTCCTGGACAGCAGGAAGGGAACAGAGCCCTTAGGATGGAAAGAGAACACCTAGGGCATGGAAGATCTGGAGCTCCTTGATCTGGGCTCCAGGCAGTTGGTTACTCCTCCTTGACACCAGGGTGTGGGAGAAAAGCAAAACCATCACTACCCACGAACACAGAGCTTGCAGAGGGATGGGCAGCATGAGCAGGCAGCACACTCAGCAGAGCAGAGGCATTGTCCAGATATGGCCCTTTCAGGAAGAATCAAATTAAATAGCAGCACACAGGCTGTTTGCAGCTATGAAAATGTGTTCTGTTTTTGCAGGGGATAAAGAGATGCATGTTCTTCACTAACAGCTCAGCAGACGTTCTCTGTCATTCTTAGCATCAGCCAACTATGTTCAAAAATCTGGGTGAGATGCACCCATCCTTCCAGTCACATGCTGCCAGTCCCTAAGGTAAAGCACGTATACAAACTGAATTGATCAAAACTGATCCTGTGCTCGTGCTTTCACAGATATTTCATCCTTCCTCCAGCTTGTCCCCGCTTCCTTCTCTCCCACTCCCTCCCCCTCCCAACGGCAGTAATCACAAAATCATGAGAAAGAAAAATAAACCAGCACAACACAAGATATAAAACAACAGAGCAATTTAACAGGAGCAGATGGCATCCACAAGAAACTGAAATACAAGCACACATCAATTACTGCAATATTCAGCCCTCGTAAACTTTCAACAAATATGTTCACATAAACAAGATCCTACATTCTGCATCCTAATTAATTTTCACATTTGTATAAAAACACTTCCAAGAACAAGGAAAAAAATGCTAAAGGAACACTTGCTCAAAGTGGTTTTTTTTTTCCTCAAGTAACTGAAAGAAAATTCTAGTTTTTTCTATTTCAAAATAATACTTGAATCCCCTTCTCAAAATTTTGTAATGATTTTGAAGAAGGGCTGATTTTAATAACAGATGTGGCTTTTTCTCTGGAAGGGGCTCCTAGACAGTTGTATGGGCATAAAATTTACTTTTGCTTGGCATTTTATGGGAAGTAAGGAATGAAAAAGGGAACCTGAATGGAACAACAAGCCAAACCACAAAGGAAACACAGAGTTTTTCAGATAACTGATTCTTTGGCTCAGTAACTGTAATGAGGAGGTGGGAAGTGGGAAGAGTTTCAGGATGAAACCTGAAATTCTGCAAATCACAGTGGCTTTGAGGCAGTTTCTGCACTGCTATCACTTCCTGCCCCACCTGCAGTGGTTGGCACACAAACCAGTCCTGGTAGCCCACACAGACCAGGGGCCCACAGTCACCACTGCCAGGGCATCAACTCCATCAATCATTGCACATGCTAATACATGATAGTCTTAACTGGAGTGAATATTTCTGCCAAGACAGTGAAATAATTTCTTTTGCAGGTCAACACCACTTCTTTTCTTACCATGAAAGGTTTCGTATCAACTGCACTTTAAGTCCAGCACAGTGGTAACAAACCCAGGAAATTTCTGCTCTGGAATGTGCTCAGCCACGTTAACCAAATTAGACTCCTAGCAAGGATACAGCAGTGCTGGAGGTATTTTGGCAATCCTTGCAGTTAGAGCACCTTCTGTGCATAAATCATCTCTACTCCTCATTGGACTACCCAACCAGTGTTGCAGGCACACAGGAATTGCAGCAATGAACAAGCCAATGGGTGACTTTCCTGAAGGCAAGTCTTGTGCATTTTGGCACAATATCTATTTACAAGCCTTCCAGTGCACATATCTGAACTGTTCTGCATGGTCACAGCCAGGCACACAGCCCTAGAATTGACCAGGCAGCCCACAGGCTGTAGAAGATGCCACATCTTTCCAGCCACTTGTGCTCACTGTTTCAGTGTGTCCATATCCGTACCTCACTATTGTATTTGCATTGCCCCCAGACAAAGGAAGGAATGATGAATCTGACTCCATGTCCTCAGAAAGCTAATTTATTATTTTATGATACTATATTATATTAAAGAATACTATACTATATTAAAGAATACAGAAAGGATACTTGCACAATGCTGAAAAGATAATAATGAAAACTCATGACTCTCTTCAGAGTCCTGACACAGCTTGGTAGTGATTGGCCAATGAGTGAAAACAATTCACACCAGAATCCAATGAAACAATCACATGTGGTAAACAATCTCCAAACACATTCTAGATGAGCAAAACACAGGAGAAGTAAATGAGATAATAATTGTTTTCCTTTTTCTCTGAGGCTTCTCAGCTCCCCAGGAGAAAAATCCTGGACAAAGAGATTTTTCAGAAAATGTGAATGCCACACCTCACTACCTTGGATTCCACAGCCCAAATTGTGGCTGCAGCAGCTGGAAACAACCTTAAGCAGGGAGACAAATCTGCCTGCCTTCAGGAGGGAGATGAGAGGGACATCAGCAGAAGACAGCCATCTGCAGATGTAGTTTCTCTGTGCACACAGCCAAAAGCGTCCAGTTTGTGACAAAACAAGTGCTGCTTTTAGTAGGTTGTGAATCTACGGGAAAACAAAGTACTAGGCTTGCTTGGCAAGGGCCTGAGGATGATATTTTTTCTAGATTTCTGGTAGGGCTTTTGGTGACAGAACTAAGAAAGTGTGACAGCTAGAGTTCACAGTGACTTTGTTTCAACTCCATCCAGGCAGCATCAACCAGAAAGCTTTCTCCAGCCCTCACTTGTCCTTTCAGTACCAAAACTCCAGTAGCAAAACACACATCTGGCATCAGACCACAGGGAGCTCCCAGGTTCATTGATTTCCAAGCAGAGTTTAATCAAGGCTTAATGTTTGTGAATTTGGAACTTAGGGTCCCTAGACTAAATGGGACTTGGGATCAAGGCTTGCAGAAATAAGCTGTAACAAGGACCAGCATTTAGTTGTGAGAAGCTTTTACCTCAGTGCTACTTTTTCCAGGGCCTGGTAATAATTTGGAAAAGAACACTCATCTGGAGCCAGTCAATGCAATTAGAAATACAGGAAAAGCCTGATTGTTTTTCCATGTATGAAACATTAAGAAAATGAAGTCATTTCTCTTCAGTCCAAGTATTGACTGTAATTATAGATAGCAGGCAGCCTTAGCTGCTATAAAATATTGAAGTGCTTTTATATAGTTACTGCTACAGTTTACTATTTAGGGACAGGAGAAAGGTTGCCTTTTAATGAAGTGCAGTTGCACAGAACAATGGAAAGGAGGCCATTACTACATAATACTGCTGCCCTTTCCATTATTAGTGTGAAAGCACTTGCCAGATGAATAGGAACTGGTTTAAACTTGGTTTATTATTTCTATAATGTTAATTTGCCTGGAGCGGCTCACTCTCTGTGTAATCTCTGCTTGGGAAAGAGATTTCTATCTGACAAAAGAGTATTTAGCATATTTTAGTTTCTCAGAGTTTCAAGTGGCTCTTCTGGTATGGCCAGGGTCAGAGGTGAGGGAAAATGGGTCACCCTGCAAGTGCTTCCTCACAGTCAGGCCTTGTTCCTCAGCTGTTGGCACTGGGCAGTACCCAAGAGTTCAGTCACAGTCCAAAATAGCTCTGGCACCTCCTAGTTTTGCAGGTGACAGCAAGCCTTGGAGGGGCTGGAGAATCTGTGACCGCAGCCTGAACAAGCTAAAGGGGCTGGAACCTGGGGTGACCAAGAGCACCTGAGGACACAGACCTGAGAGGTCCCTGCAGCCCAAGTTCCCTGGCTGTGAAACAGCATGTCTGGATTTTATTACCTGTGAAATAGGGATGAGGCACATTGGTAAAGAACAGGGATTGCTTAGAGGTGAATAATGATGGGCTCATCACAGATTCCTCACAGTGAGAGCAGGTGAAATTGCCCAGCAGGCCTGACAAGTTCTCCTGCGTGATACAGCAGGGCATGACCACAGTGCTGCCAATAAAAAAAGCTGCAAACAAACCCTGTTTCACTTCTAAAAGGTGGTAAACCACACTTGGTAAAGGCCTTCAGAGCTACTCAAGAAAACAGAACCACAGCCTGTGGCGTTTTCCTGAAGGTGCCACCTGGAGCAGCAGTTCCCTCAGGGAGATGAATGGGAAGTGTCCCTTGCCTCCCTCAGACCTGGGGGGCAGCAGGAGATGGGAGAGCACCTCCCCTGTCCCTGGAATGGGAGCAGCAAACAGCTGGCACTCAAAGCCTACAAGATGCAGAGACAAGAAGAAGTTAAGAAGACACTCCAGTTTTCCTAGTGGTAGATGAGCTACAGCACTCTCCACGTTGCCACAGCTGCCATGGACAGAAACGTGAGGAATTCCTGGGCCAGGGAGATGGGCCCAGGACCTCACTGCAGGAACCCCAGGGGACCCTGTCAAAGGGTCTGCACAGGGCCTAGCAAAGACCCCATTTGTTTGTTCAGGTTGCACTCTTTCACTGCATTGTGCTACATTGAGTCAGCTGGGTGTTTTATGCTTTCTTGGTTTTTTACACTTCAGCTGGGGGCATGATTTTAAATTTAAAAGGGAAGCACTATTAAAATTCCTCAGAAGCAGTACCTGCAATTGTACCTCACTACAAATTTGTATCCAAACTGCTGGAAAAAGTCAAGGTCAGCCTCTGGAATTTAGCACTGTCAAGGCCTATCAGAGAAAGTTGCTTAGGCTAAGGTTAAACCTGAATGTAATTAGTTCCCAGCCTTGAAGGAATAAACCTAGATACTAGAACAGACTAAAGTAATATTCAATTAGGAGACACCTTTGCTGACAGTCAGATTAGCTTGAAGAGATAAGACCTAGCTGCAGCTGTGGGTTTTGCTCTACCAAAATTATTACAAAGAACCATATGCAAAAGCAGAAGGCATCACAAATATCCTTTGATTAGCAAGATTAAAGAATTATTCCTACATTCCAGGGCCTTGTTTTTTCTCTTGTACTCCCAGCTTCTTGCAACAAGTAAAACAGGAGGCAAAATGGGGTGAGAGACCCCTTATTCATGCCTACAGTCAGCAGGCATTGGGGTTATCCAGAGCTCTGTCTTCCACTGTTTCAAAATTTCTTCTTCCCTTATTCAGGGAACAGTTTGGACAGACCAAATCCAGCCCACAGCCATCTCACACAAGCATCCTCTTGAAATAACATCCTAATTGTTCAGTCAATAGACATCTCAGTGCAACCAATTAGCACAGCTCAAGTATTTATTTCCTTGCTATCCAGTTAATAAAACCTAAAGACTCTTTCTTTGTCAGAAGAAAATCGCTGTTTCCTTGGTGTTAAGTCAATTTGAAAAAAAATGAAATGGTTCTCAGGTGGTCACAATCCTGGGGTGCAGTTTTTCCCAGATGTTTGAAGAGCCATGTGATCTTTATCAGGTCAACAGCCCAGTTGGCATGGCCTGCTCTGCAGCCCAGTTTATTTAAGAGGATAAGTTTAGGTGAACTAAGCTTGTACTGGGGAAGCTATATATGATAAATTTTATTTTATAATGTATATTATAAAAAAAGATCGAGACGTTTCAATACATCTCTGAAATTCAGCAACCAATGGTTTCAGCAAATCCCTGGGTTTAGAGAGTGAGATTTACAGTCAGTGGCCTCACAAGAGTTGCACAGGGAAGTCCTAAAGGTAGAGAGTATGAGGGAGAGGGGATGAGGGGGAGAAACAGAGGGATAGGGAGAGTCAGAGATCAATCCTCATGGAGGTAATGATCAATGCTCCATTTATTGCAAATCTGAGGGTACATTTATATGGTAATGCAGGGTTCAGCAATGTGGGAACACATTTGATTGGTTACAAAGTACTATGTAAAGGACAAAAAGCTAACATCTTTGGTTACATAGCATAGCTTGGCAAAAGTGTCAGCAGAACATCTTGCCCCATATCTTCTCTTCATGTCCTCAGGAAATCCTGCTTCACATCCCTTTTCCTTGGGTACATCATGGCAAACTTCTCTATATTGTTTGCCCAAGGGCAGCATGTCTCTGCTGTCAGGCACAAATTCAGGGTTGTGCAGCTTGCCTCTGCCAGTGTCTGCTCAAAATGCTCTCTACAAAGTCCAGATAAGAAAATCAGTGAGGGACATAAAAGTCCCCATAAAAGAAGGGCCAGGTCAGAGATCCAGGTAACTTGTGAGCAGTTTTGTGCCCCAACCCTGCACCTTCCTCACCAGGATTTTGGAAATATCTTTCTCTTTTCTGCTGTTTAGGATATTGGTACCTCCCAGACTTTGAAGGATCCAAGTACATTTTTCTGGAAGTTAGATAAAGCTTTTGCTATGCTCTTCTTGGAAAGCTTGTCCGATGGACCAACAATTTGATGGACTTACAAGGATGTACCCCCAAAAGTGGAAGGAGAGAATTATTTCTTGAATATTATCCTCTGGATGGAAAGCAGTTGCCAGAGCAACTAGGTTTACCATAGAAAGTGCTGTTAACTTCCAGAGTAATCATCTTTTCTGTAAAGAAGCAGATCTTTTGTAGCTATCATGAAAAAAAAAAATCCCACCCTCTGAAATACCAAAAACATTAATAAAATAATTTCCACACTCCATTAGTGGTGTAGCCATGGCAAATGATTAGTTTATTTTGTTTTCTTCTACTGGAAAACTGCCTTTTAAATTTTAATCACTTCTCTAAAGCAGCTGCCAGAGTTCCTCTTTTTCTATAATGCATTTATATACTGTATATTAATTTAACTGCCAGTTTTGATGCATAAAAAATGGTTTTGCATTAAAAATATAAATAAAGCACAATGGAATGCCTGCTGGAAGACAAAATAGAGCAATGTTTTCATCAGTGTATGAAAGCAGATTGCAGAGTGCTCTCCTTCCTTGCAAGCATTTCTCCTGAGAAACCAAGGCAGATTTAGTCAGAGCTGAGCACAAGGAAAATGCTTCTGTGCTGGACTTCAAATACATTGTGAAACATATTAAACAGAATTTTCTGCCCTAAAAAATATCTTATATTGTGCTTTGGTGAACAAAAGACACAGCTGATGTGCACAGATGTTGAAACCCTGCATGAAAGGTGATGAAACCCATCTGCTCCATAATAGATGTTCTGATTTGGTTGCCTTTATCAAGCCTATTCCAAAAGTGACTTGACATTTCTCTGGGTAGCTGTAGCTTGCCAAGCACTGGTACCACCAGAACTCGGGTCATTGATGTATTTTTTTATTGTTAAATAAACAAAGAAGCTGACCCATGGGGATGGAGACACAGAACTACTTGAAGAAGCTTTCCAAAATGCAGCCTCAGTGCCCATCCCTGCCTGCCACCCCATGGACAGCAGATCAGCAGTAGCTGCTTCCCAGAGCCACAGCAGATAGTGCAGATAAAACATACTGAAGGCACAGTTTGGACACGGAACAAGAAGGTCTGCAGAGACATGTGGCTTAATTAAAAATTGCTCCTTTTTCCTAGATTGCTTTTGGCAGTTTCCACATGCAAAGGAAGAGACTGTTAAACTAAAAAAAAATAAAAATGCTGCACCGTATCTACACTGAAAGAATCTGCACAAACTTGACGTGGCTGAGCATCCCATTTCAAAGGCAGAAATAGGTTAATAGGTTGCCTCCACAAACATGCCTGTGCTGGATGGGATTTGGCAGTTTTGGGGCACCCTTTATAGGTTTGAGGCCAGCATGTTTGCCCATGCTGGATAGAACTCGCTGCTGTTGGTGTCTGTCTGCCATGCTTTGGCTGCCAGTCTTTGCAGGACCACATGTGACAGGTGAGAGTGTTTGCTCCTCCAGCATGAGTTCCCTGGGTGCTTCACTGCTCCGGGGTTCCATCACACAGATGTGCCTTCCTTGTGGGCTTCCCATTCGCACACTGCAGGATGAACCTTTCCCAGACTGACCTGAAAACCTCATGGGGCTCTACAAGAGATGGCAAACAGGCTACAGCTGGAGCTCCTCCCCAAGAAAATGGCAAAGAACACCCCACCCCAATGTTTCAAGGCAGTACTGGAAGACTAAATACACTGATTTTAAAAGAAAATCCTGGGAAATCTTGCAGTGTTGCCAAGGGTCTAGCTGAGAAATGTCTCTCCGGTGGAGACCAGCTCCTAATAATGACAGCACACTTGCATCTGACAGCCATACCCACTACTCTAAAAGACCTCTGCTTATTCCAAATGGTGACAGGCTGCATTAGGGATCAAAGGGAAGCCAGGGCCACCAGGGCTCCCAGATAAGCAACTGCCCTCAGGAAAAGTGGAACAGCAGCACATGGAAAATTTTCCTACTGGAGAGGGTGCAAGTGATGCTTGTCTAAACAGACAAGGACAAGGAAAAGGGATAAAGCAAGATTTTAAGGAAGATTAAAAGTGAGTAGGAAAAGGGGAGAGTGGTGAGGGAGAAAGCAGCTGCACACAATTTTCCATAGAATATCTGCTGCTCCACAGCACCTAGGAGCCCAGACAGAATCCTCCATTTCTGACAGACAACACAGTATGACAGTGCATGAGATTTATAGAAGAAATTGTCACAGTAAAAAGAGTGAGTACTGCTCTGACCAAGGGCAAGACAAGACCAGAAAACAGAGGCAAGTTTTACAGCTGAGGCACCCAGTTCAGGGATTCTTGGCTGATGTCTGAAGGAGAAGCCAGTGTATGTCCTTCTGTCTTTCCTTACTTTCCTGACTCTTTTGGCATAGGCCAGTTTGCTCTCACTCCCATGCTCTCCCCAGGGGATATTAAGCAGGTCTTGGACAAGCTCCAAAAAACCAAAATCTCAGCCTAACATCACCAGCCAAGTGGAGAGCTGGGATTTCCACATCTGCCCAAGGTCAGGATAGGGGTTTCTGCCAGCACATCCCACCTCTTTTCACCAGCAGGGAGTCTCATTCACTTTAACACCCCAAGGGCAGGAACAAAATCCCATAAATACTTTCCTCTGATAAGTCTGACAGATAAGACTTACACAAGCACCACTTCAAGAAACTGGGATTATCTCCACTCCAACCTCTCACTGGAACCAAGACGACCACAAGAATTGGGCCAGAGCAGCCTCAGCTCTGGAGGGAGTCATGATGGAGGGAGCCGTCCCAGATGAGGAGAAATTCTCCTTCCAAATTACCTTTTAAGCAAATAGTCTGTCTCATCTGTGTTTGTCTCCTGGACTGATTTCCTACATTAATACCCTCCCAGAGAATCTCTCTGCTGCTTGGCAGTCTTTGCTTTCCTTACTTTCCTAATTCAGGGCTTGTCTGTTCCCAGTTTCTCCAGACACAGTGTCCCAGTAGTCCCAGTGGATTTGCATCAGGCACTAACCCTGTTCTGTCTCATACTATCCCTCTTCCTCAGTCACTTTCAGTCTCCAAACAATTCTCCTTCTCCTACAGACATTATCACTAACACAAAATCAAGAGTGGAACACATTCCCAGTTATAAAAAAAACTTCCTTAAAAATCAAATTGCTTGACTGGAATAAAAGGATCAAGACAGATTTAAGAAAAAGGGCAGAGTTTCAAATTTATTTTTAGGAAAAGGAAACACGGCTCAGGATTTGGATTGTTCAGCATAAGGGTGAATTATTTATAGCTAGGCAGGCCCAGAATTTCTGATTTCTGTGTATTTATCTATCACAAAATAGGAAAGGTGATGGAGTACTGGGACCTGGCATGATGTAAACAGTATGGGATAAGAGGTGAATGCTGTCCTGGAATCAGCAGTAGCAGGTACAGTGCTGTGTTTTGGATTTAGGATGAGAAAAATGCTGGTAACACCCTGATGTTTTAGTTGTTGCTAAGTGGTGCCTACCCTGGGTCAAGGATTTTTCAGCGTTCCCTGCTCTGCCACTGAGGAGCTGAACCAGAAGCCATGAGTTGGCACAGCTGGGATATTCCAAAGGGATATTCCTCACCATGGCCAGTACATAAACTGGGGGAGTTGGTTGGGAACTGCTGATCACTGCTCAGGGGTGGTTTGGGCATCAGCCACTGAGAGCTGAGCAATTGTCTTGTGCATCACTTGCTTCTCCTGGGGTTTGTTCCTCTCTCTCTTCCCCTTCTTTTCATTATGATGATTATTATTGTTACTACTACCACTGGCACTGCATTTTATCTTGTTTCAGTTATTGAACTGTTCTTATCTCAGCCCACAGGGTTTATCTTTTTTTTTTTCCCAATTCTCCTCCCCACCTGGGGCAGGGGTGGGGAGTTTTGGTGGGGGAGTGAGTGAGTGAGTGAGTAAGTGAGTGGTTAGATGGTGCTGAGCCGCTATCAGGGGTGAAACAGTGACATAAACACAGTGAGAATTAAAGCCATATTCTCTCAAAGGACATCTCTGGAGCCTGCTGGAAAAGGACTGAGAATACATTGTAATACTTTAAGGTTTGCCCTGTGCCTTATTTTGCCCACCTATCCCACATGTTTTTTTGTCTGTCAAGGAAAAGATCAAAGCCGTTGTCTTGCTCTGAGACACAAGGAGACCAAATATATTTCACCTGCTCCAGGTTCCCTGGCCTTTTAGTGGCCACTGGCTGTGATCCATGACATTAACAGCAGTGAGCTCTACATTAGGCCCCCATGAGCTTTTAACAACTACCTCCTCCAGCAGAGATAGGACCAAAAGCACTGCTCAGTAAAAGGGTGGGGAGAGGAAAAAATAAGGCACAACAGAAACAGAAGAACAGGCTAGAATAGAACAGGACAGAATAGAATAGAATAGAATAGAAAATTTCAGTAGAAGTGATCTACAATGATGTCCTGGTTTTGGTTGGGATAGAATTTTATTTCAGTAGCTGGTAAAGAGCTGTGGTTTGGATTCAGTGTAAGAATAAAGTTGATAACACAGTGATGTTTTGGGTTTTGCTAAATCATGTTTAGCCTGGGTCAAGGACATTTTTTTTGGCATCTCATGCTCTGCCAGTGAGGAGGTACACAAAAGAAAAGCTGGGAGGGAACATAACCTGGAAAAATGACCCAAACTGGCCAGAGGGATATTCTACACCTGAGAACATCATGCCCAGTATATAAACTAGGGGAGTCACCCAGAAGGGGCCAGTTTGGGTTCAAGGATGGGGTCTGTCATTGGTCAGCCTATGGGGAGCCATTGTACTGAGCATCACATTTGTTCATCGTCATCATCATCATCATCATCATCATGTATTATGATATTTTGATTAGTCTTAAATTATTAAACTGTTCTTATCCCAGCCCACAAGTTTTACTTCTGATTCTTGTCACCCACTAGACAGATGACCTTATTTTAGAAGGACGAGTATACGCTACCAAATACGTATTTCACTGTGTATGTTGCCCTTTCAATGAAGGAACAACAGCAAATAAAAACAAAACAACCAAACAAAAAGACCAACCTCACCCTCTACAGCAGTACATTCACCCTTCTAAAAGCTATTCTTTCTTTTGGTACCAAAGATAAACACAATATGGGTCTGAAAGAAAATTATTTCTTCTTTCCTCTGAGGAAACAAGCAGAGTTAGAAGTTCTCCCTTTCTCCCTGCAAAACTCTCACATTTTTGGTTTTAGTTTGGTTTGGGGTTTTGGTGTTTTGTTGTTGTTGTTGTTGTTTTGTTGGGGGTCTTTAAGTTTTTTTTTTACCTATTCATTTCTGGGTTAAAAGAAATTGTGGAAAATCAATAGCTAAAATAAAACACCAGTAATATGGTCTCCTGTAGATGCACTAGTTTCAACTCTCCTCTTAAATGCAATTTCTCTTAGAGGGCTGTAGTACCACACAGCAGAAAAAAGATTACCAAGGTGGTGAATTGCAGCATTTCTCAGAAGAAAATACTGAGCTTTCATAGTAAAGATGAATAACAGCAGAAAGTGGCAAAATACTGCATTGCACTGTCCTAGTTAATACCAGAACTGACACATCAATAGGGTGATAAAAGTGTGTTTTCACATCATTCTGCAGCTGCTCAGGATTTTAGGTAGCTTAATATTTTCACACAGACTGTGCCAAGAGTTCAGTTGGTCTCTCCAGCCATGAACTGTGTAATTACCCTAATTTACAATTGCCACTAATTTGTTTGGTGAGGTTTCTCTAAAAGCTTTTGCATTCTGTAGCCCATAATAAGATGGGTTATTTGCAATGCTAAAATGTCCACGAGGAGGAGAGAAGAGTTGTATCCAGCTGAGGAAGTGTGAAAGATCTCATCTCAACCAAGAACTGAGTGGCAAAGACTTAGGAGCCAAATTTAACCAGGCTGGGGGAACACAGAGCTCCATTGTGCTGAGCACTACCCAGTCCAGAGAAACAGTTCCAAACCCAGAGAGAATTTAGAGCCTGTGAGATCGTAGGGGTGTCCTGCATGTTTCTTTCTATTTGGGAAACCTAAGAAGCAGCAACACATGGCAGAACAAGCTGTACTAAAGCTGATATCTATCCTATGGATGGTCATCAGCCACCATCAGCCACCATCAGAGAAACAGCACCTTAAAGCCACCATCAGCTGATGGGCTGTCAGCTCCCTGAACCAGTTCTCTGAAATGCATTAACTGCCTGCTCACATGGTGTGTTTGGCTTGTAACTCCACCCTACCCCTCTCTGCCTTGGGCTCACATGTACATCTTTGTAATATTTGGGGTTAAAGCAGCCTGCAGACAGCATTTGATTCATACATTGTGTGTGATTCAGAGAGCCCAAGCAGCCTCAGAGAAATTGCTGAACCTCATCTCAAGTCTCGCAACACTCACTAAATGCTCCATTAGTACCTGGCATGGAGCAAAACACACAGATTCCTGCAAACTGTTGATTTCTTCTCAACAGGGGCAAGCAAAATAGCCATGGACCAAAGTCAATTTTTTTGGAAGAGGTGTACCAGACAGGTCTAGATGGATCTTCACCAACAGACTCAGACAGAAGTGCAACAGGGAGAGTAAAAGAGAAGCAGTTAAAGGACATGGAAAAGAAGAAACAGAAGTATTCTCCATACTGGATACCAAAGGAGCAACGAGAGCAGAATGACAAGCAGCAGGGCAGCAAGCAAGGAAACTAAGAGTTCTAAGGGCATCTTAGAAAATGATCTTGTTTTTTATCACACAAAGAGCAAAGAATTGAGGTATATGGGAAACAGCACCTAAAGAGAGAGCAGCACATGGGAAGTGCTCAGACAGTACCAAGGTACTTCCCTGCAGCAGCAGATTGCCAGAAGCTTTGGGATTTCTCTCTCCTTCACAACAAATGCTTTACAAAACATCACTCTTTTTGGTTTTTTCTGAGTGGCAAGAGGTGTCATTCAATGTCTATATGAACTGTTAGGGAGATATCAGCTTCCTCTCCAAGCACTCCACCTCCAACAGATGAGCTAGGGAGCAGGCTAACCCAAGAGAATTGGTAAGCAATGGGTAACTACTGCTACCCTCTGTGCATAAGGAAATAAGGGAAAACCTTATTGCTGCACTGCCACTGTGTGAAATCAGAAAGTGTCCTGCACCCCTGACAGCACAATCTTAGCCCTATTTTGAGAACAACACCTCACTCCTAAGCACTGCATGTAATTCTCTCTATCAAAGGTGCAGACTGGTCGGAGGAGTCAGCCTGAGGTCCCTGCTTTATGCACCAATGTAAATTTAGTTCTGCAAAGAAATAGTTTTGAGCCAAAGAAGGGTCACCAGGAAATCATCCAGAGTGAGAAGCTCACACACATAAAAAATTGTCCTGCCTAACACAGCATTCCCTACTCTCCCACCCCACCCCAAGAAAGAAAGAGCAGGAAAGCAACAATTACAACTTCCAAATTAGTTTCCAGTGCTCTGGTAGAAAACCACAGTCATTCAGGGCTGTTTTGTTTAAAAATCAGTCGAAGCATTATGGGCCTTATGCAAAAATAGCCTTAAAGCAAGCATAGAGTGATGATTACTTGGGGACAAATGCATTTGGAAACCCCAGTCAATAGTCATACACCACACCCACATACTCTGGCAGCAATAGGCCCCAAGTGATTGATGTCTTAGAGAGACATTTAATACTCCCCTCCCCTCAATTTCTCAAAATGGCCTTTCATTTAATCCCCCAAAGCAAAAAGACCCGTGCTGGGAGTGTGAATAATGAGCAGTGCTTTGGGGTTTGCAATTCAAATGGAGTATGTGTGTAACAGACCCCAAACAAGCACTTATACTCATCCCTGCAAGCTCTCAGGACTCAGACTGGTTCAAATCACCAGAGAAAATTCAAATATTTTTGACAGCTTTCCAGTAAGTTCCAGCATGTCCCATATCATGTACATTGCTCAGCAACACCCATCATAATTGCAATTCTGATGGGCCTCACTATCTGGGGTTTTCAGTGCAGGAAGATGCACTCTCCTGGTTTGCTTTCCTTGTTACCTGCTGCAAAGTTTTGTGCCTCCAGGATGCACAGCAGCGCTGCAATGTGCACACTCACACCATAACAATCCCCTGGGCAGAAAGCAGGACAACAGCAGAAGGGTGAATCCTGCAGTTGAATACTTCCAGTGTGGCTGCAGCTCTTTGTTTGTTCCCTTTGTCTCCCAAGAAAGTGGCTGGAAGATTTTATTACTCTCTAGATTCAATTTTAAAAGATGGTTATTCATGGTAGATGCTAACAGGCCTATTTTAATATTGTTCATAAAAGCAGAGATGAATCTTTCATGAAAATATTAGAAGGAAAGTACTATAATGGAAGAGTCTAATGCTAATTAATACTAAAGCTTTTTTACTTGCAAACAAAACTTGAAGAAAAAGTCTCATTTATGCACATGATTTCATTTCAGCACAGACCAGGAGATCATCAAGTTTGCCCTTTTCTATAACCAACCCCAGGTCGTCACCCAACTCTGCCTCTGCTAAAATAACTTGCCAGAAGGAAGCTATACAGCTGTAATAATTTAAAGGCATCAAGAGCTGATGGAGCTTGGAGGAGGCTTTCCTACAGCACTTACTCAGTACAGAAGATGTGTGTTCAGCACCCAATCTGAATTTGCATAGCTTTGATGTTAGTCTTGCCTACTAATTTGAGGTATCATAATTTCTCTGCATTTTCTCCCTATAATATATATCCAATACAATAACCAAATTTTAACAGTGTTTGGTCAGAAAAAGAGCTGACTTACTCAGCTCTTGATATTTCTTCTTAAAACACCCAAGACATCATCAAATCAGAACCCAAATGCTGATGTAGTCCATATACTCTGAGATGAGAGGCTAAGATTGAAGTTCCTAGAAGCTGTCCAGAAGATTTTAGACACAGGTCTTGTTAAAGCAGGAGAGATATTTCTTTTCTCTCCCCAATCTTCTAATTTGGAGGATTGACAGATTCTCACAATCAATATTAATAGTCACAGAGTAGCTTGGGGTAACTCTCAACTAGCCTTCCTTCAAAGATAGTTTTGAAACAGATTTATTTAAAAAAACATCCAAAGGTCCATCTGTGACTTAAATTTTTAATTCAAAACCTGATCATGTTTTAGGCATGAATCATCCTTCTACCCTTCTGTGGCCAAAGGCTGGCAAAATCCTGATGCATCCCACAACAACAAAGCAACAGAAGTGACCAGGGTTTGCACAGCTCCTGCATAATTTTGCATTTCCAGCCACAAGCCTCCCACTTGCTGTGTGGCTTTTCATTCTGTGGTCACCCAGACACATCTCCATATGCTCCTCAGATCTCTCCTGCTGGGAAAGAGCCCCATAAAAGAGGGGGGGGGGTCTCTTCTCTGGAGCTTGTAGTGACCCTGTGGCCATTTAAACCATGTGGACCCAAGCTCTGTCTCACCGCTGATAATCAGTGCCTGGCAGATTCTCACAGACATCCCTTTCCAGCCTGCTCACACATGTGTTGTTTCACCTTTGCCCTAGCAGAGCTTCACCAATTTTGACAGGTGCCAAACCACCTCTTCAGATCCTTCTCCCAGGGAATGCTCCCCAGCACCAGTTCCCTTTTAGGAGAATTTGGATGTGCTGTGAAACAAGGACAGCCACAACAAGACTGAGAGCACAGGGTCACTCTGCTGCAGGTCCCAGTTTCTGTTGTGTTTGTATCATCTCTGGTGGCACTGGACATGTGAAGAGAGGACAAGTCCCACAAGACAGAGGCTGACTACACTCTTCCACATAGGACTAGAAGGTACTTGGACAATGAACAGGAAAGGTGCATGTTTTTGTAGGGAATTCTCCTCCCAGTTTTGGTTCCTTAACAGGCCAGTTTGCCAATTAATGAAATTTCTCCCAGCATGCTTGTACTCTTGAACTTCTTCCTTTCTACTTTTCCCCACTGCAATACTCACAAATTCTCTTTACTTCTAACAAGATATTTGCTGCTAATCTCTCCTTTCAACTTGCCTTGATGCTTATTTGGGTCAACTGCAAGCTGAGGCACCGAACTTCTGAGTCAGTCAGGACTGTTCCTTTGACCAACAATTTTCCCAGTGTTTGTAGGAAATTCAATAACTCTGGGAACACTGCTCATTCAGTAGATTGATCAAGTTTATCAGCCAGGGTCAGGAATTACTGGAAGTGGAAGAAAAGTCAGACAGAGGTAATGATCATGCCAGCCTCATTCCAATAGGAAACTACACTACTGCTAAAGCTGGGGAGCTCTGCTAATTAATGTTATCCCATTAAACCTCGAAGTCCCTCTGCACCACTGCAGGAGAATACAAAGCTTGCTTCTAGCAATGTGCTGGCAGGGGTACCCTGGGTGCCTGATTCAGCAGTCCTGCTGCAGAGAGCCAGCTCCAGCAGGCTCAGTGCATTTATTCAGGCTGGGAGAGCGTTGAAGGACTCGCTCACACCTCTCCTCACCATCAATCTCATCACCCTGCCAAGCACGCTCCAAGTGACAGCTGTGCAGGCATGACATGAACACAAGAACTGCTGTGTCATACTCAGCTTCCAGAGGCAGATCTAAAACATGGAAAAAAACCAAGGTGGAGCTGTAGAGAAGTTACCAAGCACCCTCTCCCAACAGGTCTGGCTTGGGCTGCCTGTTGAGAGGACAACACTCCATGACAGACACACACCTCTGGCTATTGGGGTGACCCTGCCCCACTGCTCTGCTCTGGTGAGATCCCACCTGGAATGCTGCATCCAGCTCTGGAGGCTCCAGCATAAAAAAAGGCACAGACCTGCTCAAGTGGGTCCAAGGGAAGCTTTAGAAACCTACATGTGCAATCTACTGTGGTGAATAATAACAATGCAATTAAAATGAAAATCTAGTCATTCCTTCATCAGAAGCTTCAGGCCATCTTTCAGAGTATTCTTGGCTTTTGTTAAATTGCACTTTCATATTTCATAAGAAGTTTATTTACCCATTTTAACTGTCACAATGTGACAGGGCATTTGGGTCCTGGCTGAAAACATCATTTTTCATCTTCAACTATTTCATGCAATTGCAGCACATTTGAGAAAGGCCCAAGCCTCACTAACCCTTACACACAAATTCAATAGCATCCATTTCTGCTTCTGCTTCATTATTTACAGAAATACATTGGAAACCCCACTATTTCCACTTTCATAACCCTTCCAGTTTGCAAAGCATTTTCCATCCCATCCAAAAAATTGTGAGATTGTTAGAGCAGTAGCTTAATTTCCTAATTCAGCAAAGGACAAGATTTGATCTCCTTCCAGCACTTGATCTCGCAATAAGTGTTATGTTTTTATTAATCAAGGATATATTTTTAAAACATTAAATTCTTAGTATTCCTTATCATCATAGTGCCCAGTGGCTGGAATAGGTGTTACGTGTTCTGCTACATGCTAGGCTCACACAGTGCACTGCAAAGCACCAAAATTCTCCTTGAGAAATGATCTAGATCCTGGAAGACAGCCCAGAAGGATAGTTTTGTATGAAGAATATGCAACTGCCTAACATTAGCACCTTTGGGGTTTTTTAAAACTCTGCTCACACTAAATCATTCCGGAAACAGAACGTGCAACTGCTCCACTTGCCAAAAAACTGACTCAAGAAAGGAGCAGCCAGAACTGGAAACCAGCTTACAACACAGATTATGTACCATGTTCTGATCAGAAGTACCACACCACAACACCAAATCCTTCCCAGGCTAAACACCTGCACAGAAGTCAGCAGAGAGCTGAGACAGGGACAAGCATTCCTCAGAGAAGAAATCTTGGCTGCTCCTAAATTTCACAACATGATTTAGAAGCCTCTCACTGAACACCTGTACCTAGCCCAAGTTGTCTTCTTCTCCCTGCTCTGCTACCACCAAAAATATTCATATTTGTTTTATAAAACCTGAAGGAATGCCCCCGTGGAAGGGACCCTCACTGTAGGACAACTGTAGGCCATGGGAAGAACTCCTGCTGGAGAAATTGGTGGAGGACTGTCTCCCATGGGAGTGACCCCACGCTGGAGCAGGGGAAGGACACCTCTCCCTGAGGAGGAAGCAGTGGCAGAAACATTTGATGAACTGACTGTTCATTCCCCATCTTCCTGTGCTGCTGGCAGGGAGGAGGCAGAGAAGCAGAAATTAAGTTAAGCCTGGGAAGGAGGGAGGGTTGGGAGGATGATATTTTTAGGATTTGTTTTACTTCTCATTATCTGACTCTGATTTTGATTGGTGGTAAATTAAACTAATTTCCCCAAGTTGAGACTGTTTTGCCCATGATAGTAACTGGTGAATTATCTCTCCCTGCCCTTATCTCAACTCATGAGCCTTTCATTGTATTTTCTCTCCCCTGTTCAGCTGAGGAAGGGAGGGATAGAGTGGCTTTGGTGGGCACATGGCATACAGCCCATATCAAACCACCCCAATCAGATAAGTCATACAAAGATCCACAGTCAAAATTGCTCCAAATGACCTGACTTCTTGAGAGCTCTGTGGGTTGTTTTCCACAGAACTGATGAGTTGGCAATGAAGGTTATAGGCAGGAGGGGGTTTTAGTCTCAGGCCTCCAACAGGATAAATCAGAAGAAGGAAGAAACTAACAAACTGTGCTGAATCAGCTCTGCCTGGGTAGAAGGTAATTCTTGCAGGGGAAAAGCAGATGCCAGCTTTCCCAACCCTAAAATGACATGATCTTCTCACCACCAGTCACAGCTAAAGAAGTTCTGATGATTAAAACTGCTTGTGTTCCTCCTCCCACCCCCTCCCTATCCCCATTAAGGGCTAGGCACTGTTACTGCTCACACTTACTTATCAATAATTAGGATAAAGTGCATAAAGGCACCCACCATATCACAGAGCTACATAATTTGTCAGCAGGGCAATGAACAAATTAAATCAGGCTGAAACATCCTTCAATTAACATCAAAACATTTGCAGCTTTCCGTGCTCAAACACGACTTGTGCTTTTAAAAGTCTCTTAGGACACTAAAAATCGCTGTCCCCCTTTTCCTGCAGAGCTAATTCTGCCAGTGTGAGCTTTCTGAAGAGGGAACTAACAGGACAAGCTCATTAGTCCAGCTGAGCAGCCAGAGCTCCCCATGCACCACTGCCCTGCCTTGCCTGCAGCCTGCCCTGGCTGCTCCTGTGCTCATTCCAGAGGGGCAGGGCTGCTCTGCACAGCCTTTGCCTCCATCCACACATTTTGTGCTGCACCTTGGCCATTCCTGAACCTATTTACTGAGTGCTTCTCAAAAAGTGTGTTCTCAGTAAAGCGTGAACCTCTGCCAGCAAACATCTGGGCACCAGATGAATCTCAGCAATGTGAGGGAAAAAAAAACAACCCCAAAACCAAGCCAAGAAAAATAAAACAACAACAACAAAACAAGGAGTGTGGGGAGTGTCAGGTTTTGGCTTTTCTGCCTGTAGAAGCAGCTGGTTAGCCACACTCTTTGGTGGGTCCCTTCTGGGTAATTTGCAGTTTCCTAGATGTCCCAAAGCCCAGCCACTGGCCTGTCCTTCCCACAGCTCTACACTGCTCTGCTTCCCAGAGGTCAGGGCAAGGGCTGTCCCAGGTCCTGCTGGCAGAAAGCCCTGCAGCTCTCTGGGACACCCAGGCACTGCCAAGGGACAGGACTTTCCATCTTTCTCTGTGCTGCCAATATAACAGGACCAGTTGTTCACCCATCCTCCCTTGTCACTGTGATATATTTTATGAAAAATCCCTTCACCAGGGTTTTTCTCCTGAGAAGCTGAGAAGCCTCAGAAAAGAAATGTAAACAGTAATTATCTGATTACTTGGAATGTAGTTTGGAGATTGCTTACCAACAGGTGCATCTTTGATTGGTTCCATGTGAATTGTTTTTACCTAATGACCAATCCCAGTCCAGCTGTGTCAGACTCTCTGGTCAGTCACAGGTTTTTATTATTCATTCCTTTCTAGCTTTCTGATGTCTTCTTTCCCTTTCTTTAGTATAATTTTAATATATCATTATGATATGATATGATATGATATGATATGATATGATATGATATGATATGATGATATGATATATAATATAATATAATATAATATAATATAATATAATATAATATAATATAATATAATATAATAATCAGCCTTCTGAAAACTTGGAGTCAATTCTCATCTCTCACCTCATCCTAGGGACCTCACAGCACCACCACAACAATTGGTGACCACACTTCCCTTTTCCCCAAAATGAAAAAAAGTGTTGAGACTGAAGAATTCCATCAGTGGACTTCAGGGAGGGGAAAAAAAGAATTCTAGATCTTCTCAAGGACTTGTCCCAAAGCAAGGAACGTGTCCAAATTTACTTTTATTTATGCCCATCTGGGGCAGGCAGAGAAGAGACATTTTAGTCAGGCCTGGCTGGCTGGGTGATACACAACAAGTTTTTGGAAACTGTGGATCTGAGTTTCCTCACCAGCCCAAGGTAACAAAGCTGTCACACACATGGGAGTGCATTGTTGACAGCACTGTCTCTACAATGTGATCAGGCTCATGAAAGATCTTCCAGCTTGTTTCTAGTCAGCTACATGTAGATTTAGCAGGTGCCTAGGTTCTGCCTTCCTACAAATTATAGCACACATCAGAGGGTGCAAAATCAGGCAAAGCCTGCAATGTTTCAGTGTTAGGCTTGATGCCACTATATTTCAAGCTGTGGCAGAATTCCCTTCCCTCAGCATCCTCTTTCTGGGTCTAAACTAATAATATCTTGGTCATTCCTGCAAACCCATGAAGCAGGGAGCATCAAAGCAAGTCCTCAATGGGAGCATTTCTGGAAAAACAGGGATAATTAAGTCATTAATTCTACCTTGAGTGGCATATTCCACACTAGCCCAAGTGGGACACTTCCAATTTAAACATTTCTGACTCTTTAACCTTTAAAACATTTACAGAAACACAGGACACACTGACTAATTCTGGCCACTTTCCTTAACTGGTCTGCATTATTTTACATGTAATCAACAACCTATCTTTAAAATCCTTACAGAACCCCTGGAGACTTTCTGAAGATCTGTCTATAACAATTTTACTTAAAGAAATCTACACATTAGCATTCAATGCACATTGCTATATTTAGTTTTCAGGAAATATGACATTCATTTCACAGGAAGATTGGTAAAAAATATAACAGTGACCTATTTCTTTATAATAAATGTGTTGCCAAGGTATTTCCATTGGTTTTTCTCTGCACAATATCTTTCTAAAGCACTGTAGGAGTAAATTTAGGATCCAAACCAAGAAAAAAAAAGTTTCTCTAACAAACCTGAGTTTGGTCAATCAGTCATTATGAAATAAAATAAGGAAAATAAAGTACCCCCACAATCTGTCCTCCTGTGTTGTCCAAAAAAATCAGATTCATTACCTGGTGTGCAATAAGCCAATAATTACACACTTGAGAGAGACACAGATTATTTATTTCAGAGTTGTGCAGGCCTGGATGCTCTGTGGTATTCCACAAATCAAGCACACTTTGCTATCAAAACTTTTTATTATTTATACATTTTAGCAAACAAAGGCGTTAGGCTACAAGTTACACAGTTCTCTTGTTAATTAGTGTTCTATCTTTGGTTAATGACTTCTCATGCTAATTAGTCCCCATGTTCAGGCTTTTTGTTCCTCTGAGCTGGGTTTCTCAGGTCAGTGGTCTGTGAGCTGGTGGTTGTGATCTGCCCCTGCAAGAATTACCTCCTACCCAGGCAGAGCTGATTCAGCACAGTTGCTTTATTGGTTTCTGCCTTATCTTGGGAGTTCTCCTCTATGTCCTTGGGGCCCATAAATTCTGCATTCTTTGTATCCACTGTCAGTGGTACATCCTTCTTCCCAAGCCTGGTTAACCTCCCCCTGGGTCTGAGACCACTGGAGCAAGTCCAGCCCTAAACCTTAACGAGGCAATTCTACCCACAAGTAATTTGTTTTTCTAACACATGAACATCTCTCAGAGCTTGTTAGCTGCTCTCTGTTTCACTGATTAAATCTTCTTGTTGATTAGGCTTGAAAGCATGCAAAGATCAAACATCAAAGAATATCCTTTCTTAAAAAAATTCAGTGGCTCTATCAAAAAGGCTTACCTACAGCCTGTCTCCAAATCTGAATATATGAAAAAAGGTGAAATTGTTGCAGCTACTCCATGTAATTTTTGTTTAAATCCCATCCACTGTTTCAAACATTAAAATTCAGCCTATCTTAATTTTACTTAGTGATTAATTGAATGTACTACAAGATAACAGATACAGCCTCATTAGTACTGTTTACAGTGCCCATCCATAACATGACAGAAGGGAGCTAAGAAATAATTTAATCTCATGTAAATGAGCAAAAATAACCACATCTGAAAGTTCAGCAGAAAATTCTGACCCGTGAAGCAAGCTTGTTTGGAAATCACCATAACAGAAGGTGACCATTTGACAAATTGCATAAGGTTCAGTTTTCTTAATAGACAATATTATTCCAACAGCTTTGCTTCTCCCCAGCTGGGTTACACAAACAGCTTCCCTCATCTTCTCTATCTGGGGCAGTGGTTTTCCATCCAATCCCAAGGATCCATGGGCTTCTGAGGGATTGCAAGTGGTAACTAATAAAGCACCTGCAAAGTGTATACATGATTCCCAATATTCCTGAGTGGTCTGGCCCTCTTCTGAGACACATTTATTATTTAAGTAATTTGGATTGTTTGAAAAACCACCTATCTAAAGGGCAAACTATTAGGAGCAATGACTATAGCTTACACTGAAAATGTACCACTCTGCATTTTATTGACTGTAAAGCAACAGAACAGAAGCAAACATGAATAATGTTGCTGGACTGACAAGGTCTGGTTGGAAATCATACATATAGTTTTCTTTGCTGGTTTCCATTTTAAATAAACAGTCCCACATTCAGATGCCCATTCCATGTCCAGCATTTATCAGTTGACCAGCCCAAGTAAGCAACAATTGCCACCCTTTCCCACAGAACTTTTAGGCTGACAGCATCCTTCCATTCCCCAGAAAGTCAGGGTGGGAATAGCTGTCTGTTGATATTACCTGGATTGTCAAAACAGCATCAAAGCAAGAAAAGGTGAGGTGGGGGTCAGATGCTGTGGCTTCCTTGACTGTCCAAAGGGGCTGGATTCCAGCAAAACACTCCATCTTGGAACAACTGGTCCCAGTGCCAGCAGAGCCAGACCAGCCTTAGCATGAGCCTTACTAAGCCACTGATTCCAGAGCTTATTTCAACTGTTCACCTATTCTCAGTTGCCTGAAGGCTGCATCCTCACCTTCAACTCATGAGACTCTCATATATAAACTCCTCGCTTTAAAGCACCTCATTAAGTCCTGGATCTCCTTTTAACTACACTCCTGTAAATCAACAGGCTCTCTACTGCAGTCAATAAACCACATGAGCAGGGGTTAGTTCTTAGCATCTGGCTCAAATCCACCTCTATTTTGGCTAATTGATACCTCTAAGTGAATAACTGTGTAGAAATGACCTTTGGTGGGAAGAGACTTAAATCTCAGAAAAGTCTTCCTGATTTTACTCACCCAGGCTGCTGCCTTCCCAGAAAAGCCAGTCTCTTGTTCCCAGCATAACTAAGAGCAGAGGTATCTTTCAGCAGCACTATTTTCTGGTTCCCTCTTTTCTACCAAAGACTCTTGGCTGCCAAAAAAAAAGGCTGGATGAAGTTAAACAGATTTTGTCTTTGAACAAATCTTAGCAAGCATCAGGCCTGAAACTCAGCAGCATCTTAGAGATGACCTTGAAAGGAAATAGTTTTGCTTTGCCCAGCTTTGAGCAGAAGCAATTAAAGCTGCCTACACACACTGCACAAAAGCTTGTTAGCAGGCACAACAGAGCTGAGCCCCTCAAATGCCATGGCTTTGGCTTGCTGCAGACATCCACCAACACCACAGCACTGCACGAACACGTGAGAGCCTGCAGCATGCTAATTGTCAGGGCAGGTGATTGGAAAGTTTCTTTAGGCCTTAGATCCTATGATTGAGAAAAGCTTCTTCCAAAAAGCAGGCAGGCATAAATCAAGGGGCAGCTTTCTGACTCAGCAAAGACAGCATCACCTTAAGTGACGCTGATAAACGAGGCTGTGAGGTTTGCTTTGCTACGCTACCTTCTGTTTAGCTTCCTCTGAAATTTAAATGCATAAAATAACATTAATATAAAGAGGAAGCCAAGTGTGAAATGAAACAATTCAGATGCTGTGCTTCATCACAGAGTTGTTGATATAAAGTGGAGAATAACAGAATATTCCAAGTTGGAAGGGACCCACAAGGATCATTGAGTCCAACCCTGAAGTGAATGCCTGCACAGGGATCAAACCTGTGACCTTGGTGTTGTTAGCACCATGCTCTGACCAGCTGAGTCTAAAAAGTCATATGAATTGGGGAATAAGTAGGTGTGATTTATTTATAGATCAGTTTGTTCTGAGCCACACCACCTCCCCTGCAGAGAACAATTTACTTGTATTAATTGTCATGAAACACTTGGGAAAACTTCTGCGCTGAAAGTCCAGCCCAGACCCTGATCTCAGCAGAGCTGGGTGATGGCCACCTTTGGGTGTCCACCTTTGCTATCCCTCAGCTGGGAGCCACCTGGAAACAGCCAGACCCCAGTGCCTAGGGAGGGCTCAGTGGGATTCCATTCTGGCTCCTGGCAGCTTCCTGGGGTCACTCTGCAGGATCACAGAAGAAAATAAGTGACTCTGTTCAACTCTGGGTTTCAGTGGAAGAGAAGGAAGAGATGGAATCATGACTGAAATACAAGGAAAGCATTCATTAGCACTACTGTTAATAAATGCTGGAATTCTTTGTAGGTTTGAGATAAGCAGGTGAGTAACCATGTCTCATTTCAAAACCACTATGTCTTAATGAAAGTACCAAAGAGTATATGAAAGATTTTATACAAAATAATTAACTTTAGGGATATGAACCAAGTTGTGAATTGGCTTTTGAGTTGGAGAGATACAAATTTGGGGAAGCACATACAAAAAAGGAAAACAAAAATCTGTATTGAAAAGAAGGAAATAAACTCAACTCAGAAAGCTTAAATGTAATTTACTTAAAGTAGAAGTAAAGATTACACAAAGATTTAGAGAAAAAGTTTTCAAAATATACATGGACTTTTGATAATATCCCCAACATCTTCTAGTAGCAGCAAGCTGGATCTCTGCCCAAATTCTCTCTTTATTCCTTCTTTCTTCCATACTCCTGACTCTTTGGTAGCACTAATGCCTGGCCATGACATCTTACCTTTGTGAAAGCAAAAATTCAACCCTACTTGCCTTACTGTGATAGAATCTCAGAATCCCAGGATGGGTCAGGTTGGAAAGAACCACTGTGGGTCATCTGCTCCAACCTCCCTGCTCAAGCAGGGCCATCCCAGGGCACAGGATGGTGTCCAGGTGGTTCTTGGCTATCCCCAGCGAGGGAGACTCCACAGCCTCTGGCCAATCTGTCCCAGTGCTCGGGCACTGCACAGGGAAGCTCTTCCTCATGTTCAGGTGGAACTTCCTGAGCCTCAGTTCCTGCCCCGTTGTCCCACTGCCTCTGGACAGAGCCTGGTCCATGCTCTGGCCCCTCCCTGCAGGCACTGACAGACATGGATGAGGTTCCTCCCAGTGTCTCTTCTCCAGGCTGAGCAGCCCCAGCTCCCCCAGCCTCTCCTCAGAACTGAGGTGCTCCAGTCCCTTCATCATCTCTGTCCCCCTCTGCTGGACCCTCTCCAGGAGCTCCAGGTCTCCCTTGTCCTGAGGATGCCAGAACTGGACCCAGCACTCCAGACTGGCCTCCCCAGGGCTGAGCAGAGGGGCAGGATCACCTCCCTGCCCTGCTGCCAATGCAGTTCCTGATGCAGCCCAGGGTCCCCTTGGCCTTCTTGTCCCCAGGGCAGGGCTGGCCCATGGACAGCTCCTTGTCCAGCAGCACCCCCAGGTCCTTCTGTGCAGAGCTGCTGCCCAGCAGGTCACCCCAGCCTGTGCTGGTGCCTGGGGCTGTTCCTGCCCAGCTGCAGGACCCTGCACTGGCCCCTGTGGAATTCCAGGAGGTTCTTCCCTGCCCATCTCTCCAGGCTGTCCAGGTCCCTCTGAAGGGCTCAGAGCCCTCTGGGGTATCAGCCACTGCTCCCAGCTTCCTGGCACCAGTGAACTTGCTGAGCAGGCATCTGCCCCTTCATCCAAGCCATTGATGAATAAGTTAAACATTTCTGGGCCCAGTGTAGAACCCTGGGGGACACCATTAATGACAACTGGCCCCTGGGCCACTGGTCACAACCCCCCAGGATCTGCTGTTCAGCCAGTTCTCAATCCACCTTACCATCCACTCATCCAGACAGGAATTCCTGAGCTTGCCTGTGTAGGAGTGTCAAAAGCCCATCTGAAGTACAGATAAACAATACCCACTGCTCTCCCCTCCTCCATCCAGACAGGCCTTTCATTGTAGAAGGCAACCAGGTTGGTCAAGCCTAAGATAACTTTAGTGAATCCAAGCTGACTACTACTGATCACCTTCTTGTCCTCCTCTGTGTGGATAGAGATGGCCTCAAAATGAGATGCTCCATCACCTTTCCAGGGATTGAGGTGAGACTGACTAGCTGGTGATTCCCTGGGTACCCTTTCTTGCCCATTTTGAAGGCTGGGGTCACATTTGCTTCCTGCCAGTCCTCAGGCACCTCTCCTGATCACCACAACCTCTCAAAGATCCCATCAGGGCCCATGGATTTGTGGATGCCAAGTTTGCCTATGTGATCTCTAACCCAGTCCTCCTTGGCCAAGGGGAAGTGGTCCTTCCACCAATCCTTTACCCTGGTCTCCTGGATCAGAGCTCCCTGAAGGTTGATCTTGTCAGGGAAGACTGATGCAAAGAAGGTGGTCAGTAACTCTGCCTTCTCTGCATTCTATTTGCCTCTTACTTTTTAATTCAACAGCCTGACTGCAGAGGAAAGTTACAGGCCCATTGCTGGAATTACATCAACTTGTAAGTTCAGTGGTGTCTATTTGGAGGGAGCAAGTAACTATTTTAAGACTGCTGGCATTCTCAGAAACAATTTCTGGAGAGAATTTCTATTTACATTAGTGTTACTACTCTGCATGATTACTTCCCACAAGAAATATGGACTGTTTAACAATAAACCAGTCACCATTTTTCCACCAAAGGAGAGCTATGCAGTCATTTGAGGCTGATTCCTTTGGACCCATTTATTATCTAGGTTCCTTGTTTTGTACCAGAGTTTCATTTTTCTTCCAGTTGAGATCTGTGTTCCTTCTTGGCATTTTTAAAGATCCTTATAAAGTATTTTTGTACTGCACGAATTAAATCAGTTTTTAGAACGAAGACATGGAAAAATCAACTGTGGCTGGTTTTGTCCAACAAAGGTCCACGACAGTCTCCAGCTGCCTCTTCTACAATTCAGAGCTTCTTGAGATGAGGGTAGGGTGGTGGGTTTTTTGTTGGCTGATCTACTTCTTCCTCCTCCAAACTCTTCTCTGTTCTGTGCCTGGTCTCCGGGTTCTCAGGACAGGGTTCTCTGGACAAATGAAGAAACCAGTGGAAAAAAACAAGGAACAGTGGCAGAACAGTGTTGAAAGAACACACAGCACTGTGGCTGGTGTTGTGGCTGTGCCAGGAGAGCCCTGGGACACAGAGCCCTGCCTGGCAGCACAGATCAAAGGGACAGTGACACTTGGGAGGCCATTGTCAGCATGCAGCCATCCTCCCTCGCATGTGCAGGCCAAGCAGGTTACGGTTTACAACTTGTAAAGTTACAAATTTGGGTATTCCTCTGTCCCCCTTTCATGTAAACACACTCCAAACTCCAGGCTAAGCAAATAAAACCCTCCTGAAAACAAGGAGAAAGATGGGAGAGCAGAAAAGCGAGCCCATCAGAGCAGTTCAGCAGGCTGCTTGTGATTATAAAATCCTGACAGTACAGGCAAGAGGCTCCTTGCTTTCATTCTGTGGCCTATCTTTAATTCCCCCTTACACAACACAATAGTCCAGCCCCAACGGAGAAAATTGCTGCACAGTGAACTCCCACAAACAATAAAATGCAGCTCAGTTCTGCTTATTCATCATATCCCCATGGCCTTGAGATATTTTAAAAGACAATGAAAACACCTGAGACCTTCAAGTCTGAAAAGCTCTATGCGCATAGGAATCACTTCTTTTTCAAGAGGGGTTTTGTTCAAAATTAACAAAGTGTCTATTAGACATACTAGAAAGCGAGAGCAACAGATAAGTAGCAAAAAGCATTTCTTATCATCACAAAGTAGGTCACATCTAGAGTATTTTTCTTCCCAAACTGGAGGTGCTTCTGTTCTCCTCCCTTTCTTCTCCAGATCTTTCTCTAAATAAACTTCTTGAGAAAACAAAGATCTCCTTTTCCTTCTCTAAATGAGGGAAATACTTTTCCCAACTCACTCTTTCTCTGCAGTTTGTTTAAATCCTCTACTGATTGCCATGTATTTGACAAAAAAGACAGCATGCAGCAGCAGAGGTGATATAAATCATATTGCATGAGCCTGGAAAGAGCAACACCCCTCACTGCTGCCAGGGAATTTCATGGCAATCCACTCCTGTCCATCCTCACCTTCAGCTCTGCCAACAGGGATCTCCATGGCTGAAGAGGGATGCCCTTGAAAGGGGTGACATGAGTAAGGCTCTGGCAGAGAGGGTTTTATTCATGCATGTTTTGTCCTTTCTATAAACATAAAGATATGAATATGGTTTTGATTTTGAGCAAAGGCTGTTTGTGTTACATAGCATGTGGGAGCACCTGAAACACTGGGATGGCTCCTGGGGACTGCTGCAGGGAAGCAGCAATGGATAGTTTCTATCTGGGGACTGACAGCAATGGAAAAGCCTGTCATTTAGGAGGGTACGTTAATTTATCTCCACTGGATTTCTTCAGGGACCAATAATATTGATTTAGGACTTTGGTCTGACGGCAGCTGAAAGGTGCGAGCTGGGAAAATTTCCGTGCCTTGCCAACTGCTTCCCCTAATTACTGACTACCTGCAATAGCAGCCTGGAGCTCTTGCTCCTTTTTCACCTTGAATCTTAAGACAGGATGCTGCCAGGGACTGAGCCATCCCTCTTGGTGTCCTGCACCAGGACCTCACTCTAGCTCTTGACATGTTCTGAAAGTTTAATTGGAGCTGCTTTCAGTGTAGAACTGAATACAAACTTAGCATCTGGGTTTGCACAGCCTAGAGTACAATGTAGATGTTCATTGGTGAGTTGTGGGGGAAACCACACAGAAACACACCAGAAAAAGAAAACCAGAACCAAAACCAAATCAAAACCAAATCCAAACCAAACCAAACCAACCAAACAAAAAACAACAAAAAATCCAACCCAACCCAACCCAAACCAAACCAAACCAAACCAAACAACAACAACAAAAAAAACAACCAGAAAAAATCCCCCCCCCAAAAAACCCAAAACATCAACAACAAAAAAACCCCAAAACAAAAACAACCCCAAACCCACCAAAATAAAAGGCTCCGAACTTGTATTTCTCCTTTGGGCACAGAGAACTTGTCCCATGAGTAGAAATAGCCAGAGACACTACCTTTCAACATATTAGGTTGAGTTATGTCTGTTTGTGCCATATGCAGCCACACAAATTCCCTCTCTCCTTGCAGTTAAAGGGGCTGATTGCTGTTCCCCTGCTCCTCTGAAACTTGTGGGCATTTTTAGTTCCCACCTTTGGTGAGACAGCGCTGCCTTGGCTCCCCTGTACAGCCAGTCCAGATATTAATTGGTCCACGCAGGGTGTCCCACTGGGAAGTCACCTGTGATAGAGGCTGAAATACAAAAGATGTCTTTCTTTTGTTCTTTTGAGTTGTTTTGTATATGAGAGCACAGCATCATCCTCTTATGTTCCATTTTAATGATTTCATTTGTCCTGTGAGATTCTTGCAGCAGGAGAACTGGACACAGCACACCAATTTTCTTTTACAAAATGAATAATCAAAGTTCCTAAGTTTCATCCTTTGGCTTTGTAGGCAGAACTAAAGTACATGGAACAGACACAACCACGTTTTCCTCATGCTCTGCAGTGTTCCACCTTGCAAAGCACCCCTGAACCACAGGGGGCTGATCTTACAGCTTAGGAGGCATTGTCTGAGCAGAAGCAGATACTGCTTATTTGGAGGATGGGATGGGGTGAGGCTTGATATTATAAACCTTCTCCTTAGGAAATTTTCAAATTTGCAGTATTTTTTTTTTCCTTCTGAAATGAGAAAAGCACAAAAAGAAGGCATCAGATCCTCTGCTAATATGTTTGATGTTTTCTGCTGCTCTTCCTGAAACTTCAGCTCTCCTTTGAAAATAGGAACTGTGCAACCCTATTGCATAAGAAGCACATCTTGCAGACATTGAAATAAGTGTAGCTGTTGCAGAGCTACTTGGCTGATTCTGAAGAAAACCAGAAGCAGTGGCTTGCAGACAATAAATGCTCCCCTTTCATCTCTACTCAGAGATCTAAAGCCGATCTCTTTAATGCCACAATTGCTGACTGCTTTCTTCCCAAAGAAACCACCTCAGGGAGGAGAAAAATAAAATTTCCTTACACAGTCTGCTGCCCACAGAGGCACAGACCGACACTTCTGATCACACTTTTTAAACCTCCCTAGTTGGTTGTGGGCAGCTCCTCTGATTTTAACAACAACAACAACAACAACAACATTTAGCCTTACACCATATCATCTTTTCAAAGACAGAGATGAACAAAAATTGCCTTTTTCTTCCTCTGTACAGTTCTGGATGGGATCAGTAGGATCCTATCTCTCAGACGTTCCTCATCAAACCTTCCTCATGCAAGATTCACCAATAATTATTCAACCACCTGCATTATTTGGTGGAAGCTGCCTTTGCTCTAGAAAACCCTCCAGAGCTGTACTGAGATACTGAGAAGGTGACTGGATTGTGATTGTACTGCCTAAAGGGGACACCATGGAGGACTTCCATGACCAAAGAGACAGCAGGACTTTGTCTTGTAGGGCTGATGAGGTATCATACAGACCATCAGCTGAGGAGCTGACAAAGACAAGCTTCAGTTTTCCTTTGCTGTTGTGCAGAAGGTTGTTGAGTTTTATTGCAAGACTCCCTTCTCATTCCTATTAACTCTGAAAAATCATGAGGGGAAAAGATGCTCATTGAGTGGAGAAAAGTCAATGTTACTTCCATCCTCAAACAGGGCAAGAAGAAGGACATAGGAAATTACTGGCCAGTCAGCCTCACCTCCATCCTTGGAAAGGTGATGGAGCAGATCATTCTGGATGTCATCACTAAGCATGGTCTTGAGAGTCTCTGTTTTGGCTTCATAGGGAGTTTGGCCTGCCCTATCAAGCAGAATTTTCTCCTGTGAAAAAGCAGAGCATTACCAAAGCTTGAGAAACTGTATGCTTGGTTAATCTGGGCCAAAGCAAATAAAGAGATTAGAAAACAATCCTAGCTTTTTCTCTCTTTTCCCACTGTAGTGCATCATCCCAGCATCTGGAGCACACTTGAACTCTTGAAGCCTTTCAGATTGCTCCATTGCTCTGACGTTTCACCATCTCTCTTAGAAGTGATCTTGCTAGTGGGTCTTTGGTATAAAAGGCATTTAAGGGTCCATTTGAAGCTGTGGACCTCAGGATTTCACTGTGGAGCAGCAGAGGCAGGATGGTCCTTGCCAACCTAGACTCTAAATCAGTGTGAGTATTAAATCAGCCCTAGGAGGGCCAATTTCCAAGGTATCAGGGGCACATCTCAGGCAGGGCCAGGCTCTTTGCTGGCATGAACAATACTGCAGCCTTTCAATCCTGCACTCCATTACTGTGCACAAAATCCAGCCTGAGCTCCCTTCTGCATACTGCTAGGAAAGCAGCTCAGAGTCACTGCAAAATTGAAACTGTGCAACTACAAAGCTAGGAAATTAATATCTGGAATATCCCTTTAGGCTACTGGGTGCCTTTGCTTAGCACTGCAGTAAATGCAGGGAAAAAAGAGAGGGTGAAACTCACTTCACTTACTTGAAAAAGTTCTGAGTAATTTATTTAGTTGAGTGTTGCGTTTTGATGAATAATGTGCCTGTCTTGGTGAGAGAAGCACAATCACAATCTGTGAGGGGAAGCCATGGAGCAGAATTCAATCATTACATGGGATGCCAGCAGGGAAATTAACTACAAAGAATGGATTTTCTTCAGCGACCCCAGTAAATCTGCCTGTACCTTTCAGTCTGTAAGCACCACTGGGTACCCAGCCCAAGAGCATGATGTGCCAGTAAACAGGGAACAATGGCAGCCTGGAGGTGAATATTGCACAGTTCAGGACCTGCTGGGCATGCAGGTCCTGCCAGCCGTGTCCTCATGCCAGGACCAGCTCCCCATCCCAACGGCAGCCAGTCCTCTCTGGCAGCAGGGAACTCTGTGAGATGTGCCTGCTCAAGGGGAGAGCTCACATTGGGCCCATCCTGATGGGAATATTTACAGAGTGAAGTAATTGGCTGCTAATCAACAGCACAGACAAGAGAGATGTGCCTTCATTTTGCACCTTTGCTCCCCTCTATGCTAGCCAGGAGCTCCCCAGGGCATGAGGCCTATTGTTCCTCAGCCATCCTGAACCAAAGCCCAGCCTGGGATCAAGCAAGTGCTTCTGTCACATCACCCCAGCCATCCAAAGCAGCTGTGCATTGCCTACAACAAGAGACAGGTGGGCACAACGGGGACACAAAGGCTTTTTCATGCTCATGCCCAATGATGAGCATTTTTCAAGAGCAGCCTGCAACGCCCTGAACTCTCCTCTGACTGACAGGTGGCAGAAGCTCTGTCAAAGGCATGACTGGAGCACACTGGAGCCCCAGCCAGGAGTGGGGGAGGCATCTGGGGGCTTTTTCTCCTCAGAGTCATATCTTGATTTACAGCCAGACCTGCAAGACAATCCAGTTGATCACTACCTGACAAGTGTCAGCAGTTCTTGTCTATGACCATTATCCCTTTAATACAAAACAGCGGGGAGATTAAATAACCTGAAAATGCAGCCAGGCTTTGCTAGGTCTTGGAACAGCCCTTATGATGTCCTGGCCAGCTCTGCTTTATTCCATTTCCTCCACTGGCAGACAGCACAGCTCATTGTGCATGCAAGCATGTTCAAAAGTGTGACATAAATGAAATGCACTCATCTTGATGGAAAATATAAGAGCCCAGATGTGTCAGGGCCTTCAGTTGTTTTACAAGGTCCAAAGCAGAGGGAGGAGGTGCCAGTCAAAACCTTTGGTTTCTTCTGTCTCTGCCTCTCTCATTTTCTCTCTTTTTTAGTGGTTTCTTGGGAAATGAGGTAAGGGAAACACTGAAATTCCCCCTTGGATCAGCTCAAAGTCTGCAAAACCCCAGAGGTCCTCCTGCTGACAGTTCCTCCCCCCGCAGCTGCTTCTCTTCTGCAGCCTGTCCTGCAGAGCTGTGCTCTGCTCTGCTCTGCTCTGCTCTGCCCTGCCTGGCACAATCCCTGAACCCCAGCTGCCTCAGCCCTGGCACAGGGTCATCCAGCAGGACTCCCAGAGCCAGTCCCTGGCCTTCTGAGGAGCAATCTGGCACATGTCAGCATTCACTCAGCTGATCTGCTCCTCGTACACAACCTCGCAGACCTACACTGGACTGCCATGGCCTGCCAAACATCCACAGGGATGGATGAAGGTCACCTGCCAGTCAGTCCAGACTGGAGATGAGGAACAAAGGGAGAAGGTTAGCTGCCACAGTGATCCAAATGGGAAATGTTTCAGCTAATGTATGTTTCCAAGGCGTCATACTTCTAAGGGTTTATTTCTTTTTAGCAATCATCTGATCACTCCAGGGCCTCGCTGCAGCATAGGTTTGGTAACAGGCATCTGTAGCTCTGAAAATGGTGTGACCTAAATATAGCAAGCAAGGAGAAAGAGGAGCAGGAAGCTGCTAGAGAGAACTAGACGATGTTTTGTTCACATTAACAACAACAAAGTCTCACAACTCCTAGCCAGGCTCCTCATCCATGCGGGCTACTTACACTGTGCATCAGTAATATTTTAATTCAGACTTTTTTTAATTTTTAAATTTATAATGCAGGATTTTATCTAAAGTAACTTCATTTGTGTGTCATTTTTTCAGAGAAACACAAATCCACGAGGTGTGTTGCTTGTTGCTGGGAAGAGAGGACATATATGCCATATACCAGGGAAGTGCAATGCTACTGGAATGTAGAGTGTTTGAGAGTATAGGCAGTTTCAGTTCTTGTTAACTCTGTTGGATACATTTTCCCTGTGATCATATGGATGAAATTTTCAGCTTGGAAGCTGTCACAAAGACAAGGGCCCGTAAATGAGAATATCTGCTAGTGGAGCACATTTTTCTACATCTCCAGCCTGCACTTGAGAATGCAGTTACCTCTTTTGTCTTTCCTCATCCTAACTGCTTCTCCGGTAATAAATCAACATCTTCTGCTATCTATCTATTTTTGCCTCTAGGATCTTGGTTGTACAACTTGTTGTGAACATATATATTAGTTTTAGTAGTAAGCTAACAGTATGGAGGTAAGGAATAAAATATCCTAAATTAACTATATGATGCTTTTATCCCGAGTCATCTTGTTCAGTTTATACTAAATAATAAGTTTTTCACCTTTAGAACTTATTCCAAAAAGTAAAAAAAAGCACACAATTTATTTTCAAACACTACACTCACTCCTCCACATTCCTTCTCCTAAACTATATTATCTACAAATAAACAAACAACAAAACAAATCTCTCCTTTGTTTTAGTTAGTTTTACCTAGCTAAATCAAAAAAGTTCCCTAAACTGTAAATTTTTTTTCCTTTTCTTTAAACCTATTTAAGCCTCCTCTAAACTAAGCACCCAAAAAACTCAACTAAAAACCCAAAAAAACCAACAACTCACACATCAACATCTTCTGCTATCTCTCTATTTTTGCCTCTAGGATCTTGGTTGTACAATTTGTTGTGAGCAAGAAGGAATCTATAGCTTTGTGAGCCCAGGTATAGGAATCACATAGGAATCACATAGGAATAGGATGGAAAGTTCTTGCTGGAGTTAAAGTACAGATGGACACACATGCCAGCTTGTCATTGTGAACAAAACCAGCATCAAGAGTGAGCTCTCTTTCTTTCGTTCCAGCTGACTCAGGAATTTCCTGAGGGAAAAAACCCTCAAACATCGTAACTGAGCTCTTGGAATTCATAGAATATTCAGGAATTAAAATGAGAGGTCTTGTGGTATAGGAATTGGGTACTCCCCAATTTATGTTCTCATTTGTGGTGTGTTGACCTTGTCTGGACACCAGGTGCCCACCAAGCCACTTTACCACTCTCCTTCCCAGCTAGGACAGGAGAGGGAAAATAAGATGGAAAAAGACTTATAGGTTGAGATGAGGCAGTTTAATAAAGCAAAAGTAAAGGTTTGCACATGAAAAAGCAAGGAGAAAAAAGAAAAGTTTATTCTCTACTTCCCATCAGTGAGCCATGTTCAGACACTTCCCAGCAAGCAGAGCTTCAGCCCCTGTAGCGGCTGCTCTGGAAGGCAAACATTGTAAATAGCAAATAGCCCTCCCTTCCTCCTCCTTTCCTTGGCTTCTGGATCTGAGCTGATGCCATATGGTACAGAACATCCTTTGGTTCACTTGGGTCAGCTGGCCTGGCCGTGTCCCCCCCAGGATCCTGATGACCCCCTGCCTGCTGGTGAGGGAATGCTGGAGAGGCAGCGCTGGCTGCTGAGCCAGCACTGCCCAGCAGCAGCCAAACACTGGCGTGGGATCAGAACCCTTCCAGCTGCCAGTGCAGGCACAGCTCTGGGAGGGCTGCTGTGGGCAATGAGCTCCAGCTCAGCCAGACCCAAAACACCACTGAAACAGCCCAAACCAACTCACTCACTCCCTCTCTCACTCCCCCCCTCCCCACCATGGGCTGGAGAGCAGAAGTAGATGCACAAAAGGAGAAGTGGATGCACAAAAGGGAAAGGTCAGGGGCTGAGATCAGAACAATCTGCTGGAAACAGCAGTGAAATAAGAAACAAATGCAAACAGCAGCAATATTAATAGCAGTGTACAAGAGAGGCAAATGATCCTGGAGTGCTCACCCCACAGAACATGATGTTACCCCAGCCTCTCACTGCCCACTACCCCACCAGAATGGACCCCTTTTTCCTCCAGCTGGGCACCATGTGAGGTGGCACAGAATGGTCCAGGCCATGCCCCTCCTGGCTACTGCAAAAATTAACCCTGTCCTGGCTGGAACCAGAACAAGGTGTTATATCTTGTATTATTGTGGTACTTCCCAGAACAGCTACCATGTTTCAGGGTTTGTCGCATGAATTAGCACCAGACAGGTAAAATCAGGTAAACATCAAATCACTTTTCCACCCTCTTCAGAGATTGAAGCAAATATGTTACCATATGAGCAGACACACTGAAGAATATTTATTATGGACATATATTTGTATATGTAGTTTTCTCTATACATCTCCTTTTAAAGCCTCCTGAAATATTTGGAAACTTTACTTTAAAAAAGTATCCTTTTGCACCTCCCTATTTAAAAAACAAAGAAGGTAAATTGTACAAATGTTTGTCATAAATAAAGAAAAAATTCAAATTTCCTCCATGAATATATTATTTAGCTGGCTAAATAGAGGCTCTTTCTTTCACCAGTTGTCCTTGATACAGTTTTCACTGATCTGTCCAAAGTGGCAAAAGCTATAACATCCTTCCTTCACTTTTGAAATGCTCAGGGCACATTTCACAGAATTCAGTGGAACACCAAGGCTGGCCTTTATACCTTTAACTCCAAATCAGCACAGAAGTGAGGCAAATTCTCAGTTTACTCAGTGAACTTAAGCTAAGCAGGTGTTTCTGTACTAGACCCTTAACAAATTCCCTAGACATGGTCTTAGGCAGAGTTTCATGTGATCCTATCCCATATCACAGCAAAGTTTTGATAAATGAAAGTTTTCTTCAGTTTCTATTTTTCCTTACTGTCCCTCCAGCCTGCTTGTCAGCAGTATTTTTGCACTTTACTTGTAACAGTGCTTCAAAATTGCTGTGAAGCACAGCAAAATTTTATGTGTCAATCAAAGCTGTGACATTTTTGGTGTGGTAAGCTGGAGGGGATAGCAGTATTAGTTCTGGTCTACTTCTCCTAACTCCTGCATTTCTTCTGACATTTTGGTTTCAGTCACTTCTTTCCAATGCTTTTCTCTATGGAAAAAATTATTTTTTAGTGAAACATCCCCAACCTAAGCCTGTCTGTATAGAATGGCTCATGGAAATTTCAGTGAGAACTTCAGCACAGTTATTTCCTGTGACTCTTCCCCTTTTCTGGGGCTCTCACAGGCACCCATCAGACAGGAGGACACATCACTTCATCCTGGAGCCTTGTCTGCAGAGTGAACCTATGAAGGTATGCAGACTGGAAAACCAGTGAGTCACAGAGGTTGTGTGTTCAAATATTTCCATTTTCAAAGCAGTTGGGTTTTGCTAAAATCACCCCAGAATGTATCTTGTAAAAGCACATTTTTCCTTCTCTTCAGTCCTGCAAAGTCCAGATGATGAGGTGTTTCACTCTGCATGAATTGAGTGTCCAAAGAAATGCTCTCCAAACCTGTGCAAGATGGGACTTTCTGTGTTGCCCCCACTGGCAAAACTGAGAGAGAAAAGTGGTTTAGGGACTCATCTCAAGAGTATGTTTTACAGAATGTAGTAACTGTAAGATGTAAAACATACCCTAAATAATTATTTTAGCATTAACTGGCATCAGATGAAACTACAGGAGATGAGTATTGCTGCATTTTAGTCACATAATCAACCAGAGCAGTGAGAACAGCAGTTAGATCATCTATATTGTAGTAAGAAACAAAACCAAACCAAACCAAACCAAAACCAAAAACAAAACAACAACAAAAACCTAGAGAAAAAACTGGGAAGTAGAGTTGTTTTTTTTAAATGAGTTCCTACAAGGAACATTTAGCTTATAAAGAGAGATAAATTATAGGTGTGTGCTGAGTGTGTGTTTATGGCTTAGCCCCCAGGAGACAGAAGGAAGAAAAATGGTCTCTGCGTTTTTCCATCTTTTCATCTAAGCTGCAGTAGAATGAGCAGTTGGGGCTGGTCCATAATTCACTGGGAAGTGGCTGTACAGAAAACCTTCTCAACATCTGCAAAGCTGCCAGGGGAAGGAAAACAGCAGGGTCCCTGTGGTGGAGTCACTGCCTGAGTGAGAGGCAGCGGGGTGGGGATGACCCACAGCCAATTTAGGAATGCCTACAGCGTTCTCACAACAAAGCCCTCAGTTTTGTCCCAGTCTGACAGAAATTCCAGAGGAACTCCATCCTGTTCTGGCTGTCTGGCTGGTGTGGTTGGCCTGCAGAGCCCAGAGGAGCAGCACTTTGCCTTTGGCCAGCTGCAGGCTGGTGGCTGTAGCTGCACACACAGGGGTGTGTCGTGCAGCCATGCTCTTCCCTTGGCACTGCTCCCACCTGGGCTGTGAAACTGCCCCAGGATAACCAAAGGGCTTGTTCTGTTTGTCAGGTCTGGACCTGGGGGAGGAAGAGTGGTCCCTGTTGGTGAGAACAGGCACCAAATTACACTGTCAGAGCTACAGAGGTAGCATATGCTGCTGATTAAAGAAGTAGAAATAGATATGGGGAAGGTACAGCCTAGTTATGTGTCACAAATGCCATGGCTCCTAAAGACTTTTCCCTTCTGAAGATGCCTGCCCAGCCTAGCAGCATGCCTGGGGTAAGGCCTGTGTCTCCCCTGGTGTCTCTTAGGGGTTGACCTCCTGGTGCCATGGTAAAGACTGCTCATTCCCTGCCCAAGCCATTTCACAGAATTCCAAGATGCACGGAGGCATCTGTGAGGCCCCTGCTGAATTTGGGTGAGATGGGTCAAGACACTTGAGTGCCTGACAGGCAGCAGGATCCCATGTGCCAAAGCCAAGGCTCCAAAATGCATAGGTGGCATCAGAAGCAATCCCGATATTCTTGGAGCAGCGCTCTTGCTGTACTTCAGGATGCACAAAGGAGAAAATGAAGGGTTTTCAGTCTGACGCTGCAAACAGGATTTACTCCAAGCCAAAGGGGTGTGCATGTGGCTGCAGGCACTTGGAAATATGTGAGCAGATACTGGCTTTAGGAGCATTCTGTAAGGGGTTTTGAGCTGTTGGAGCTGAGGGACAGGTATGGACACAAACAGGAGTAATTTATTTTACTGCTGATTCCATAATCACACAAATACAGCAGTTCTACAGCTACGTGCATAAATTGAGCCACTGCTCTCAGGTAAGGACCATGGATATATATAAATGTCTATCTTTACACAGATAGATTGTATCTTGCTCACTGGCATCTTCGTAGAAGCCAAGGTTTGCATAAAGAAAGATGGAAAGTAAGTAGGGGGAGCTAGGGTGAAATCATTGTAAGGCAGCAGGAAGTCAATTTTCGTGCTGCAGATGGAAAATCTGATGTATAAATGTATCTTAATGAACATGTTAGGCTTATTGCCAGAGTGGTATAGCAAATTCCAAATTCTGACTTCCAAATGTATTAAGGTCTGAGAAGTTTTAAAGCAGAAAGACAGAGACAAGTTGCTTGTTCTAGAATATAGCGACATTAACACAGAGTTCTGTCAACTTAAAAACCACAACCAATGTATTTTAACCCAAAACATGAAGGAGAGAGATTGTGGAGGATAATAAAACTATTCCAGATATTTCTCATTTCTAGAGAATTCTGTCCTACATCTCTTTCCTGCAGTGCAGAATTTGAGTGTAATGAGAGCTGTGTACCTAACCCCTTTCAGCTGTTCTTATATCCCTGTTCAAACACCTTAACCACTAATATTTTCCCAGGCCCACTGATCTGACTTGGAACTTAAAACCTGAGTGATGACAACAAGATAGACTCCAAATCTAGTTACGTTGTTGTGACACTAATATAATTCCTTTGGGGGGAGGGGATTAGAGTCTTTTAATACCCTGATTTTATGGGTTCATGCAAAACACAGCATCAGTTTAGCTGGAGACATCTGGGCTCTCACTCTTAAATGAATAAAGGCTTTTTTTTTAATGCAGTGGATGCTCAAAGAAAATAAGTTCACTACTCAGTGAATAAAACATGGAATAAATTTAAAATGCTCATGAGGGAAAGAAAAGCACTGCATAAAATAAATTAAAAAGATGTGAAGTTCTTGATAAAAGAATAAATAACAGAATATAACACGTGAAAGGCTATGCAGCCATGAGTAATGACAAAAGGTGATATTAAACATTGCAGAACCCTGATTAGTTTTGTAATAGTGTATAAATCTGGGAATGTGCAACTTCAAAAAGAAGATTTAAATGTCCTTCTCTAAGCTGCTTACCAGAGCTCCATTTTTAAAATCTTCATTATTGTTTCTTGCTAATTTTTTTTTATTCCAGATTCTCCTGCTACCTCCTGTGCACTCTGATTATGAAGCGTTAAAAGGATTAGGAGGCCATGGATTTCCAGAGCAGTTTCCTACACATTCATGTCCCAGGAAACAAAAGCTTTGTTGCTAACTCAAAACTGTCTAACACAGGTTATCCTTTCAAAAAGTTGGGGAGAAGATGCAGGCAAGCAGCTTTCTCTGCTGCTGCTGACTTTACTCCAGGCTGGATAAAGAAGAAATCAGAGGTATGGCAGATTCACCACTTCAGCAAAAATGCTGCCCTCATTTCAGGATTACTGTGAGATCATGATGCCCACCAGCACTAGTCGGTTGTTTGACAAGGAATAGCAGAAAGCAAAATAATTTCATTCTGGAAAAGCAAAATTTAAATCCCAGATGCCTTTATTATAAAGCCTGATGCCACTTGCACAGCTTCCAGTTCTGCTCTGCCCAGGTTTTATATCTGAGCTCACAGCAAGGAATGCTCTTTCCCACAGCACAATGACTCCCTTGGCACACATGTGGGTTGAAGGACTGCTCCACTTCTGCTGTAGACCTTGGAAATTTTCTGCTGGTTACTGAACCCGCAAAATCAGGTTTTTGCAAATGTGGTATTTGGTTTATGACATACACCATCTGCACAGTCACATCAGACCCCAGACTGCCAGTCCATTTGTGTCCTACCAAAATGATCCAGGCCTGGAATACATGAAATACAAGGATCAGTGCAGGGCAGGGGACAGGATTAATCTGGAAAAGCAGGAGCCAAAGGGACATCTAATACAGCTTGAGTGGACAGCTGTATTTGGGGTGGAAGTACCAAGATAACAAAGCCAAGCTCTGTTTGGCAGGTCCAGGTGGTGGAACAAAGGCAAAGGCCACAGATGCAATTTGGGATGTTCATGTTGGGCAATGGAAAAGTTCCTCCCAGGATGGTGGTGCATACACAGACACTGATAGGATGGGGTGTCACCCTCCCTGGAGTGTTTCAAAACTCACATAAGCAAAACCACGGCTGCCCTGTGAGAATCCTGCTCCAAACCCTTCCCCTCTGACCAGCATCTCTGTGAGTCTGTGAATAGCTGTTCCTTTTCCATGGTGGAGCAGATATCCACCTGCAGCCCTGATGGAGTATGCCCTGATGGAGGAGGCTGTGACCCCATGGGAGGCCCAGGCTGGAGCAGGATCCTGGCAGGACCTGTGACCCACACTGCAGAGTCTGGGGGACTGTGCTCTGTGGAAATAACCCACACTGCAGCAGTCCATGGAGAGCTGCAGTCCATGGGAAGGTCCCACATAAGAGGAGGTTGTGAAGGACTCCATCTCATGTGTTACAATCTGGAGCAGGGGAAAAGCAGGAGAAGCTGAGGAAGCAGCAGAGACAAAGTATTACAAACAGGCCATAACTCCTATTCCCCATGCCCCTGCAGGGTTTGGGGGGAGGAAGTGAGAAGCTGAGAGTGAAACTGAGCCCAGGAAGAAGGGAGGGGCGGGGAGAACATATGTTTATATTTGTTCTTATTTTTCATTATCTTACTCGGCTTAATTGGCAATAAATTAACTCAATTTTGCCCAAGCTGAGCCTGTTAACCTTTTAAGATCCTTGGTAAATGATCTCTCTCTGTCCTTATCTTCACCCATGTCATCCCTGTGCTATATTGTCCCCCGTCCTGCTGAAGAGGGGAGTGATAGAATGGCTTGGTGGCAGCTTTGCTTTCAGTTCTGAAGAAGAGCTTGTGCACCCCAGAGTGGCTCTGTTTCCTCTGAGAACACTTGTCTGATAGGACATACTTGCTTTCCCTATAAAAATTTATTTACTCTTGTGCTGGTTTTTCGGGGCCTGTTTTTTTGGTAGCTTGTGGGGGACAAAGGTGACTTCTGTGAGAAGCTGCTGGAAGCTTCCCCCATGTCCAGCAGAGCCAATCCCTAATGGCTCTGAAGATGGACATGCTGCTGGCCAAGGCTGGGCCAAATAGAGATGATGGCAACGCCTCTGTGATGACATATTTAAGAAGAAAATCAAAACAAGGTTAATTCCAGCCAGAGAAGAGGAGGAGGTGAGAACATTTGAAGGAAAACAACCTGGAGACACCAAGGTCAGTGGAGAAGGAAGGGGAGGAGGTGCTGCAGGTGCCAGAGCTGAGATTCCTCTGCAGGCTGTGGTGAGACCATGGTGAAACATGGTGAAGGCCATGGTGAGGCAGCTGTGCCCCTGCCGCCCATGGGGATCCACAGGAATGCAGAGATCCACCCACAGCCCGTGGGGATCTACAGGAATGCAGAGATTCACCCACAGCCCATGGGGATCCAGGGGGGATGCAGAGATCCACCCACAGCCCATGAGGATCCATGGCAGATGCAGAGATCCACCCACAGCCCATGAGGGAGGCACCCATGCCGGAGCAGGTGGATGCCTGGAGGAGGCTGTGATCTGGTGGAAGACCCCATGGAGGGAGAGGGCCCTGCTTCTTCCAGACTGGAGCATCCTGTCCTTGAAGGACTGCACCCCATGGGAGGGCCTCATGTTGCAGCAGTTTTGGGAGGACTGCTGCTGGTGGGATTGGAACCAGGCTGGAGAAATTCACAGAGAACTGTCTCCTGCAGGAGGGACCCCAGGAGCAGCTGGGGAAGGACTCATCTCCCAGGGCCAAGTGGAAGAAAACCTCGGGTGATGAATGGACCCCCAGACCCCCATGCCCTGTCTCCCTGCACTGTTGGTGGGAAGGAGGGAAGGGGTGGGGGGAAAAGGTGTTTTTAAGAGCTTATTTTCCATCTCATTCTCCTGCTCTGATTTTGTTAGTGATAAATTCACTTTGTGTCTCTAAGGTGAACCTGTTTTGCCCTTGGAGTTTTTTCTCCCTCTCCTTATCTCAACTCATGAACCTTTTGTTGAATTTCTCTCTCTTCTGCTGTGCTGTGGCAGGGGAGGGTGAGTGAGCAGCTTTTGGGAATGCCTGGTGTTTGACCAGTGTCAAACCATGACAGTTTTTGGTGGAGATGCTGGTGAGTCATGACGACTTTGAAATAACGTATTACTTGGGACAAATAATGGTCAAAACAATTATTAGACCGTGTTACCAAGTGGAATGATAGTAGAGAATTTGCGCTGTAATTGTAGTGAAGGGTCCAGCAGCAGATTTTGTGTAAATTGTCCATTTTTGTTCTCTATTATGATGATGTTAATCTGTTATTCTTGGATTTGGGGTGGGCACCTTTTCTTCTGTTTAGTTCAGTTTTTTGTTGTTGTTGTTCTAAGTGAAGATTGTATGTTGAATGTTGATTTTAATGATAATTCTTAAATATGTGATTCACAACAGCAAGGGGTGGAATGGCTCTGGTGGCTTATAAACTCCTGGGTAAGAAACATGGCCTTGAGTAGATACAGCACATTCTCTGTCATCCACAGGCCTCTGGGAAGACTGAAAGATATAATGGGCTGCTGAAAGCTATGTTAAGGGCATTAGGAAACAGGACATGGAAGCATTGGGATGCAAACTTAGCAGAAGCCACTTGGCTGGCCAGTACTAGGGCATCTGCTAAGAACCCTGGGAGTAGTTAATGTATTAACTAGTAGTTAATGTGTAGTAGGTAATGTTTGGTGTAGAGATGGATTAAGGGTGTAGTTTTAGCTGTGTGGGTAAGAAAGGATTCCAGTAATGAAAAATAAATGCAATGGAAGAATTGGAAGGTACATAGATTATGTGGGATCTGAGTATGACACAAATGGTGTGGAATAAGGGGTGGAGACTGCCTTGGGCCTCACTGAGGCAGAGTTCAGAGCCCTCCCAGTGCTGTTCTTTGCATTGGTAGCTGGAAGGGTGTTGATAACAGACCGGTTTTTGCCTAGTGCTGAGCAGCGCTGTCCCTCTGACATTCCTTCCCTATCAAGGGGCTGGGGGTGGGCAGGATCCTGGGAGGGGGCACAACCAGGCCAGCTGACCCAAATGAACCAAAGAGATGTCCTGTACCATTTCTGGTGATGCTTGAGCACGTCCAGAGGAGGCAACGAGGCTGGTGAGGGGCTTGGAACACAAACCCTGTGAGGAATGACTGAGGGAGGTGGGGGTGTTTAGCCTGGAGAAAAGGAGACTCAGGGGTGACCTTATCCCTCTCTACAGCTCCCTGAAAGGTGCCTGTGGTCAGGTGGGGTTGGTCTCTTTCTCCAGGCAGCACTGACAGAACCAGAGGACACAGTCTCAAGCTGTGTCAGGGGAAATATAGGCTGGATATTAGGAAAAAAATTTCATGGAAAGAGTGATAAAGTCCTGGAATGGCCTGCCCAGGGAGGTGGTGGAGTCACCAGCCCTGGATGTGTTTTAAAAAAGACTGGATGTGGCATTTGATGCCATAGTTTAGTTGAGGTGTTGGGGCATGGGTTGGACTCGATGATCTTGAAGTTCTCTTCCAACCTGGTCATTCTGTGAATTCTGTGAATATGACATCAGCTCAAACATATAAGCTAAGGGATAGAGGAGGAAGGGGGACCACTTGTGATTCTTCAATGTTTTCCTTCCAGAGGAACATTGGAAGAGGACCATTATACTTGCTGAGACCCTGCTTCCCAGGATGTGTGTGAACATTGCTGCTGATGGGAAGTGGAGCTTGACTTTTCCCCTCATGTATGGACACACAAACTCTCGTTTGTTCCTTTCTTTCACTGTAATAAAACTGCCTTATCTGACCGTACTGGTTGTTCTCCATCTTTCCTCTCCCCTGTACCATTGGGAAAGGGAGGGATGGAGCAGCTTGGTGGTGTCTTAAGTTGGAAATGGGTGTGTGGATTCTATTCCTATCTGTGGAGCAGTTATCTTCTGTTAGTTGGGCTGTTTCCTTTATCTGTTCCACAACCAATCCTCTCCCCAGGAGATACCTTCTGTTAATGGGCCATTGAGTGTCACTGCATGGCTGATAAAATTACATCATCCCATTGGGAAAAGCTCCACCCAGGGGGAGGAGCCAAGCATTCCTACCTGGATATAATCTGAGATTTGGAAGACAACAGGCAGCCTTTTTCCCACTGGATTCCCAGAGGAGCAGCTTTCTTCTCCAGTGGATTCCCAGAGGAAGACCAGACCCATCTACACCAACCCTGGGCCTTCAGGGAAAACACCACCCTTCTACAGGATCACTACTCCAACAGGAACACATCTGCAGGAGTGCTGCAGCCACCAATCCAACTGGACTGCTACCAACACCCTGACCAACAGGGCGTCTGGTTGTATTCTGACTCTGTCAGTGGTTGGGTTTTTTTGTTTGTACAATTACATTTGTATTTTTAGTTTTCCTAGTAAAGAACTGTTATTCCTATTCCAATATCTTTGCCTGAGAGCCTTTTAATTTCAAAATTATAATAATTTGGAGGGAGGGGCTTACATTTTCCATTCCAGGGGAGGCTCCTGCCTTCCTTAGCAGACACCTGTCCTGTCAAACCAAGAGAGGTGGGCACCTGGCACCCAGCCCAGGTCAACCCAGTACAACTCTTCAACAATCACTTCCTGAGACTCTAAAGGCTCATTCACACTGGAATATCTTCAACATGTTAACCTCACAGGGGTGTTGTCCAGAGACAAAAAAACAGTGTGGGGTTGCAATGACCTTCCAGGCTGATCAAAGAACGAGCAGAATTAGTTTTTTCCCTTCCATCTAAAGGCTGTATGATTGAATCTGACAACTTCATACTGAATTGAAGCATGTCACTTCAGAAAAGGTCGGATCCAAGATTTCAAGTGGTGCAGATCTTCCCCTTTGCCTAAGAAGGTCAATGCAATATCTAGTTTCCACCTCAGAATCAAAAAATGCTCATTTCTTGCACTCTGCCCTGTGAGTTGAGCAGACTCATATTGCCAGATACTTCCCACATCTGTAAATTTATACAGAACCACTTTTAAAAGGGAAAGAAAACCCAATTTTTCATTAGACAAACGGAAGTCTGTCTACCCCTGTCTTTTTGAACCTCATGTAGCCATGTGGCTGGGACTGTCCACATCAGGGCAACACTTCCCTTGTCTGCTGAGATTAATGCGCAGATAAACAAAAGAGGTGTGAAGGGAATCTGAAAGGCCCTTTTTCTGAGTGATTTCTGGGGCAAATCCTGTCAGCCTTTAGAACAGCCAGGAGCTGCAGAAAGAAGAGCTGCTTTTATCATAGCTGTGCTGGGTGGCATAATCAGAGGGTTTGCCATTTAATAAGAATTAACTCAGTTATTAATTAGCATATAAATCCCTTAAAAGTTTTATTTCATCAATAATTCATCCAGTTTTCATAAACTCTGATTTCTCTGTCTCACTGAGGGATTGCAGACTCTTTTCTTCTCTCTCCCCAGCTCTTCATTCATTTATTTCTTCCCTCCTTTTTTTTCTTTCCTTCTCCCATCCCTCTCCTTGAATTTCATTTCTCATGGTTGGCTCTGTTGCCCTCCATAAACAGTCAGGAAGTATCACTGACTGTTAGTCAAAAAGATGACAATTGAGCTTGATTTCTGAAATTTGTTTGGAGGCACTTCATCACAGTCATGCACATTTAGGGAGAGAGAGAGAACAGCAGCACAGGAACTTGAGTAGAACACATAGAAATGGAGCAGGATGGTTAAAATATTGATTGGGATGGAACAAAAGGGATTCAGAGGGAAAGACAGAGAACTACAAGACCCATAAATATCTTTGACAAAATAGATTTAATTTGCCAAGCAGAGGAAGACTTGCACAGCCAAATGGAGCTTTTTAATGGATGGATGGGATTGAAAGAAGAAATACTGGAAATAAAGAGATCTGGGCCAAATAAGACTTGCAGAGCTACAGTTTGCAAAGGGTCTGGAAAAAAATGGCAATGGTGTCATCTGGTTTGGAAAACTCTTCAGCAATGCCACAGGGTGGGAATGAGCCTTCATTCCAAGGGGAAATTGAGCATTTGTTATAGGTGAAATAATACTTTGGGAAGATAGACTTTGTGAGATTACTGGAAAATGGTGGGAAATGATAGCTTGATTAGGGGGTCAGGATTATGTCAAACATTTGAGGCAGATGAGCTTTCAGTAGGTTCCAATTCTAAGCCTAGGGGGCCTTAACCAGAGTTTGGGGCCCTGGGAAGAATGTCTTTGCTCTAGGAGAGAAACACCTTGATCATGTTGGTGTCCTTTTCCCCTAGAAGTCATAGGAGTGGACAAATAGGCTGTCCTCACTGTCTCCTCACCCTGCTGAACTTGCACAGATATGTCCAAAAGGGAAATAATCTGCTTATTCCAAGGGGAGGAATTTTGGAAAAGTATAAATTCTGGGCTCAGAATAAACTTGCCATGGCAATTTACATATCTGGGTGCATGCAGGGAGGTCAGATCTTAGCAAGCCCTTGGCAGGCTGTGACACAAGGAATGGTAACAAGGATGTCAGCAGTGTCCAGTGGGAAATCTGGGCTTGGCTCACATCCTGCACCAGCCACTCAGGAGCAACTCTTGCACACCCAAGGGCTGTGGGATGCCAGATTAAAAGAGATCTCAAGATGCCAAAATAAAAATCCCTGATGGTGTGGCAGGAAGGTTTAAGCTTGCCTGCCAGCTTGAGCTTCACAGACACTGCTCATATCTGTGCACACACACCACAGGTAGGCAAATGTTATCCCTGCTTGGCCAGGTTGCATCCCCCATGGGCACAGAAAAAATTCATGGTTCTCTGCACTAGTCTGAGCAGCTCCTGCTCCCCAGGGATGTGCCTGCCCTATTTCCAGCTCTGGGACTTCTCAGCTGACAGCCCAGAGGTCCTGTCCTGCCTAGCCAAGCCCTGTCATCTGTATCAAACAGAGAGTGGCATTTCACGCAGCCTGCTCAATGCAGAGAGGGCTGACCCCTCCCCACAGAGCACACAGGCTGTGACCCAGCCAAGTGAAACTGGAGTGTCTTTGCAGAGGATATCTGCTCTGGCTCTGAGCAGGTGGCTCTTCCAGGGGTCACACTCAGCTGGTGCAGAGCCCCAGCTCCAAGGATTCACTCCCAGCACAGCTTTTCCCTGCCTCCTGCTCAGTTAACCAGAGCAGAGCATGGAGTGTGCTCCGGGTGGCTTTGGGAGCACCACACCCTGTGAAGAAAGGGCACCCAGGATGGAAAAATCCTGCCTATAGTTGAGAGGATCCATCCCTATTTTTTCCCTGACTTTTGGCCCGCTGCAGGCAGGAAATTTCTTGTTTAAATTCTGACCTGACAAAACCACTTTGAGAGTTGTTTATCAAAAGGGATTTTTTTCTCAGGAGGAATTTATTTTGCAGTGACAGGAAGATGCCATTGCATGCCCAGCCAAGTTTATTTGGAAAGGCTCATTTGCTATGAATCAAAGCATCTTTTTCTCTTACCATAGGCAGAAAAGTCTGTTCCAGAAGCAAAAGTCTGTTCCAGAACAAAAAAAGGTCTGTTCCTGAAGCTTTTTCTCTCTTTTGCACTATAGCTACTCTCCTGACATCCATGCCTAAGCTCATTAGCCAGGCATTATGAATTTCAGGGCAGAAAGAAAAGCCAGAAGTCTGAGTTGCAGCACAGCAAAGTCCACATTTTTAGGGCTGACCAACAAATCAAAGATCAAAATTCAGCTCATAAATTCAGGAGAGATAAATGTGTGAATTTGTTTTCCTGTCCTGCAGAGCATCATTTTGTCACTCTTAGAGGAAGGATAAGATTTAGTAGATGTAGATGTGTCTGGGTGTGAGTGTGCTGTTATCAACTGCTGTCCTCCAAGAGGACTGAGCAAGGACCACTACAAGGCTCCAGACAGGCTTCAGAAGAAGGACATGTCCTCTGAGCTTTTCTTTTAATAAAAAAGTGAGTTTTAGAGAGAAACCTGCTCATCAACAGCATGCATGTGCACCTATAAACGTGTTTAAGACAGAGAGGGATGTGCCCCTAATGTCAGCACACAGGGCTGCCTCTGCTGACTGCAAGTTCCAGCATCACCTTCACAGTTTTGGGAACATGGCTGCTGCCTGAGATTATTGGGAGGGAATTGCTGGCTTGATACAGAACACAGCTAAAGAAGCCGGACCTATTTTTGTGGAGGAAGAAATGGTCTGGGAGTTTTATGTGTCCCAGGAGGGGCAGGTGAGGATGTGGTGGAGCCTCTGGCAGAGCATGGCTCACTTTGGACAGTGCTGAGCCCAGGGTACTGACAGCAGCTTTGTACTGTTGAATTATTCAGGAGTCCTTCACAGATGGCTGCAAGCAAAGGAGGTCTGGGAGAAAGTTTAGAAGAAAATGCTCAGTATTCAAGGAAAAAGTTGAGAATAAACCAGATTTTCAAAGGACTTCAGGCTAGTAAAGGGTGGAAGATCCTCCTGATGGGTACATGGGTTGTACAGGGAAGGCAGCTTTTCCTGGTTACTGAAAATCATTGCAAGTGAAATTTTGTGAAATTGAAAAACCTTATCCATAAATTAATCAAAGCAAATAAGGTGGACAAGACCAAGTTAAACACTGCTGAGATGAGAGCAAAGCCACATGCTGTAATACAGCATTTATGTGGCACCTGTGACAGTGTTGTGGGGCTGTTCAGACATCTCTGAAGAGGTGACATTTTTTTGTCAGTATAGCAGAGCTTCTACACAGATTTCAGATTTGACTTGTCCCTTCCTTCAGCCATGGGACACAGAATCTTTTTTTTCAGATGTGTGAAAGAAGTGACAGTAATGTACCAAGGTCACACTCAGCCTGCAGCTTGGACAAGGGCTTAGAACTGACATCCCCAGGAACTTTCCAGAGGTGTTTCCCAAGAGAAAGCAAGCTTTTAAGGCCTAAAACCTCTCAGAGCTGCTAGGACAGTATTTGTGTACAAACAGTGAAGAGAAAACACAGTGCTGAAACCTCAAGAGAAGACACCTTTCCCAGAAGCAGCTCATCATCTTCCTCCTCAGGAGGTACCAAGCCAGGCAGCTGTAGAGAGCGCAGGGTGGCTCACAGGTAACACAACCCCATCGGTGCCACCAAAGCTCCTCAGGGACACAGCCCAGTGAGCCAGCTGTCCTGAGCAGTGTGGAGGGCTGCTTCAGCAAGGTGTTCTTGTCCCCTTGGACATCCAGAGGCCCCTCCAAGGACAGGTGGCAGGAATTTAATGGTAAGTCATGTGTCACAGACAGCCTAGGAGTGAAGCGCACGATGGATGAGGGTTATCCCATCTGTTTATCAGGATGTTTGCTCTGTGCCAGAAGAAACCAGGAAATCTGTTTGGCTCTTTTTTCACTATTGCTCTTCTCTATTATCCTACTTGGAGCTTTTGCTTCTTCTTTTTTTTCCAGCTCTGCTGCTCTCAGGAGTGAAAAAGCTTAAGAAAATCTGTCTTTAGCACTATATCTGGTCATCAAGACAGTGAGCTGATGTTGGAGAAGGCAAAGCATTTGTTACATTTTCTCTGAGGCCTTTAGGAAAGCAGCAGCTCTGTGTTGCCAGTGGCAGAATGATAACCTGACAAAGCAGATGCCAGCAAAGTCTGGCAGAGAGCTGAAAGCTTCAACAGTCTGAGCTGGTCTGGGATGTACAGACAGAATTCATCCTTGAGAAAGCCACTGAAACAAGTTCACACCAAATTTCAGTCTTGATGAACAACGGGTTTGCAGGCAGCAAGCACAGCATCCAGAAGTTCTCAAGCAGCACTAATTGTAATAAGCCTTCTTTTCTTTAGTCACCTGGTATTTTTCAGACAGAGCATTAAGGAAACTTACCCTGTGACAGTGTTCCTGCTGTGACTATAAATGTGCTCATTATCCAAATGACAAGAAGGGTAAGAAATTGTGCTGCACCTCAGTATGCCACAGGATACATTCATGCTTAATTTTATTTTATTTTAGTTCTCCAATTGAAGTAAGTCAACACCCTTCTGGATTATTTTGTATCTTGAATATACAGACTGAGAAGAAACATCTGAAAAGTGTCTACTTTGTTAATCTGTCAGCTCAAGAAACAGGGCTGGCCTCAAGAAACAGCTCAAGCCACTTCAACAGGGACTACATCATTTTTCGAGATTCCCAAACTAAGGTCAAATCTTGGTACTGTGCAATAAAACACAGCATGCTGGCTTCAATTGCCTGAGAGATGTGAGGCTGCTGCAGCTCCACACCCTCAGCTCCAAACTGTAGCAAGGCTAAAAACATTTTTGCAGTAGGCACATGCCCACAGACCACATCACAGAATCTTCTGAGCTGAAAGGGACCCCCAAGGATCTCAGAGTCCAGTTCTTCAGTGAATGGCACCCCTGATCCCCACAGCCCCCGTCCTTGCTCCTGGGGACACAGAGGTGCTGTCACAGCCAGAGCTGACCCCAGGGACACCCCCCCACACACACAGCCCTTGCTCCCAGTCTGTGTGCCCAGCTCCCAGCCTGGTTTGGCTGGATCTCAGCTCAGTATCACCCACACTCACTTAAGTCACAGCCTGAGCCATGCCCAGCTCCAGCCTCTGCACTCACACCCTCTGTCCTGGGTTGACTATATGATGCTTTTATCCCCAAATCATCTTGTTCTGTTTATGCTGAATAATAAGTTTTGCACCTTTAAGACTGGTTGCAGAGACTGAAGGGGGAGAGAAGACGTGTGCAGTTTGTTTTCAGACACTGCACTCACTCCTCCACATCCCAGCTCCTGGACTGTGTTGTCTGCGGATGGACAGACAGCAGGACAGAGTTCTCCTTTGCTTTTAGTTAGTTTTAGCTAGCTGAGGCAGAGAAGTTCCCCGGACTGTGGTTTTTTCCTCTTTTCTTTGGACCTGTTCAAACCTGCTCTGGACTGAACACCAGCAGAGCACCGGCACCTCACACCTGTGGCCCACCAGGCCGGGCCTGGGCCGCGGCATTTCCAGCACCAGAGGGACTGATCAGAGACTGAGTGAGCTGAGCTACAGCCCATGGAAAGGATTTTCTGAGTTTGTCATCTCTTTTGGAGCAGCAAGGGGTTTTATTGTTTAATACTGTTTAGATTTTATTGTTTAATAAACAGGGGTTTTTTTCCACTTTTCTTCAAGGAGATATTTTCTCCCAAAGCAGTTGGGGTAGGGGCCAATTGAATCTGCTTTCCTAGAGGAGCCCCTTTGGGGATTCTCTCCCAAATTTGCCCTGAACCAGGACACCCTCACACGTGCAAGTGCCCACAGGAACAGTCTCCTGCCTAGGGAAGGCTTAGAAAGCCATTCACAGGGGTAGAGGCCAGGCTGTGCTGGCTGGGTGCAGAGCACACCCACAGGAGTGCACTGAGCAGCAAACTGCTTCCATCACTGCCCCTTTTTATTCCCTTTTATACCCCTCTACTCCCCCATTCCTGCTCTTCCCCAAATCTCCTAACCACCACCTGCTCCTGCCTCTTCCTCCCTTTGGTTTGCCACTAAAGCATCCCACAAGCCCTGTGCAATTCCAAAACACCTCTTCCCTTGCATCCCATGGTGTGGCTGCCCTCTTGGTGTGAGAGGTGATCTGGAGAGCTGCTGGGTTCCACCTCTGGCTTCCACACTGAGACTGATGGCAAAGACCCTTCAGGCCTTGGAGGTTTCCTGGCATCCTGCAATGCATTTGGGACCTGTTTGGAATCTGTTTGGAACAGTGCATCTCCAGTGCTCCACAGGCTTGTCCCTTGTGCTGAAATGGGAAAAGGTGTCCACTGCCTTGCTGCCTCTCTCCCCACAGCCCCTCATCCATCTCCAGCTTGCACAGCAGGCCCCCAGCAGCATTGCCAGCATTAGCCCATCTCTCCTGGCCAGTGGATTTGATGCAGCTGGCATCAGATTTGATGCTGAATTTGATGCTATTTAGAATAATTCTTCCTAGTGGAAGATGGATATGTTAGTCCTGCTTGGAGCCAGGAGTTGGAAAAACCAGACTCAAGCACCCTTTCAGCAATGCCATCTCCCTACACCCTAAATTGTGTCACTGGACCCCACTGCACTGCTTCCCTCTGCAGAACCCCCCAGGCAGCTCACCTGCTTGTAAAGCACCATATCCTGGTCAATGCTGGTTTTACCCCAGGAACTTGGGGTGCTCTTGCCTTACCTGCAGGAAGGAGACCAAGCACTGGATATTTCTCTGGCTGCACAATGATAAGGGTGCTTTTCAGATACTCAGTTCTTCAGTGCCCTTTTGGGACACAGTACTGAAGAGTAGTGGTGCAGCCACAGGGGCAGGGCAAAGCTGATTAGATGGCCTAAAAACCAGAAATGTGCAGGCTTTGTTTTCAAAGTGTGGCTGTTCCATCCCTGCTATTCCTTATTCTTAGTTTTGATGTTAAGATTTGATGTCCAGTAATTTTTTTTCTCAACAAAAGCTCTCCAGAAAATACTAATCTTGCTCTTCACCCTCTTACTAAATTTCATTGGAGATAAAACATAGCTCCTCTGTGGAGTTTGCTTCTCTGGCACAGAATTTCTTTGTGTTTGTTTTTAAAAAGAACTGAGCAAGGATTTTGTTGGATTAACTGGCTTTATCACAATAAAAGCCTTGAGTAGCTCTAATTGTATACTTGGCTTTGTTTACAACAATTATATCAGCTTCTCTTTTCTCTGTAATTTATTTTCAGTGTTGTTATCCAGCACACGTTTATGTGATTTTTTTTTTTTCTAAATGGGCTGAATGTTTCCCAAATGCCTGAAGTTGTTGCTGTGCTAATTCCTTGGCTCATTTTTCTGTGTCCTGTGCTGCTGCCCTTCTCACATCCCTCAGTAAAAGAGTGGAGAAGCAGAGCCCTACCTGTCTTTAGAGCTCTGAGTGGCAGGTTGGAAGCAGCACAAGGAATGCAGAGGATGGATTTCCCAGATTTTGTGCCAGCAATAGCCCATTCTTCTTCTGTTGAAATGAACACTTTCCTCAGATTCTAACAGAGGGCTTCCAGTAGTGGAAATCACTGGCTACAACTTTGTGCTTTTGTTGAAAAATCAACATTGTGGCATTGCTTTAAGCCTAGAAATATGTCTGGAATGATGAAGCCAGCACGGGTCTCTTTATTGTGGCATTTCCCTTATCTGGTATATTCACGTGGGTGGATTAAGCTTAAATATCTGGGTGTTATTTGAGTGTGTAGTGAAATGTATGATAGTGTCTATATATAGAGGGGCATCTGTAGGTACAGATGCATAAATATATTATTTTTTCTCTTTTTTTGGGAGCGAGGAGGAATGAGAATGAAGACATTTGACTTTCCTGTTCTGATCATAAAAACCCACAAGGCCATATTTTAGGCCTGGTGGTCTGGATAGTGTCAGTTTTACGAGCAGAATTCAATTTGATGAGTTTATTTCTGTCCCAAAGATCAAGACCCTAAGAACACTGCAGGTCTGAGCTCTGAGTCAGCTCCTCACACAGGAGATGTCTTAGCAGTACAAATAGCTGATAAAGACTGAGACAGGAGTAGGGGGAAAAAATCTCCTTAGCAGAGAACAATTAATGGCCCTTCCATGGAAAAAGAGAAGCTGTTTCATGAGTGTAAGGCTCTTACCAACCCTCTCCAGTCTTTTCTTTTTGAAACTGTACCATCCCTATTGAATTCTTGCACAGATCTCTAAGGCACTAAATAAACATAGCACCTTGATACCTCCCCACAATTTCACAGAATGTGCCTCACCAATTTTCAGTTCTGTACTAAATGCAAGAGGTCTCTTAAAGAAAGTATTTCTCCTTGTCTTTACTCCATGCCCTGTTATCCCCATTTCAGGGTTCCTATCCATCTTACAGAGCTTAAACACTCAAGAACCTGCCTGAAGGATCTTCTCTCCTAGACACAACTACCACTTTTAGTCTCAGCTAAAATGTTATGCAGGCCAGCTCCTGGCCTTGTGGAGCTGGAAATGGGGAGAATGGGATGTAAATCACTCCAGATAGTTGGGAACACACAAAACTGACAATCCTTAAGTAGTCAGACATCCTCTAAGAATATTGGGTAAACAGCTAATGTTCCTCTAGGGCACTGAATCCTCTTCCAAAGCTTTTCCTTATGGCACATATCTTCTCTTCCCCCTCCAGCAGAACATCTTTTTACCTGATGAATTCCAGGATCCTCTTCCACAAAGGCCTGGGGAATGTGAGCTGCCACAAAACTTCAAACTGGAGATAAGTGCTGGGGAAAGCTCAGGGGAAACTCCCTGTGACTCCTGCCCTTTTGAGGTGACAACTTTGTCTGTTTAAACACTCCCAGACCTCCCACCTAATTAGTTCATTTTCTCATGCAGACACATAGATAGGATTTTGAGTGATGCACAGGCACAGAGTATATCAGAGGGCAAGACAGACTCAAGGCTCCATTTGTAGAGCTGGATGAAAATCCAAGTCTGGAAAATGGATGAAGGACTGCACTGCCTTTCCCTCCTCAGCCTGGAAGTATCAGGTTCATCTCTATGAATCAAAGTGTTCAGTACATAAAAAAGTCCCAGAATTGTAGCAGAGCAAGTAAATATTGCTGTGAAGGTTGCTTACACTTAGAGATGGTCACAGGAAATGTCAATTCCAGCCTGAACTCTTATAGTAGAAAAAAAAAAAAAACAAAAAACCACAAAACAAAAAAATAAACCCAAACCAAATAATCACTCATTTTCTGGAGAAAATGATAGGCAATAAAAATACTCCCAAAGCTCACAGCACACTGTAAAAACTGACAGATAAGAAAATGCATGCATTAATCTGTCAACCATCTCATGTTACAGCAGGGAGAAAACAGCAAGCAAGCACAGGAGCAACTACTTCCAGTACTTTGGGAGAAATAGCAAACACATGCAGTAGAAACTTCAATTATCCTGCAGCTTCCACGAAATCTGTTCAACTTAGTCAACCATGCTAAACACAGGAAAGGACTGAATGAATAAAGCTGGACAGAGCAATTGCAGCTTAATTCAAGAAGTGTCTGAAACTTAAAATATTTATGCAGGTTTACCTCTTTGCCTACAAAACTCCTGTGAATGTTATCCAGCAGTATTTCCTGCTTTTAGCTTTTCTGGCAAGGCTGCAATCATAATAGAAGTTTCCATGTCAGAAGGAAACTGAAAAGTAGTGAAGTATGCAAACAGGGGGAAAGAACAATAATTCACAAGTTTATTTTTAAGTTCATAAGTTCATTCTTACCTGGTTTTTTTGGTAACAATTTTAACTATTTCCAGTTTATCTGATCTCAAATCTCATTTGGCAGCAGAAATTCTATCATCTCAGAGGAGGAAAAAGCAACAAATGGATGGTTTTAAAGGAAGAACTGTTCCAGTACTGTGTTCTGTCAGCCTGGCCACAGTATTGTGGCATTGTTACCTGGGGAGGGGGGCTAGGGTGTGTGTGAATTTTTTCTTCCCCAGTCAAGCTGAGAAGGGATCAGAAGAGAAACTTCTGGAGCAGTCAGGGTTCCCCCATGCAAACACTCAGAGTTCTGAGCTCAGATCTCAAGGGAGAACCCCCAATGACAGATTGCAGAACAGCAGAGCAATTCAAGAGTTGGTTCCTCTAATTAGCAAGCACATATTTCCCTGTAGGGCAGAGGGCCCAGGGGCTCTGCTGGTTTACACAGACATGCTGGCTGTTCTCATTTGTACCCACTTGTCAGGTAAGCCCCAGTCTGGCTGATCTTAGTTTCAACCCTGTACCTCAGAACTCCTGCACTCAAAGGATTTACTTCCATTGTGGGGCTGCAAAGCAATTGTTTGGCTGTTCAGGGCTGAGCTCTCTGAGGAGGGAGAAAGGGAACCAAAGAGAAGATTGTGAAGGACACAAGCTCACCCCTCAGCTGCAAAAGAAGCCACTTCAACCTCTGCAGAGCTCATGAGGCAGAGGGTTTTCATCCTTCATTGCTGGAAACTCCATTTACTCCCTGCCATCTGTGCTTGACCTGCATTGTCTGTAACTCTCCCACCACGGCAAACTGGATGACACTGCCATTTCACTTCATTGCCAGTTTCTGTTGTGTTATTTATCTCTCACAGATGATGCATTTGTGTCACCAAGGCAAACAGAGCAGCACAAACCTCCTCTTTCTGCGTGGTGCCTGTGCCTGGCTGCAGATGGCCACACATTGTACTAAGCTGTGACAATGCTGAACAGCAAGAGCCACTGTCTCTGCCTCACATACTCCAACAGAGAGGATCAAAAGAATGGAAACTAAACTGAGTTTGTCCCTTTCCAGTCAAAATGACTGCTTGTAGGACTCTGTCTTACTTTTGTACTTCACCTTTCACTCGACCACAAAAGCCACTTGACTTCCGTGGAACAGAAGCTGACCCCGTGCAAGGCATGGCAGTGAGGAGCCCTTTTTTTACACAAGCTCTGGAAAAATCACTCACCTCTACAGTCAACAGATGAGAACCAGGCATCCAGCCCCCAGAAATCTGCAACATTCAATTCTATCCCCAGCATCCTGAAAGCCAAGGAGAGTAGAGAAATGCTGGGGAGGAGCAAGCACCAAGACCACCAGGAGTGATCCACCCTGAGTGCTATGGGGGCTGCTCTGCTGTTATCAGTGACTCTTGCACAGCACGTGCTTCCTGTGGTGCCTAAATGCTCCTGACAGCCCACCTTGTCAAGATGTGATGCTGTTTAACGTTGCCCTGACAGCTTCCTGGCTTTGCCTTCTCTCTATTTTCATTTTAGAGCATGTTCTCACTAATAACAGTGGCTGAGATATGTGTTCTCATTATGAATGAAAAACTGCTCTCCAAAAAACTAATCAAGCAATGCATTCTTGCCCGAAGCAGCATTTTAATGGAAGAAAAGCTTTATGTGCTCGTTACTAAATACCATCTCTGTACAGTTGCATACTGCTTCCATTAATAGACTTCCCTAACACCCAGCCACGCTGATAAATGTCATTTTTTCAGTATTGTGAGAACACAGGGACAATTTGGAGAGGTGTTGGTCAGTTTCACATGCCTATAAAATACATTGAAAAACAAAAGAAGGAAATCCCTTCTATTCCTTCTCACTGTACCCCTGTCCTTCCACCACAGAACTGTGGATTTTCCAGACTCATATCCTCACATTCACAAACCTGCTTCCTAATTAACAGGCAGAGAAATGTAAAGTGATATGGTGATGATGTCTGCAAAGAAGCTCATCATCTAGGGGAACTGAGGCTTGTTTCCAGCTGAGAACAGAAATGCATCAATCTCTTCTTCCTAGCACCATCCAAAGCTACCTGCTGGCAGGGTAGTTTTATTTATAGCCATTCTGTTACTTGGAATGTGCTGGAAGATAGTAAAAGTGTAAGAGTAAAATACTTGATTCCCTCTAGTGAACCCTGATTTTGTTGTGCTCCTTCCAGTGAGGAATGGGAGAATTCATTCACCCTGCCACATGCACCAAGCCACGCTTCTTTCTAATTCTGGGCACGGCTCCTTCTCTCTTCCACACAAGGAGAGAAGTGGTCCTGGCACTGGACAGGAGGGTGAGCTATGGCCCACAGCATCCCCTCCTCTCCCCCAGCCCTTGGATCCTTCCCAGCTACAGACAGAGACCAGAGCTAACCCAGGAGGCCCTGACAGGGCTAAATTTAGAGCAGCAACGTGCAGCGAGGTACAGTGGTGCTCCTGGTGCCTGAGACCTTGGCTGGGCAGCTGCAAATGACACTGCTGCATCTGCCTCTTCCCAGACATGGAGTTGTAGCCCTCCCAGCCCCTGAGGAGGTGCAACCTCTTTCCTCTGCAGCCAGTCCAGTGGCCCCTTGTTCCTGCATAGGACACTCTCATGGTCTGGACAGGAGCTGCATAGAGGGGTCCCTGCCTCCTCCTCCCCTTTTGCTCAGCAGAGACTCTTCAGTTCTGCAAACACAAGAGAATCAGCACCTTCCAAGAGGTCAATGTGATGCCTTGTAGAGGCTGACCTAGAACAGAGACTAGATGGAGTTAAAGAATAAAGTAGGGATTTATTAGAAGGCCTCAATGGATACACCTTGGGCAGCACAAGAGCCCAGCCAGGGCTATACCCAAGATGAACCCAAAATGGCCACAAAATGCCCAACTGGTCACGGGGTCTCACACTTTTATAAGTTTTGGTCCATTAGCATATTGGAGCTAATTGTCCAATTACAGCTTTAGCTCATGAAGTCTCATCCTTCTTTGTCATTCTCTCTTCATTCCACTGTTGTTTATGCTCTTGGGCCTGAGATCTGGATCTGTTGTCCTTGGTCCCCAGCTAGAGAAGGAATGGTTTTGTCTCCCTACTCTGTGAAGAGAGCTTACCATCCCTTAACATGAAGCCCAGACTTACACACCAAAGCAGAACAAAAAATCTGAAAAATAGAAAAGCTAAAACATGAGGCATCAAATGCACTTTTTCTTTGGGCAGCCAGTGGCCCCACATGAAATATTTCAGCTGTCGGTGCCACATGGGATGGCAAATAATGCAATAATGCTTTCCAGGACATCCACATTGCAGACTTGTTTGTGGCACACAGCTTCACTACAACTTAGCCAACTTGTAAATTAGGAATTATGGTTTTACTCTTACTGATGACACCCTCCCACCTTGTGATGGATGTGTCTTTCTTTGCACTAGAAAAACACAAGCTACAAATGAATAGTTCAAAAATTCTTGATAAGGAGTTGAAAAATGATTTTAGCTTTTTAAATACAGCCTGTATATTAAAGCAAATGGACTCTGGCTAAGGTGAACAGCTGAGGAAGCTACATAAGCAAATTAACAAAGCTCAGGAACTGAATGAATGAGAGGTACCATATGGTCATGGCACTTACATATCTGATGGCCAAAACTGGCCAAATCAGACAAGTCTTCACACACTGAGCTCTGAGCTATTCTGTGATTGCTGTTGTGGGATTAAAAAAAAATGTAAAACTGGAAATACAGAATGGAGAAAGTAACTTCAGTGCATTTTCTCAATTTCTTAATTCTCACAGTCTGGTGCTTAGCCCTGGCAGATGGCATAAAGCAGGATGCATCACAAGGAGGAACTCGCTCACTGGGGATCAGTTGTGCAAAGGCACACCTGACTTTAAAAATATCCTAACCTGTTAAGTGCTTAGAGCCATTTTAAACCTCACTCTGAGGCACAAAAAGAGGTGTTTGATTGTGTTGTAGTGAAACTCATCACCCCTCCCACAGCCTGTCTACAGCTAATCACTGCACACTCTGATTTTTCATGGCATGATAGTGGAAACCTGCTGGAGGTTCTGTCTGAAAGGAAGTGTTTCAGCACTTGTGGAAACTATTTTCTCAGACAAGACCACTTGCTAAATTCAACTCACACATATTTTCCAGCTGCCTGGAGTCCCTTTCCTTTTTGTCCAGTTTACCACTGATCAAAGTTTCTCTGCTCAGATATCCCAAACTGCCTCTCAGGCAGCAGAAAGAAGGAATGAGCTGAAGTTCAAACCTGTCTCTGCAAATTCTCTCTGGAGGGAGGGAAACTGGCAATTGGTGTTGGACCTGCCAGAGAGCTACCTGAATAAAACAGAGCTAGAAAGACAAGTGGGGTAGAGCCGGCTCTGGGGAACAGTTTGATCTTCTCCAAGAATTTTTGCCAATATTGCCAGCAGGAGGAATGAGAAGCAAATACAGCAGGACATTTTAGTAAAGAGAGGGACAGTGATGGCAGACTGAAAGTCTGCTGGTCCTTTTTTTACATTTCCTAAACAAAATATTACTGATTTCTACACAAATATATTTTGTTTTTAATAGTACAGATGAGTTTTTCTCTCCAAAACACTGGAAGGAGAGGACATTAAAACATAAACTATCATCTTGACTTAACATTGTAAAATAGATTTCTATTTCTATTTTCTATGCAAAACTGAAGTCAGACAGGAAGGTAAATCTTCCATGAGATTGTTCACAACAAAATTTGCCCATTATGAGAGACAATCCTCAAGCAGAACAAAATCAGCAAAGAATTCAATGGAAATGGGGATTGATACAAGTGAAGTCAAAGACAGGTCTTCATTGCCACCACTCCTCAGCCAGGCCAGGAAAATGTTGGGAAGAAAAACTTCCAGCATAACTGAAACTAATGTAATTTCTCTCTCTCTCATGACCCTTCTGGGTGACAGCAGCCTGGGCAGATTGTGGGCTGGCACCAGTATGTCCATCCATAACTCTTCCCTGTGCCAAGGATTTCCAATGCTGCTCCCTGTGTTTTGCAGCCCTGCTTTTCCAGGACTGGCGGAGACGCAGCAGGATCTGCAAGTCAGGGCAGAGAGGCAGAGCTCAGGAGCCCCTGGGATGTGCAAACACACAGTGTGCCCAGCAGGAACAGCACATACAGAGCATTTTACCTGTCATCCAGGGCCAGCTCTAACACCACAGCTGTCTTCTTGGAGATAGGACTTAAGGCTGTCATGACTCCATGCTCTTGGTTCTCTGGTGCACAAAAGGCAAAGATCCATTCTTTCTGCATGTTCTGGTCGTGTTCTTTCTCATGTCTTTGTGGAAAAAAACAAAAGAATTCGATAAAAAAGCAGGACTCACAGTGAGAGGCCCTTTTGAGACCTCACCAGGCACAGTCAGCAGGCCTGGCACAACCTCTGGCTTCTTCCAGGAGTATCTGATTTTCTGATTTCCAAGTAAAAACCCTAATCCTGCATCACCAGCTGAGACTGCTCATGAGATGAGACACTCCAGATTTTGGATTGCTTTGCCTCACATGTGAAATACAATCAGACAGGACAATGAGGAAGCAGCAGCCACTGTAAAATCTCTTTCCCTGGTGTTCACCATCCCTGAGGCTTCACTTGATGGACACTTGATAGAAGATGAAGGATGACCAAGCAGACTATAAACTACAAACTCTGTCTGTAACATTCTTTTGTCAGCCATAGACATTTATCTCAAAGATAAATAGGTGATACAAATGCAAGGAAATGTCTGGGACAACATGATGAAATCATCTGGAAAAAACCCAGAGCTGCTGCTGCTGAATTTGGTGTAAAAAAACCCAAAAAGACAAACACTTTTCAAGGGAGTTGAGGTATCTGCTGCAAATTCAATGTGAGAGACAAGGGGAAAAGAACCAGATAGAAATTAGTACAGACAATAACCAACTCCCTTCAAAGACAAAGAAACAAAACCCAACAAATCTCTGAGAAAGATTTACAGAAGAACTATTTAAAAATCTAAAGGTTTGAAAATCTAACTAAAATATACACAAATCAAGACATCATACTGAAAATGTATTAATTTCATATTTCAGTGCAGTTAATTTCCTGTCTTTTAAGGGAAAGAGTCTGTCTGAGAAAATGAGTGGTTCTGGGAGCAGAGACATGAAAGGAGTCTTTACATGCATTCCCTGATGTCTAATAAAGGATGAATCTGTTCTCCAGTCTCTGGGAGGAATATTACTAGGATTTCACCTTTCCACTTAGCCATCTATTTCTGTCAGTTATGCAGGCCTATGTTATTTCTTCACCTGCTGCTCCAGAATCAAATTTCACTGAGGTGGGTCAAATATCAAAGTTTTGGGCCTTTCCTACCTAGGAAAAAGTCTGCAAGATTTCCCTAAAAAGCCTTAGGGAGGACTGAAACTATCAGCCTTTCAAAATCATCATTAAAATGTCAAATGGTACTGTAAAAACTGTCCCCTTCTTTTCAGTGACTTACTGCCAGTCTTTCAACCAAGACACTTTTGACTGTACAAATAATCAATGGCCACACCACAAAAAAATCCCAATGCTTGGCCATTTGTATATTTTTTAAAAATTAAATGGACAGCAAGTATTTGCTCCCAAACTTAGTATATTAATAGTGCTGGATAAGACATCTTGCAGTAGAAAGTGGGCTGCTGCCAAAAACAACCAAGAGGAAAGCCAAGACATCAATTAAACCACTGGTTACTCCTGGTAGGATTATTCTGATTTAAAGCAATCCTGTCAGAATGCATCCACTATCAGAAGCAAGGCAAAGCAGATGAAGAAACACAGCTCAAAGTCAGGCTCCCCTTTAATTTTGCTGTTTCAAGTGTCCTTGGAGCACTTGGAAAGAGCTTGAGTCCAAAGAGAAAGCTGAAGTCCAAATAAGCAAGTGTAGAGTTTATACATTACAGGAAAAAATTACCTGTTTTGCTGATTTCCTTCAAGTATGAAAGCAGGTCTGACTTTGCATTGTTATTGGCAAATGACCTTTAAAAATAAAACACAAGTGACTTTTCCAAGTCATTTGCAGTCTCTATAAAGTGGAAAGATTTGAGATGAATGACTGCTAACAGGAGATTGGTTTGGGCACTAAGTAAACGTAAGTGGATGGAAAAAAGCCCCAGCAAAATGAAAAGAAAAATGGATTATCAGGCAGTCTGACAGGAATAAGGCAATGCCAAGAAAACAAATGAAATGTAATAATGAAATCAAATTTTGTCTGTGATATTTCAGTCTCTACCAAAACAAGGTTTATTGTGCTTGGCAGTGGACTGCCAGAGAGGGGAAATGTAGCAGTTTCTTTTTCCTCTGGTCTGGCCTTCATCACAGCACGAGGAGGAAGATGTATTTCCTAGAAGTGTCTTATCTTCCAAGCAAAGACAAACATTGGAGGTCTTCAAACTTGCTCCTGATCAAAGTTCATCCCAAGAGCTCCCCCATTCCCTCAGCAGCATGGTGACAGCCTTGCATGGTCTTGGCCATGAGGGATGGGGTGGTGGCTTAGTTGGCACGTGTACCCTGGCAAACCCCAAAAGCTCCATCCACCAGCAGCAAACCAGGAGAGTCACTCTCTGAGTACCACAAGGGTCAGTGCCAGCACAAGAAAGATCCTGCTATTCCAAAAATCCAGGCACTGCCATGATGGGCCAAAGCCATCAGGCAGAAGCCGACCTGTTCCCAGTTGGCTTCAGCTGGTTTGAGTCCATTTTTTGCTGGGAGACACAAAAGGGCCCAACAAGCTTGACCACAACAGCTTGCAAGGACTGCCCAGAGTGAAGGACCCAGGAAAGGCTGGCCTTACAAGGAGCTGTGCCATAGATTTTCCTGGATGAGAGACAGAGCTGCAGCAGAGACAGCTGAGAGCAGCCACAGGGCACAGGCTGGAGATAAGGGATGTATTTTAAGTGCTGCACTGAAAATACATGACCTTGCTACTGCCAGGAAGGAAGGGCCTGATCCCACCCCCCTCAAAGTCAAGAGAGCCATCTCAGACCTTGCTGGATCATCAAAATGAAGAAAGCAAAAAGGTTCAGCTGTATCCTTTCCTCTGACACTTCAAGTGCAGGGATGCTGTGACAAGACACCCACTCTCAGAGGTTTTTAATCCTCCTATTTATTCTATCTGTGATTGCTTATATAATTATGTATAATATATATAGTTGTCTAATCCTTAGAGGGCATGTCAAGTCTATCTAAAACAGGCAGAGCAGTCACACTGTCTTTCAGGAATCACTTTTTTTTTCCTGCAAAGAACAATCCATTGCCTTAGCAAAACAAATGTAGAAATCTGCATATCTCTAAATTTGTTCAAAGAAATGTTTTTGGGATTTTTTTTTTTTTTGTCTTTTCAAAATTCAGACTTGAAATACTTTCAGTGAGCACTGAGGCATTTGTCTTGAATACGTCAAGCTGCTATATTTTAAAATTATTTGTTGTGTATTTATAAAGCAAACTGTTATAGATCTTTCAGTTAATACCATGTTTATCAGCACAGAAGGGAATCCCCCAGCTCTGTGAAAATTTTGTTCTAAAGCAAACCTGAGTGACAACACTGAAACATGCCTTTCTTTCCTCTCTTGAGGTGAGATGGACAGCCTGAACTGAGAGTTTCCTAATTCTACTAAAGGTCCCAGAACAGTGATTCAGGCTGGCAAGAGGCATTTCACCCCTCTCAGTGCTCTGGACCATGCAAAGCTCATGTGCTTCTTGATTCTTACCAAGGCTGGGATTGTGAGAGTGGCTGGCACTGGGTGACAATTCCAGCTGCTTACAACACAAATGAGATTTAGCTTTGCCATTTGAAACGACTCAGCTGGGACCTCAGTTGTTCTCCAGTGAGGCTGAAGAGAGATAATGCACTCCTCATTACATACACAAGGAGGGCTCTCACACCACCCTTCTACATTTGCCAGAATTATGTGGTTTTGACCTAATGTGTTACAATTAGACACTAATAACACTTCAGGGACTGACACAGTTAGTTAGACTCATTTAACCTCTATTATAGATGTACTCTTCCCTTTCATCCCAAAGGCCCTCCTTAGACAACCAAATGTACTTATTTGTGCAATTGGTTTGCAACATAAAACTGAAAAAGTACATATTTCAAACATGATTCTGCTCAGAGAAAGGAGGATGCTTTGTTTGTCTATGTAATAAAACAAGACAAGTGATTTGGTGCATGCTGGACCCCACAAGCAAAAGCTTAGGAGCTGAAGACACTTCAGGAACTTCAGGAAAAGCTTGTAGTTACCAAAGTTCAGCAGATATTTGCAATGGTTTCAGGAAAGAGAGAGGGTTCTGACATTATTCAGGAAAATGGAATCTAACTAGAATTTTTTTTTCCCATCTTTGCACAAACCTACCTAGTTGTCAGCTGATTTTGTGAAGACAGGCATGAAAATTTGTGATTTGAAAAACTACATTGTTTATTCTTATCCAGGAGTTTCAATGCATCCCTAGCTATTAGATTACACTCTACAGTGGAAAACAAAACACAACATGTGTTCTGAAGCCCATGGTAATGGGCACCCGAAATGGAACTGCTCATGGTTTAGCTTTGTGTGTTTCTTTCTTGCTACATCATGTACTCTAACCCAGGATTTAATGCTTTGCCTAACTCCAAGACATGGTATTTATCAACATATCCTTCTGGCATGAAGCTCTCTGAAGATCTTGGACTTGATCACAAGCAAACTTCATGCATATTTTGCAGCAATTTGCAAAATAAATTTCAAATTAAATTCAAGAAGGACTCTGGGGTTTGGCTGTGAACCACATGAAGCATGTGAACATCCAGTGGATGAGTTAGGGTATGTGATGTGCCCCATGAACATCAGATGTGGCTATGAATGCCTCACACAGAGGAAAAGTCTTTAGACAAAAAAATCACATCAATTACAACACAGTGCAAGGCAAGGGATTGGCCATTCAACCATTTAAAAGAAGCGGGCATGTTTTATGTAGTTAGTTTTAAATTTCACTGCAATTATGACATACTAAATCACAGCAGTACTGGTGTAAGTCTTCATCTAAATTTTGGTTAACTGAGAATATTCTATAATCCTCCAGAGAACCTGTATTTTGCTGATCTGTAATGGAAGGCAATTTTTGTAACACCTGCTGCAGGTCACTCACAAGTGCAACTTGCATTTTAGAGAAGCTGAGAGGAAGGTAAAAAAGTGACAACATTCTTGCAAAGTGTGCATTTAAGATATTTTCTGCAGCAGAAACATTAAGTGAAAACATTAAGTTAGGTTCTGATTCCTGATCAAAGGATTATGGAATTTAAACTATGTTACATCAAATCTCCTGTAGAGAGAGGAAGGGGATAAAGACACCAGTAATCTCTTCTGATTGCACATGCTTGTCTTCCCTTTTGCCTTGGCTCCTTACATCCATGATGTTTAAGAGATTACATTGTTCATGCATCTTTCAATCCTCCACTAATAAATATTAACTCACTAATCAACCTCACTGAGCAGCTGATCTTTCCAGGATTTTATATCCCTACAGTTTTTGTGAAAACTGGCATCTGGCTGGAGGAATGCAGTCCAGAGAATGTTCCTGCTCTCTGCTACAACTGTGCTTGGCAGCAGCTGGCAACCTGTCAGCTGGCAGGCTAAGGAGCATGGATGTCATTTGTCACTACCTACAGGCATCATCCCTGACAGAACAGAAACTGTCCACAAAGGAAACAGGGCAGGAACCGGATTTTTGGAGGAAAGAGGTCTTAATTAGTTCTGCTGCTTATTGAACACCTTGTTCTATAGGACATTGACATTCTTGTGGTGTGTCCTGTCTCCTCAGGCAGCAGCAGTCAGAAAAAAAGGAACAAGCAAAATGGTAAGAGACAGGGAGTATAAATGTGAATTTGTGATGCCCAGCTCTCCTGACCAGGTCCTGAAGGGTGGGTGGTGGCCCCTTGATGAGGAAATAGGGAGAGAACTAACACCTGTTTGTTTTCCAAAGCACTGCTTTTCCTTGAAAGAATGAAAGGATATCATTTAAATGAGGACTGTACAAAGGACAGGTTTTATTTGCTTGGTTTTTTGGTTTGTTTTTTTTTTTTTTTTTTGAGTGATATGTTTAGGATGTGACTTTTTAATAGCTTATTTATTGTAATGAGAGCCCTGATGACCAGACATTTTCATGGGCAGGAATTTTGATGTTTGCCTGGAATGGAACAGGTTGGAGGAGTCTCATAGCAGCATAACTGCCCTTACAGGACAGGAATTTCACAGTTCATTTGTCCATAGTCTCAGTGGCAAAACTGGGAAAAAAATACCATAATAAGTAATCAACCCATAAATGTGCCTACCATGGGTCAAAATGGGGAATAGAGTAAATTCACAGGAGGGATTCAAGAACATGTGGAATACCCCACAGTGAATTTTTTTTTTCTGTGCAAGCAGAGATCATATTAAAAATATTTTTGACTCAGTGAAATGCTTTCTAACAAAAGCTTTGGTGTGAGTGATCAGAAAAACCAGCTGTGTTTAGTTAGGATCCACTCCCACATCTGATTTAGAAGGATGCCATGTGCCTTATGTCCCTTCTCTCTTCAAAGCACCCTCAGTCAGAGATTTCCTCCCATGTGATCCCATGCTGTATCTCAGGAAGAAAAGGGAAAAATTTACTCTTCAGCCTGTGAATGAGCTGTGCCTTGACCCTGGAGCCTGGTTGAAGCTCTTGCATTCAGATCATGAAATAGTTTCCCCCTTTGCAGGATGGCTGAATCCAAACTGACTTCTGGGGTAGCAGGGGCCCTTTATCAGTACCTGTCACTGTATCATACACAGGACAGGAATTCTTCTGGTGAGGATCTCTTTATAAAGTTCAGGGAACCATCAGAGTGAGCAAGCACTCACTAGTCACAATGCTTCCACTTATTCCACATAGCATGAAACAAAAAAAAAAGTTTCTTGTTTGGCTTTTCTTTTTCTCCTCTGTGGAAATCCAAAATGTGTAGGTCTAGTGTGGGAGGGATGCACTCATTATCTGTTTCTTGTCATGGATGAGCCAGAAGATATTATATCTTTAAGTAATTGAAAATAACCCCCCTTGCTTCACTTGCCTGTTGTTTTGTGGTTTGGTTTTTTCCCTGTATGTGCCAGAACATTCATTTTGCCCATGGTAAGTAACACCACCTTGGTCCCTCTTAGAACTAGAGGTGTATCTACTGTCACACAGAGGAGCTTCTGACCTTTGCCCGTGCAGGTCCAGCAAGCAAATAATGGTTTAATAATCCCCAGTGCCCCACAATCCTTGCTGAGGAACAAACACTACTGCCCTGACAACCAGGTAGGGCTGATGCCCAACAGATTACAAGGCCAACAGATGAAGGAGTGGAATTAAACTCCCGAGGGGCTGAGGAAAGGCTCCAGTTAAAGCATTATCCCATGCAATCCTGGCTGTGCCATGCACAATCAGACACTGCTGGAAGCCAGAGCAGTCTCTGACAGGCACAGCACAGCAAGGATGCCTAAAGCAGTGCAGCCAAGCAACCTCTGACAGCAGAGTCACCTGGGCACCCCACCCACCCCTGGGTGCACAAGTGCCTGGAACCTTTGGAATGGAAATGCAAATGCCAGCCATCTGTCAGCTGCTCCTTCAGTGAGGCAGGGCAGAGGGGCTCATTAAAAATCAAATAAACTCACCAACAGCACAATACTGCACTAGGTCAAAATAGATGGTGAGCTCAAAACACACAGGGAAGATTCATGAGTTGCACACAAACTAGGGAGGAGGCAGGGAGCCAGAAAAGAGCCAGAGGAGATGGATGCCAGGGGGGAGCCAGAGCCATGGTGTGAGCAGAGCTCTTGGTGGAGTGCAGAGGGCTCAGGTGTGAGCCCAGTGACCCACAGGGAAGGGACCTGGACAGACTCTGGACAGCCTGAACAGCCCAGTGATCCACAGGGAAGGGACCTGGACAGACTCTGGACAGCCTGAACAGCCCAGTGATACACAGGGAAGGGACCTGGACAGACTCTGGACAGCCTGAACAGCCCAGTGATACACAGGGAAGGGACCTGGACAGACTCTGGACAGCCTGAACAGCCCAGTGATCCACAGGGAAGATGTGAAGGAACCTGGACAGCCTCTGGCTTTGGCAGAGGACAAAGAACCCAGAGAGCTGCAGGAGGAACCTGCCAGGCAGAGACAAGGAGATCCTGGTGCACAGGGATGATGCTGAACAGCCCAAATGTTTACACACATCCCTGCTCCATGTGGCTGTGGGGCAGCAGCAGGGACAGCTGGGAACAGCAAACTCCTGCTCCAGGTATTGAGAAGGCAGCTCCTTACACCTTAGCAGGCATGAAAGGTGCTCTGCTCTGGCCAGGGAAGAGACATCCAAAGTCCTTCATCCCAGCTCCTTCTGGGAGCAGCAATTTCCCCAAATTTCCCAATTTCCCCAGGCAAGCCATGTCTTTGTCTGCAGCATCCTGGGGCCTCTGGTCACCTCTTCCAGCAGAGCAAGGGAGAATGAGATTGCCCTAGGCTCTTTCTAAGGCTAAACCCCCAGTGTTTTGAAAGGAGGAGATGGCAGGGGGTTTTGTGAGTTCTGATACACATTTGAAGTCAGGGATATTGTTATGCACATTTAGTTATGGATTTACATCTCTGCGCTGGAAAATCTTCCCAGGCCTGCTAAGCTCTGTGGTGAGCTGGCAGCCACATGCAATATTTGAGTTTGCAAACTGTGAGGGGAAACTGGAACTGAAACCAAACCAAGTTATAGTTGGGAGAACTTTGTTAAAGTGTAATAATGGTCTGGAGGGACAGTTGAGACACCAGCCTTCATAGGGGCAGTGTGGAAACTCACCTCACCCTGTTTCAGCTTAATTCTTACTGTGGCTTTGTTTTGATAGCTCAAGTCTGAGTCCATTCACTGCCAAGGGGGTTTGGATTCACCCCTTTATGAATGAACACAGTTACAGGAAAGCCAGGTATGTAAGGCATATTCATAATATCCATATTAAAAATCCAAAGTATTACTAATATTTATATGAATAAAATTTGCCAGTGTAACAAAGTGCCAACAAATTCTTCTGGTTCAAGATGTCACAAAATGGGAGAACTGGCAGAAGGAAGAGAGGAAGCTTTTAGGAGGGCAAAAAACACAATGGCAAAGGTCAGTCCTACCACATTGAACTGCTGTATTCAGGTTTCTTCTCTGCTCTCACAGATTTTCCAAAGGTCAAAAACTACTTGATCATGACCAAAAACAAACAGAGGGAGATGGAAATACAGTGTCTGCAAATAATAATAAAGATAAGGCAACAGGACATAATGAATGTAATAAATCAAGGCAACAGGAAAAACGCTTTGAATTTTATATTAAAGAGCACTTCTCTTTGCATTGAAGGACAGGCTTTGAGCGGGCTTCAGCAGACAGTACCTAACTGTGATTCATACCAGCCCTGGGGTTAGGGAATCAGCCCAGTTAGGGTTGTTAGCACCTCACTGAAGGCTCCAACAAAGCTGCCTAAGGCAGAAAAGATGCCAAAGGCACCCAGTCCCTCAGAGGAGCCCCAGGAACCCACAATTTACTCCCAAAAATCCAAGCCTGGGAGCACCCAAGGTGACTGTCAGGGGGCAGCCTAACCTTGGCCCTCCCTTCTCACCTGGGGAGCAGGGAAAGTGAAACCTTTGTGAGGAGACATTGCACTTTGGTCATGTCCATGTGCCTGCACCCACTGCAGTAAGACCCAAGTTTGTGCTTGAGATCCCCAAGCCCGACTGCAATGTAAATAATGAATTAACATATCAATGCAGATTGCAGATAGTGCTTTAGGCTCCAGGCAGCTAATATAGCCAATGTGAATTTTTCATAAGAACATAACAATCCCACCAGTCTATAATATCCTTTCCTCACTTTTATTTTGCTGAAAAGGTACGAATATCTACACATCATTTTCAATCATCATCACTTTCTAAAGGATTTTTTATTACCTCTAGCCATGACTCATAAGAGTGGGAAACAAATTACTCCTGCTCCAAGTATAAACAGTGACGGTTCAAAATGCCTTCAGTTTCTGTCTCCTGAACTGTCTGCCTCTCAATCAGTTGGAGAATATCAGAACATATTTACTCTGAAGAGTAACAGATGTTTTCATCTTAAGTTAAATTTAAACTCAGCATCAATCTCCCAGAGAGGAATGAGATAACACAGGATCTCCTTCAGACTTTTAGATATGCTGTACAAAACCCTGCAAAAAGCAGCTCAGAGCTGAGACTTGGCTATACCTTGCCAATTTAACTAAATCAGCATCACTCTTGCTCAGGAAGTTTTCCTGTCTGACCATGCAGGACCACTCTGGTGGCAATCCTCTCACCAGCCCAGACTTCCACTGCTGGGACCAAAGCTGATCTGGGATTTGCTCTGTATTTAAGGAAGATGCCCCTGACTCTGAGAATAGACTGATTTCATATTCCTAAAGTATTACAGTTGGGAATTTTGCAGCAAGAGCTATAAGAGCAAAACCATCTGAGCCCTGAAACTGCCCAGGAAAAGTTTACTTTCCTGCTTCTTGTCTAGCAGTTTTCTACTTCACAGCAATTTTTGAAAGCACCCTATAGTATCCCAGGGCAACAGGGACATAAACTGCCAAAGCTGACCTGGACAAGACTTTCTGCTCTAGGATAAATTTTGCATTCCTGGCACAACACAAACAGAAGCAGCTCCAGGGTGGAGGGTGGGGAGGACGTGGAAGCACAGGGCAAAGCTCCTCATACTGAGCCAGCTGAGGAAGCAGCAACTTTGGTGTGAAAAGTCTGACTTTGGAGAGCTATTCTGCAGGCTTTGCTCAGCACTTGGGCCCCATGGCTTCCTCACTTTTCCTCTGGTTCACCTCTGTTCAGCCTGCAGTGTCCTCAGACCTTGTCTCCTGAAGGCCCCCACAAGCTGACCCAGTGCTCCTCCAGGTGAGGAAAATCCTGCTCCTCTTCCTGTGTGGACAAGCCTTGGCTCAGCAAGTGTCCTGGCCAACCCAAGAGACCTTGTCCAAAGGAACAGAGCTGAGAAGGTGTGTTGGGACACTTCAGGCACTGAATTTATCTCAAAACCACCTTGTGTTTACCTCAATCCTCACAGTAATGGCAGGGAGACTTTGGAAGAAACAGGTGGGACTGGTGAGTCTGCCAAAACTTTGGGCTTTTGAGCCATGGAAGAGACACAAGGTGTGCTGAGGCCTGACTGGATTAGTCTGAACTGATGGGAAAAACACATTTGGGGCATAAGCTGGGGGGCCTGATTGAGAGAGCTTGAAACTAGAATCCATGAGGGAAGGGAAAGCCAACAGCAGGCAAACCAAGAGCTGCCATGGCATTACCTGAGAAGGGAAATGGCAGTGGGCACATTTGCACTGCTCACAGGAGCACAGCAGTCTCAGGGGTATGTCTGAGTACCCCAACACAGACAGCGTGAGGGGAAAAACGGGATGAACTGCAGGCATTGGTCAGTTCCCAGAGTAAATATGGAATTATTCCTCCCAGAGTATGATTGGTGTTAGTGAGACTGGGTGGGATGAGTGCCACAGTGGGAGTGATGGGGTGGAGGGCTGGGGGATGTTCAGCAGGGACAGGCAGGGCAGGCAAGCTGGACCTACCACTGTATAAGGGAGAGGTTTGATTGCACAGCCCTTAAAATTAGTGATGATGTGATAAAGAGGATTAGGGGGGTGTGGAAAACAAAGGAAATGTAGTGGATGTCCATCACCAACACCCCAGCCAGGACAGGCTAACTCACTGATGAGTTAATCCACAGGCAATTAGGAGAAATTCCTGGGTCAGTAGCTTTCAGCTTGCCAGGCACCATTTGGGAATACCCTGCTGCTGTGATGAACAGCTCTTGGAAATCCTTGGAGTTGGTAGAGGATAATTTCTTGTCACAAGCACTCAGTGAGCCAGCTAGGAAAGATGACCCCTGGACTTGCTTCTTGTGAACAGAGAAGGGCTCATGGGGGATGTGATGGTAGGTGGCTGGCTTGGCCACAATGATCAAAAAATGGTTAAGCTGAAAATTCTCACTGTACTGAGAAAAAAGAAAAGCCATCAGAGTTGCTACCCTGGACTTCAGGAGATCAAACTTCAATGTATAAATAAAGAAAGGAACTGTAGTATTTGCTCCTGCATGATTTTTATGGATAAGAATGCTTGGTCTGATCTCACATGAGCCACTGCCTATCCTGTGGACCACGAGAAATGTCTGTGTGTCCAGCAGGACCTCCTGACTTCTGGTCAGAGTTGTTTACCTGTGACACACCTCACTGTTCATCCTCTTTGAGGCAGTGAGCAAGGATAATGTCACATATCTCAGGTAACCAACAGCTAGGATTCAAGTTGCTGGCTGAACACCCACTCACAAGTGACTTATCCAGATCATTTAGCAAATAAATTAGTCTGGCAAACAAACAAGGCAGATTCACTCCTGTAGAAGGAACCTGTCTGCCCTGGAAGGGACTAATTTGCATTATTTCTGAAGCCCACCACTCCACTCCAAAACCTACAGAAAAATGCACAGTCTGCTCCTGGTTCAAGGCAGGTTGAACATTTTATTCCTGCTGTTGTCTCAGCATCACATGGGCTTCCATAGCTTTGTAAAGAAAAAGCTGAAGGACATGGCTGGGAGTTATTGTGTCTCAGTTATTGTGTCTCAGTTCATCTGCTTTTTGCAAGTGTTTTCTGTGCTAACACCATTAAGAGATGAGGCCACATGGAGGTCCTGAATTCACAGCATCCATTACAGAGCAGGAAATTCAACCTTGCACTGTTTGCGTGACACATTCACACTTCTTCCTAGCAGGGAACAAAACCTGAGCCCACCACCACTCCAAAGCCAGCACACAGAGCTTTGGGCAGCTGGCAACCCTGAATCGCCAGGGCTTTGCGAGGACTACTTCAATTTTTATTTCAGAAATGCTGTGAGCAAGAGGCCAATTCGTGACCTATTCTTCCTTTCATTTCACAATAATTCCAGTTGCTATTCTGTGCATCAATCTTGTCTGCCTTTTCCACTCTGAAACCTCTTGCAGTGTTTGCCTTCAGCTCCTGGTGCTCTGCAGCTGGAAGTGCTCTCACAGACACACAGTTTAGGCTAGGGATGGTCTCCATCACAAAAGCAAATCTCCCTGGTTTCAGCATTTCTTCCTGACTATGCCAGGCTGTTTTTAGGAAGGGGATGGTCAAAATTTAGACACAAAACTTCAGAGCAAGGTGGGCAAGTCTCTCTTCTCCTGTGGGCTCACAGCTAGTTTGGCTGCACACTCCTGTGTTCCCAGTGGGCTTGGGAAATGACCAGCTCTGCATTCCAGGTGCAGGGAGGCAGCGAGAGGAGGGAGCTCAGCTCCTGCTGCAACATCCTGGCTGCAGCAGGGGATTTGCTCCCATCAGTCACAGCCTGGGCTTCTGTCACTCCTCAAAACATCTCCAGGTCAGAGCAGAGAGACACTGGGTGTACACATCACCTTCAGTGGCTTGGAAAATTTCTGGGGCCCTACGCATGGAACGAGGATTTACAAGGAATTTGGGGATTGACGTGCTCCTGAAAATCTTGTCAGTTCCACTGAGGGATTGGTTACATAATTCAGATAAATGCCAAGCTCGCTTCTCTGCATTTTCAGGATTAAATGTGTCTGGTCACAACAATTTTTTCTCTATTTTTCCTTTGAGCTAATTGTTTCAAGTAAAGAAATCACTTGCTATCAAAGCAAAAAAATTCTTATTTTACCAATGAAAGTATAATTTCAATTTTCTATTTTCCACTTTTCCTTCTTTTATGGCTTTAAAATCTTCCATTTTGGGGGGAAAAAAAACCCATTTCACACAGCACTAGAAGGAGCACTGATTCCTAAGTGATTTCCTAACGGCACTTAACCCTGCTAGGATAAGATGAAAATTTTCATCACAAAAATTGCACTGCTCATGAGGTAGGCTGGAGTTACTCTGTTTTAGATTAAGTATCTGGGAGGACAATAAATAAATAACTGGTAAAGCTTTATTGCAACCACTGTGCTGCATTGTGATACAGAAAGCATCACAGCTCCTTTTGCAATGCCAGAGTGCAAAGATGTCTGTGAGTGGCACATTCTGGACTGCTTTCAGCATGAGAAGCTAACATTGCTGGTCTGCAGAGTCTCCCTGGAGACTCTGTGATGGAAGGGCCCTTCCCAGATGGCATTCCCACATGCCCTGGATGTGCTGTGCCTGGCTCTCAGCCCCAGGACAATGGAGGAGCTTGCTGCTCTGCAGCTGGGGGAACCTGCCCTTGCCTAAAAGAAGTTCTCATGGCAACATGAGTTCTGTTTGAGAGTAGGTGATGAATGGAGTTGTTCTCCTGTAAGGAAATTGTGTAATAGCTCACATGGCTGAGCTGATGGAAGCTCTCCATGGGTGGGGTCTGCCTGACAGGCTGTGCCCTCATCAGAGACCAGCTTAGTGCCACACAGGTGGGGGCTCCCAGGGCCTGAAGGGACATGGCATCATCTCCACCATCCTCTCCTTTACAGCTAAAAATTTAAATTGTACCTCAGTTACACCCAAGTGCCTTTCTGACTGGGGTCACAATGAAGCAGCCCCTCCTGGTGCATAGCAACATGTACATTCCATGTGGGCACTTCAGGATGCTGCAGTCCTGGCTGGCTGCAAGCTCAGCCCTGAGACCTCACCAAGAAACCAACTCTTCTCCTGGAGAGATTGTCTTCTACCTCCATGCCTTCCATGCTCTGGCAAAGCAAACTCCAAATTAATAGATAAAAATAATGCATTAAAAAAAAAGTATGACTAATGTTTTCAGCATTTTTTTAAAGTATCTCTGGAAACCAAGAGAAAGTTGCCTTGGCAACATTGTTTTCTGTTCCTCCTGTGCTCACTGTTTTCTTGTGTGCCTGTTTCTCTAGCTTACATTTCTGACAGTACACACAATAAATGGAGATCTGGGAAGGAAATCAGCATTCAGCCAAAAAAAGGCTTTTCTTCCCTCTCACATCATCAGGGTGGAACAGTCCCATCTATGATTAAGAGCAGTCAATTACAAAAGCTAATTTAGAAATTTTCAATGCTGAAAAGAATTTATATTCATTAAAAAAATGTTCTGAATAGCTTCTGTAGGACAGACAACTCAGATTAAGTGGGAGGGGTAAGCACTGCTCTGAGCCTTTTTTCGACTGAGTATGAGCCCAAAAGGAGCTATTACCTCTATGTAAATGCCAATTTTCATTAAGCAAACAGAAAGTAGTGTAGCAGCTATGAAGTAACTGGGATATAATTCAAGCTGACAGCTTTGAAATCTCTTCCCTTTGGTCAGATCTCATTGAATTTGGCAAATGGATTCAAGAGCTGTGAACTTGCAGGTGAACAGGAAGAAAAAAGTCATTATGTCCTCTTGCTTCCACCCACCAAAAACTGTACTGAAAATGTTAAATAGTATTTAGAAAGATCAGTCATCCCTGTTTGAGTTTCTTGAACTTTCTGTATGTCATAAAAAAATGTTTAATAATATATAAAAGTAAAAACTATAACTTAAATGTGTCTAGAGTACTTCTTGAAATCCATTCTCTGCACAGTGCTGTCTTCTCCATCACACCTCATGGAATGCACTGACTTCCAGCTAAGTCACAATTAATATTCCTGACCACAGCACTTTATTTTTGCCACATTTATGCAGATATTTTAGTTAAAAGGTCCACTCTGTCTTCTCAACAACTCTCTCATCTGTAAGTTTGCAATCCACTCACCCTGCCAGGAGAAGTGCAGAGGAGCTTCAAGAGGCCAGATCTCAGTGTCACAAACGTTGTGTCCCTTCCAAGACTTTGGCCAAACCACCTGAGCTTCACAATATGGGGAAAAGGCACTTGCACAAAGCTTAGAACTGCTCCAAGGCTCTCTGCTAATGTGTGACCTGGCAGCTGAAATGCCTTCCAGGTTCAGGGCTTTCCAAGCCAGGAGATGGATTGCCTTTCACAACTTCAGTGCTTCATCCTTCTCCCCTTGATGTAGCCCACGTTTCGGAGTTCAAAAACATTTATAGCTCTCTGTAATTACTTACCAAGAGGCAACTGACAGCGTGTTGACATAATTTTGCCAGAATTAAAACCTTTAGATTTTCTGAGAAAACACTTAAAACCTTAGACTGCCAAATATCCCAGGGTTTCATATATCTAAAACTATTTTATACAAAGTTTAAGGTGTTGAGTTTCTTTGCCTTGAAATTTTCCAATACCTTCATGTGACCTTGCCTCGGGGAAAGAAAAAGAAACAGAAAGTTAATTCAAAACAGCCTCAGTCAGCACAGATATGTTCATTTCCCTGCTTCCTTTAGCATTGACAGGTCTGGCAAAGTTCTCCATCAGAGCAAACAGAGTCATCACAGGATCTCGTTTGTGATGTATGGCTCCAGCCTCACTGCAGTAGCTGTTGGGAGCAGATATCTGAGTGTTTCTGTCTGAAGAGAGAGAGATTGTGCTTCTCCTGTGATGGACTTTGCTATCACAGCAGCAAGTTGCAGACAGACTGCAGACTGCAGGACAGACTGATGGATGTAGGTCTGCAGCCCAGCTCCCACCTGAGACCAGCAATTCTCTCCTGCATTACCTGGGTCCCATCACTGGATGGGAAAATCCCCCCAGAGATAAACACAGCCCCTTAAGTTAAACTCTGACAGCACTCAGCCCAAGGGAAAAGCAATTTTTGCCTTCAAGAAAGGCAGGATTTTGCTCATCATGGGGCATATTGAGGACAGATCAAGCTAGCAAGACAGGACCTTAGAGCAGTAACAAGAAAGACCACAGGGATGCACATGTAGATGGACAAGAGCACATCCAAAACACGATGGAGGGAAAAAGTGGTGCTGGACTGGAAAAACTCATGGGGCCTGATGTCTGGGTTCACATTCACCTTGCTGTGCCTCACCCTCTGACAACCCCTGGGGGACAGCCTTAGCAGAGGACCTACAACCACAAATCACCCTCATCTTCCAGACAGTGCACATGATGATCAGCCTGAGAGATGCCTGTGGATCAAAAGACCCTCCCTGCACTCATTGCTCCTCCAGGGGTGTGGATGTTCCATTCTCGAGTGCCATTCAGCTGCTGAGTTACCAGATGATTTGTGAACACTCAAGACTTCTACCTCACCCACCCACTGCTCAGATCAATTGACACTTCTGGAGTTGTTTGCCACAAGAGTTTTGCCCTCCCTGCTTCTCCCTTAGCACTGCCTTCCTCACACTTTCAAATTACAGCTCAAAAATCCTCCACAATAGATGGTACAAATGCAACAGCGGTGGCTCAGCTTTCAGCTAACATTCCTCACTACCCCAAAGCTGGCAGGGAGTCTGCAGAGAGCCTTTGGAATGAGTCCCTGTGTTTTATTTGCAAAGTATCTGTGGATGCTCCTGGTTGGATTTGCAAGGCTCCAGGAGTAGATATGGATGACTCAGAAGATATTCAGCCCTCTGAGGAACCCTGTGGGTCACTAATGAAACAGGCAGAGTGGGACAGCAGAAGTGCTTGCCTTGGCACAGTCAAGCATTAATTGATTTGCACTGAAAAATTGGGGTTTCAGTTAAGTGATGTTTCGCAAAAAAAAGTCTGGTTTTCAGCTAAACGCATTGAGTTTTCAACCAAAGCCAAAGCCTAATTTCTGAAAGCTAAATGAGAGCCAAAAGTTGGTAATAAAACATTGAGACTTGTTTTGGACAGATTGTACTATGACTTCATTTTAAACCAAGACCTCCTGAATCCCAAGAGGAAGGCAATTTGAGTGGCTTATCCACTCAGAGTATTACAGATTGGGATGTTTTATACCTCCCTCAGCAGGTTTTTCTGCTTGAACATGGCTTCCAGTTCCAGCTGTACCCACTCAGGAACCTGATATGGGAAAGCACTGAAGGGTTTTTCACATATTCAAAGGCATCTACATGATCTACCATGCACTGCTTTCCACCTCCTTCCTCTGAAGGTACAGACACCAAGACATCATGAAGACATCTTTCCCTCATGTGAAAATCAGCTTCAGCACCAGCCTTGTGGAGATCCCTTCTTGCACTTTTACCTCAGGATCTTTGGAGATTGCGATGCCAACGCTCCCAAAGTTTCAAGAAGTGCTGACTGACATCCTCTGCAAGACTGGCAGACCTGTGTGTCCACAAGCAGAACCAGAGTCTGAGGAGAGCTCAGGATCCATCACACTATCATGGATGTTTCTAGAATTAACATCCTGGCTGTTGGAGCCTTTCCCATAGATGTTCCTGATCCTGTTCACCTTCAGGACTCATTAACTATTCCTTTAGGAATTAAATTACAACAGTACCCAAGAGGACTGAAAAATGTGTGTGTATAAAGAACTTTTTTTTCCCCCCTCTTTCTCCACTGATCCCAGAAGCAAAATATTGAACAGAGGCTATGAAAATGAGATTGGGCTGCTCACTCAAGGAACCAAAAGCCATAGTCATCTGAAGGCTGCCCTGTACATATTAGAAGTTGTCATTATGTGTCTCAGTCAGCTCAGATCTGCTTTCCCTGAAGTGTGAACACCCATTCCAATTAATTTCCCAGCTTGTGCAGCAGATGAAAACCCTAAATCAAGGCAAATTACTCTTAGCTCTTTGTATTGGATGTCTTTGTGACTTGATGGACCATAGCAAGAACTGGAGTGACTGCAAAATATATCTAGAACAAAAAATAAGCTTTCGTGTGGTGGGATTTATTATTTAATTTAGGTTGAAAAATTATTTGTTAGTTATGCAGTCATTTAGTCATAGCCCTTAGGAACTGAGATTATTTTGAGCATCTTAAAAGTCACAATTACCCTTTGTAAGTGTAATTTTACGTGCTCCAATATCAGTGCTGATCACTGTGCTATAAGAGACATTTTTGTTGTCCCACTGCTCCTCCTGGAAAAAAACCCAGGGACATTACAGAGTAACAAAACCCCAGGATGGGTCAGGCTGGAAGGGACCACTGTGGGTCATCTGCTCCAACCTCCCTGCTCAAGCAGGGCCATCCCAGAGCACAGGACACAGGATGGTGTCCAGGTGGTTCTTGGCTATCCCCAGCAAGGGAGACTCCACAGCCTCTGGGCAATCTGTCCCAGTGCTTGGGCACTGCACAGGGAAGTTCTTCCTGGAATTATCACAAAGGCAAAAGTTCCCATTGCACAGCACCACAGCTGCTGTAGATTGCTGCTTCCAGGACCACATTTTCAACCTTTCGGGCAAAGCAGTTCCAACTTTGTACTTTCAAGTGCTTACACCTCATTCTGTGAGAACAAGGCAAAAAGGGAGGAAAGCCTGAATCCATCAAAAAAGGTATTGCTTTGCAATGTTTGAAACATATCCATTTAAACAAAAATCCAGGATCAAGCAGTAAGTTTTCTGTGTTTTACACCAATATTAATGAAACCACTAACATTTTTTATTCACTGCTACAGAATTGATTCCAAATTTCACCAAGGAGCAACATCTTGTCTCGAACATCAGACTCTAAAACTGCACATGCAGTGTTTGGTTACATAACTGGGGACTTTGAGCTAAACCTTATTGCCAGTTTTTGGGGCTGACCTTTCTCAAAACAAGTGTGAAATTAAACAGCTGCAGAAAAATAATAAAACCTCCTGGAGCAGGCAACACTCACAACCCCATCCATCGTGGTGGCCAAGCAGAAAAACATTGCAAGCTGCATTTTAGCAATCAGGAAAGAGGCAGAGGAGGCTTCTACACCCTGAGTACTATGAGGAAATCAGAGATGGCAAACTCAAGATAAACCTACTTAATTCAAAATGACACTATGGGGAAAAAAAAAAAGTTCAAAGACTAGAGAGGCCTGTTGGGAACTGGGAACGAGTTTGCAAAATTATTTTAAACAATGAGATTTTGTGCTTCTTAAAGGCTCCTCTAAAAGAAGTCGACGCTTTGTTTAATTGGAAATAGGAAACCTACAAAGCTCACCCTTAAATATATTTAAAAGCTTTGTAAATGGATTATCTGAGCACAGCAGGCATCATGCTTTTGGTAAGTGCAAGATGATATAAGCCTTAGGGAACTTTTGAAGATAGTTCATTCAATAATTCATTCACTTCCCTCTAATACTGTGTTGAGGAAACGTTAAACACTGGCTCTGCTTTAATAAGTGAATGATCACTCAAAATGTGGTTTCCTCACAGGATTAATTCAATTTACCACCTTTTTCAAAGTAACCCTTTGCAAGGCAGCATCAGGAGCAAGGCTCAGGAGCAAAGGACCGTGCAGACACCAGCAGATAACTTATTGCCACACCAGCACCAGTTCTTTCTGAGCTACAGATACTGAGTTTGAAGTGCAGATATTGCAGATGGTGACACATTTTCATGTCTTGGCACAACATCTGAGGCTCTCTTCTAGACCTGATGACTTGATGCAGGCAGCATCCGGCACAGGAGGGAAGGCTTTCAAAAATCCTTCCATATTTTTATTTTAGGAACCGCTTGAGTGATCCTGGGCAAAATTCAAGGGAATTATATCAGCTGCAGAAAACCAGGAATTTGAGGACAGGACACACTATTGTGTTAAGTTTGCAAGTCCCAGCAGAACCCCTTGAAGAAGACAGCACAGGAAGGGCAGGAAAGCATCCCATATTCCTGCTCTGGGAAAAGGTATACATCACAGATGGAAAAGGGTATGTGTAAATGCTCTGCAAAATGCCATTAAAATGCAAGACTGACACTTAGTAGGTAAAATATTTCCAGAATACTTCTCAAGTGTGCCAAAAAAAAAAAGTAAAAATCCACAAACCAAGCTTACTTTGAGCCTTTGAAATTATAAGAGGAATTAAATAAACCAATTCAGATTATTCAGTAAATTGAAAGTCTCTTTTTCTTTATGGGGAACAAGCCCCAATTTTCAAGAAAATTAGGAAGTGTTTCGTTTCATAGACCAAGTCTTAAAATCTGACTTTATTTGGGATTAACTGTTTCGAAAAAGTTGTGCTTTTGTTCATTCAGTGGGACTTATCTTCAACTCCCTGAAATGAGCAGAGAAGTAACAAAGGAAAATAGGGGTGGCTGGTATTCAGTGGAGGAAACAAAGTGTGAAGGATTTGAGGATGTGGCAGGAGGAATTGCTCCCTAATGTTTGAAGGCTGCTCTGCATAACGTGGTGGCCTTGTCATGGTTCTTCTTTCACTTCCACATCCCAAACAGGGCTTTTCCAGCCTTGCACAGCTGAGCAGGCCATACCTCTATTGGTCACCCAGGCATCACACTTTGACTGGGCTGAAGCTGTTTGAAAAACATGACCCACCCCTAAGGCATCAGAGGCCTTTCCTGGAACTGCTGGAGTTTCTGGGTATGCTTTGCCTTAAAATGAATTTACACATCTTGATTGTTAAACTGGTATAAATATATTCTTAGGCCTGAAAATCTATTCAGCCAGGCTGTGTTCTCATGCCTTTGCCCTCTACCTCCAAATGCTCCTCTCAGCAGCAAGTGGCCTCTCACCACTTTCTGCACAGCCCTGTGGATAGTCAACACTCACTGCTTCAAATCCTCGGAGCACATCCTTTGTCTTTGGGTGCCACGTGACCCTTCCAACACTGCATTGTATTTAGAGATCATAATCCTATATCTTTGTAAAAATAAGATAAAAAATCCTAAGTAAATTAGACAAGCAAAGGTGCTCCAGTGTGCTGATGAGCTATCACACCTGCTCAGGTAAGGCCATCAAAGTTCCTGAAGGCATCAGTGCCACCAAAAAATGACAATTTAGCTCAGCCTTTCCTTCCTGTAGAAAGTCTTCAAAACAGCATAGGCTTTGGGAGGATTGAGAAGGAAAAAGACTGAAAGAATTTTAAAGCCACATGTTGTGTGGCCCATATTCCCTGAGATCTGCTCCCAGGCATTTTACAAATTCCCTGTGCAACCTCCAACAGATATTAAGAATTATTAACATCTATTGTGGGCTGTTCACAAAGGAACACTTTTGATAGCCAAGTCAAAATTAATGTGGATGTTAATAGGTACATTTCATTTCCAATGTCAGAAATTCCAGAAATTACTTTTTCTTAGGACCCACTTTATCTTAGCTTTGACAACTCCATTATCAATGTAGTTCTGATGATATCAGGTGAATAAGGTTTGGTGTTCAGGTTGGGGTGTTCTTTATTTGCAAGGTCTGTGGATCATTTGGAAGCAGGAGCACTGCTGTCTTCATGCCAACCATGGATCCTGCACAACTTTGACCCAACCTGGGAAGTCATTTATGGAAATTTGCAGAATCATTGAGTAACTCAGCCTCAAGAATACCAAGTCCAGCTCTCTGCTCAAAGCAGGGAAACTTCAAACCAGATTGATTGATCGTGCCCTTGTCCAGTCAAATTCTGAAAACATCCAATGGTTACTGTCCTCTTCTGCTTTTCTCCCTTGTTTTGTTTGAATGCAGGAATTTCTCAGGCCATTTCTCACTAATGTGGTGTAACTAAGCAGAACAGGCAGCTAAATCCCAGCCTGTAAATCACTGACCCTGTAAAATATGCTGATTCATTTGTAATTAGTCATATAATGCTCCCATTTCTCAATTTCTAGGATTATTTACTATTATCAAAATGGATATTAAGGGAAAAGTGTCCAATTCAGTTTTCAGTAAGTAATGGCAATATTCCAAGATGAATCAATGTGTGTCAGGTGAGTTTCCAACACTAGAGCAAAAACACAGGTTAAAGAAATTCCACAGTAATTATTGCAATGCCACAGTTTTTACTGTGCATTAAGGAAAGTTCCAGGAATTCTCAGTGCCAGGCTACAACTCAACACTTTGGTGAAAAGACACCTTTTTCCTATTTGTTGTGTCTGTCCTTTCTAACACCTGAACTCAGAGGGGTGATCCAAGGACAACAGATTCCAGCACAGTTTGCTTTGCTGACTTTGGCACAACATTAATAACAAACATCAGCATTCAAATAAAATCAATTATTAGAGCTGTTCACACAACAGCAAGAAATCTGATCATTAAGACCACATTCACCTGACTCAGTTTCCAATGACAAATCCCAAATACACTGGTCCTACAGTGACTTTCCCTTTTTATCCCAGAGGGAAGAGGCAGAGCTTTGTGGTCTGAACCAAGAGAAAGTGCAGCTTTCTAGAACCACAGAACCATACAATGCTTTGAGTTGGAAATTACCTTAAAGATCATCAGGCTCCAACCCCTCTGCCATGGGCAGGGGCATCTTGTCTAGACCTGCTTGCTCAAAGCTCTCCAGGAACACCTCCAGGGATGGGGCATCCACAGCTGCTCTGGGCAAGCTGTGCCAGTGCCTCACCACCCTCACAGTGAAGAATTTTCTTCCCTTCATTTAATCTGAACCTGTCCTCTTCCAACTAAAGCCATTCCCCTTGCCCTACAGGCCTTTAGCACAAGTGGGTACCACCCAACCCCTTCCCCTTCAGCATTAATCCCTGCTCAGAAATTTGGCCATGCTCAGACGGTCACTGATCAGCTGTATTCACAGAAAAGGAAACTGTGGACACAGTGAGTGATGAATCAGCAATTGCAGCTCCTAGAAACCGCGGAAGACAGGCTATGCAAGTGGTCCCCACCCTTACTGGTTAGAGGTGTGACTCTCACCAGAAGACAGTGATTAATGTGCTCTTTCTTCCACTGGGCTGAATGGAAACAAAAAGTGATGCTGTCTCTTTGGGGTTTGGGGTTTTTTTGGTTTTTTTTTTTTTTTTTTTTTTGTATTCCTGCACCCCAGCAGCTGGTAATGTCAGAGTAACAGGTAAATCTACAGTGTCTGGCACCCTCAAAACTACCTGGTATGTCTTGGGGGAGTCACACAGAGCTGTTGCGAGGCCAGTATTTGGTAAAAGGGTAAATTTTGGTGGCTTAGATTGCATTGCTTTTTTTCTGATGTACACACAACTTTCTTGAGTATTTAGAATTTTAAAAATGCTCCTATTTCCTGTGTACACCTCCTCTATCACTGACCCGTGCTAGCTCAAATCCTGAAGCACTGCAACTCCAAACACATGAGGATATGGAAATCATATAAAATCTATGTTCCATCATTTGGATAAAATTGTTATAATCATCCATGCTAAGCAAGAGAAATCCAGCAAGTTTACCAAAGGCACAGATCTGGGAAATACTCCAGCTAGCTCTCGAAAGATGCATGCTTGTTCTCAGAGACAGCAGCATGACAAAGCACCAGGTTAAATGTGGTATTTGAGAGAGAAAAACCTTACAGTGGCATGACAAAGAGATACAGCCATTAAAGCATCCCCCAGGGACAGGCCACAGCATCTTCCACCTCCCGCTGAACCTTTCACCGTCAGTGGAAGGAAGGAAAACCTCCCTGGCTGGAGAAAGAGCATGGCTTCTGCCTTCCACTGCAACCCAAGGAATGTCGCCCACCGAGCTTCCCTCCAGCAGAGGGGAGTGCAGCCTGTTCTGCAGGAGCTGTCAGAAGCTCCAGGAGAAGGGAAGAGCTTGGCATTTTCAACCAGCCTGGAGCGATGACTTCATCTTGCGCAAATATCAGTGAAAAGCCCCGTGTTCCTCCTTCTCGTGTAACTAGAGCTGCAGGAAAAGCAGGCTGAGGTTAGTCTGCTTCCACAGGTAGTCAAGTTTGGAAGGAAGTTGGTGATAAATGAGAATATTGCTACAGATGAGTTCCCTGTGCACAAGGATTTTCAAACAACTGCTCACATATTTCCACAGCACCAAGTGAACACTGAAGTGCATTTGTAAACTTGTTTGCTGGGTCAGACCCACCATTCAAGCTGACTCTGCCCATTTTACTTTTCCATTAAGTATCTGCTCTCTACTCTTGCACTTGGACACATTTTTAGTGAGTTTTTATGTGTGAGCTGTAATGGATTCACATTTTCCTCTTCGATACTGCTAAGCATGTTCCAGAACATTTTCTCTTCCTCTAAAAAGATACTATGCAGCAAAATATACCTTAACTTCCAGCCTTTTGGTATAAGCAGGTAAGCTCATTTGTCACAGCACAGCCTTCTGAGGGAGTAATAATCCACATCAATGTGGTTGAGGTCACTGCTAAAAGTTTTGCGGGACAAAAGCCAGACAAGACTGAGAGAGTCAAGCACACACTTGCATGATTTTTCCTGCAATTTTCATCTCAAAAATTGATTTTCAAAATGCATTTGCTTCAGTATTGAGCTATATTGTCTCGTTATTGCTGTTTCAAGATCACATTTGTCCATATCAATCACCATAATTGCTGTATTGTAAAGGAAGTCTATTAGAATTATGTCTGCAAAGATTTCACAATTCAGTGCTAGGAAGAGCCTGGACTATTAACAAAGTGTAAGAGTAGTCTAAAATCCAAATGTCTTGGAATGATTGTCTTTGTCCTTGGCCACATTTCACCTGCTACCTCCAAAGGGGAAGAGGGGAAATCTTTCCCTCATGCCAGTGAGATTGTGCTCTTGTTTAAAGCCTTTTTTCTACCTACCATACAGCATCATGCTTTGGTTCTGCCCTGCCCATTTCCTGACCTGGGCTCACCTCTCTGCTTCACTTGCTCAATAGAGACTGAGTAAATCAGTTTGTTCCCAAGGGAATGCAGCGTCAGCAGATTTAGACACCAGCTGTGGTAACTTTAGTTTCATTTTGCTCTGGAGAACTGGCATCTGATCCAGTGCATAAATATGTTTGCCAGACTTCTTCACTGATGAGGATAAGAGGAATTGATAGCTCTCATAAGAAATACATGTCAGAAAGGCAAGGATGTTATTAATATGGAAAAAGTAGTAAAAGTAAGAAGCCACATGGAGGAGTTACCAGGCAGAAATCAGTCCATCAAAAGAAAAGCAGAAACAACACAATTTGTTCCTCTGTCTTCAGGCACAGGACTTGATAGTAAATTACTGTACCATGAAGATAAGAGGAGGTATTTAGATATTCTAAAGTGTTTAACCTTTCTTACATCTAGAGCATCTTTTAAGCTAAATTTCTATCACATCTTGTGGAAACAGGTGCTATGGTCCTTGGTGTCTCCCCCAGTTCAAAGTACGAATAAAAAAGGCCCCAGAAATGAATCTGCAAGACTGTCCATCACTAATTCACCACCTCCTGTGTGCATTACTTTTTTTTTTAAATAAAGCATTAATTTTGTCACATGAATACACCTGTTTTCACCACAGCACTGAGGTGATACTATTCCCAAATTATCAAATGAAAGCTGTAATAGGCATTTGTCTCCAGAGAATGAAACAGGGATTAGGGATTTCCTCTCAGGCTAACAGAGAAAAAACACATTTGAAGTGGCACAGGCTCACATGCCTTGTCTCTTCTTATTTGATCTCTGTCTGTGATACTTTGATTCACTCTTTTTTCTCAAGCCATCCTAACCTCCCTCCCAACTAGCTGGGGTATGCCAGTCTCTTCCTCTACCCATATGCCCTTTTCCCAGCTCTCTCTCCTCACCTGCACCTCAAAGCCAGACCCTTCCTTTTCTTCCCACCAAAATCCTCTTCCCATCCTTTCCCAGCCTATCCCCCCATCTGTAGCATCTACCTTTTGTAAAACAGTCTCCCTTTCCCTGGGGGTCTGCAGGGAATTTGTTATCCCTACCTCCCACACCCACGCTCATGCCCAGTGTATCAGGATGTGCTACCTGCCTCCCTAAGCTGCCTTGTACCCAGAAACATCACCTTTTAAAAATCTGGTGAATATCTAAAGGCAAAATTGTCCCTGTCAAGCAAAGGGATAAAATAAAGAATGCAAGGTTTTTTCCCCTTTCCACCAAATGGGCAAACAGTAAACAAGTTTGCTTTGCAAGTGAAGCAGATCATAAAACAGATCAAAGCACTCCCCGAATCTCAGCAATAGTACGGATCATTTCTGAGTAACACATCCCATGGAGAGAGCTCTTTGCAGGGGCTGCACCAGCCAAAACAGGATTAGCAAGTGGTAGAAATAAAAAGAAATTTTCACACTTTCACTCTAGCAGTGAAAGCAGTCACTGCTAGAGTAACTCAAAATGTGCAAAGTGCTTTCACTATAAAAGATACCAAGACTGAGGAAAAAAATATATGGGATGGGATCCCATGCCACCAAAATGCTACCACTTCTGAGAACAAGCATTGAAACTGTTAAAACACGTTTCACATTCTTGTTCCAAGTCATTCAGGGGCACATGGAAAATGCTGACTGCAAGGCACCTTGTACTTGGGCTCTGGAGATTATGTAGAACAGAACAGATTCATTGTCTCAAATATACTGCAGAATCTGACTCTCGCCTGTCCTTGCACACTACACTGTTGTTATCCTTTGGAGGAATCCAACCCAAACAGAGTTCCCCATACTTATTTCTGTAAATTCATAAAGTAGCACAGCCTGAAAACTCAGTGGCAGGGAGGAGAATACAGGAGGGAGGCAAAAAGTTATTCATCCAGCAGATACATGGACCAGACACAGTCATTATATCTCTGTCTGCACCTTGTGTGATCATCACATGCTGGGGACAAATTCTAGGGGAGACATACAAACACCTCTTCCTTGCTATATTTGCCCAGCATATTGGTCAGAGTGCAGGCCGTTGGAGTTATTGTCCTGTTAGACAACCTTTGACAGATAATCTCTGGAACAGCTTTCTAACTATTTTCTTAAGCTTTCTCTCATTTAGATCTTTAGCTTGTGCAGCACTTTCTGGCAGGGAACACCATGGCTTCACTGTGCAACACAGGATCCATGGAAGAGGGTCTTCTCCTCAGTCTCTTTTAATATCTCTTTTAAAATTTTTTAAAATAATTTAAAAAAATTTTTAAAAGTGATGAAAAGCACCAGCTGCTGTTTCTCTGCTCTTAACCTTATTCATGGAGGACCTGATCACAGCCCTTTCAGTTGTTTTCTTTTATATTTGTATTTAAACTTTATATTTATATTTAAACTTATATTTAAACTCTTCTTAAAGACCATTCACCCATACCTTGGTTCCCAGATTGCTTCTTCCTGTCCCTCCACTGCTTCCATGGAATTCTCTGAGGCAGAGTGCACAAAGCTTCATGCCATGTGCAAGTCTGAGGCACATGTGGGGTTTATGCAGCAGGATAACCATGTCATCTGCTTTTCCCTGGATATCTTTCCTAATAGTTTCTCACATCCCATTTTCAATTTTTGAGAATGCTGAGCTGGAAATTGACATTTTCACAGTGATTTGCAGAGTCTCACAGATCATCAGACCCTCTCTGTAATTGGTACATGATAATTTAGAGACAAACAGCATATATGCATATTGAAGGCTCCCCTGCATGCACAGATACAATTTTGCAGTTTAACAAAATGAATTTTATTGGCAAAGTCTTTCATTTTTTCTGAAGCTTCTAAGTTAGTTTAGGCAATCCAGAACAGGTCTGTATCAGCAGCAAGCTTGGCCATATCCTCCTGGATGATGTGTAGGAGATTCCACAGGCAAATTCTCTCCATGGAGAAAACAAGCATTCATTCCTCCTTTGCCTTTTGAAACACTTGTTATTATGCTTTCCTACACAGCTCCATTTCTTATTTCTATGTCCCCTCTAATTCTTTTCTTACTCATGATTTCTTATGAATGTGCTTGGCAGATCTAATCCCCTGCACCACCACCAACTCTGCAGAACATTTCTGAGGTCTCTGCAGCCTTTAGAGATATCTTCACCAGCCTAATGTAGCTCCATCTAATTTTTCTCCCTTTTTACCATGCAGCATGGATGCCAATTTAACAACCTGACAATCATTAAGATCTTTCAGAGCACTGCTCAAGTTACCAGTTATTCAAGTTCTCTTCTTAGGTAGGACATGAAAGATCTCATTGGTTTAATCAATGAAAGCTTCTGTCACCCAGCATCTGCCCTTCCCTGCCCCCAGCAAGGAAGGGGAAATTTAAAAAACCCTCAAAAAAAAAAAAAAAAAAAAAAAGAAAAAAAAGCTGAAGTTCTTAATTTAGACAAGGAAGGGGGGAAGGAAATCATACCATAAAAGTTTATGAGGGAAAAGCAAATGAAGGGGCTGCTCTGGAGAACATATGTTCGTTCTGCAGAGACACCCCAGCTGACGCCAGCAGAGCACCGGCTGCTCCCAGGCTTATCTTAGCTCCTGTTGACTCAGTTCCAGGCAGAGAGGGAACCTTAGCACCACCACACTGCAGTTCCACTCTGCAGTGGGGTCGGAATTATTAAGAATCTCTCACTGCTTCCAGATACACTGGAAGCACAGGCTTGAAAATGCTTGGATATTCTAAAAGCAGAATCCTTGCACTTCTGGCAACCTTGAGATCTTAGACCATTAAGAATAACTGTGTGGGCTTGAAAAGAACAAGTTTAATCTAGAAGATCTAGCTAGAGTTCAAGTTAAGGCTAGAGTTAAGTAAAACCATAATCTTGTTGCAAAAAAATCCTGTTGGGGTTTATGCAAATTTTTAAATTGTATTACTAAATCCACATCACAAGATACCACATCTCCTACTCTGAACTGGCAAACCTGCTGCTGTAGAAAAAACCATGTTATGTGGTCACTCAGGTTTCCAGGAGAGCCATCCCATGGCCATACACCTGCAGGACTGTTGACCAGGGCTGACTGTGGGGAGTGGACAGGCAGGTAAGGTGGGCTATTTCTAAACCTAGGGCTAATTTTACAAAGAGGTTTTCTTAAATAACATCACTTTCATTAGTGGAAACAGCATATCAAGGGAAAGGGAGGCCAGGACACTTACACAAGGACTCACTGATGCAAAAGTCTCAGTTAAAAGGTTTTTCAAGTGCTGTGAACAGGGCATGGATACCCATGGCCTACACTAAAACAGAAAGCCTACTGGTATCAGGAAGGCCCAGGCATTTTCCTGAAAATTTTGCACTCTTTTGGAGATATCCCAGTGCCCTGCCCTCTCACAGTGCTCGTAAATGTGCCTCAGCCAGCCACTTCCAGCTGTGGGTTGTATCCACCTCTTTGGAGAAAAGGAGAACTTTCCTGCTACTTTGCAAATGTTATCCCACTGTCCTTGCCATAGGAAGGAGGGGAAAATAGTGCCTCTTACTGCCCCTCCTCCCAAAATACAGCTGTCTAAAACCCTCCTCGGGCAGAGGCACAGCACAGAAAATTTTAGCCCCAGAGGTGAATGTCTCTGAAGGTTATGGGGAAATGAAAACAAATGGGATTGAATAGAATCTGACTCGTGACCTCAGTGCCAGTGGTTGCTACGAGAGCCCAGAGCAGGGATTGCTTGTGACAGGCTGAAAGCAATCTTCCTCACACCACTCACACCACTCACACAGATTAATCAAAGACCTTGGAAATTTTGATTTATAGATCATATATTCCTAACAAGGATGTATTTATTATTATACATCAGAAAGCATCCATACAAATGAGACATTGCTAAACTAGAGCTGTCAGATATTTATTTTTGCAGTCAATAGAAGTAATGTTATTAGACTATCCAAAGGCAGCCTTCAAAAGCAAGAAAAATAAATTCCAAATTGGTTTAAATGAATGAATTCATAGTAATCACAGCTGAAATATCAAGTGATCAATCTCTGTCTCCATTGCCTTCCAGTGCTGAATATTTAATTAGCAGAAGATGAAACACAGTGCGAAGGTTAGGGTGTCTGATGGCGAGGTAAATCTGGAGCCAGCCCACACCCATGAAAGGAGCACTTGGCTCTCTGCTCTAGGCCTCCTGCTGGGTAAACAGCAGTCATCAGTGCCAGAAAAGTTCCTCTGCTCAACTTCTTGGAAATACAGGGAATTACAGGATAATCGAGGTGGGAAGGGACTGTGGTCAGGCTCAGATTAGGTTGCTCAGGGCCATGTCTGGCTGAAATTTGAGGGTTCCAAGCAGGGACATCCTACAGCCTCTCTGGGCTTCCATGCCCATGTTTGAACATCACAGAGAAAGAAGATTTCCTGGCAAATCTTCCTGTCTTCTTCTGGCTGCTGACACTGTCCCCTTTCCTATGCCTCAAGAAGAATGGGGATGTTTCTGACAGTACAAAAGGAAGCAGCAGGCAAAATCAGCTCCTCTCTTCTTCTTTCTGCCCTCCAACTACCACCAAACAGGGGGTAGATTTAGATCAGGTATAAGGAAGAAATTTTAGAGGGACATTGTGGATACACCATCCCTGGAAGTGTTCAAGGACAGGCCAGATGGAGCTTTGAGCAAGGTGGTCTAGTGGGGGTACCCATGCCTGTGGCAGAGGGTTTGGGACTGGATGATCTTTAAGGTCCCTTCTAACCCAAACCATGCTGTGCTTCTGTGATTCTATTATTCTGGGCAGATAATCTTGAGGAAGGGGAAAAAAATGAGGACACTTAATCAATGATGGGACAGGCCGTGCAGGACTGCAGATCTGCCAGCCTGGAGCTCGTTTTCAGACCCCTGAGAACATGCAGGAAATTATTAATGATTAGCTGGTAATTATTTTAATGGCATATTAAATCTCTCCTGTGTTGTATGAAATGCATTAACAGCATTAAGGAGCAGCTTGTGAAGTATAAGCAGCCATAGCCAGCAGTAAGAAATTCTGCTTTCTCCTCTGCTTTCCTCTCTCTTTCCAGGGAGGTGGTAAAGAAGGAAGCCATTCATGGAGGCTGAAGGTAGGAAAGAGAATTTTGGGTTGCCTCAGAGCTGTGCACTTGCAGCTTTATGGCCCCAGCACTGGCAGTGTGAGTAATTTCATGCTTTTTGGAGGGAAGTGATACTTTTAGTCTTTGTATTTCTGTTTTATAGGCCAGACTTTCTGAAATGTTTCACCCTTGACAGGTTTACAGACCTGACATCTTTCTTTCATATTTAGTCATGTTCATGCACAAATTACCTAATTCCAGTCACACCAACACTGACATTACACCCTTGCTTTGCTCTCTGGCTTTGAATATTTATCTACTCCAGTTTATACTGGAGGTTGCAACAGGGAGGTGCAAAGCAATGCCTTTCCCCAGCCCCCATGGGAGAAGCTGCTGCCTTCAGCAAGGCTTGAACATATCCAGGGGAGTCTGGAGACAACCCCTTCCACAGGGAGACCAATAAAGGACATCATCATTGTCACCCCTGGACTTCTCCCCTGACCCTGCAGGTCCCTGAGAGCCCTGGAACATCTATGGACCATACACAAAAAAGGGAGAAAATTCTGCATCTCTTCAGCAGGGCAACAGGATCTGGAATGAGGGGCCCTGCAGCAAGAAATGGGCAGCTTCCAGTTTCTCCAGCACAGGCATGGGCCAGGATTTCAGCTTCTGCACTGCCTTCCAGGAGCCAAAGATGCCAGAGAGGCTGGCCAGAGGACAGCACAAGGGGGACACCCCTGGCACACTGAGGAAAGCAAGACTGGAAAATGTGGGGGATGAGGACCATCTCTGCTGGGGCTCCACAGAGGGGCCAGCCCCTCTGACTGTGAGCATCCCTGGCTTTGTCAAGCTAGCATGGAGCTAGTGGATAATGGTGGCTTTGGATCAAAATGCATGTTCCCAGTGAAAGCAATTTTGCTGAATTTAGACTCTTTAATTTCAGCAATACTCATCAGAGGCTCTTCATCCTGATTACAATGTTCATCTCCAAAAGCACTATTTCCACAGAAGTGCTGATTAATGTTATCACACCAACAAGGTTTCAGAAATGAAAACACTCTGGAGAAAAGTTGTCAAAATCCCATCACCTCGACATGACTGCAGATGCAAGGGAACCCCTGATCTCCAGGATGGGAACTCCTTCCTAATCCCAGAGGGCTAAAGATGATCTCTGTGATTCCCTGGATGACAGATACCTTCAGGCAGAATTCTGTGACCAAGCTTTCTTCAGATAAAGCATTGCTTTTATCCTGGCAGCTCCACTGGCCTGGGTGAAGCTGGTCATGGTTTCACAGCAGGGGAAGAAACCAAAATATGGGATCTCCTTTCTAGTCAGGACAAAGGAGTCCTGCCTGTAAAGATGCAAAATTTCTGAAATTCACAATATTCAACCATTCAGGGCTCAAAAATCCCGTCTGGCTGCAAGGAAGATTGGCAGAGCTATGCTAGTGACATTCAGTTGTGGCTGAACCAGACCTTCCTCTGGGTGGTTTGCTGTGATTAGAAGTGTGAATCTCCTTTCTGTCTGCCTTTCTCTTGCCTTCATCCATCATAAGACTGTGAACATTTTGAAACCTTCAACTGTTGTGTTACTACACTTCTGTCATGTTTGCTTCTGTTTTCTGGGACAGGTGCTGTTTCTTTTTTGCCATTGCAGTTTTGCCATGTGCATCACTAGTGAGAAAAATAACTGCTTTCCCTCACTGCATTATAGCTGTACCCAGAACCCAGCAGAATCAGACACTTCTGCCATAAGTGTCTCTGTACCTCCAGTGACAGACAGAAGTTGCCCCATCAGTCCAAACAGACACAGCAACAGAAAACAAACTCACTCCATTTCTGCTTTGCACAGGAATGAACAAGAACAGAACAAGATCAAACCCAGTTTCTGCTTGCAGGCTGAGGTTCCAGATGCTAATGCACCAGGCAGCTGTGAAGATATGGGGTGATTTCCATAGGAAACTCTTTCCCTGCACTGTCCTTGTGTGCTGGCTGTATAAACAACTGGACTGCAGGATCAGCCAGGGCCTGAGGCTATGAGCTGGGCAGGGTTTGTAGCCAGAGGCAGTGAGTTGGACCAAGCCAGCAATTCAGCAGGAAAGCCATGCAGAGCAGAACCTTGATCTTGCCACTTTTTGCAGGTTGAGAATGATTTTCTTTAATTACCCAGACTCATACAAATTACACAGATTAGAGAGATGGGCAATCACCAACCATGTGAAGTTTAGCAAAGGCAAGTGATGGATTCTGCACCAGGGATGGGGCAGCCCTGGATGTACAGCCTGGGGAATGAGAGGCTGGAGAGCAGTGCCATGGAAAGGGACCTGGGGATCCTGGTCCATGGCAAGTTGAACATGAGCCAGCAGTGCCCTGGCAGCCAGGAGGGCGACCTGTGTCCTGGGGGACATCAGGGACAGCATCCCCAGCTGGGCAAGGGAGGGGATTGTCCTGCTCTGCTCTGCTCTGCACTGGGGCAGCCTCACCTCGAGTCCTGGGGGCAGCTTTGGACACTAGAAACATAAAAAAGATATAAAGCTGTTAGAGAGTGTCCAAGGGAGGCCACAAGGAAAGTCAAGGAAGCCATGTGAGGAGTGGCTGAGGTCACTTGGTCTGTTCAGCCTGAAGAGAAGGAGACTGAGTGGAAACCTCAGTGGGGTCTTCAACATCCTCACTGAAGCAGGTGGAGGGGCAGGTACCGATTTCTTCTCTCTGGTGACCAGCGACAGGACTTGAGGAAAAGGCATGCAGCTGAGTCAGGGGAGGTTTGTGTTGGATTTCAGGAAAAGTTTCTTCACCTGGAGGGTGGCTGGGCACTGGAACAGGCTCTCCAGGGCAGTGGTCATAGCACCAAGCCTGACAGAGTTCAAGAAGCATTGGACAACAGTCTCAAGCACAGGGTGTGACTCCTGGAGTGTCCTGCACAGGGCCAGGAGCTGGACTCGATGACCTTCATGGGTCCCTTCCAACTCCACATATTCTGTGACTCCATGGTTTTATGAATTTAAGAAAACAGGGTGGTGTTTGGGTAGCACACAGGAGAACCAGAGAGGAGGAAGGTGAAGAAGTGGCTTAGACCACAGTGGTGGATAGGGAAGAAAATAAAAGCGTGGTGATTCTGCCCAGGTCCCTCAGGGGCAGCTGGACAAAATTCCTGTGCACTGTACAACCAGCAACTCCTGTTTGCCAAGACCCACTGCAGGTATGAATTTTTGCTCCTAGGCTGATCTTTTGATGTCATGTTTGCAGATCTCCCTTGATGATCACGATGAGAAAATGAGAAACAAAGGGACTGTGTAATGCAGAATGTTCCCTCGCTGGTAACCAAGTGTGCTGTCCTTTACAGACTGTTTGTCTCTGTTTGTGCTATTGTACCACGGTTTCTTGGCTTGCCTCGCATAGTTTCCGTGGTGCGTTGGGTTCTTTTGAAGCAGATTGTGTTACATAAAGCAGCTCGGTTTAGTGGCGTATGAATGGTGCCGCCGTCCCCCTGCCCTGTGCTCCGGGCAGCGATGTGATATGAGAGAGAGATGATGCTCCTGTCACAGCCAGCTCCGAGCAGCCTCGGAGGGCTTTTATCAGGCAAATGACGGGGCTATCAGCACCTGATCAGGTGTAAATGGTGCAGCCCCTCATGACAGGCTGCTCTAGGCAAACAAATTAAAAATAAAATAAAATAAAATAAAATAAAATAAATTAAGGAAAAAGGTAGGAGGATTTTTTCTCCTTGCTTGGCAACCAGCAGTCCATTTTTTTTACAGCTGTGGCTTTCGAGTTTCAGATGACAACCCAAATATTTTCACTGAAAGCAAAACTCTCAGGGAAACCCTCTGTCTCTTTTACTTTTTTTTTTTCCAAAGGCAAAACTTTCAACAAAATTGTTGAGCACATCCAGTGTTAAAACATTGTCTGGATCCTCTGCTTGCTTCTGCTAGCTGGGAGCCTGGCCTGTTGAGACCTGAGGTTTCTAGTAGAGAATTTCAAAATTGTCATTTCTCTGATGTTTTAAATAAATGTAGGCAGCTGTCTGAACCATACATCTCCCCTAGCCAAAATTTTGTTCATTCCAAGTGGATTTGCTCCATTATAAGTTGCCTACAAATAATTTTAAAAAGTGACAGTGTTTCTTAAATTACCTTAGCTCTTTAAATATTGAAATGCATCAAATATTAATGCTTAGCAATTCAGAGTATCCTTAGTCCTGGTTCCTGCAACATTCTGATCAGCATTAGAGCCACGTTCTGCCAGCTCTGGGATCTGAAGAGGGGGTCCTACCTAAGGGAAGGTCATGACCACCACCCTCAGAAGCTGGTGCCCTGCCCCAGGGATGTTTTTGGAAGGGGGAAATGGGGAAGGCCAAATATCTGGGCTGGTTCCAGCAGGAGTGAAGCCAAGGAGTGAGCAGGCACAAGCAGAGCCAGGAGCAAGCATGGACTGGTGCAGGCACCATCCAAACATGCTGCTGGTGGCATGTCTGGTCCCCAAGGCCAGCAGAGCAGGTCTGGAGTGGGCTGGTACCACCAGACCCAAGCTCGTGGGCTTTTCAGCTCCTGTTTGGCCATAGAGCCCTCAAAGTTCCATGCAAATTGAAGCCCATGGAGCTGTTTCTGAATTCATGACTATCACAGTGCTGTGATCCTCATCTCTCCACCTGCAGAGGCAGCTCTGTCAGAGGACAAGGAAGTGTGAGATATAAAAAAGCACTGCATGTGGATTTGGCATGTCACAGCTGGAAAAGCTGCACCTGCAGAAGCCCGAGTTCAAATGAACACTGATAATATCAGAGCAGCTTGTCCTTTCCTCCCAGCAGAAACCCCAGAACAAAATTCATGTCTTCTCTTTTATAAGCTGAGGAGAAGGTCTGACTCAGCTGCCTGAAGTATCTCATCTGGGAATGCTGATATGCCATTCTGCATGCACGTTCCCAGGCTGGTGTCCAGTGGAAGGGAGCTGGGGAGATGAGGCAGGCTCCCTGACTTCTGTATTTACAGCTCCCATCCAGGAAATGGGAATTTTCACAACTTGTTCATCAGCACGTTTTCTGCATGGCAGATTGCCCCAAACTCTGATCCTCAGCAGTGCCACAAGGCTGGCAGCCAAGCAGATGAATTGTCAGGGAATCAGCAAGAGGGTTTTGATGGATTCCCTCTTTCCTCACTCCCACCCCACCTCAGCTCACCCCGTGGCATTTGAGGCTCAGCAAAATCAACATGTTCTTCTGGAACATTTCAACTTTGACTAATCAGGAGAGTTTCTGACAGAAAAATGTTCCACTGGAAAATTTTTGACCAGCACTAATTAGCATTTTTTCTATTAGCTTTGTCCTGAAGGCACAGTAATTTATGCCTTGGTGAAATAAACAATCACTAAGAATTGGACACTCCCCAGGTTCAAGGCATATTTGCTTACCCTAAACAGAAAAAGTCTTATTTGCTTGCAAAACTTTACATACTTAACACAAGGAAAGAATGACTGCCTGACTTTCTTGTGCTTTACCTGGGCACAGGCCCAACTGCATTTTAATCACTTCGCTTTTAAAAAAAAAGGGGTAAGTAGTGGATTTTCACTTGCAGAGCAGTAAGGTTCAAGCAACACTGGAAAAAAGCCATGGATGTGGAACAAGAGCTGAACCACACTCAAAGAGCTTGAAGGTAGTCACAAGAAACAAGAGGAAGACAGGAAATGTCACAGGTGCCCTAGCAGTTCAGATTTCCTTGCTATTCCTCTACCATGTGGTTATATCCTAAACTGAATTTCTCACAGGATAATTAAGGCTGTGAGGGACCTCTGGAGGTCCAGCCCCTGCTCAGGGCTGGGCTGGCTTCCACGTTAGATCAGATTGCTCAGAGCTGTGTCCAGCTTTCCTAGCACATAATGCCACATAAATGCACCTGAGCTACACATCTGAATGTGTTGAAGCCTGCCCATCCATCCTCTTTCTCCAGAAAGCCTTCATTTTGGAGCCCTGTGCAAGCCAAATGCAGAATGACAAGTCCCTGGCGGTCTCTGGGAAGCGGCTGCGAATGCTGGGCAGATGGTGCAGCCTTTGCTGCAGTGAGAATACAGCTACAGGGTCTCCCAGGAAAGCAGGCTGCTATATTTAAATCACTCTTACGAAATCCACATTGATATTCATAAAAGACACTTCAACACCTCTTTGGTGGCTCCAAACTGCGGCACACAGCCTGGGGAAGAGCACACATGGTTCTGAAGACCAAGGCCTGCTTTCATTTTGTGGCTACAGCATTGATAGTGGCAGGCAGGGAGGACAAAGAGCACAAAAAAGCTCAGCCTCCTGGAGCACAGTCCTGGACAATCAGCATCTAAATGCTGTGGGAGAGCCTGGGGAGGATTTTCCCCAGGAAGGTGTTTGCCTCTGGGATGGGACTCAGGTGTTGGGGGGCTCTCCAGGAGGGCCAGGCTTCAGCAGATGAAGCCCCACCACCCTCACCTGGCACAGACATGGGTCCTGGTCCAGCCCTGCATCCACCAGCACTCCTGCAAGTCCAGCTGATGCCAAGCCTGGCAGAGCTGCTGATGTCTCCTGCATGTCTCACCACAAAGATGGACTTTATCCTCCTGGTCTGCTTGTTCTGGGGAGGAGGAGAGAAGTCAGTGGGCACAAAGGTCAAAGGTGCTTTATTTCCATCTCCCTGAGGCCCTCTCGGTGCTTGGCAACACTGCTGTCTGCTCTTTCTTTTGCTTTAGGAAAATGCCTTTCACCTTATCACCATCCTGATACAGACTTCACCTCTCCCAGCACGGAAGAATGGAAAAACCTCTCAAGAGAAAATCTGAGAAGCTCTTTGGCCACTCTCTGTGGGGAGCAGAGTTTAAAGGGGGTGGTGTCACCCATCTAGAGGGTGATACAGCCACTGTGCCAAAAGGCAGATCAAAGCCAGAAAACAGCCTACTCCCTTGTCCTTGTAGCTACTGAAATTCTGAGTGCAGCTTTGTCATGTTATTCTCAAAGCCACCTAGGTTTTTCTTTGGCACTGAAAACCACAGACACCTGTGGTTTTCAACATTTCCCTCATGGAAAGGAAGACACATGCAATGAACTGAGATTTTTCTCATCTTAGCCCATTTTTGTTGGCCCTTAGACTTCCTAGGAGCAATACCTAAAGTCAAGATACTTGTGAGATGCAAATACACTCACGTGTGAGTGCCAAACCTTGTTTATTTCTTGTGCTGCTTCATGCCCATTTGTGGGCAACCTAGTAAAGCATAGAATGGAAATCACATGAATAACCCCAGAGGAATCAGAAGCATTATTCAATATTTAAAATTAAGCAGGAATTTAAACGCTTTGCTGAATCATGTTCTTATTTGCATTAGAGCACAGACCTCCTGAGTCACCAGGTGTGTCTAACATGCAATGGTGATATTCCTGTTCAAGCACCTTCCTAGGATCAGCTTGGCTCCTGCTCTTGAAAGGCTGGAGAAACTCCAGGGCAAATTTCCAGAAGGAATTTTTCTCATTCCTCTGCATAATCCCAAACAACAGGGGGCTACATTGGAAAATGTACTGAAAACTGGAGGGTCTCCTTCATAACTACTTATCTTTTCCAGAAGACTCCTTTTGCTGCCTGTTGCATGCTTCCATTGGCCTTCAGCTTGCTCTGGGATGTGCTCCCAGGGAGGCTGTGCTCTGGATGCTGGGGAGATGTTGGGAATCTCCCCAGATCCCCATTTATACACACACTCCCATGCATATTCCCTCCAGTTTCTGAGACAGCAAACAGCAGGAGTCAAATATGCCACTTGAAGAGGCATTTCTACTTGGGCAATTTGTTAATGTAGAAAATGTAGTTTATCATTAATTGTAAAAGTGGAGCTGGTGAGCTCTTTTAAAAACTTTTCTTCCGCCTGGTGTTCAACAGATGTTTAGGAAAAATCTCAGTCAAGGTCATTGGTGTGTGGGAATATACAAGGAATTTCCATCTCCTGCAATGAATCAAAGCCACCATGTTTGAGGATGCCATTTTCCATGCAAGTGCCTGAACAGGGACACTTACATTCAGCCTTAGATATCTTAAGTCTCTCTGAATATGACTTTTACCAGATTTCTTTCATCCAGAGAGTCCAGTATGAAGCAATTGATTAACTCACTAATATCTTTTCTACTCCCAGCTGCCACTCAACAAACAATAATAAAGACATCTATTTAGTGTTCCCCTTTCATTGGAGCCCTTAACATTTCCATTTGCACAGCAAAGATTACAAAGGGCAGAGTTAAGGGTAATTATATGACTTATTTCCTGACCTGTGCCACAGGGCTCTCTCCCATATTTGTTCTTTATCAGCCCTTTCTGAAACTGAAATCGAGGAAGCAGGAAAGTACCTAGAAAGATAGGGAAAAGAGCAAGGAGTGATTTATTCATAAATAGATCTGCAGGAAGCTTCCAAACTGCAGCTTCTCTCTTCAGAGTTTCAGGCATGTCCCACGGTGGCTACTGTAATATCAGAGGAATGCTTACTCCTGCTACTGCTGCTAATCTGGGAGCAGTCACGTGGCTCAGCTGTATTCTCTCTCTCCAAAAATTTGACTTTTAACCTTCCTTTGCTACAGACATGATGTATATTGCTTTGACATGATTCCAAGTAGCAAACATGCAAAACTCTGACCTATAAGCAAAGCAAATGGAAAAAAAAAAAAGATATTTATGAGAATAAAATTATGTGAGCCTGCGGGAAGGGGAGAGAAAAATCTGCCTGGGTCATTTCTGTTTGCTTTCCTCTAGGAATAACTTTGGGAAAAACAGCAAAATGTTAATCTGGGGAGAAGGAAAAAAAGAAAAGGTGTCCTGAGGTGCAAATAAAAAAAAAAAAAAAAAAGGAGAGACGGCAGCAAATGTAATTATTTATTCGCGCTCATTTACGTGTCAGATGAAGCTGAAAGCTGCCAGATAGCTTCTTTTCGACAGCTTGGAGTTACTGTTGGGAACAGATCCATGTATGGAAGCGAAAGCAGAAAAGCATAGATAAGCTGAGATCCAGCTATGCAAACCATCTTTAGAGACACTTAAAGGACAAGCACCCCAGCTCCTTTCTTTCTGGTAAATATAGAGACACTATCATATGAGGGCTTTTTTCCATTCTGCATGACCCACAACTGCTGAGCCTCGGCTGGGGTAAGTGAAGAGCAACTCAGGCATTTCTTGGGAACACCTGGGGATTCGGTTGGACTGACATCCTGGGAAAAGCCATAAATCTGGGGCAATGGGATGGCTCCAAGAGCTGGATAATGGTTAAGCTCTCTGAGTAGGAAACATGACATATAACAGCTCTGCCGCTGGAGGGACAGGAACTTTCCAAGAGTCTGAAGGAGGCAAGAGAAAAATGTTGGAAAACAAGAGTTTTATCACTCAAGAAGTGGATTCACAGACTGAGTGATGATAGAGCTTCAGTGGGCAGGAAGGATCAGTGGTGGTTGCCAGTGTCAGAGTCTCTCTGTGTTTCTATTTAAAAAAAATTCCTTTCAAAAGTCAAGGGCTTTTTCTTCCCTGCTTTGCACTACTTTCGTTTTGAGAAACATGTTTCACTTGGGTTGAGCTGACTGGACATTAGGAAGAGCTCGTTGTAAACGACTGTTGTTTTTCTTGGCACTTAAAGGCAGTTTCCCAATGTTTCTCTGTAGATTTGAGGTTGATTACATCCTGTGCAAGGATTTTTGGTTCAGCTTAACTGCCATTACAGTGTTGTGAAAGCCAGCTCCAGCAAAAACAGCTGTGTGCTGTTGTGAATATTTCCAAAGTACTGAAGTAATAGGTCTCCTTCAAACTAGCAGAGAAATGTGTCAGCTCTGGGAATTGGGCACTGTCACAAAAACAGAGCACAGCCTTGGCAGAGAGGCTTTCTTCACCAAGTGTTTTGTTAAAAAGAACACAAAAAAAGCTTTTTATAGCCTTGGCTTAAAATCTGGTTGGTATATGGTGGTACAGTTAAACATGAGGTTTTTCTTTAAATGCTAGTGAATTGCTTTGGGTTAACATTTCATGTGTTTTCAGGTGTTATAATATTGTATTCATAGTCCTACTGCAAAGTTCTAGGTAAAGCATTGTAATTTTTCAGGTGGTTAATAGACTGGAAAAAACCCATCAGAGCAGGTGAAGTGAAATTATACAGAAAGAACTGAAAATAATATCAGGAGTATGATTGAAATTGTAAGAGATTTCCAGAGATATGAAGGATGATTGTAAAGGGAAATCACTCGGCCACAAATGTCATAAACATTTCCATTCATGAATGAAAATGCCTTCCCTTGTCCTTACATAAGAGGAACATAATGGAAGTGTTTGCTTGTAACCCCATAGTTGAGTCTGCAGTTGAAAGGGCCGATGCCCTCATCTTCCCTTATTTGGCCAGCATCTCCACAGATATTCCCACTTTGCTCAGCTTTCACCCTCACTGAAATACACATCTTGTCTTTGTCTGGTTTCCCTTGTCTGTGCTAGGCAAACTTTGATTCTTTTGACAGGTACCTTTTAAACACACGCCACCTGCCTACAGGAATGCTAACGCAGAAATCAATCTTTAAATAATTGGGGTCAATAGATAGCTTTTAAATTGCTAGTGAGTCACTAACAAAGAAACCTTTTAGCTGCTAACGCTATGAAATAAAATTTCTGCATTTCATTCTTACTCAGATTGTTTCTATTGCATATGGTCCTGGTTCATAGGTTGCTGAGAACCTGCTGATATAAAAAATTTCTTCCTCAATTTTTCTTTTTTCTCCCCACCCCCCTTCCCCAGATTGTGAGCTTTCCCCTCCCCAAGAGACACAAAGAGCAGCTGATAGTGTGTGGTCCCCTGAGCAGGGCGTTACCCGACAGCTGTGCTGGGTAGGCCAGGAACAGGATGGCAGGATGGGGCTGGAAAAGCTGGGACTTATTTAATTTGCTGTTTCCATTTGGTGCAGGGCCCGGGGCAGTGAGGCCTGGTAGACAAAGCCCTGGTGGCATGAGTCATCTCTTGGTTGCCAGCCCCAAGGCAGACTGCCCTTTGTGCCCCCCTCCCTCTAGCAGGAGCATTTTCAGGCATTAGTGTTATCACTAATACTTATTGCTATTATCAGTGTGCTGGCTGCTGTTACTATTTACTATTGATTAGCCAGGGTACCGCTGGGATCTCTTCGGCCCCTTGTGTGCAGCGGGTGGGATCTCACTGAGAGACCCCAGCCGTGAGCACAAAGAGCCCCAGGGAGCATCGGTGATAGTATCACTAACATCTTTTAGAAGTGACTCGTCATTAGGAGCGCTGCAGCCTCCGAGCATCCGCCGCCAGGTCCTCCCACGCTCCATTCTCTGCCAGAGTGCAGGCAGGAGAGGGGGAAGGGAGAGCTCTGCTCTTCCTCACCATCAGCCTCAGCAGCAAGGCTCACTCGGGGCAGCGCATACACCAGGAGCGAAGGATCAAGGGCAAAGCTGAGCCCTGTGCCTATTCCTGCTTTCCTCGCCCCGGCGGCACCTGGAGGGAGCAGGAATATGTCCTCTGTCTCATGAAAGGAGCCAAGGCACACAGGACTTCTAGATGCACTGGTGGCTTGTGCTCCCAAACCTTGGTGGCTTTAAAAAAACAAAGCCAAACACATCTGGATTTCAGATAATACATCTGAAGAAAGTCTTTGCACCAGGCATCCACAGTTAGTCCCTGAATTCAGACTTTTGTGTGAGAAGGCAAAACCACCTTTGTGGTTTGCAGGGTGCCCAGGAAGAGAGCATCCCCAAAAAGAAATCAGCAAGGAGAGCTACAACCCTGAATTCACTCAGTAAGGATTTTGCAAACTGGCTCTGACTTGAAGTAAGCCCACTGCACATTCTCCTCCTCCAGACACCTCAATGTTTTTGTGGAAGGATGGTGTTTGGACACCATCTCTGTCTTTTCTCTAGGAAGTCAGAAGACTGGAGCACATTCTGACGACACGCTGACAGACTGATCCACCTCTCTGGCCAGATACACATTCCTGCCTATGTCCTAGCAAAATGGGCTTTGTGCAGTGGTTCTGCCTGCTCCCAGCCTCAAAACCTGCAGACCCATTTGCCAATTGAAATCTGATTTGGCCCAAGAATTGAGGCCTCTTCAAAAAAAAATCTGAAAATGTCCAGCTCTCTTCTTTGGCTTTTTCACAAAAACATAATCTTCCTATTCTTACAGGAAGAGGAAACAACATGACAGCTTTTAGTAGTGGTGGTGTTTTCTGACAATTTACAAGTAAAGCAGGGAATTTATGAGTGGACATTCATTCCAGACTTGATCCTTTGGGGAACTCACTATTATTCTGGCAGCATATAGGGGAAAAACAGCAACAATGCAGTAAACCTAGAGGTCTTCAAAACTCAGTTTATCCTATTTAGGGCTCCAGCCATCACTGTTATCTAATCATAAATGTATTCGCATTGCATGGGGTCACTGCAGGGCAAAGCTTAAGTTATTTTGATTTCCATTCTTCAATATATTTGGATTTCTCTTATATTTAATGCTGAACTTCCTCCTGAGTTTGAGATGTTTGTTTTTAGGATCTTTCCCAAATCCTTGGAATGCTGAACTCTGACATTGCTATCATAAAATTCAGGTTTCCATTTGTGATGTCTCTAGCAGAGTCTTTTCCAGAGACATGAGGGAGAGGGAGAGGGAAAGGGAGAGAAGAGAAGAGAAGAGAAGAGAAGAGAAGAGAAGAGAAGAGAAGAGAAGAGAAGAGAAGAGAAGAGAAAAACCATTTCACTCTGGAGGATTCCACATCAGTTTATTTATGGAGAAAGGTGGGCAAAGGAGAAGGAAAATGCTAACAGAATTGGTATTCTGCAAAATGTGACTATTGGGTAAAGGTACAGTGTGAAGACCAGTTTGGATTCCACTCAGCTTAACAATGATTAATGACTTTTCTCTAAATAACCAAAAAGGATGAATGCTCAGAAACTACTTCTGCCACAACGAACTGTTCAGGTATAGATTTTCCCCTGCCAGGCAGGAGATTCAGCACTTGGGTTGCTTTACTCCCCACAGGAATAAAGTGCACTGAATAGTATATAGAATCCTTTTCTTGCCATCAGTCCCCCAGGGCTCTCAAGCTCTGCTCAGGATGAGTTTCACCAGAAGTTTTGTCCCTGTGGTATTTCCCAGGTTATCCCACAGACCACAGTGTGCCCTGGAGGTTGCAGACTAATCCTGCATGACACCACCAGACATCATTTCCTGCTCTTCCAGAGAAATGTTCCTTCTTTCACTGTAACATCAGTTTGGAGTTTTTTACTCTCTAATATAAGAAAAAGCAGGAAAATAGAGGAAAATGTAAAAATAAGAAAACATGGAAAGTGCAGGAATGGGGCCTGCAAAACTATTGCTGCCTTTCTATGTCCCCCCAGGCAAAGGTTTCCTTGAGGCCCTCTTGGAAATGGCACAGGAAATGCTCCCTTGTTGTGGTTTAGGAATGGTATTCCCCAGTTTAATACAGCCACTAAAATCACTCTATGCTGCTCCCTCTCCCCTCCAATTGGAGGCACAAAAGGCAAAGATCACGGGTCGAGATGAGAACAATTTACTGGGAACAGCAATGGGATAAGAAAATTAACAGTAACATCAATAATACTGAATGTCAGTGGAGATAAAGAAATGAAACAATTCACATAGAATCACCTCCCCTGATAACAGCAGTATCTGATGGCTCCCCCAGCCACATTTTCTCCATCAGGAGGAACCCCTTCTGCCCAGGACAGTTCCCTTCCCCTTACTCCTGGCAATAACACAAGGGGCTATGGAATAACCTTCCAGTCCCAACCATGTCCCCTTCTGGCTACTACAGCCCTGCAGGTACCGAGGTCTCCCATGCTACAAGATCTCCCATCTCAGCAAGCCTTAGGAAGAAAGGGACAGCACATGAGCTCAGTGGAGGTGATGAAGGGGCCCACAGTGACTTGGACATGTTTTCAGCCTCAGGCAGAGAAGTCATGGAGGAGTCAGGAAGCAGCTGGTGGGTTGTGCATGTCCACCTAAGGCATCCCTCAGCACCCTCAGGGTTCCTGCAGGGGCCTAGGGTTTTGTGGAATGTATCTCTTGCCCTACAACCCCTTCACCCATCCAAACCTTCTCAGTTTGACACCTGTTTCTAAGAGGGAACCACGCATCCAGGCTTTAGTGTGGGAACGGGGATCCCATTTCCTTGAAAGAGCACCTTCCCAGCATCAGCACTTGCCACATCCACACACTGGAGCAAGGAAGCAAATCCAAGTTGACAACTCCTTTCCCAGCCTCTGATTCCCAGCTCACTGCTTTAGCTGCAGCCTGACAAGCAGGACAGGAGAATTATCCTGTGTTATTTTTTTGGCTTACGGAAAGGCTCCAAGCGGAGATCTTATGCTTCTGCCCGAGACGCAGCAATAAACTTCTGGATTTGCTGCTGCTGTGCTGAGACTGCCAACATGTACACAATAAAAGTAAAGCCTTCCTGTGGCCACAGACCACAACATGCTAGTGATCCATGGTATTATCCTGTTATTTAGTGAGTCATCCTTGCTGCTGAAAAATACACACAGCCCAGTAAGTTGTTAACAATAACACTGGATGTGAGAGACTGGTGTTTGTTTTATTCCAGTGTAACTTATTCCATATGGTCTTTTAAAGCATGCTAAACGTTACATGGCTTTGGGCTGCCAACTATTATTTCAAGATGAACTCACAGATCTAGAACATAGCTACTTGAAGCGAGGCTCTGAAAGCATTCTCTGTCCAGGAAAAATGCCCAGTTCGGGAGCAAGACAGATGTTGGGGATTGCCCTCTCTGTATCTGGATAACCAGGTCCCCACATTTATTGAGTGGCCACAATAGTGATGTTTACTGCTGCTCTGCTGCCTGCTATGACATCTTTCAGATGTAAGCTACATGCACAGGGCAGAAGCCATATCCTGACCAAGGAAATAAGTTTAATTTCTAGCATTTACCTCTTATGCATGTTTTTCCAAGTCACTGATGAACCAATTATCTGTGGAATCCTAGTATGTTTTCCAAATCTCCTTGGTAGCCTTAATTAATGAGAAAAATACTGCAAAAAGAGAGACATGCAGCTGTGAGAGGTGTCCTCGCTTCACTCTGGCTACATCACTCAAAAGTTTAACCCAACAAGGTCCAGCACCACAGTGTCCTTGTGCTCCTGCCATGTTCTGTCCTGGACTTAGCCCACAGCACTGCTTGGAAAACAAACACATTAAAAAGTTTGTCTTGTCACTAGGGGTGTTCCCCAGGCCTCAGTATCAGGATAAGTCCTGTTTATTTATTTAGGAAATGGTGGAATCACCATTCTTGAAGGTATTGAAAAGATGTGTAGACATGGCAGCTGGGGAACATGGTTTAGTGGTGGACTTGGTGTGTTAGGTTAACAACTGGACTCATGATCCTAGAGGCCTTTTCAACCTAAAACATTCTGTGATCCTACTTTTTTAGCCACTGGTTGAAGAAAAGAGATGCTCCACAAAGCATCTTGATAACTGAGAGATTTGCCTTTTGGCTTGAGTTGATGTGATCCAAAGTGAAGTTTTGAGAGCAAGAGTAACTGACACTTAGAGTTTTTTAGAGCCTTGCTGATAACCTCACCCTTCCCCTGAAGTGTGACATGTGTCCAAATTAATCTTGACAAAAGAGTTAATCTTGAAGGTTCTCTGCTGTGAGTGCATACAAGGACCATGGAGATGTGTATGGGGATCATATGAAGGAGAATGGTGTGTGTGGGATGTGAACCTCTCATCGTCAGAGAGGAGAAATCTTTGTACTGCTTGCCACTGACAATCTGCTTAGTAGGCAATGGTTTGTCTGTTAAGTTGTCAATCACCAGTTAGGATTCAGGACAAATAATGACTATTTTAGAAAAATTACTCAGACCTTTTCTAGATGCTTAAAACCTCCAAAATAAATCACCAAAGACCCACCTGAGGATCTATAATTTGGTGAGAGTCATTGCATTTTTAGAGGCCAGGGCAAGTCTGTCTATATGTGCACCATCTTCATGTGTACCTGGAAAGGGCCTTAAGGTGTTAAAATGCCTGAAGATGTTAAAATGCCTGAAGATTTACCTCTACAATAATGAACTAAAAAAAGTATTCAGCCTTTTACCCTTAATTTCAATGTTCTTACCTTAAAACTAACCAGGCAGACTATTTTGAGCATGCCTTGAGGCACGACCTAGAAGATTGCTACAAAACAAGACAAGTTTGTAGGCATTACAAGCTGTGCCATTACCGATGTTTTCTAGACATTTTCTGTCCCTGTTGATAAGAACATGCCAAATTTTAACATCCTTCTCTTTGAAACACATTCTGGTTATCTTGAAACGTGCCTTGATGTACACAGCTTACAGAAAATCACACAGCAAGACAAGTTTGAAGGCTCTAACCTTAATAAAGTTGATGTTTCTCCAGCATAGACACCCTGCCTTCATCCTGAGTTGTAACTTCATTTCTTGCCTTTGGCGTGGATGTCATTTGATGCATGTCCCTTCTTTTGTGGCAGTGTCTTATGCAGACACTGCACTTCAGCAGGGTCTTGGGCACACAAAGCCATCTGCAGGAAAGCCCTGTGCTGAGTCAGGCTCTCTGAGGAGCTGGGGGTGTGCTGGATGTGGAGGATGTTCGGGACCTGGCTGACTTCAGGTACAGCCTCACACCTACATTGCCGTGGTGGTTTTGTATAGGAGGTATTTATGGATTATGATGTAAAGTTTTTATGCAATTGACAATCTGTTTGAACTACTAAAAAGTTGTAAATGCTTTTGTGAAAAATACATGTTACAGATGGAAGAAACATGTGAATTTTTTCTTTTTCTTTTTTTTTTTTTTCTTCTGGTTGGTAAAGAAGTAACATGGCTGGTCCAGCCCTTGTTTTGGTTAGGTTAGGCTGGGCTGCCCCTGCTGTGGGCACTTGCTGGGTTTTCCTTATTAGCTGCTGATTAAAGGGAGAGGAGAAGTTATTAGCTTCTTTCTTTAGTGTGTTACTGCTGAGTTTTAGTTTAGTTCCTGAGATCTTTGTTACTTTTCTTTAGTTATAACTTTGATCTGTAAGGTACTGAGCCCAGCTAGGGTTAAGTGACTATTTGTAAGCCTTGGGTGAGACATTAACTTTTTTTAGTGCTTTAATTTTCTTTTGAGTGAGAGAAAATAATAAAATCTAGACATGTGGAAGAACAACATAAAAACACTGAAGTCAGTAAAGAAGAAGTCAAGTCCCAGATAAGAAGGATGAAGAAATGCCTTTAGTTTTAAGGTAAAATCCTCTTGTAAAAACGGGAAGAAAGACTCTTTTTCCCTACAATGCATGAAGGTATAAGGAAATAAAAGTGTTCAAATTATAGGTATCAAACAAAGGTCTTCATGCTAAAGCAAGCAAATATTAAGCTAAGTGGAATCCTATGAGAAGTTTGAACAAAGAAAGAGAGAAGAGTAATGAAGGTCCTGTAACCCCAAGAAAGAGAAGAAGATCTCTGTTCCTAAAGATGAAAATTATTTCAGAGATAGATAATGAGAAGTTTTACCTTTAAACACTAAAACAATACCCCGTAAGTTGAAATACCCCAAAAACACAGTTGTAAGAAAAGCTTATAGAAAATGGGAGGGATTTCATGATTACAAATCTCCCTGGGCAGCTGCTATTCATGAGAATTACAGAAAATTACAGAAAAAGAGCCACAAAAGAACTGTTTTCTTGTGGAGAAGTGTCCATAACATTAACAAAAGAGACTTCTCTCCCTAAGCAAGCTGAAGAAAGTCGATTCTAAAAGTAGTAAACTAACTGAAACTTTAGGCATCATCTCTTTACATTGTCATCAGGAAAGAAAAAGAGAAGAAGGAGAAGAAAAAATGTCCTAAGAGTTTTGTTCTAATTCTTATGACTCTTTCTCTTAGTTACTATTAATAAATTTTTCTTTATACCCTTTTAAAATTTTAAACCTTTTACCTTTCTCCCAGTCCTATCCCACAACAAGAAATGAGCAAGTACATTCTAGTAAGTACAATAGCAACTGGCCAACACCCAACCCACCACAGTTGCTCATTTGTCATGTTGCCATAATCAAGCATGCAGCTGACCAAAGGCCCCAGATCAGTCTGGCTGTGTCACTTCCTTTACCTCACATTTTGGTTTTGCTTCTTTTTTCCTTCCTGGATTCTGCTTCTTTATCCAGTCCCTCTCCCCCAGACAAGCCAGTGATTAAGCTGGTGCCCTGCCTTTGTTATCAGCAATGTTTCTCTTTCCTGCCATTTTTCCTGCTGCTGTCTAGTCAGTGCAGCTACTGATCACGCACGGTCAGCTGCATGTGCATCACCCCTCTTCATATAAATCTGCAGGTTCTGGTAGCTTCTCATATCTTTATTTCATGTTGTTAGACTGCCATAAGTCAGGGTTAACCAAAGATATTATTTTCATAGAATCATAGAATCACAGCATGGTTTGGGTTAGAAGGGAGTTTAAAGATCACCCAGTTCCAACCCCCCTGCTGTGGGTAGGGACACCTTCCACAAAACCAGTTGGCTCAGAGCCTCATCCAACGCGGCCAGGAACACTTCCAAGGATGGGGCATCCACAGCTTCTCTGGGCAACATGTTCCAGTGCCTCACCACCCTCACAGTAAAGAATTTCTTATTAACATCTAATCTAAATCTCCTCTCTTTTAGTTTAAAACAACCAGCATTGTTCTATCACTACCTGCCTGTGCAAAAAAATGGCTGTCTCATGAGCACATTGGCATATGAATCACTCTCTTTCTTTTGTACACTTTTAAAATTAATAGTGTTGCTGTTACCATTCATTTTCTTATCTCTCTGCTGTTTCCAGTAAATTGTTCTCATCTCAGCCCATGATCTGTGCCATTTTTGTTGGAAGGGGGAGTGGGAGCAGCACGTGGTTTTAGTGGATCATTAAACTGGGGAATACCATTACTAAACCACAATAGCCTGGACAAACCTTGACAGGACAAAACATAACTGGGATACACCATGGGCTTCAGAGCAGCAGTCAGCTCTCTTCCCTGGTGTCCTGTGAGCTACGTGGCTCATCCACCCAGGAAATTGGCTGCCAGCCTGGACTGAAGGTCAGTCTGCTCCCAGGTTGTGTGAAATTGGATAGTATTGCCACCTAGACTTTGCTATGCTCTCCCAGCATGGCCTAATTTCCAAAGTTCTGACTCTTCAACAACACCAAAATTTTGTCCCAAGCCTAAGGCACATCTTCTTTCCTTTCAGCCTAATCACAACCTTGGTGTTCTCTTTGTGATGTGCTCACTGTCTTCTGATTGTTCATCTCAAATTTTTCTGGTGAAATGATGTTGAGAACTAGGTCACCTACACTTGATCTGAGGTTTGCTCATCCTGATCTTAAAACTTTTCAGTGATAAAATACACACTTCTCCTTCTTTACAGACAACCCAACTGCCTACACCATTCCTCTCATGGCTATGGAAAGTTTTTCCTTGTGCCAAACTTCAGTGTCCCTGCCTATAGTTTAACCCCCTGACTTCTTATCATGTCCACAGGAGGAATGGAAAGCATCTGCTCTTTCAGATGTGCAAGGATATATGTCTCCTCTTGACTTGTCAGTTTGCATTCCTGCAATGTTTCCTCTTGAATCATGTCTTTGAGACCTCTCACCCCTCTTATTTCTTATGCAGCTGTTGTCTGCTTCCCTGATGCCACTGGCCATATAAATACAGCTGTTAACTCTGGAATCCACTGATGGCAAATAAAATCCAGGTACTCTTAGCAGCCCTGGCACCATGACCAAAACACCATGCTGGTATCTTGAGGTGCAGGGGGCAGAAAGTTTCTGAGTGACTGAGGTGCACGTGGAAGGGAGCTGAGTGAAAAGAGACAGGTTGTGTTCCCATCAGGCCTGTAAGACACTGCCCTACCAAACACACCAGCAAACTGGTCCTACAGCCTCAGAACCAAAACAGATCTCAGAGAAGTTGGGTACAGCTTCCCCAGAGCAGCAGATTTCCTTAAGGGACTTGGGGATTTCTAACCATGAGGCAGGTGGCAAAGAAGCATCTTCAATCATTTTAAAGAATCATCACAATCCAGAAAGGCATGATAAAAACATTTAGCTCAGGGCAGCTTTTAAACAGGCCATGTTTGAAATTTCAAGGGGGAAACAGATTAGCACATGAGAGCATGGAAATTTGAAAGGAGAATCCAGTCTTACAAATGGTGCAGTTTCATATCTCCAAAGTGTCCAGCAAAACCCCCAACCCCATAACCACTAAGCAATCAGGAAGTTACGTCTGTTTTTCTTGTTTCTTGCTTCTTTTTTCTTTTTTTTTTTTCTTTTTCTTTTTTTTTTTTTTTTTGTAAATTCTCTTTACATGCAAGGCTTCAATTCCTACATTTAGGGCATGCAGCAGTGATTTCTGCTCAGCACTGCTCGAGCAGGCAGCACAGAGAGGATGAGCATTTTTGGTTCATACATCTTCAGACAAAAACAGAAGAACTGGAGCAGACTGTGCCCAAACAGCAAGATCTGTGCACCAGTGTGAGTCCCTGGCCAGCAGACTAAACTGTGGGGAAGGAAACTGGGAAAAGAACCCAGCTGCTGTCTCAGCTGTCCCAGGGGGAAAGTCAACCAGGAGCAAGGACACAGGATTTCTGCAAGGTGCCTTGGAAAGGCTAAGGAGCACAGAAATTCCAACCACATGGGTCCTTGTGGCTAAAATTGACTGATAACAGCAGACAACATGTTCCTCTCTCCCCAGGACTCGAGGACTCCGGCAGAGCTTTTCTGTGCTGGAGGGACACCTCGCCAGGCAAGGCCACTTGGAGGTGAAACAAAGCAGAGCTTGGTAAAGTCAAAGCAGCAAGGAGTAAGGGAGCATTTCTGACCACCCCCAAGGACAGCAGATCAGAGCCCACTACAGAGAAGAAAATTTCCCTTGAGGAGAAATCGTTGCACAACCTCTCACCTAATGGGCCTGGCTCTTGCAAGGTGTTCCTCCAGCCTTCTTCATTTAGAAGACAGAAATAAAATATCAATACAGTGCTTTGTGCAGCTGAGGCCAGTCACATCCCACTTTTAATAAAAAAGGCCATTTTCCCTGGAATACCCAGCCTTGCTGAAGGCTGGCAAACAGATGATACAGAGGAGGCCAAATCACTTTCACAACCAGGGGCCACAGCCAGAACCATGCACTACATCTGATTTGCCTTGTGCTCCCACTGGTAACTATGGGAACCTTGCTCATGGATCAAAGGAGGAATAGGGCCAGAGCTGCTGGGGAAGCCTCACAATCCCCAGTTTGCAGGACACGGCTCCCAGACTGTGCCACATCGTACTTGCACTTCTGTTTTTCTGGAAGTCCCAGCTCCTGGAGTCATGTGATTACTATTTCAACACGCTTATGGTTTTTTTAACTTGCTTCTGGTTGCCAAGTAAATTGGAAAGCACCAAACTTTAGGGCTCAAGAGCAGAAGAGAACACATTATTTGTTACTTTATAATTCTGTACTTATGGGGGATTATTTTTTTTTCCAACCAAAATTTTTCCAGGCCTTGGAATGGTGGTGAAAGGGGCAGGAGTGTCAGCTGGAGAGTGCTAATGCCTATCTGATGGCAGTGCTACCCCAGGGCTGGCACACTGCACTTCCATGGCCCTTTGCAGGGAAGCAGCAGAGTCACTGGGCTGTGGCTTTCACTGGGAAACAAATTTCCGTCAACCTCACATCTGCATTTTGAGTCCCTGCGTTCTGAAGTCTTGAAACAGCAAAACAAAGCTCCATTGGTGTCCTGGTTTTGCTAGGGAAAGATGCTAAGGGACAGCCAGTTCAGCAGGGGACATCTGGCCCTTCATTTTCCAGTGATTCAATGACTCCAGCTAGGAGCTGGGTTTTGCCTGAGAAGTGGGAGTGAGATGCTGGTGTTAGCATGCACTGCTGGTGAGACAACTGGCAGCTGCCAGAAGGCTTTTTTGTTTCCACCCCTTTGAGAAGAGTGAGGAGACAGTTTGCACCTTGTACATCTCTCACAATAAGCCCAGCTGCTGAAGTCATTCTGTGCACATATTGAAGTTTTCCTGTACATTCCTGGTGACCAGAAAATGAGTTTTTTCCACAAAGAAAAGTATGACTGTGAAGCAGAACTTGAAGAGAAGAATGTGCATCTTGTTTTTCAGCCTAGATGTTTTGCAAAATATGTGCAACTCTCCTCATTTCCAAGCTTCCTAAATTCAAGTTCAGCCCCTCTAACTACCCCTTCTTTCAGTCCCCATGCAGCAGGTGGTTTCCAGTGCAAATGTACTTTTGTGTCTGTTACACATAAGCAGTGCTCTGCAAAATTTGGCCAGTCAATGCTTCTTCCAGGAAAGCTCTCTCCCAAGCTGTTAAATGCTATGCTCATGAATTACTATTCTGGATTTATTGTTTAAACATGCATAAAACACAGCACAGAGCAAATATCCGGGGGGAAGCTCTAAAGGGGCACAAGCTTGGTTTCTCCATTTACCCCTGCAGGCTCTCAAAGCAGGGGAGGGACAGCAAATCACACATGGCCCATTTTTCACAGGTGTGCCCAAACATTCCATCAAACACTGCCTCCTCCCCAGGGTGCAGTCTGTACTCTCAGCTTTCCAGGGCAGAAGATACCTTTCACATCCAAGCCCCCTGGCTGGCTGATGGACAACTGTGGTGCAATCAGACCTCCACAGGATCATCAGGGCTCAGACTGCACCAGGTACTTGGAAACAGTTACAGAGGCACTGCCTAGAGAGCTCAAAGAGAAATATATTGATGTCCAGCACACGAAATTGCCCTTCCTACTCACTGCTGTGTCCCACTCCATCTGCCACATTTCTAAATCCCTGATTTATCCTCCCAACAGCAAAGGCTGGTTTGAAGGTGTCAGTGAAAGGAAGTGCTCAAATTGCTGGAAATGATGTTTCTAAGCATCTTTTTTAGAAACACCACTCTCCAGGGATCTCCAGGTCTCTGCCAAGAACATGCATAGGAGAGCCAGAGAATGTTCAGGGAGCGCATGCTCAAGCCTGCTGCAGCAAGGAGAAAAGACAGATGGATGGCAAGCAGAGGTGACAACCCATCTGCTTCTGCAGGACCTCTCTGGCATCTCCCAGATGAGGAAAACCATGACCAGAGATAACCAGCCAAAGCAGACTCACTGGTTATCCCCAGCATCATCTGAGACCAAAGCATTCCACTGAGGAGATGTTCCAAAGAGGGACAAGAAAGGGTGGTAGGACAGCTCCTCAGAGATGAACATGCTTTGGCTGGGCTGAGCATTGTCCTGACCTCTTCTCTCTTACAGGGAATACAAGGCAGAAATTTTTCAAGCAAAAAGTGCCTGAGGCTTTGTGCCCCCCTCCTCTAAACTGTGCAGCAGTTCAGATGTCTTTTTTCACAAGGCCACAGCACAGAGAATTGGCCTGCACCATTCTGTCCTGTGCTCAAGGCTCCACAGCCCACTAACCCCATTCTTCACCAGGAGGAATTGCCTTTGTGCTCTGCACATGCAGACAATACCCAGAAACCTCCTCCAGCTACTGCAGAGAGATGCAGGCTGCTGTCGGGGAGAGCTGTGGGTGGGCATGAATGAATGAGGGAATGAATGAGCTGTTCCCTACTACTGGCATGAGAATCTCCATGATTTGGAGACAAGGAATCCGTGCTGTAAGCATGGCTGCAGTGGCAGGTGCTCTCTTGCATGGCTGCAAGGAGTCACAGGCAGGTAGAAGTAGCTGGAGCAAACAGCTGCCTCTCCCAGCCCAGTGCAGGCTGCAGTCTGGAATGCTGAAGCATGGATGTGCCCACACGGTGACAGAACTTGCTGTGTCAGGACATGAGCAGTCCTGTTGGGTTTTTGCCTGGAGCACCAGGCAGAGCGCAGGAGCGTTTGCTCAGCTCACCCAGCAGATCTCACAGCCCATGCAGAGCTCCATTCTGTCACAGCCACCACTTCAGCTAGCTAGGCTGAGAAAGAGCAGGGTGAAGCACGGCCACTGCAGTGGGGAGCAGTCCTGGAACACAGCACCTCCTCTCAGCAAGTGGACTCACTGTCTCTCCCACTCCCTCACTTCCACCCTTTCCTTCAGAGCCCATCTCCACCTTTCTCTTGGAGACTGTAAGAAATGAAGATCTAAATGTTCCTGGAAAGGGATGTGTGAGGGACCAGGGAGTGGGACACATCTTCTCCAAGCCTCCCAGCCTCATGTTCTTCCTAACCAGTCACTTTTGAAGCAGCCAGATCAAAGCTGCTCCCATGTTCAGATGGGAAAGGGCTGCTTCACCTTTTCTGTCCCAGTGCCATTAGGGCTGGGTGGGTACAAAGGGCTCCTGGACTGATGAGCATCACCACCAACACTGACAAACTCTTTGTTTTCTCCAGGTCCCCTGGAATGTCACAAAAATCCCACAGCTGAAGCAGCCTTTCTGAGGGGCTCAGCAGGAGGCACTGGAGACAGGAACACCACTGCAAGCTGCAGAGAGAGGTGAGTTTGGAGGAGCTGTGGGTGTGCCTGGCTCTTCAGAGGGCAGCTCACCAGTGGATGCCCGTCAGCACAGCCTTGGTGATCCAGAGGAGCTGGGTACTGCATTCACTGAAAGAGCTGGGAAGTAGGTCAGCAACATTACTGAGGGAATTAGGGAGTTTTAGGGAGAACTCCATGAGTAAAATTTGAGTTTCACTGCTTACTGGTGCAGTGATTGGATTTCAGTGTGCAGGGTGAAAAGCACCAGCAGGGATTGTGTTTGATGCACCCATAACAATTTCTGCTGCTCACACTATCCTTTTGCCATGCCAGCTTGTGCAGTGCCTTGCATCCTGCAGCCCCTGCCAAACCAAATGCCACTGAGCCACATCCACTGCTCTGCTCAGCTCCTGAGCCCAGCACAGCACTGGGCATGCTGCACACATTTAGCTGGGCTCATTTATATCAATGGCCCTGCTGGGAGAATTGAGTACCATCAAAGTACCACACATGGCCAGATGCAGACTTATCCCTCCTCTAAAGAGTTTTAAATCAAAAGAGGTGAGGCAGAAAGTCAGCGTTAGCTATTTGACACAAAATCCTGTTTTTTTCTAAACCAAATTCTTATATGGAAATGCCTTTCATTCCATATAGAGGCAATAAGCTCTTAAAGTGAGACCAAAATAAAATAACAGCCATAACTGCTGCAACACTAATTTTAAGTAGCTGGTTTGTTGGTTGGCAGCTCATCACAAAGTGCTTCACAAAGGAGTTTTGTGACAGTGTCCATGTTGAACAGAGAAATTTAGTTTTCCAACTCTGCTGAAAGACACGGTGGTGCAAAAATCTTCCCAAAAAATTTTTTTTTGAAAGCAAGTAAGAAAAGCACAAATGAAATTGACAGGTAAAATTCTGGGTTGCTGTCTTGCCAGTGGTGACCAAAATTACAGGCAGAGCTGACATGGTAAGAGGGAGAGGGTGCAAGAGGGTGCAGGAGCTAAAACAATGTCTCTGCTTCCCCACAGTTCTTGTTGCACCGGGGGATCTGGGCACAGAGGGTTCATCAAGGTCGCTGGGTACTTGCACACCAGTGTGTGAGCTATTAGCTCTGCTCCTATTTTAAGTTCCCAAAGTCACAGAGTTTTGCCTGGAGGGTGGGACAATGGGTTCATCTGCTCCTTGCTGGAGCCAGCGAAGGGTGGAGGAGTCATTCAGGCATGGTGAAAGGGGAATTGCCCACAGGAAGGACACTTTGGTCAGCCTGAGGTGCAGCAAGTCCTTCTGTGCCAGGCTGCTGCCTTCCTGCAGGACCCTCCTGTGGGGACAGGAGACTCTGTGGGTTCAGGGGCTGAGCCAGCTGCCAGATGTGAGGCCAGCTCCCAGGAGGGTCCCAGCTGACCCATATGCTCCTCGCCTGTCACCCCACGTCCCCTGCTGACCCTGGCCACAACTCTGAGGATGAGAGAGGGGGGTGAACGTCAACCCAGGGCCCCTTGGGATGCTCCTGACCTCCTGCCTCCCCACAGCTGCCATGGGCAACACTGTGGGGCACGGGGACAGACACAGCAAGGCACTCCTTGTACACACACAGACACACAGACACAGACACACACACACACACACACACGGACACAGACACACACACACACATGGACACGGACACGGACACGGACACACACACGTTTCCTTTCTCTCCATCTTCCCCAGGGCTCTCTCCCTCCTGAAGGGTGCAGAAGGGTTCAGGATCGCCCTGGTAGGCTGCAGGTCGGCCGGGGGGATGCGGGCAGGAGCTGACCGACCAGGGCTGTGCTGGAGGCAGGCAGGGCATGGATGGGGACTGTCCCGGGCAGGCCGGGCAGGGCTAGGGGCAGGCAGGGCAGGGCTGGGGACTGCCCCAAGGAGGGAGGGCAGGTCTGCTGGGGGTGGGTCCGCAACCAGCCCTGCCTTTCAAAGTCCCTCGATCCGAGGAGGAATTCGGGAAATATTTCCAGCAGCGGGAGGACGAGGAGGAGGGCTGGAGCTGCTCCCCAGGAACGGCAGGGCCGGCGGCCGAGGGATGCGGAGGGAGGGGAGGCAGCCTGCGGGGCGGGCCGGCTGAGCGCATCCCCGGGGCGCGCCTGGGAGAGTGTGTGCGCGCGCGCTCCCTCCATCCATCCCTCCATCCCTCCCTTCCTTCCTCCCTCCCTTCTCCCTCCCTTCTCCCTCCCTCCCTCCCTCCCTCCCTCCCTCCCTCTCTCTCTCTCTGCCTCCCGCCCGCCGCCGCAGCCGCGCACCGGGGCTCCGCCGCCCGCCCCGCCGCGATGCCCCGCCGCTGCTGAGCCGGCCCCGGCGCCGCCCGCTCCCGCAGCCCGCCAGGTAGGACCGAGAGAGCGGCCGGCCCCCGCCCCGACCCTGCCCAGCCTCACGCTGCTTCCCAGAGCGCGATCCGAGTGCCGGCGGAGGCTGCCGGGGGGCGGCATGGGGCACCGGAGCCGTGCGGGAGCGATGGGGAGGCGGGGGTGGGATGCTCGCACTCGGCACACACGCCAGGGAACGCTCCCTACAACCCCGCCGCGGCACCTCCGGGCGGGCGGAGGGGCTCGCCGCCCTCCCCCGGCGGCCAATCGCGACATGTCGCGACGGGAGGCGCGGCTGCGGCGGGGGTCGCTCCCCCGCTATCCCGGGAGCCGGGCATTGCCGGGCATTGCCGGGCATTGCCGGGCATTGCCGGGCATTGCCGGGCAGGTGGGGTCGGGCAGGGGCTGAGGCACATCTCCTTGCCGGGGGGCTCGGGGCGCATCCCCCGTGCGCGGCGGGGCGCGGTGCCTCCGCCTGGCGGGGCTGTGCGAGCCTCCGGGCAGCGCTGCTCTCTCTGCCTCGAAACGCTGCCCGAGGGGAGTGCTCGGAGGCACCTGCAGCCACGCCGAAATTCCCATTTTCCTCTCGAACAGCGTGCGGTATGAAGGGCTGGCATTAAGCACTGCTCATCACGTAGGCTTTGTCTAGGTGGAAGCATGGCTGGGGCTCTTCCGTCATCTTGAGTTTAATTCTTTATTCACAGCCTTGTTGCTTCCCTCCCCGCCGAGCCATGCAAAACAACTCCACACTCTGCTCTGTCTCCAAGGCGAGAGCAAACTGCCAAAATGTTGCAGAAATGCAGCAAGCACTAGGGAGGACTGGAGTCTGAAAATGAAAGCTGTAGTAAAATCACAAGGTCACGGGTGTGAGGGTGCGAGCGTGTGCTTTCAGGGCTCCTTTTCGCCTGCGCTTTGCAGGAACCTGTTCATTCCTCCAGTCCCAGATGTTGCAAATTCGCAAGTCAGGCAATTGAAATGAAGGCTGAGAGAGGCTGGGGTTCTCTGTGTGCTCCCCTGGCACCTGCCTAGGAATTCACGTGCTGTTTGTCGCCATCGCAAAGGGAAGGGGTGTGCTTTTGTTTAGAAAAGGGAAGCTGGGACACTTGTGTATTGATGTGATGGTGGCATCCAGGAAAAAAAGAGCTGTGACATATGGCTTTGGTTGGGGACGTGGCTATTATCAAAGAAAGGCATTGGCATTTGTGATCATTTGGGAACGTCTCTTAGCTGTTCCTTTCTCCCCTTTTCCTTCTGATTGGTTCTGCAATAGCAGCTTTGCCCATTGTCCAGCTCAGACATTAAGGCCAAATAGGGAAATAATGTGACATTTCTAGGACCACCACCTGCCAGACAAGCCATGAGCCCCCACCACCAACTCCTAGGAAAGCTGTCTGACTCCTCTTACACCCCCACCAGCTCACCTCACCAGCTGACATGGACTGTGCTGAGGAGCCACACTGGTCAAAGCTTCCTCTCTACCAGACTTTGCATTCCAGATACCTGAGGAGGTTGGACACACTCTCTGTGTCCAGCACCCCTGAGTGTCAGCAGCAGCACAGTTCTAACCTGATGAAACTTGGCTTGCTTCTCCTTCCCTCACTTTCTCTAAGGTTTTTGCAATCTCTTGGCTGTGAATGGCTCCTGAAACTTAAATGTTCACTGTCCTGTACCTGCCCAGGCTGTGCCTTGTCTTCTCACCTGGCACTACTGCACATGACATGGCACAAACTTTGATTTATGTCCTCACTGTTGGGAGTCTCTACAGCACCTAAAAGGATGCTATATAGGCACAGCCTCTTCTCTGCCTTTTGTAGTGCCCTGATACTCTCAGGACATTCAGGGTTGCGATTTTCAGGTGTTACATCTGGGACAGAATTTGGATTTTTGCTGTGGCTTTGAGGGGACACAGTCCTCATTGCTCACTGGGGAAAAAAAGCCCTGTTCTCCAGCATCCTAATGAAACTTAGATCCTGTAATAAAGCCCAGTGCCCTGCAAGATACAAGCATCACTGGGCAATCCACCAACAGGTTGGTCATAGACAACACAAGTGACAGTGGCTCTCCTTGTGACTGGCATGGGAACAACCTGGAGCTCTGTCCAAGCTCAGAGTGCTGGGATCTGCACGTGCTCCCAGCTCCTGGACTTCAGCGCACACAGCTGTGCAAATCCTGGCTGCACCTGGGGCTGCTGCAGGCTGCTGTGCTCTGGCATCCACTGTGGGCTGAACTCCCTGGCTGGGCTTTCCCTTGCCAAGGGTGTGAGTGGGATCTCTCCAGCTGCTTTCAGGAACCTTGGAGGAACTTGGCTTTTGCTGTTATCTCTATCCCTCTGGTGATTTTAACTGAAATTGGAAAGAGGGGGGAGCCATGTGAACAGACAGACAGACATGGAAACTGTGATTTCATGTGCCTGGCTTCCTAAGGAAACCTGGCTACAAATAGAAGTGAGATTTGGTGCTGCAAAGAGCTCCTGGGGAGACAGAGAAGGCGGGGGAGTCTGAGGAGAAGGAAGGGTGGCTAACCTTGTGTGTGAGGTAGGTAAAGAAAGGCTGGCACACACCCGGGCTTAGAATCCCTTGCCTGAGGTCTGGGGGTCTAAAAGCTAGCCCTCTGCTCGGCACTAGCATCCAGCTCCCTCTAGAGTCAGCCGTGCCAGAGCTGTGCCTCTGGACGTGCCTCTGCTGGGAGGTGCTACCACCCTTCCCCAGGCAGGAGCAGCCACACAGATGGATGGAGCATGCCAGGGTGAGCCCCAGCCCAGCCCAGCCTGCCCAGCTCCTGCCTAGTACCGTGCCTGAATTGCTCAGGTCAACAACCTGCATCTCCATCGGTCTTCCCCCACAGCCATCCCCATGGACATCTCCCCCTCTTCATCCCTGGATGTTCACAGGGACCTGGGGATGAGGATTTATCTCCTCTCCCTTGAAGCTTTCTGTTCCTGCCCAGGGGAGCATCCTGCTGCACAGAAGACCCATACACAGCTACAAAACCCAGTGCAAAAACAGTCCCAGAGGGAAGAGAGGACACAGGCACAGGGGAAAGCAAGAGGCCTGTTAATTCCTCCCTTCTGGCCTCTTTGGAGCACCTCTGGGCAGATACTTCCTCCCCAGGCTGCCCAAGAGCCTCAGGCTTATTAGCAGTGTTTTACTCCCCCAGCACTCACGGGAGATGCTCTGCCCATGTTACACAGAGCCATGGAGCACAGGGAGATGCTGGGCTGCTGGGCTGCCAGCCAGGCAGCCTCAGGGCCAGCTCATGGAGAACAGGCAGACTGTGCTAAAATCAGCAAGGGAGACGCACAGGCACAGAGGAAGGCATCAGCAACTCAAGAGGAATCACAGGGAAGAGCCTGATGCTGCTTGATAAAGAAGAGACCAAAGGCAGGTGGTAAGGGTAAAGAAATGGTCTGAAGACAGCAGCAAGTAGGAAGACAGTTGTTTGAGAAGCAGACAAGCAAACAAACAAAAAACCCCAGTCCCAGAGAAATGTGGCATTTCCCCCTTGCTTCTTATTTCCTGGTATATTCCTTGCTGAGATCTTGAGTCGTGGGAGAAAGGGACAACTTGACACTTGGTCTCCATGTGTGAAAAGCAAGACTGCAATCTCCCTAACAAACAGTTCCAAGCTCATTTTCTGCAAGCTGCCCCCAAATTCATCCAATGCGGTTGAAATTTTCTATCAGGGATGTTTTATTTTCTCTATTTGTCCGTTTATTTTGGAGAGTTGCTGGGGAAATTGTGGAAGGAGATTGGATGTTTCATTGAAGAGATAGGATACTCGGAAAAATCAGTTGCAGACTGATAATTATTCTTACTTTTTAATGTCCTTTACAGAAACCAGGGTGGCCTGATGTGTGTTTTACTTGATCGGCTTCATGGAGGGCTTGTGCCTCTGACTATATTTGGAAAGGTTTTGATGTTTTTTGTACTGATGCAATCAGGATGCTGATGGCCTGGAAATCATTTTCCTGATGTGGAGATCTCCAGGGTCATGGGTAGGGGATGCCAACAGGCTGTGCCTGTTTTGGAGTGGTAGAGCTGGGTGAAAGGGAGCAGGAGCCAGGCAGAGCCAGAGCAGGGAAGCGAGCCAAGGGTTTTCCAAGTAGTGTTTAAAGAGCCGTCACGCTATGCTGCCCTGAGTGGCAGCACAGCCTTTGGACTTAGCAGCTCTCCTGCACGATTTGGATGTGCCAGTGCAGCAGAAGGGTCCTTTTCCTGTCCTGGTGGGTGAATCTCACAGCTGTCAGGAGCTCAGTTTTACCAAAGCTGCGCCACGGGGTCAGTACCAAGATCAAAAGCGAAGCCAGCGGAGCCTGTGTCTGCCCAGACAGATCTCCAAGCACCCTGTACCTCCTTGCAGGGCTCTTGGCATCCCTTTTGTGTCCCTTGGCTGCAAGAAGCTGGACCTGTGATGGTCAGAGACCAGATGGTTTGTTTGGGTTATTTTTTTCCCTACAGCCATATCTTTTCCCAGACCAGGCTCTGCCCAAGCTGTCTGCTGGAGGGCAGGCTGCTGATTCCAGTGAGTCTGCACAGGTGTACAGGCTTGGGCACAGCCAGGCAGGGCCAGCAGCAGAGGAGAAGTTCACTGTTCCTCCAGAGATGGGGCCATGGCTGTAAGTGCCCTGCACGGAGGCAAGGCATGCAGTGCTTCTTCCCAGGAAGATTGCAGTAGATTCTTCTTCTCCTGCAAGAGAAAACGGGGGACAGGTGCCGTAACCTAGGGACTTCAGGTTTGACCATGGGGTAGGAGAGAGTCAGTCTTTTTGGGGCTTGCTGTCTTTTCCCCTGGAACAGGGTGGGGAGCAGCTGAGCTGCTTTGTGCCTCTGATCTCTGTGTGCAGGCTGGCTGTACCTTGCAGTGACCACTAGCTGCTTCCTCCTCAGTTTTTGGCCCCTCTGGTTGAAGGGACACCATCTTTCTCCAGCCTGTGACACCAGAAAAGGTTGGCTTAAGCTGCCTTCCCTGTCTCTCCCTAGTGCACTCTTGCTAGGAAAAGGTCCTCTCTTGTCTAGCTCTGACTGTTGGATGGGAATCCCCGTGGTGTTGCAACACGCTCCTGGTTGTGCTCCCACATCGAGCTGCAAAGCAACCACTTTCCTTGAATAACAAACTTTTACTGGTCCCAGCAAGCAACCAGGCACCCTGTGGGGAGAGGGTGCTGCTCCAGCCTCCTGCACACTGGTGACACAGCTGTGGTGACACCTCCCATCTCAGCTGGCAGTAAATTGGCAGGAATGATGCTCATGATGAAGATGATGGTGTCGCAGTGGGGTGGGCACCGTTGGGGGCTGTAATGGTGTGAACACTGCTGTGTGCCAGCTGCTCTGTGCACGTTTTCTGTGGGATGCTGGGAGAAAATTTCCATGTGGAAAGCCTCTCAGTCTTTCTTTGTGTGGCCACTGATTCCTCCTGAGCCCAAGCCATTTCCTTCCTTGCCCAGTCCTTCTGTAATTAAAGTGTCTGGACCAGCAGTGGTTTTTTAGTGCTCTTAAAAATAACAGTGCTTCTAGTGTGGTGCAAATGGTCATAGACCCCTGTGTGATACCAAGCTTTAGGAAAATAACAGGGAGGGTCTTACAGGGGATATTTCAAAGCTGAAGTGCCTCAATGGAGATGGGACTTTTGGGAGGCTGCTGCAAAGAAAAAGCTGTGCTTTGTTGAAATGCAGAGCAGCTCTTAGGCTGGCTTTGCATGCAGCAGCCAGTCAGCCTGAAGGATTGATGCTGCCAGGGAAAGATCAGAGCAGAGTCTAAAAGGCTGTTTCCTCCCCATCTGGCAGCTCCTCAGCTGGGGGGCAGGAGCATGAGCTGGCAGCAGGAGCTCTCTCCTACCAATTTGTAAAACCTAGAGCTCCCATGTCCAGCAGGAAGGCAAATATCTCTACAACCCTCCCAGCCCTGCTGTGGGCAGCAGCTTCCCTCCTGGTGTTTGACAGCACCAAGGGGTGGAAGAAAGGCTGGACTGACAACCCTTGGCCAGAGCTCCACCTAAGCTGAGCTTGTTCTGGAGCCTCTCCCAGGCTTTCCTCCCTGACTGTGCAGAAACACCTGCTGGCACCCCTGTGGAGCTTGTCTGGAAAGGGAAAGGGGCTCAGGAGAATCCAGGCTGGGCTCTGTCTCTCCTGGTTAGTTTTGGCTGTCCCTGAGAGCTCTCCAGCAGCACCAGGACAGTTCCCCTGCTGCAGTGGTAAAAAGGGCTCAGGGTGCTGTCCCTGGGTGTCAGGTGGTGCTTGCAGGCAGGGCAGTGCTGGGATTTTTCACCACACGTGTATGGCCAGCACCCAGCCTGAGGGCAGCCTGAGCCCCTGCCCTGTGCTGCCCTGATCCCTCTGTCCCCAGAGGCTCTGGGACAGTGCCACCAAGGCCATGAGCACCGGGGCAGGCAGGGTTTGCCAGGCCTGCCAGCCTGGCACTGTGCATCAGCTGCTGCGCACGCTGTTATTGCTGATGGCCAGGATGGGAAATGCAATTGAGACCTTAATGAAAAGCTAACAAAGTTGGGTTTGGAGGGAGGGCTGCTCTTCAGGTAGCCCTGCTTCCCCTTGCAGCATGTTGGAAATGATTTTTCTGGGAATATTCCTACACTATGCCACAGTGTGCCTTGCTTCCCCTTGCAGCATGTTGGAAATGATTTTTCTGGGAATATTCCTACACTATGCCACAGTGTGCTGACTGTGAGCTGAGACTGTAGGCAAATGCAGAGCAAGAGGGTCTCTGGGGACCAAGCTGTTTATTTTGGATTGTACAAATAAAGAAATGCTGATGATTTAATAGCAGGTGCTTCTCAGAGATATTTTGAGTGCCAGGCTCTGGTTGCATGTGTGTAACTAGCATGTTGTGGCCAAGCATTTTCTAGCCCTTCATAATTCCTGAGCCTCACTGTAATTGGTTTAAGTAGGAAAGCTGGTCATGATGTGTGAACCTCGCTTGATGACTACACCACAAAATGCTGGAGGAAGTACAGCAGAGTTGGGGGATGCTGCTGCTGCTGCCCAAAGGATGCACATTGGCATGCTTGGTGGATGTCTCTTCCAAAGCTCCAGCCATTTCTTATCCCTCTCCAGAAAAGCTCCACATTTCTTACCTCTTGACATCTGAGGGAAAAATATTATTTGTACATGGAGTGCTGGTTGGGAATGCCAGAAATACGGATTGCTCAGATGCAAGCTTCTAGGCCTTTTTTCCTCCTGTTTAAAGTAGTATGGGACTTGATTTCAAACAAACAAACAAACAAAATAAACAAACCAGAACAAAACCCAGCTTACATTACAATGTTTGAAAGGGGAAACACATGATAAATAAAGTTTAAATTACTTATTAATTTGATTTCGTGGGTGTCTTTTTTTTCTGAATGAGACTTCCAGTATCCAAATCCTTTTAAGACTGGAGAGTTGGTCCAAAGTGTGATGGGACTCTCCTATTCTTCATGACCCAAATCAGTGACCCAAAGCATAATATTTTTTCTAGAACCATCTGTTTTCTCTTCTTGCCAAGGGGATTTCACAATGCCTGATTGCTCTGAATAATTGTACATGTGCAGGGATATGACTTGCCACAGGGAGAAAAATTAACTGAACAAAGACAGGTGGATGTTCTTGAGTTTTCTGAAGAAACTACTACCCTTTAGAAGGAGACGGTGAAGAACCATGCAACTGAGTAATATTTTATGCCTACCACGAATTTTTTTAAGCCTACATATTTAAAAAGGAAACAAAACTACACTTAGAAGCTATCTGGGATTAACAGAGTAGGTACCAAGTCAGCCTGTGTTTGACAGGCCCTTTATCAAATGTCTCCATGACTTGGTTTGGAGCAGTGTGAAACACAGGAGTACAGATGTTGGGTGACTAATTCATGCTTCAGCTAAATTTCAATGACCATGAATGCACATCTGTTTCAGCTTAGCCATCCACTGAAGGGTGTGCAACAAGGTGCTCCTCTTTGCAAACATCATGCTTGCATTTTTTTCACTTTGGGCTTGTAAGCAGTGGTCACAGCTCACATTTGGGAAAGCAGAAGATACCCAGGCACTACGATCAGGGGGGCAATGAGTCTGGTAGTAAGAGCTTTTTTGTGGCATTAGCAAGATTCCTAATGCAAACAACTTTATTTTAAATCTGGCTTCCTACAAGAGACTTGCTTTTTCTTGTTCAATTCATCTGTTCTTATCACCCAGCTTTCTGATTTGCTCACTTCCTCCACTATGTATCGTTTTATTTTCTTAATTACAATACCAGGGAGTGGGGGGTTGGAGGCAGACCAACAGTTCCTGGTGAGAAAATGCCATTTATATGAAACTGTCTTGATAAATTCTCAGTATTACCTTCCCAGACCAATAATAGTGCTACAGCATCAATAAATAAAAGCAAACGGAGGAGAGGGCTTTGATCCGCCATTACAGTGTCTCTTTGTGGAGCAGATCCCATACTGTGGTGTGGGATGGTACTCCTTGATTCCTCCAGCCAGTTGTTCCCTTGCACACAGCTCTGTCCCTGCATGATGTGCCCTTGCCCTAACGAGGAGTTAAAACCTTTCATGGCTGAGCTTTGTTGGTTTTTTCTTTCAGGGGTGGGGGGTTTTTCTGAGGAAAATCAGCTCAGCTTTTTGTATTTCCCAATGCAGTCGAGGTATTGATGTGCTCATTTTCCTCTCTTCATAGAAACATTTTTAAGTACCATCTGATTAAATTAACTTGGATTGGAGAAGCGTGGTATAGCAAAGGCTCTCCTTGAGGAGAAAATACAGCTTTAATAACTAGGGATCTAGCTTTATTGGCTAGTAAATTTGAGAATGTAACACTGAGCATGCCCAGGCTTTTTTTTTTTTTTTTTCCACTGAGCATCTCTTTGTACTTAAAGGCATCTGTTCTGTCGGTTTATGCACTGTTAACTAACTGCAAACCTCTTTAACAGCTCCTCTACATTGCTGGAAAATCCTGAGGCAGGACAAAGGCAAGAACGGCTGTCATGCCTGATGACTGATGTTGTAAATGGAGTGAGAAAGGCCCTTGAAGGGGAAGCCGTCAAAGCTGACCTAGTGGGAAAAGAGCGTAGGGACATGTTTCCTCTAGAAGCATGCCAAGAGAGCCAGGCTTCGATGCATATGCGGCTCTTTCCAGTTTTGGGAAGGTGCAAAGTGATGCACTGTGGAAGGAATGGCTCCAAAATCATTAATTACAGGCTGCCCTTCTGGTGCACCTTATGACCAAGTTACTGTTAAGAGTAAGGTTTTGCCAGGGCTCAAGCTCACTTTGTGCAGATTTCCAGTGTGGAGTAGATGCTTGGGAGGACTGTGAACAAGAAAAGACTGTGAAATACATAGCTTACAGTGATTAAAAAAGTATAAAAATACTTTTTAAGTATGATGAGGGGATAGTAGATTTCCCTGTCCTCTCCTGCTCTTACCCTGAATTCCAGTGAAGTGAGTGCACTGTAATTTTGAAATGGGAAACACTTCTGCCGGCTGTGAAGCAGAACGATGGGCTTTAATTAGATTAGAGTAACAAGAAAATGCAATTGAACAAATAGGTTTTCAACAAAGAGAAAGATTTCATCATGGTAGCTAAAGGGGGTAGGTGCTAGCTCGCTGGTACCATCTGAATCCATCCTGGTTCAGATGACTGAACTAGAGGATTTCTACAGGGAAAACATCACCAATCATAACAAAATGGGCTCATCTGCTGCATCTTCTTGAGTAACAGGATAACTTGATCCTATCTTCAGAGAGGAAAATCTGTTATCTCTGGTTGGCTTCACTTAATCTTTGCTTTTTGCCTCTTCAGGTTGAGGATGTTCGGGACCCGTCTGGTGGAAGCGGCCATGTCACGAGTAACTCCTGCACACGCCTCCTCAGGGAGCTTCCCTCTGCTGAGCCTTGTCCTGGTGCTGCTCCTCCATGCAGAGGGCACACGTACGGAGAGCCCCAGTGAACTGCCCTCCAATGACACCGAGGAGTGTGCTGGCTCCTACATCTGTAAGAAGGGAGTGATTTTACCAATATGGGAACCCCAGGACCCCTCGTTTGGGGACAAAATTGCTCGGGCAACGGTGTATTTTGTAGCCATGGTGTACATGTTCCTGGGAGTGTCCATCATAGCCGACCGCTTCATGTCCTCCATCGAAGTCATTACGTCCCAAGAGCGGGAAATAACCATCAAGAAGCCCAACGGCGAGACCAGCAAAACCACCGTGAGGATCTGGAACGAGACTGTTTCCAACCTCACGCTGATGGCCTTGGGCTCGTCTGCTCCGGAGATCCTCCTGTCTGTCATCGAGGTGTGCGGCCATGGCTTCACGGCGGGGGACCTGGGGCCGAGCACGATCGTGGGGAGTGCTGCCTTCAACATGTTTGTCATCATTGCAATCTGTGTGTACGTGGTGCCAGATGGAGAGATAAGGAAGATCAAGCACTTGCGAGTGTTTTTTGTTACAGCGGCCTGGAGCATCTTTGCCTACACTTGGCTTTACATTATTTTATCTGTGTCTTCTCCTGGGATTGTGGAGGTTTGGGAAGGCTTGCTCACCTTCTTCTTCTTCCCCATCTGTGTGGTGTTTGCCTGGATAGCTGACAGGAGGCTTTTATTTTACAAGTACGTCTACAAGAAATACCGAGCCGGCAAGCAGAGAGGCATGATCATTGAGCATGAGGGTGACCGGCCCTCCTCCAAGGCCGACATTGAGATGGACGGAAAGGTTGCTAATTCTCATGTGGAGAACTTTTTGGATGGGACACTGGTGTTGGAGGTGGATGAGAAAGACCAGGATGACGAGGAAGCCAGGAGGGAAATGGCTCGGATCCTGAAGGAGCTGAAACAAAAGCACCCAGACAAGGAAATTGAGCAGCTCATAGAGTTGGCCAACTACCAGGTCCTGAGCCAGCAGCAGAAGAGCAGGGCCTTCTACCGCATCCAGGCCACCCGGCTCATGACCGGCGCTGGCAACATCCTGAAGAGACACGCCGCAGACCAGGCCCGCAAGGCCGTCAGCATGCACGAGGTCAACAGCGAGGTGACCGAAAACGATCCCGTCAGCAAGCTCTACTTCGAGCAGGGCACCTACCAGTGCTTGGAGAACTGCGGCACCGTGGCCCTGACCATCGTCCGCCGGGGAGGAGACCTGACCAACACGGTGTACGTCGACTTCCGGACAGAGGACGGCACGGCCAATGCCGGCTCTGACTACGAGTTCACTGAGGGGACGGTGGTCTTCAAGCCTGGAGAGACCCAGAAGGAAATCCGCGTTGGCATCATCGACGACGACATATTTGAGGAGGATGAGAACTTCCTGGTCCATCTCAGCAACGTCCGTGTGAGCACCGAGGCCTCAGATGAGGGCGTTCTTGAGGCCAGCCGTGTCTCAACACTCGCCTGCTTGGGATCACCGTCTACTGCCACCGTCACCATTTTTGACGATGACCACGCCGGCATCTTCACCTTCGAGGAGCCAGTAACACACATCAGTGAAAGTGTAGGAACCATGGAAGTGAAAGTGTTGCGAACCTCTGGAGCGCGAGGAAATGTAATTGTGCCCTACAAAACCATTGAAGGCACGGCCAAAGGTGGAGGAGAGGACTTTGAAGACACCTGCGGGGAGCTGGAGTTCCAGAATGATGAGATAGTGTAAGTCAAGGTTTTATTTGTTTCTTACAGTCCCGGTCTCTCCTGAAATAAAATGCACTTATCTCCCAGAGCTGCACTGGAGGTGTTTGGGTTCCAGTGCATTGCAATAAGCCATGAATGGCCTCAGGTGCTGTGGGGAGCCTGAAACACTGCTGTGTCCCTGCCTTGCCAGCAGACTGGAGAGTGATGCCTGGTCAGGGGCACTGCAGCCCTCCAGCAGCAGGGAGGTGGAGCTGATTGGGAGCTGTAGCCATGCACTGAGCAGATCTCTACAGCCTCTGCTGCAGCTTCTACTGCTCTGCAGTAGAGCAGAGAACAAACCCCACCCAGGCATGAGGGCCTGAACTGCAAAGGGCTTGAACTGAGTGTGTGAATTGTGGTACCTGCTTCCTGTTTCCTGTTGAGGCTCAGATCATCCAGTACTGGGTCACAGCTGTCCTACTGATGCTCTGCTCAGGGCTTTGCTGAAGGTTGCTTCACCTCTTCCTGTTCTAAAGGGTGCAGGCCTGGGTCATTCTCCAATACGTGTCTTGAAAAAATGCTGTCATGCAGGGAAGCCTCATGGTTAGGATGTAACTGCAGCCACATTCAGCTGCTTGCAAGTAAAAAAGGAGGCTGAAAGCTGTTGGAGGCTGCTCTTGAGTGTTGCTATTTGGATGGTGGGGAAATTATTAGTGCCGTAGCCTTATTACAATATGTGGAGAGCATAAATTTGCTCAATAAATCACAGTAGACAACATCTATCCTTAGGTATGTCATGAAGACATTTCCTTGCCCAGCTGGTGCTCTGGAAGGAGTAAGGGCTGGGAGCTGTGTTTTTCCAGTCTGAGGCTCTTCCTACAGTGAATTCTGTGTTTGCAGACAACAGGGACTAAGTTCTGTAGCACAAAAACACTGCGTAGAACTGAAAGAAGTAACTGGTAAAGGGCACTGCTGTGTAAAGGGAGAGCGAAATTTTGGCTTGGGTGTTATTTATTGTGCTGCTGGTCTCCCAGGAGCTGAAACAAACCATGGTGTGTGCCCAGAGTGGTCCCTGTGTTCTGTCTGTCACCTGTGTCTGCTGTGTCTGCAGAGGGAGAATGAAACTTCTTCATAAAACTTCTTGAAAGTAGATGGCAGGGGGAAAAAGGTGATTTGTAGTTCTCAGGCAGGATTTATACCAGTTGGGATTTTGACTTCCCAGGAAAAACTGAGCAAAAAGTTCACAGCTCTACAACATTGTAGCTCTGGAGGCTACAACAGACATGCTGCTCACACAAGGGTCGAGAGCACATGGCTCCTGACTCCTGAATGCTAAATATAGTAGAGAGGAATGCATTTATTTGAATTTTTTTATCATTTTGGGAGAAGCAGGGAGTTGTCTGCAAAGATCCAATGAACTAGGCTATAAGGATATCTCCCAAAGGCTCTTTGCTTTTTATCCAGGTCACTCAGCACTACCAAAACTGGGCTAGTGGCAGTTAGCCTTTGCCATTTGTTCCCAGCTCCCATGGGATGTGACATGTTTACATGGCAGGCCAAACACACGGCCACAGGCTCTGTAACAGTGCTCAGAGAGGCTTGGAATATGCCTTTCCTTGGATCCAGCACTGTGGCCAGGATCTCTGTGCTGTCCTTCATCCAAGACCTGTGTCTGTGCTGCCCCTTGGTGCTTGGGCTGTGATGAGGCAAGGTGTTCTCCCCAGCACTGCTGTGCCTGGTGTGGCCTTCCCTCCTCTGAGCTGTTCACCTCTGACTTTTGCCGACAGCCCAGTAACCAAGGGGTGTGCTGGAAGCCAGCTGACCACATCCTGTGGGATCTGTGCTGGTGTGCCCTCACCAGGGCTGCAAGCCTCCTCCTTCCTCTTCTTACTAGCTGCCAGAATGTGCACAGCCAGCAAGAAGCAGGGGAAAGGAGCTTTCTCAGAAACCCAAGCCTGCCATTGTATCTCTACTGTCTTTAAACTGTCCCTCCCAGGAATCACAGTGAGTGATGGCACCTCAGAAGTGTAAGGAGGTGGTGACTGCAGGGACAGATGTTGACCAAGGGGCTCTCTCCATTCAGGTGGGAGAGGACACTGGCAGAATGAAACCAATGGTACATATTCCAATCTATCCATGGGCTCAAAGGCAGTATTAATCTAAGGCTCAGCTATTAATCTAAAACTCAGCTGCCACAGTCCATGCTCAGGTGCTGGTGGTACAATCTGACTGGCAGATTTCCTGCCAGGTCCATGTTTTGCCTGGACACGAGTTTAGGACAACACAGAGGCAGAGGGTTCCTGATGCTGAGCTGCTGCTTACAGGCATGCTCCCCTGGAAGAATTTGCTCCAATAAATATATACTAGCACAATATGTGGATTATGGAGCTAAAGACTTTTTGCTCTGTCATTGCTTGATAGTGCTGTACTTCAGTTAAGCCATGGTTATATGGAATGGTGCAATTCCCTAGCATACTGGATCCATTAAAGTTCTAAAATTCTGGGTTTTCTCATGCTCTGATGGCCAAGAGATGTCTTTGCTGCCCTTTCTAAAGGTCTTTAGTGCCTCTTCAGTTCTGCCATTCAAGTCTGAATGAATCAGCTTGATAAAAGTGAGTAAGATGTGTTTTTCTGGGGCAGTAATAACAAAGGTAGGGCAGTACAGGGAGACATGAAGATGAAAGAAAAGCATGCACAAGCCTCTGTTAGTAGAGGGCTGGCTTGCTGGTAAGTCCCAGTAAAATTAGAAAGCGCTGGGAGGGCCCTGATCTTCTGGAGACCTTCCTCTGGTTCCCAAAAGGCCTAATTATGTAACATGTTGTTTGTTTGCAGTGTCCAGAGAGACTTTCGCATTTTGCAATCTGTTGATGTCCCCCCTTCCCAGAATACACAAAATAGCAGTTTAACTGCTGAAGCCATGCTGCTCCTGTGCATTTAATCAAACATCTCATTCTGATGCTACCAAAAAAAGATGTGTAGTGGAGAAGATGTTGGTCCTCCTGTGGAACATTCAACCCAGCACTGCCTCTTGGAGTGGTGCTTTTCTGCTCCTTGTTCCTGGAGCACAGCTTGTGTGTTCAATGGATGCATGTTAGGTGAAATAAACAGCTTTTAGATGGGGTTTGCATGGCACATTGCTCCAAGCTTCTTGGGAAAAGGTGTCTGGCTGGGGTCTGAGCAAGGTCACTCTCAGTGATGCTGCACAGGTACCTGGGGCTCTGAGATATCAGTGTGGGTGCTGTGATTTAAAGTGTAAGAGAGCCTTTCCTCTGAGCCCAGCCTCAACAAGGTGGCTCCAGCCTTGTCTTGCATCTCCATTAATGATTGAAGCTTTCTGCAGGAGAACATGGGGAAAATGTGCACTTGTAGCCCTTCCTGCCCCCCCAGCTACTACAGCTATTGTGATCATAGAAGAGGTCACTGGTTCATCCAGGCAGTGTATTTTTATCTGCTGACTGAATGCTAAATAATTCAAAAGAAGTCCAGCTTCCTATATTAGAGAAGGAAGCAAGCTTTCCCTCAGCTGATATCCCATCAGCTCTTCTCCTTTCTGTCTCAGCATCAGGAGGAGCACTTATTCCAGATGTGACTGCAAAGCCCTTTGAAAGCAGTGTGTTCTTTCATGTTCAAAAAACACCATTTTTCTAGGGATAACATTGCAACTAGAGATCTGTTACAATCTGCACTCCAGATGTCTGCACACACACCCCAAAAGAAAAGATTTTACTGCATTAATGTCAGTGAAGAAGATGGTACATATGGACAACCAATTAAACTCATATTTCACCTATGCAGTCACACCTGTAAATGCCTGGAAAATCTTATGTCAAATGGTCTTGCTGTTCATAATATGCAGTTTAGTTGTTTTCATAAAACATGTCTGCTGCAGATTTAGGAAATGACACTCTTTGCCCACTGAATTTTACTTGTCCAAGTCAGTTTTGGCATTTCTCTGGAAGCATAAATTTAGGAGCTGAATACTAAAAGAGACACAAACCATCAGTTACATTCTCTGATTTTTTTTTGGGAAAGTGTCCTCGGAAACCACATAGGCTCCTTCCCAAGAGCCCTTTAAAAATGTCAGTGTCAATAAATAGAGATGGTGGCAGGAGGGGAACCAAGTGGTACTGCTTTTTTAAGTGCCCCTTTTCTTTTCTTCTCCAAAAAGAAGTTGGGTCAGGAATTTCTAAAGAAACAGCAAAAATAATATCCTGACTCAGCCCTGGAACCCCTTTATATCAGTTTTTCATCTGTGGCTTGCAGCTTCAGAGGAAAAATTAAAGCCTCCAGCATGAGCAGCCCTGCAGTAGGATGCAGTTGAAGAGCAGGATGTCTTCTGATGTGGTAGAGAGAATGCTGTGAACCAGGCTGGAAGGGAAGCAAAGAAACATTCCCTTTTTCAGGTTTCACTGTTGAGCACATTCTCTTCCTCTTTGTGGTCCCACTCTGTTCCTCTGGGCCAATGTGCATCCCCTGACTCTACAGGCCCAGCTTGCACAGGGTTAATGTCTGGCAGCACACTGTGAGATATCAAAGGAGACCAAAGAAAGATTAAACTCTTGCTTGGCCTGCTTCCAGGGCCCAGCATGGGCTTTGCAGAGTATTCTCCCCTCACCACTGGAAGTCTTGCCTGGCCCAGTGGGATTTGCAGGCAGTACAGACAAGGCCAGCTGGATCTAGGGCTTGGATCCTTGGTCCAGTGGGATTTGTAGGCAGTACAGATATGGCCAGCTTGGATCCTTGGCAGAAGCACCCAGTTTTCCTTGCCCATCCAGTACGGATCCCTCTTGGCGAGCTGGCCCCAGCCGAGGCCCACAGCAGGGGTGTTGCACCACGCTGGGACATGGATGGGGCCTGCTTCCCTTTTGAGGAGGAGAAGTTCTCTGGGCCTGAAATGCATAATTTCTTTGGTTCCTGAAGGCCAAAAGCTGGTTGTTGCCTCTTCAGAGGGGAAGATACAGCTCTAACAGGGTCAACTGTCTTTTCTTTTTCTCCTCTTCGTTCAAACAATGTTTAGTCTTTCCTGAAGACTCTTAAAATATTGGTCTTAATATCTCCCAGGCATGGGCATCTCTCTTAAAGTGCTGTGCTCCTGCCTCAGCTGCATGGTCAACCACGTCTCTGTTAGGAGACAGCAAGGGAATAAGGCCATGTGATGTCCACAGACCTTCCCCTTTGTGCTGTGCTCAGGACATGGCAGGTGTTGAAAAACTCATTCCTAAGTGCCACATCAGGTCTCAGGCCCCTGAAGGGCAAACTCACAGCTGTGTCTCTGAGTGTCCCGTGACTTCATTTGCTCACCAGGGTGAAGCCACTGCGGGCGCTCCTGTGGCACTCATCATGGTAGTGTGGGACAATTCCTGCCCCTGGAGGGGGAGGAACAGAGCACGGGATGCAGACTGTGCTGTTTGCCCAAATAAGTCAGGAAATCCAGGAACTTGATTGCATGATGTCCCCTGTGGAGGGGATTAGGCAGTGAAGTCGTGTTATTGGACAAAGCAAGTTGTGCCAGCACATCACTGGGGGTGAGTGGCGGGGGGAGAAGGGTGAGGACAGGAGTTAGCTGAGGAACTGACACAGTTTTTGTCCTTGGAAAAACAATGTTTCCTTATTTGTAATGAACTGTTGTTGGCAATTTACTGCTGCCAGCTGCATCTCTGTGGTTGATTAAGGGAGCTTGGATCTTAAATATGTAATAACTCCCTGAAAGCCATTGAGAGGTAGTTATTAGCTTCATCAGGGCCTGTGCACACATCCGCTGCGCTCCCTTATGAAAAGGCTACCTATTAAATGCATTGTAGTGATTCACAAAATGCAGGATCTAGTCTTGTTTTAAGAAGTTAAAACAACAGCCCTAGCAAAGCTTGTTGGCACAGGAAAGTTATCTCAGAGTGAAGCACTGCTCCACAGCTCCCTGATGGGGAGACAAGAATAGGAGGTAGGAGGAGTCCTATTCCTTTTTGCAGACACTTCTCTCCCTGGTCTGTGTTTGAGCACTACTGGGAGCAGCATTGGCACCAGCAGGTTTTTACAAGAGAACAGGCATCTCTCCCTCTTCCAGCTGTGCACACAAAATCCATGGCTGTGGCAAGCCCTTGAGCAGGGAGAGGTAATTCATTGTTGCACAGGATCCCAATGGAACTGGAGTTCAAGTTGGGCATTTGCCTTGGGAGTAGACTTCTTTCCTGTGACACTTTGCCCTTGGGTTTGAACTCAGAGGATGGCACTCGGTATTCTTCCAGCAGCAGGGCTGAATCCATGGGCTCAAAATGAGAGTGACAGGACAAAAAGCAGACAGCTGACCACAGCCAGCATCCAAGCATCTGTACAGATAGGCAGAGAAACATCTGCTGCCATCCAAAGCCAAACAGAGAGGAGAAGCTGGACCTGGCAGAGTGAGTCAGAAGCAGCCCCTCCTCAGAAGGAGAGGCTGAGCCTGGAGGCAGCATCCCGCATGCTGCAGGCGAGTGAGTGTGATCAGCCAGCTCTCTGCTCTCAGGGGGATGTGATGCTGCCCTGCCCTTGCCAGACCCAGTCTTCCATGTCTGGAGCTGGTTTCTGTGTGTCTCCACTGGCTCTGCTCACACCAGGGACAAAATCATGTGTCCACTAGCAAAGACATGCACATCACTGCCATGCAAGGGGAAAGTCACCTATCCTATCCCTTGTCTCTGCTCCTTCCCCTGTTCTCCAGCATCATAGGGGAACTGTTTTAGCTTAACCTTCACAGTCTGGTCTTGCTGACCCACCTGTGTTTTCCCAATACTCTTGGATGAGGAGCTTTGGTTAGCAATGTCTCACAGCCACAGTGTTTGCCATGGTGTGTGCATGGCCTCGCTGCACTGGTACTATGGGGTATGTGTTCCTCTTTGCAGTCCTGAGCATGGCTGGAGTTAGGGTCAGTCCTCTCCAAGTCATAAATGCCACTTAGCCTGAGGACATCTTGGGAGATATCAAAAACTCTACTAATAAAGTTTCTGACAATGACATTAGAAGCACTGTGCTGGTTTCCAAGAATGGCAATGCTGGATCCTGGGTGACAACAAACAGTAACAGCATTCTCTGTTTTAAAAATATCTTAGTGTAAGAGAGAAAATATTCCCATTGCTGTGTAAGTAAGAGGGTGACCAGCATGAGCCTCCTCTGCCCAGTCCCTATATGGTTCCATTTCCATAATGTCTGGACTGCTTCCTACACAATCAAAGTAACAATCAAATGTGTCTGGCAGTGAGAAACAAAGCAATAACAAAGAATGGGGGGCATGGCTGGATCCCTGTCAGCTGGGTGCTGGAAGGAGAGAGATGGAACTGATGACATATTCTTGCACCCTCAGAGCAAAGTATTTTCCAGGGAAAGGTCCCCTGAGTGCAGATGGCTGGGGGCAGGGATAGGGCACAAGTGAGTGGAGTCCAGTGCAGAGACACTACCTTTGGAGTTTTTCAAGCAATGGTTTAAATTCTATGGCATTGTTATCAGGAACCTTCGTTTGAGGGCTTGAGTGATTTCTCTGGTTATTTGCTCCCATTAAAACACTGATGTGTGCTTGTCACACACTGTGCTATTTTGGGGCCATGCAATATGGCTCTAATTCAACCACAAGCCCAGTACACCCTGCAGGAGACCTTTGTCCCAAGGGCCAGATGCACTGTCACCAGGTGGCAAAGCTGTTGTCTCGCTAGCTGGGACATAGGAAGGACATGAAGGCAAAAAGGGATTGATTTGCTCAGAGTTCTTTTCCAAACTTGGTTGCTTCCTTCCTTTGAGATGTGCTTGCGTGCTCCTGGTTTAATCTGTCAGTACACGTGATCCTAAAGAACAAAATAGTTACGCGTGGGTTTTTGCAAACAATTTGGAGTAGAAAACTATGGATCCATGAGCACTCAGCAGCCCTCAAAACTGCCAAGCAGGCTCTCAGCATCCCCCTGCCTGGCCCTCTCCCTGGTGCTTGCCCTCCCATCTCTGTACTGCTCATGTGGCCATGGCTGTGCCACCCTCTGCCCCCAAACCTCCCCCGTGCATCCTGAGCAGCAGCCTTGTGACAGATGCCTTATTCTGGCATGCCTTGGGATCAGGGCAGGCAGCAGATGAGTTCTTCTGGCATGCCTCAGGACCAGGGCAGGCAGCACTCCTGTCTGGAGCCCGTGGACACTGTGCTCCCAGGAGCTGTGTGTCTGTCCTTGGCCACAGCCACGCTCGGCCCTCGGCAGTGCCACTGTGCTCACGCTGCACAGCCCTCACTGAAATTCACAGCCCTGTCACAGCGTGTAAGGCAGGAAAAAAGCCAGTTCTGCAGGGAGTCTGGAATGAATTGAGCTGCAGAGAGCAAGGGAGAGACGCCCTGGTTTCATTGAGAAGAGGAGGATTGATCTGAAACAAAACCTGTTACTTTGGCTCAGGCAGGTAGGGAGCAGGTTTTACCTGCACAGGAGCCAAGTGCTCACTTGGTTCAGTAGATTTCCATTCACACTTTAGGTTCGGTTATTGAAATTTATCTTCCTCCTCAGTGACTGGGTATGTGACAGGACCAAGGGGAATAAGATATCACCCCTACACAGGGCAAAAATAATGTAAACATAGTCTGTATCAATGCCCCAGGCATATATCATCCTGGGAATAAGGAGGGAAGTGTAGCACGAGATTTACCTGACTCATGAGCTCTCTGGTGACCTGAAACTCAGAAAGACTCCTACAAAAATCTGAAAATGGGTCAGTTTAGTAGGGAGGATTGTAACAGAGAAGTGTGGGAGGGTTGGGTCAGAATCAGGCAGAGCATGAACTGGACAAGAATTAGATGGGAAGGAGATATTGTGGACATTCATGCCTTAGCAATGCAGAGGGAAAAGGGGAAGGGAGCTGAACAACAGCTTCTGCCAAGAAGCAGGCCCCTCTGTGATGTCTGTGATCATGAGGCCTGAGGTGGAGGACAGAGATGACACAGCATGCCCTGTCCCCAGAACAGGAGGCACATGGAATTCTGGCCTCGTGCTGTAAGGGGAGTGCATGGGGGGTTCTTAGCAGTCCCTCTGGAAGGTTTCCTGGCCAATAGGTGACATGTGCAGGCAAGCTCAGAAGCTGCCTTCAAAAGCAGCTCAGCCAGATTAGGTCTGCTTTTGTACCTAAAAGAGCCTAGAATAAATCAACACGTTATTTGTAAGTACCTCAAAGATAACAAGGAGATGAATAACAGCCAGCATATATTTGTCAAGAACAAATCTTATCAAGCCAACCTAATTTCCTTTTATGCCAGCCTTTTGGGTAAAGGAGAAGCAGTGTTGTCATATCACTGAGCTTCAGAAGGGCTTTTAATGTTGTCTTGTTTAGCACTGTCATAAGCAAGCCCTGGCTAAATGGGCCACTGGGGTGAAGGGGGCTAATCTGTCTGGAAAGAGAAATGTGTCACTGGATGGGGGTGAAAAGGTGTTCAGTAGGTGCTTGTCTTGAAATTGAGCTTGTTGGCATGGGAAAGAGAAAATTGGTGTTTTAGCTTGAAGATAGAATAGTTTGAAAGTGTTATCAGAGGTAGGATGGGGCTTTACAGAGATGTGAATTAGCCTGAACAGAAGCAAGACACTGTAAAGTGCTTGTGTAAGAGCAGTCATAAACACAAATTCAAGTGGGAGGGGAACAACTAAGTCAGGAGGTGCCATTATGACCTGGCAGCCAAATCTGAGCTCAGAACACTGTGCTCTTGCAATGAATGAGACAGATGATATATCCTGAAGATATTCAAGAGGAGGGTAACCATCCTCGTGGCTCTCTCCTGGGGGAGTGAGTGGCCTCTGTCAACAGCAGAAGACAGCTTAGAAGGCACTGCCCAAAAACTGACTGAAGGTATCAGGTGTATTGTCTCTTTCAATACACCTTAGGTCAGATGAGGCCTTGGGAACTCCTCTCCTCTTGCTATGTGCTAGCCAGGCAAAAGTGCTCCTCGTGTGAGCTGCACTTCAGTCAGGTGGCCCCTTGTCCAGCAGGATCTTCTGCCATGAACCTGTGATGGGATAACATGCAAAGCAACCTACAGATGGAGCAGAAAGACCACATGCACACATGGCACAGCTTCCCTGTGGCCACCCATTCTGGGCTCCTTGCTCTCAAGGGACACCTGGGGCAGGGGCAGTGTCGCCGTCTGTCTCCTTTGCTAATAATTAGATGCAATCCAAGGCTCCCTGCAGGAGAGCCCTGTCCCCGTGGGGGAAGAAGCAAGGCTGCACACATTAAGGAAGATAATTAGAGGAGAAGAGAGCATTGGTACTGAAACCCCAACAGTAAACTTTAAAATCTAGATAAGGGAGCAGTATTTAATTATATACAATTAAAGCACCGTATCTCAGCCCCCTGAGAACTGGCAGTCCTGGAAAACCCTCCCAAAGGTGCTAATGAACAGATCTGAAGGCAGAGGTAGGCTAGGGGCTATGCTTATCAGACTTTACCTGGGAAACACACCTAAAGAGAAGAACTAGGAAAATTCCCTTGGACCACCACCTCTTTATTGCTGCACGATGTCCTCCCTCTCCTAGAGCAGGTAATGGGAACCCAGTTCTTAGGAAGAGAAAGGGAGATTGCTCTGCTCTTACATGCAGCTGAGCAAGGCCATTGCAGGCACCTACCTAAGGAAAGGCAAACCTGAGAATGCAGGGGAAGTCAGAGAGGGTTGTAAATACTTGGTCTGAGAAACAACTTTTGTGCCCTTTTCTCCCATTGTGCAGGAAAAAAATCTCTTGCCCCTGTGCCTGCCAGCCAGGGGTATCCTAGAATCTCCAGGGAGCACCATGCCAGTGTTCCCCTTTGCTCCACAAATCCTGCAAAGTTATCTAGGTTATTTTCCTACAAGTTCCCTCCAGCCACTTAAGCAACCACTTCCCCTCCCTGTTCCTTTGGTGCATCCCATATACAGTCCCTGATTTCTGATCCTTTCACCTGTCCTCTTCAAGCCAGGAGGGCAGTTTGCTTCCCCTGCAGAGTGCCTGCCTTGTGCTCAAACATTCCCTGTCAGCTGAGCCAGCTGAGCCAGCTGAAAGCTCCCTGGACTGCAGCAGCAGCTCTCATCCCATGGCTGCTGCTGGGTGTTAATGCAGAATCACGACGAGGGAAAGCTTGGATGGATTCATGTCATCTGACAGATTAGAACTGCAGAACCAGCCTCAAGTTATCCAAAATTCCTCTTCCTCAGCAACTTCAAACCCTTAAGGAAGGCTTTTAGTTCAGCCTTGGCTGCCGAAGGAAGTGGTTCCTGTTTTAATTTGTAAATATAAAGTGCCAGAGGGCTTCTGCCTTCTGAAGGCAGCAGCTTTGAAAAGCACAGGTGAAAGCCTAGGGCTCCTTTTCCTGCATCCTTGACGCCTGTTCTTGTTGAGGAGCACACCTAGTGCAGGTCTCTTGTTGTGCAGCTGCAGTGGGAGCTGCACGTTGTGCCCGGGGTGGGGGAAAGAACTGAAACTTCAGGCAAGGGGCCGTGACCTGGCACCAACTCTTTGTCTGACAAAGGGGACAGAGACCTGCAGCACTGCCTGGGGGTGGCCAGTCCCCTGGAGACTCTACAGAACCCAAATAAACAAGCAGAAGACCCCAAACAGATATCAAGTGTAAGGGGCATAAAGAGCACGAGGGGAATGGGGGCACAGACTGTAGGGGTGCAGAAGCCCAGGGATCCCTTCACTGACCCTGGAGGCATCAGCTCAGGCTGTTACTGTGTGACTGCACCTCGATTAAATGAAAAGAACCAGACATCTGCAGGAAACCTGGGACTGAGTGAGAGAATCTGACAGTGTGAGTGGGGTGTGGGGTGGGAACCAAGCTGGGTTCACTGGAGCCTCCTGCTGCCAAGGGGCTTTGGTCCCAGCAGGGGAAGCCTTGGATGGTGCACTTGTGACTCCCAGAGTGGCTCCTGAATGGTCACACAGCAGAGATTCCTTAACAATCTTTTGCCTGGCCTTTGCCCCCACATTCTGCCCGTGAAGAGCCTTGCTCTTTCAATGTGCAAAGCCCATGAGTCACATCTGTGATGTTGTCACAAACAGCCTCCTTCCCTGGTGATACAGCTGCTTAAAATGTTACAAGACCCAAAAGTGATGCCTGTGCCATTGAGGCTCATTTTATTTGTCTGAGCCTTTCTGGTGATGTTTTCCTCTGCTGTGCCAAGAGCTAAAAACCTCAGGGCATCCTTCACTCATTGTGTTTTAGGTGAAAATTGAATTTGTTGTTGAATCCCAGGGCTCCAAGAGCTGCGGTCATAAGAAAAATGCTGACTAATATCTAGTGTGCCCTGTCTGGTCCTTGGTGTGCCAGGGAAGAAGCTGCCATGCTTTGGGAGAAGAATTGCTCTTAATTGCCAGTCCTCTAGAGCTGGAAGGAAAGGTGGAAGGCTTAAGTTGCTTCTCAGTTCAAGCATTCCTGCATTAGTATGAATGAGCATGTTGGTGTCTTGCAAATACACAAACAGATTTCCACAAAACACTTGCTAATGAGGCAAACCAGCAGTTTGTCCTTTCAGTGATTTGTGGGGAGTCAGTAAAAGACTCAACCTGGGGAGCTCATTACCCTGCTGAAGGAGTGCATTTTGAGGGGAGATGCTGGGAAGCTGTTAGCTGCCAGCTGTGAGGCAGGGCCAGAGGCTTGGCAGTGCTGGGAGGAAGCCTGGGAGAGGAGATGTCCCTTGCCTTTGTGGGCACAGGCACAGGGCTAGCTCACAATGAGAATAATTTCTCTTTCTGTGGTTGTGGGGCACAAGAGGGGCTGATTTCCTCCCCCAGTCACTGTAATCTCAGGGCTAGGCACACTGATACAGTGCTGGGGTTTCTGGTGTGAAATGGAGAAAAGTAGAGTCAGCACCAGCAACAAGGGAGAGCCACAGCAACCTGCTTAACCACACACATGGTATAAACCAGAGGCCTTCTGGAAAACACAGCCACACTCCCAGGGCTTGAAAAACAGGCACTTAATCCTATAAATCCTATATATCAGAGGGAGTGTGGCACTGCTCAGCCACTGCTCTGCCTCACGGGCACTGTTCATTTGTCACCTGCAGCTACTGCACAGCTCAGCCAGCTAATCCACAGCACTGCCTTTCCTCTGGTGTGAGTAGATGGGCTCAGGCAGCAGCTGCAGCCATTTGCATCCAAAAGGGATGCAAATACCTCAAGGTGCACGTGTACCTGAGGGCTGCACCTGCCCATGCCTCAGCAATTAGGGAAGTGAAAGGATAACGGGGGAAATGCATCTGTGGGGATGAGGTGGGCTAAGGTAAAATGTGAATAACTGGAAAAGGAGTGGAAGGAAAAAGTGAAAGAGGAGCCAAAATCACAATGGTTTTTATGAATGCCTCCTCTTAGCTGCTGCTGAGCACTTAAGAGCTGCAAAGTGCTTGGTTCCCCTCAGAACCCCCCTGTCCCATCAAACCTTAGAGCAAGGTTGTGCTGCTCAGGTTGGCAACAGGTACTTTGAAAAAGCTGTCAAGTGTCATGTTCAGTGTGTTTGCAGGGAGAACCCTGGCTTGGCACTAGGCATCAAAGGTAAAAGCAATGAGGGAAAGAGAGTACTTCTAGCCTTGCCAAGAAAAATCACTTGTCTGGGAAAGGAAGAACTAAATTGATCTGAATTTTCCTGCTATTCATCAGCGTTTTGGTGCCAACGCAGTGCATGTGAGAGAGGAAAGAAAAAGGATAAGATGAAGAGCTCCATATTTAATATTGTGTTAATCTCTTCCCTCCCAGCTAGAGCAGAGGTTTAAAATACCTTTCCTGTAAGTGAAGGAAAATGTACTGATCTGTGTGAGTGTTATTGTTTAGGGAAGGAAGATTTACCTTTTGGGAAATCTGCAACCTGAATAACCCAATCTGGAAGTCTAAAGAAATGAATTGACGTTTGGGGTGGTCAGATTTTTTTTTTAGTTATTTCCTGCTTCACAGAAGATTCATTTTGCATTTTGACCCAAACTTTCCTCCATTGACTTGGGAAACTGAAGCAGGGGGGTTACATTTCAGGCCAAGTGTTTTGGGAAACCCTGCTAACAGCAACTGTGACAGAAGGTGAAGCAACAACACTTCAGCACCTCAGCTTCTCTGTGAAAGCCCATACATTGGGAAGGTATAGATTGTCAGGCAGCTTGTGCAACAGCTCTTTGCAAGTAAGGATTTACTTCTAGCACCCCAGTTATGTGGTGGGAAATCCTGCAGAGGAGCAGGTGGAAGTGGCAAAGCCACGTGCCAGTTTTGGACCTGGAACTCAACGTGACAGTGACCTCCCCCAACCCCCTTGGGGAGTGGGGAGCAGTGCCTGCCCTCCAGCCCTGCCTGGGTGCAGGCACTTTGATTTGTGGCTTAAGTTTTATTCATTTATTTCTTTCTGAGCTTAGGCTCATGGACTAATTAGAGGAGAACTGGTGAGCTCAGCTAACGCATTTGAACGCTGGTAGCTTTAGGCTTGCATTTGGGTCATTAAAAATGAAGTAAAATGATGTTCTCTTTGCACCAGCTATTGTGAGCAGGGGCCTTGGTTTGGCAGCAGTTATCTCCCCAACACCACTGCACTAATGACTGCCAGCACAGAAAGAGCAGCATGTCATTAACGCAACAGGGTGGTGGGAATCTGCTGCAGGCAAAGCAGGATCTGGGACAGAGCAGTTTATGTCACACCTGTAACAAAGCTGGCACCAGCAGGCTGAGCTTAAACCCTTAGGAGGCTGGAAGGCACCATAAGGGGAAGCCCTTCCCTCGGGGCCATGCTCCCAGGGGTGTGGGCACGCTGCAGGGGGAGTGAAATGGGTCTCCTGAGGGCCTCTTCTGCCTGCTGGTGAGTCCAAGCAGCCTGGGTGACCTTGGTATTTGAGCAAGGCTTTCTTCATTGTTCTGTGGGATGTCTCTGCTGGCTGCAGGCTGGTTTTGGTTGAGATGGAGGCCATCAGTTTATAACATAAAAGGCTGTGGAGAAAGGCTTCATCTCAAATTTGTCTAAAGTGCAAATGCAACATAGCTACATACGCCAAAGCAGCTGGGGATGGCCTCTGAAGATAATTTGGCTTACCTCCCTGTGGGACAGAGGTTGTATATGTTTGTTGGTTGTCATTCCTACAACAGCAGAAACTGAGGAAATGTTAGATTGAGGATTTCCCCCACAAGTACCTTGCTGCATTTTCTCCCCTCAGTGAAATTTAGGAAAATTGGAAACTCCACAGAAGCATACCTGCTTTTCATTTAAAAAGCTGGAGGAGGAGAAACCATATAGATTTAGAGGTGTTGTTTGCTTGTATTTTAGAGTAAACACCTGGTATGAAAGAAAATGTCTTTTTTGTCTACTTCAGTCCCTGATGACAGAAACCTGCATTGCAACACTAAGGATGAGTGACCTGCAGAGATTTACAATGCTGGGAGGGCCCTGGGCCATTGTCCTGCTGTGGAGATGCAGTCACATTGCTCCAGGTTCCATTGAGAGGGAGGTGGAGGTTTGCTTGCGTGCTGTGACAGTGGAAATGGCTCACATTTCTTGAGCTGCAGAACAAAATTACCTTCAATTTCTTCCTCAGTCGCTCTGTGCCTTGTAGCAATGCTCTCCAGCGGTGGTTGCAATGCAGGCATAAATAAAATTTGGCATGCACTGGGACTACACATACCTGGAGCCATAACTTAATGAGTTAAATCAGAGCTTTTATTATCTAATTTCTCATTGTCATCCAGTTTCTTGCATCTCTGTAGATAATTGACGTGGAGAATAGTTCTTGCCTTCTGGAAACTGGCTGCCTTTTGAAATGCTCCCATCAGAGATGCTTTTTTCAGGCTTGTACTTCTTTCTTCTCATTATCCTGTTAATAGGTCTGACTGGGCCAAGAGGAGGAAGGGGAATGTACTGGCAGGGTGCACGGTGTGCCTTTGCCTTGGGGATGTGGGCACTGGGGCCTGGGGAGCAGCCCCTGCCAGATGAAGGGAGGATAATTCCCCTTTCTGCCAGAAGAGCTGTAAGGGTGGCTGCAGCCTTGTGGAGGGAAGCCTGCAGGTTGGTTGGTCGGTGGTTTCATGATCACACCCTGTGAGATGCAGCATGAGTTACAGCTGAACCCCAGCTGGGGCTGAAAATGCCTCGGAGCAGGAGGGCTAATCCCCTGGCCACTGCTCCTGTTGGGAGGCTCCATGGCCGCTCTCTCGGCAAAGGAGCTCTTCTGAAATCTCAAAAATCCCAGCTGCAAAGGCAGTGCATCTCTGAAGTCTAGAGGAGTATAAGAGACTGCAGAGTTTTCCCCAGTAGCTAAACCCCTGGGTTATATCTATTGAGATTGCCGAGAGAAGATCCAACAAATATTTGTACCAGATTTCTACTGAGGACGCTGCATATTCACATGAAAGAGTGGAGACGGCTGCTCCTGCAGCTGGGGAGAGTGAGCCTGCATGCAAATATCACTGTGCTCTTTTGGGGACAGCTCCTTTTCCTTTCCAGCCTTGTGCTTGGGCATATCTGGCAGATGTCTCCAAAAAATGGCCTTTCTTTTCAGATCTGTCCCTGTGCAGTGTCTGGAGCAGCACGTGTTGGCTGTGGCACGAAAGGCAGGGGGAGCAGTGTGCACTGGGGACAGAAGTGGCCAGGCTTCCCAGGCATGTGGAGTGAGGGTTGACAGCAAAGGGGCTCTCACATAAGGCAGCAGGCATCAAGGTCACTCCTCACTACACCTAATCCTCCTCTGAGGCTGGAAAACCCCTTCTTCCCACAGAGACCTCTTGGCTTTCATCAGAGTGCCCCTGTTTCAAGCTCTTATCTCTGTCCTGCCATTCCAGCTTCCTCTGCTCAACTTCTGTGTGATGATCCCAGGGTTAGGAGTCTTGTGCTCTGCCTCATCCTGCCTTACAATGTGCTGTGCCTACCCACGCAGGTGAAACGCTGCTCTCCTGGCTCGGCCTTGCAGGCTCCCTGCAGAGAGGACTGGTGTCTGTCAGGCCCAGTCCTCAGAGGTCACAAATGAGCTGTATTTTCCTGGGATAGAATTCAGGATACCCCGGTGCCCTCAGGTGCCCCGGGCCGCAGTGGGATGTGCGGTGGTGCATGTGCGTCCAGCCTGGTGCTGCCTGCAGGATGAGCTCCTGCTGGGAATGCACCAGCACTGCTTGGATGAGCCCAATAGTGCCCTCTGATGCAGCCCACACAATAAAAACTAGCACAAATAACAGCTACCAGCACAACCCCCCTTTTGGGGAGGGTTCTGTTTCAAACTGTAGCTCTCAAGCCTGCATATCCTTATTTGCAGTCACTGCAGAGAGGTTTGCTGTATCCAGGGTTTGTTTCCACCCTGGGAACTCACCCTTTGCTGTGTCACAGCTGGCTGGTGTTACTGCTGCTTTGGCACTGAGACAGACCAAAATTTGGTTGGTTGGTCGGTGGTTTCATGATCACACCCTGTGAGATGCAGCATGAGTTACAGAAAGAGAAACAAAGAGTTGGTATTGAAATAGAAGTGGTTCTCATAGTTTTGACACCCCATATGGCAGGGACATATGCAGAAATGGATTTGCTGCTGTTTGCTTAATAACAATAAGCAGGTTGAGACAGTATGTTAGATCTCGGAAAGGAAACGTGACTTTTTGGTTATAATCTCTGCTTTTTAATTGAGATGTTCGCTGCTGTTTTCTTGAAATTCAGCTGCGAGTAGTGGGAAGGCATTCAACTGCAATGAAAAGGAAAGGCTGCCCCAGGGGCACATGCCTGTCAGAATGCTCTATGAGATGTCCAGTGCAGAGGCTGATGTCTTGATGAGGACCAAGCGTTGTGAGCTCCAGCTCAAGGCTTAGACATGTTGGCAAACTCACTTGACTGGTTTGAGATTAACATTATGGGTGAGCTGTTACAAGCCTGCATGCAGCAGGCTGAGAGCAGGAATGCCAGCTCCTTGCTTTTGAGCACGGTGCCATCTCTGTGCTGGAACAGCAGTGTCTAGGCAAGAAAAAGCTTTTAATATCACGGGGTCAGAGCTGTTGATTCTTCAGGGGCCACGAACCTGTTCCTCCCCCCTGTAAGAAAAGCCTGCAGTGCTGTTTTTCAGGCCTGTCTGGTTTTGAACATACATCATAGAACCATAGAATCATAGAATTATTTACTTTGGAAGGGACCTTAAAGATCACCTCAGTCCTACTCTCCTGCTGTGGGCAGGGTCTCCTTCCACTAGAGCAGGTAGCTCAGAGCCCCATCCAGCCTGGCCTTGAACACTTCCAGGGATGGGCAGCCACAGCTTCCCTGGGCAACCTGTCCCTGTCAGCAAATGCTTAGGAAAAAGCAGAGGAGGGCAAAGTGGAAATGCCTCAATCCCACCCACGCTCCAGGGTGGAAAGAAGGACCTTGTGCTCTGCACCAGGGGGGACACAATGTGAGTAAAGCCCTGCAGTTCATTTCCTGCTGGTGCAGAAGGAGGTGTGGTGGGAGTTCTTAAAAAAAAAAAAAAAAAAACAAAAGTGTAAAATGTGGACTTTTGCTATCAGAAGAACTCCTTCAAAAAGGATAAGTCATAAACACTAGTAAAGTCTGAAGCAATGCGTTTCAATGCTTTGTGATTGTCTTGGTCCCTTTCCATGCAGGAGTTGGTTTTGCTCTCGTTTTTTGCCAGCCTGAATACCAGAAAGCACCATTCCTCTGTTCCTGTGTCTTGTAGAACGCCCTGCCTCTGCCTGGCAGTGCTTTCCTGCAGGAGTGCAGGGGGTCACCCCATAACTTTTGCTTTGTAATTCCCAGCTGCTGTCACAGGCACACGAGGCCGGGGGACGTCTCAGCATTCAGAGAATGCTGCGCCCTGCCGTACACGTGGCTGTGAGTGTGACATGCTGAGACATCCCTGGGAGAGCAGAGCTCTTAATGCAACAGCGTGACAATCATACTTCAAAGCTAATTGACGAAACGGGCTTGCTAATTTTACAGAGGTTAATGGATCTTCTTGGAGCCCTGTGTGTGAGCAGTGCTGGGGACTTAGCATCTTTTTCTCCCCCATGGAGTTCTTTGACCATATATAGCCAAGGTATCAACTTACAGGCCTGGGATTTCAGCTTTCTGTTTAGATTTCAGATGAAAGGCTGCAGTTGGAAGTGATTGTTATAAATATTTCCTGCTATCTGGTAGCAGGCTGACTTCAGCCCCTTCTAAGGAATTTGCCATAATTATCCTTTACCAAACAGCAGTGAAAGCACCGCTGCTGGCGGAGGCCGGTGACTGGAGCACGTCCTCCTGCTGCCCCAGGAGGATGGATGGAGGGACACCATGAACCAGAGAGCTCACTGGAGGCTGGACTGCTGGCTGAGGGGCTCACCACGACTGCTTGTGCAGCCCTCACCCTGCCTGGCTGCTTTCTCCTTGCTGGCCAGAGTGACCAGGGCTGGGCTGGTTTACAGGAGCTGGGAGAGGCATCCTGAGGCTTGCAAAGGAGATGGGAGTGCTCAGTGCCAAGGGCAGCCTGCTGCTGTGGCCACACAGGGCACAGGAGGTGGGACTGGCACTCTTCACTTTGCAGGAGCCAAAGGATTCACCTGGGCTCTGCTCCCTGTTGGCCACCAGCAATGAGTTCCCAGTGGAAGGAAGGGAAGGAAGTGTAAAATGTGGACTTTTGTCATCCAAATGCTCAGAGTAATAGGGATGAAAAGTGCTGTCACCCTGCCCAGGACTCTTCCTTTTTCATTTTTCCCTTTATCTCTCCATCTCACCTATCTCTTTGAATCTCTTCATGTATCAGAAACCCACATCAAACCAGCCAGAGCTGCCACTACATGCAGTAGGGCTAAAAAAAAAATTTTAAAATGCAGCTAGATCAGTTAGAAATCCTGACTCCCGGGGCCCCTGGAAATTTGTGCCACAGAAATGCTGCACAGTTGTGCAATTTAGTGCCTCTGAAGAAGAATAAATTTGCTTTAAAAAAAAAAATCCATCAGCATATTGCATATATTTATAGTTAGCTGCAAGCCTTTCCAGTGAGAACTTTTAGAATTTATTTTAAATTAAAGTGACTAGCATGACATACCAGTACTTAGCCTTTTAACAAAAACATTTTAGTCGTATAAATACAGTTGCTATTATTAAACTCTAGGGAAAGCCAGCAAGCTGCTCCAAATAGCATTGCTCTGGCCTGCCTGTCCAAGCTCCTCTGTTCATACCCAGAACCAAGACATTTGAACACCTTGTTGGAAAGCAGGGGTTCGTTTTATTTTCTGTTCCCTGGATGGCTTTTTAAGCTTGTTTTAAACTTTGTTTCCACATTCTCTTCTTTAGTCCCTTCTCCATTCCATTATGTTACTCATTATACTCTTTTTCCTTTTCCTTGAGACTTTTTTTACCTTTTTCCTCTCTCTCTCTCTCATTGCCAGGGAAGCCCAATTCTCCGTGGTACTTTCTGGCCTCTCTGAAAGCTGTTTGCTAAATTACTTGCTGGAACTGACTTTAAGGACATCACAAATTGCCCTCTGGGTTAGCAGAGAGTAAGGGTGCTTCTGTGCATTGAAAAAGTGCCTGTAAATGAGATTTCAGAAAATCTCTGCCCACTTGTCCTGTCTGTATTTACATCTTTCAGAAGTGCTAAGCGAGGGCAAGTTCTGATGCTGCAGAGTAAACACCAGACACGTTGCCAACAGAGAGACAGATTTTGACCTGTGAGCAGCACAGTGCAGGGAGGACCTCCTGTTTGGGGACCCCTCCCCAGCAAAGAGCTGTCTACAGTTAAAAACCAGGCAGGCAGTGCCTGGGGTTATTCCCATCTCCTCCACGTTAGCCTTCACCCTGCTCATTTCCAAACAAAAGCTGAGCAGCCATTCCTCATGCAGCTTTTAAGCCTGTGTGGCTGCTAAGAGAGGGAGGATGCAATAAATCATCCAGTCAATTAACCAGGGACTTTCTCCTTATTTGTAACCTCCCTTCAAAGCAAATGAGTATGACTGGTAATGAAAGGAAACATATGCAATAGTTTAAAAATAGGTGTCTGAGGCCAGTGGGGGAAATGTTTGCCCTGCTGCGTGTGGCATCCAGCATCTCCAGCTTGCCTAGGTCACCTCTCCTCCCAGCACCCACTGTAGCTTATTCCTTCAGGTGATGGAGCAGCATTTCCACATCCAATGCCATGCCAGCACCATCCCATTCACAGAACATAGTAGACTTTCTACAAACCTAAACCCCCCACAAATCTTGTCCTTGCAGATGAGGAATGGAGGCAGCGGGGTCTGGGAGCAGCCTGCAGCATTGCAGCAGCTCCCCTGCCAGCCCAGGGCCTTTGGGGTGAGCTCTCAGAAATTCAGCAGCCCACAGGTGGGACCTGAGTCTGCTGGGAGGAGAAAAACAGCAGCTGTGTTCTGGTCAGAGCCTCCTCTTGCTGGCTTCAGTCGAGTGTCTCCTGGGGGAAACCACCAGACCTTCCCAGGGTTTCTGATGTGCTTTAGCATTCACTGGGCTGAAAGGCTGGCTTCAGCTCTACACCCTGCATTTCAAACTGGACTAGAATCTCATGGGTTTGGGACATAGATTTTTTTGTTGTTTGGTTGCTTTAACTTTTATTTTATTTTAAAAATTCTTGAGGTCTTTCATATTCCTTGGCTTCTACCTCCTAGTCACTCTGTGTCCCTTAATGTGCATTATGAGGGAAGAGCAGGGCAGCTGCTCATGGCTTGGAGGTCCTGATCTGTGTACCTGAGAGACTCAAGGCTTTCCAAAAATGTAAGAGCATTGATTTGATGGCCCAAACAAGGGCACATCTGGTCAGGCTGGATGGACAGGATACTGGGCAGCAGGAGCATGACGTTATTGTCCAAAACAGTGTGGGTCCATGGTGTTCCCCTGCAAAGCCAGGATTTGCTGCAAGTAGGAGAGCTTAAGATTTTAGCATTTATCTTCCTCTCCAGAATGAGAAATTGAAAGGTATCAGGAGTGTTCTCTGAATGTTAATTTCTGTTTGCTTTGTCCTTATTCCAGGTTTTGGTTTTGGTTTTTTTTTCCTCTCTTAATTCTGACAGTTTAAAGGACTCCAAGAGTTATGCTTCAGAATTAAAAGCAGACAGTCTTAGTTGTGCTCTGAAAATAGCTGAAACTTTGCAATTATGGGGCAGTGATTCCCTCTGTCCCTGTCTGAGCTGGTCACTTGCCCTGAATTGCTTTTCCCCAGCTCAGCAGCACCCACCTGCTCACACTCTGCTCCCCTTCTCACCACAGAAAACAGGGCCAGAATGGATAGGGCAAGTATATTATATCCTTAATAACCAGTAACCAGGAAAAAGGCAAACACTCAAGCAAGTATGGGGAAAAATAATTTAATCCCCGTAACAATCACTTTATTGTTGGGTTTGGTTTTTGGTTTATGGCCGTGGGGTTTTTTTTGCCTGGAGGTTTTCTGATAGTTCAAGAGATAAAAAAAGCCTTTCTGCCGTAATCTATAGCTTTAATAATCACCCAAGTAATTGCATTGTTTGTAAACTGTGCGGTAATGAGCATGTGTAGAGCTGTGATGCAGAAAGCAGAGCTAAATCTGGCCGAGGGTGCCAGGCAATATGCAGTGCAGCAGTGATGATTATTAATAGTGTGTGTTGACTGAGGCTGATAAAGCCCCAGAGTCTTTGTGCCATCTCACCAGACAAATACCTTGTAACCTGGAAACTGCCTGTTCCTGGGCTTCCTGGGGCTGCACTGACCTTGGGGACAGCATTTCCCCAGGACACAGCCTTGGGGTGCCCCCTGAGCAGCACCAGGGCAGGGGATGTCACCTGTGCCTTGCAGGTCTCTGTTCACAAAGGATCCCAGAACTGTGTTCGGACACAATACACAACACAGGTTTGCCTGTGGGGAGTTAATGATTCCCATAACCAGAGATAATCAGTGCTGAGCCCTATTTTTGGAGGCAAATGCCAGGTGAGCTGGTGAAATATTAAATAGGAAAAGTTATTGCATCGTTTGAATTGCATAGTCTCTCATTGAAGAGGGAGAAAAGAAATTTAACTGGAAAAATACAAAACCTCAGAGTATTGAAATAAGAAAATGCTGAATTAATCCAGGAAAAATCCCTAAACCAACCCAAAACCTAGAATCATTGCCTTTTCTTTCTTTTCTGGCTCTTATTCAATCTTTTCAAATAGGACCATATGTGACTGTCAAGGCCCTGGGAGGGGTTGGGAAGAAATTCTTCATTTACTTTCTTCTTTAAATATCTCTTTTTCTACCCTCCATCTTTCCCAGAATTCCCTGAGTTTATGGGAAGAAATCTCTGATATGGCAAATGAAAAGTAAAACCACAGCAACGGTAACTTGTAGCATTTCATAATGTAGAAAACTGTTTAGCAAAGAAAATGAAGACAACAGTAATTCTTCCCCTCCAATTTTTGACAGTTTTGAAAAATTAATGAAATGCTGAAAGTCAAAGAAATTGGTAGGACTCAGCAACAGTGAGGATGTAAAGTGGTGGCAGAGAAATAAGTATAATAATAATAGGAATTAAAAAGAACACTAAAATAATACTGTAAAAAATAGTCAGAGGGAATGTGGTACTCAAACATTTTGTTTGAGGAATAGAGAGGGCTTGACATTTTCAGAAAGTAGTTCCAAGATAAGTTTTGGGTGGGGAAAAAACTTCAAGCAAGACATTTTTGGGAAGGTCTGATAGTAAATATTATTCTTCTAACGAGAATTGTGGACATTTAGAGGAAATAAAGTGATTTTCCTTAAGCCAGAGCTGCAAGTGGCCTCCACTCAAATGTAGTGATTCATGCTGCCTTGTTTAAGGATCTGAGATCCCTTATATTCAAAAAGAAAACTGGGAAAGGCTCCAACCATAAGGGCAATTAATACTTCAGATGTGAAATGTAGAGCTAAAATTTTCACAAACAAAGGTATTTCTCATTGTAGAGCACTACTTCTCATACCATGTGAGCTGGAATTCCAGTAGGTGAAACAAGCAGCTAAAATGTCACCTATGATATTTATAAAAATGATCTTATTGCACAAGGTGGTGATTTTAAGGGGTTATGCCAAACACCAGCGTGCATCTTAACACTGTCAGAGCTCAGGAAATATCACCTGCAACCCAAGGCCATTGGCATTGTTTATTGAAAGCTTTCATAAAGATTTCTTCAGCTATCCATCTAGGCCTGGATAAGACCTCAGAGGGGCATTTCTGGCAGCAGAGAGCTGTTTCTTCTGTTTTCACTGTAGGACTAGGGGGAACCAGAAACCCTGGCTGTTGAGATCTCCCAAACCCAGTCTGTAAGAGATGGAGGACACAACCACAGAGGCAGCACAAGTGCCTCTTTCCTTCTGGATATTTAACAAGAAGTGACTAAAAACCTGTGCTTGGCAGTGGGGCACTAAATAGCTAAGAATTGCAGTAGTAATAGTGGGAGGAATTGATTTTTTTCTTTTGTTACTTAGACTTGTAAGCAAGTTTCTTTAGTGCCCATGGAACTAAAGGATCATTTGGGGACTTGGGGTTTCTGCTAAGAAACATCATATTTGAGAATAGGTGATTGATCAGGCATCCATATGGACTTCTGTCATGACAGGCCTTAGGAAGTGCTTTCATTGGTTTTCTCAAGCTGAAAACAACCAAAATCGCTTTTGTTGCAGAGTAAGTGGTTTGGATCCTATTTTCCCACTGCATATTGTACTTTGCAGACAAAAACGACATGAGAAATAGAAGTGACTGATTTTTCCATTCCTTAAGCTGCCTCCATGTGGGCTGATTGCTCAGGGGATTTCAAGGCAGACTGAAACACAGACAAACGCTGGCTTCGTATACGCTCTTAAATATTGCTGTGTTTTGAATTTTATTAGAAACTTGGCAGGCTTCTGCTTGAGCTCTAACTGCCTTTTCTGCCTTCAGTTTATCAGCTACCATAATTTTAGATGCACAATCACAGTGTGCAACCGTGTAGCCCAGCACGCATGAGCAAGGGAAGCACTCTAAAAACATGTCTGGTTAAAGTACTTGTCAAATTAGTAGCTGTCAGCCAGGATGAATTAGACCCAAAATGGTACACGCACAAGTGAGGAAACACGTTCTCCAGCACGCCTGGTACCATCAGTCCTGCTGTGCTTGGACAGGGAGCTTAACCCAGGAAAAAGCCAGGATCTTCTCTCTCTCATATTGTTGGAGTTCTGCCCAAAGACACCTTGGGTCTACGTACTGGAGGGGATATGTGTTCAAAGGAGAGGATGTGATAAACCCATACATCTGTCAGAAAGTAAACACAGCCTCGTGATCTTCCTGAGCTGGTTGCAGCTCTAAATCCTGCCGATGAGGCAGCCATAATTCCTTGTGCGAGACGCTGAAGGCAGATGTACAAATCCTGGTTTAACAGGGGAAGTAGGTGTTTTTCCATTGCTCCAAAGAAGCATTTCACTTGTGAAATTAGTGCCCTGTGTTTAATTTTGCTGCAGTTTGTCCTGTCCAGGATCCAAAATGCAGGATGGCAGGTGCTGCTGGGTCTGGCTGATTAGGTCTCACAAACCCATAGGGATGTGGAGGACACGAGCAATTTGGGAAGAAGAGATGGGTGCAAAACTCTTGCAGAAGGAACCAATTCTTTAGAGCAGCACCAGCTCTCAACACTTTGATGACCAAGAAGGCAGGAGAGAAAAAAAGCTGATTGATAACTGATAATGCTGTTAATGTGATGAGATGCTTTCTTGAGCATGGTCCAGGCCACAGCACGTCTGGGAGTCATCGGCAGCTTGCCACCTGCGAGGGAGATGTTTGTGGTCTCTGTCAGTGTGAAACAGGGAAACTCCCTGCTTGATTCTGCTTCCCAAGAGATCCTGTGCTGGCTGGTGTGCAGACTCTCTGCTTGTGAGGAGCTGGGATGTGCCCTCAAAGGGGGGGACACAGTTGTTCTTCAGGGCCCTGCAGCACAGGCCTGCCTTGGGGACAGCAAGGGCTTTGCCTGGCGTGGCTGGCACAGCTCTCTGAAGCAGAGGTTTCATCACACCATGGGGAAACACCAGGGAAATAAACAAGGCTTCCAGGTAGTCTGTCAAACGCCCACATCACCCAGTCTCAAGGTGGAGTGATAATGAAGACAACATGGGGAAAGGCAGTCTGTACCCAGGGAGGTTTTCATAAGTGAAATTGGAAATAAATCACTGCAGATGTGATGGCTCATGCCAGCTCTCATCCACGCTCATCCCCTCGCTCTGCTTTCCTCTCCATTTGCTAATTCCTCTGCTGCAAAGCACTGTTATCCTGGTTTACTACCCAGCTGGGATAGTCTCTGAATCTGCCTTGTAGAGGAGCTGCACAGGCACAAATCAACCATCTCAGCCTGGGAGAATAAATTAGGAAATGAGAACTGGAGAGCCTGACACATTTGATGTGCAGAATTAGGTGTACTGAACTGATTAACAGCAAAGCCCTCAGCACTTTGGCATATTTGTGTGCCCCCTTGAAACTGAAAGCCTGCTGTCATGGTGCCAAAAAGCAGCCCCCCAGAAAGGAGGGCTCCATGGCTGCCCCTCCCCTCCCATCATTCCAGAGAAGTTAAAGCAAGGTCTGGGAAAGCAGCCGTGTGCTGGAGACCTTATGAGATGTGGCTCAGAATAGAAACGCTCTGCCTCAGCACAGCCCTCTTGGAAGCCGTCTCTCAGCCAGAAGGGGCTTGTTCCCATCTCCTTACTGACAGTCCCCCAGCTGTAGAGCAGGAGAAACCAGGGTTTGCACACTCCCCTGGGTAGTTTTTGTGTTCTTGGGTGAAGGGCAGCTGTTCTTGCCTTGTTTTTTGCCATCAGAGATGTGGATCTTTGTTTTGGAGCAGATGGACAAAGGCAGCAAAGCACAGGCATTGGTCGTGCATGTGGGGGGAAGGCTGGACTGTGCTTATCTCACCATGCTTTGGGAAGCCAGATGGCTCCCCAAGCCAGCTCGGTGTGCTCCTGGTTCACACCCAGCCAGCCTGGCTTGCACAACTGTGCCTCACCCAGCTCTATGGTGAAAACCAACCCTTCAGGGTTTTAAAATCAGCTCTGGGTAGTACCAAACCAGACAGAGCAAGAGGTGCTGGAACAGCAGGGCTGCCTGCAAATGTCAGAGAATGGAGAGCTGCATTTGGGGCTGCTGGTGGAATCTGCAGCCAGCAGCCTGCTGCTGCTGAGCAGGAGCAGATGAGCTTGTGGGGGCTGGAGGGTGCTGTCTGTGCTGCATCAAGCAGCAGAGAGCTGTGAGAGATGGATGAGTTTCAGGAAATGGCCGTCCTTGGGGTAAGCCAGGACCACTGTCACCGTGCCTGAGGTATATCACTGTGCCAAAGTCCAGCCAGGGGATTTCTCAGGCAGTGGCAGTGGTGCCATTGCACACAGGGATGCAGAAGGGAGGGTGGCTGGGGTGGCTGTCCCTCAGCACAGTGGACTGAAGTGCAAGGCAGTGATCCAAAGCATTTTGAAGATGTTTTCTCCTGATGTCTTTCCATTTGGCATGAACCCAACTCTGCTGGCAAGAGCCCAGGAGTGCATTGTTGCTGAGAATCACAGAACCATTAAGATTAGAAGAGACCTCTTCCCAGATACCTCTGGTATCATTGAGGATGATACCAGAGATGATTCCATCTGGTATCATCATTCTCTTCCGAAGATACCTCTGGTATCATCAAGCCTTTGACCAAACACCACCATGTCAGCTAAACCACAGCACTGAGTGCCACCTTCACATTTCCAGTGATGGTGACTCCACCACTTCCCTGAGCAGCCTATTCCAATGCCTGACCACCCTTTCAGTGGAGAAATTCTTCCTGATGTCCAATCTGAACAGTTTGAGGCCATTTCCTCTTGTCCTGTCACTAGCTACCTGGGAGAAGAGGCCAACCCCCACCTTGAGTCAAATCTCCTGTCAGGGATTTGTAGAGAATGATAAGGTCTCCCCTGAGCCTCTTTCCTCCAAGCTAAACACCCCCAGTTCCCTCAGCTGCTCCTCACAGGACTTGTGCTCCAGAGCTTTCAGCAGCTCCACTGTCCTCTGGACTTGCTCCAGCGCCTCGGTGTCTGTCCTGAATTGAGGGGTCCAGAATTGGACACTCAAGGTGTGACCTCACAGGTGCCAAGCACAGGGGAAGAATCACTGCCCTGCTGGCCACACTATTCCTGATCCAGGCCAGGCTGCCATTGACTGTCTTGGCCACCTGGGCACATTGCTGGCTCATTTTCAGGTGCTGTGAACCAGCACCCCAGGTCATTCCCTGCCAGGCAGTTTTGCAGCCACTCTTCCCCCAGCCTGTAGTGCTGCAGGAGGTTTTGAACCTTCTACCATTGGCCTTGACCCCTTAGCCTGTCCAGATCCTTCTGCAGAGCCTTCCTGCCCCCCCAGCAGAAGCTCAGTAACAGCAAGCAGGACTCACCTCACAAGGAATGTGGGGATGAGCTGGCTCATGCTCATCTGCCCACTCCAGCCCACACTGTCTCAGAGAAGTGTCAGGGCTGAAGTCCTGTTAGTCCTGGGTGAATGCTCACATGCTCACTATCAGTCTGACCCTGTGAGTGCTCTGCAAAGAGCCAAGTGCCTTTTGGCCACATCAGCCTTGCTGTGCATTTCCAGGCAAACCTGCAAGGAAGCACGTGCCTAGGATGTAACACACATGCTGCACGTGCAGGAAGTTTCCTTGTTACAGGTAGATGCAAAGATGCTGACTCAAATCTCTCAGGAGAACTAGCCAAGCTCTTTGCTGGTTTCTCCACGTCTCTGAATTATTCAAGCAATTCAAAGTAGAGAGTAGGTTACTCAGGGACCCTCTGTGAGCAGCCAGAATGGAGACAGTCTGGTGGAAAATGCAGGGAGATTAGGAGAGCTGAAGCAGTAGGATCCCCTGGGCAGATAGCCAGGGAGGCTCTGCTGAGGCAGCAGGACTGCTGATGCTGGAGGTGGTGATTGGAGCAGAGAAGTGGGTGCTTGTCAGGGATCTCCTGCACCTGACAGAGTGCAGTTTCACTCTGGGTCCCCTTTGCAGGCATTCTGTCCCCTGAATTTCAGCAGTATTGCACAGGGCAGAAATCAGTGCAGTTTTATAGGATGTAAGACAGTGGCTCCAGCCAAATCTGGTTTTGAATTCGGGAGCAGCAATCAACCAGCATGGCCCCCTTCTTGAACTTTTCACAGTTGTGTGTCCATGTCAGGCTTTGCACACCTGTGCATATCAAGTGCTCCCCAATTACAGAAATCTGGCATACAGAATCACTCATCTCTTTCAGGAGCAAGGGAAAAATTTGCCTCGTGTTTCCTGGCTTTGGCAGCGATTCTCACCCTTTTATCTGAAGCCCTTGAGATGTGAGAAGCAGTGATGGTTCCTTGCACACTGCAGATGGGCTGCTGCATGACAGAAATGAAATGATTCCTCTTGTGTGTAATCCAGAGGCTCAGCTGAGTTACTCATCAAGCCCTTTATAAACCACTTTGTAGACTGCCACTGCTGCTTATTACTTATGATATCTTACATTGTCTGATGAGTTACAGGATTTTGCCTGCTACTTCTTCCATCACATTGAACTCTGAGCAGCTTTAGTGTCTCAGGCAGCTTCTGCTGACTCAGAGCCACTCAGCCCTGCTGAGGAACTGTGAGTGGCTTAGAACTGCACTGTGCAATCCACTGGAACCTGGAAGCTGAAGGGTGAGGGCTTCCAACAGGTACACTTGGAAATATTCAGCATGGTGGCATTTGGGTAAGGAGCTTTCTCCAGCTCTCTGTGTTTTGCTGCTAAGCACACAGCCACTGGTCTCAAGGAGGCACGTTGTCTGTCTGATCTGCATGGAGTTTGGGTGCAATAGGATTTCACACACATTTTCTGGAGTTTTGAGTTTCATTTCCTCATCAACAAATACAAGTCTGTGCAGGAATGGAAAGCACTGAAGTGCTGGAGAAGGTTCTGATGGAAGCTCTATGGAAGAAGCACTGATATGAAAGTGTCCAACTTTGGCTCATCACAGTATGGTGGAAATAAAGGGATCAGCTGAAAGTCTCTTACACTGTGTGCTGCTGGCTCTTGCTGGAAACTTCTTCCCCTTTTTTTTTTTTTTTTTTTTCCTTGCAGTGTGCAAGGGGAAAATACCACAGCTGCTTTCTCTGAAAAGTCATGTCTCCTAAACAGCTCCTGAGTCTGGGAGGCAGGCAATGAGGTACTCTGGATGCATCAACATGAAACCCCCTGGAAAACATCATTTATGTCCCAGCCATCCTGCTGGCATGCTGGAGACAAGCCTTGCTGGTGGCATAATTCAGGAGCTCACTCTCTGCTTTAGAACATGATTCCTGCTAGCAATATTTCCAAAATAAAACAGCCAGGACTTCCAGAGATATGGGGGGGGGCAGGGGGGCAGCCTGCCTGCCTAGCCCCAAGCTATGGGTGGTTTTGGGCATGGCAGGGCTGGATTTGAGGCAGCCTGGCACAACCCCCAGAGAAAGCTGCCATGGGAGGAAGGGTCCATCTATGCTTCCAGCAGCAGCACAAGGACAATGGGCAGACATTAACAATGTGAGCTGGCCCTCAGGTTCTCTGTAGGCTCCTACAAATTTGACCAGGGTCTGAACTATTAACCAGTTAAGAGAAAAATGCTTTCTTCTTTGAAAGAAGCACTGCCTGGGGTTGGATCTAAGGCTTTAGTAGGTATGTTTAGCTTTGACTCACTTGTATTTGTTTGGCAACCCAGCTCTGTTTTGTATCCATGTGAAATGAGAGGGATTTCCAAAGAGATCTGGAGTTTTCCCCACTAGCTCTAGCAAGAATCCCTCCCTGCAGCCTCACAGTCCTGTTCCCTTCCCAGAGTCCAAGGTTCCCCTGCACTCACACCCTGGGTTGCTGAGCTCCCTGTGCAGCCTCTCTCATCCCTTTTCTGTGTTGATGTCACAGTCCTCTTCTGAAATTGTTTATTTCCCCCCTTGCTACCTTCACCTTGTGGAATCAGAAAAGACCAAGGGCAGGACATTTTCCCCATGGGTTGGGTGAGGAGAGAGGGGATGGAGGGCACCATTCCATGGGCAGAGCTGGCTGGCAGGAGGAGAGTGGGGAAAGAGCCCCAGCCACAGCGCTGGCCCCAGGCAGCGTTGGCCAGGCTGGCCCCAGCCCCAGGCTCCACTGCATCACCATGACCTACATACACCCCTGCTGCTGGTGGATGCATTCCCAGACTTCTAAAGAGTTTGTTCCCCTTGGCCTTGCTGGGAGGAGCCTGGGATGTTTTTTGGGGCCAGGCTCGGAACATTGCTCGCCTCAGAAGAGCTTCCTCAGTGTGCTTTTTTTTTGTGGTGTAAATAATGAATTGTACATTTAATATTAAACATCCTGTGCACTTACCAGACCTTGCTGTGCACGTGAAATTTGACAGATGAAGTGCGTGAAGGTGGTTTGTCTTCACAGCCATGCAGGATTCCTAATGTGCCCCATTCTTTTTTTGGGGGGAGCAAGGTTTGGTCCTTTGCTCTTCCTTCTGCTGCTCCAGTCACTCCTCAGTGCATCTTCCACTGTGCTGAGCAGAGTCCTCAGAGTTCCTCTGCCTTGGCCATCCTGCCCTTTCAACCACAACTACCCACATCTCCTCATCCTTCTGCACTAAAACCCCAGCTGCCTACATGGGCATGGTTCAGTGCACAGCCCAGGAGGACCACAGACACAGGCAGAGAAAGCCTGAGGGATTTGCTTATGGTGAAACAGCAGAAGTGTGTGTGCAGAGCCTGGTGGAACCAAGACAAGACTGTTTACTGGCAGGAAACTCAGCAGGATGCTGGAGCTGAGCAAGGAGATGGAGCAAGAGAAAATTAGTCATTTGGGAAGGAAGGACTGTCAGTACAGTGGGTGACGTGTGCATGGTTAGCTCACAGCCTTCCAGGGACATGCTGGAAACCCCTCCTCTGGAGTGATTAAAATCCAAATGTTCTCATCCATAGACAGGGATCCTGGTGGCAGCAGGGAGCTTGTGTGTATGGGCATGGATGCACCCATAGGTGAGGTGGTGGACAGCAGCATGATGCACTTGGCTTTTCCATCTCTGACTTCTGTGGCCCAACAACCATTGATCATTTTGGAAAGCTAACCACATTACTCCACAGCTTCAGGTGAATAAGGAAGCAGGCAGACTCCCTGGGGACCTGGCACACTGTGAAGCAGGCATCCATCTGGGAGAGCATTATTGCATTAGCTCAGCATTCCTGTTGGTATTGATGCATGTTCTGCTCCTGTGCTGCTCCTTGCAAGCAAAGGCTGCGTGGGGTAACACACACAGGGTGATGAGACAAGGCTGGGCACTCTGGTTTTTTAGGTGCTGTTGTTTGTTTGTGTAAAATTCATGGGAAGCAGAGGGAGGGGAAAAAATTGGGATGAAGATGAAAAATGATGCTGCACATAAAGCTAGCTCTGAATCTATAGAGCTGGCCTTTAATTCAGTCATCATAGTCTGAAAGCAGCACACACACACACATGTGCAAAACCCAGGCTGCAGATAATGAATTTTGAGAAAATGAGCCCTCAGCTCCCTCCTCCCAAGCTTTACTTTTTAGAGAATGCCCTTCCTTAATTTTGGAAATGATTGCATTATCTCAAACTGCTTGTAAATCTTGTTAGCCAAGTAATATAGTTTGGACTAAATGTCTGTTCCTACATGAGCCTCAGGGGAGTATGGAAAATAACCAATGCAGCCCTGTTGCAACCTCCCACCAGCTCTACAAAAGAGACTCCTTTTTTCTGATTAACCTCAGTTCCTTTCAGCAGTGAGGCAGAGAGAGGCAACAAGATTAATGAAAATTAGGTCTATTAAAGCCAGCCTTGTTTTCTAGTCGTGTGTACAGCCTTGCCACAAGCTGAACTCGTCACCAAATGCACAATTAATCAAAGTCAAGTGCAGGCACTTGGTGTCTCTGTGTGCATGTGTGTGTGTGTGTGTGTGTGAGCATGCACTAAGGTGGCTGCTCCAGATTAGCAATTGAAAGGAGCAGAGGAACAGAAGCAAGATGTTAGTTTTCCTATTTATTATTTATGTGGTTGAGAGTCTGCACCCAGCAAAGCTCGGGGAGCTGTGACTGATGAGTTAATTGGATACCACACTGGCATCTCTGGAAGAAGCTGTGGAAACCCAGGGACAGAAATAGTAGCTGGGACTGCAGGAGAGCATGTCCAATGTGTGTTGACGTGCTTAGTGATGCAAAGCCACAGCTCCTGCTCCTTCTCCTGCTCCTGCTCCAAAGGGAAGGGACTTGTCATCCTTGGTTTTATTTCCCAAAGGACTCCGGTGTAGGCTGGGAGCTTCTATAAGGATCAAGATTCCTTACATTAAAGCTGTCTGATCTCCAGCTTTGGGGAATTGCTGGGGAGGTGCCAGAGACAGGCCCAGCTGCATTTCTGTACATCCCAGATGAGTCTTAGACTCTCACTGTTGGCACTTTCCTCCTACCAGCTGCTGCCATCCACCCCCTTTTCCTGCTTTTCTGACGGGGTTTTAGGGAGTGGGGAGGACACCCTGAAGCCACTGGTGGCAATGATTTCTCTGGCCATTCCCTGATGTGTGATTGCCCCGCTGACCTCCTTGGATGTGTGTCTGGGCACCTCCTCTCTGCCCATGCAGAACCCACAGCCTTTGCTCTGTCTTGGTGGTGGTCCAGCTCTGAGTTTCCCTTTACCAGGAGCCAAGTCCAGTTTCTCTCCATGGATCCTCCAGGTGAGCTCCCAAGGCCCCATTAAATTGCAAGGGGAAATTAAATGCATCCATTGCATCCGTTCTCCTGGCCCTGGTGCTGTGGTAGAACTGGGTCTTGGCCAGACATGACTCCCCTTGTCTGGTCCCATACCAAGGGGTTGTTTGTTTCACAGGGACAATGGAAGGGGAGTGAAGGGACTTGGAGGCTTTCCCACTGCCCCTTTGTGAGACAGCCCCTGTTGTGGTGTGAAGCAATATCCTGTTTCACCCTTCCCATCCCTCAGGTGTGCCAACCTCTCCCTTCCCCTCCCCCTTGCCCCCTTGCTAAGTGCTGTCCGTCAATCTTAACGTTCCAGCAAGGGCATCGTCTGGTTGGTCAAGTTCAAAAGATGCTTCTCAGCCCTGGGGTCATTGGCCAGTCCAGGTGTCCTTGTCCCCTGAGACTGTCCCCCTTTCCACCTGGTTGGTGGCACACCTACCCCTTCCCTTCCCCCTTTCCCCGGGCTTAAAAAGACACGGGACCATGCGGTCTGGATTCTGTTGGGGCTGTTACCAAGATTTGGAGATCTGTGACCATGGAATAAAACTCTGGATTAACCCTCCGGCAGAATCCGTCTCCTTTTCCTCTTCACCTCACCTAAAGCCCTTCCATTAGAGGTAAAAACTGAATTCCTGCTTGCCTGGATTTGTTCCAAGTGCCTAGCTGCAACATCCAGGCAGCCAGGGGTGTCTCTGAGGTGAAACACCACAGTTGCTGCCTCTGGTCAAGCAGCAAAGGCCAGAAGATCCCAGGCACATTCCACCCAGTAATATTGGGATCTTATTCCATAAGCCCCCATGGGGAGCAAGAAGGAAACCCCCCCAGCCCCTCTGCAGCACTGCCTGGGACTAAACACCTCTGAACATTTCTCATGTGATGCCTTTAGAAGAAAATCACAAACTTACATTGTCTGAAAGCCAGTCTAAGCCTGCTGATGGCAAACAGGATGAGGAGAGTCCAACAAGTCCAACACTTTGCAGAGAACCTGGGCAAATGTAGATCTTCTCATTCTGGTAGACCATGCTGCCTCTGGGAGCAATGCAACAGCTGAAAATGATGGGTTTTACCTTTCCAGCCTCCCTATAGAGATTGTGGGGAGATCTGCAGTGGAGATTTCCTGTGGGCCTGTGTGCTCAAGCAGTTCCAGAAGGCTGGCTTGTACATGTCACCCATCTTCACCACTCTGCAGCAAACAGGACAAAAGATTGTGGCCCACTGGGCTAACCAAGGTCACAGCAGGGCTGGGAATAGCCTTAGGGTCTTTTTTTCCCCTTGGTGGGACCACTGAAAGGGAAGTAGTAACCAGTTCTAGTGACCAGCAGGCCTCTGTGCACCCCTGCTTTTGCTGCAGGCAGCACCATGCCCAGGCCCTGGCTGCACTTGCTCAATTCCAGGCAAAGCTCCATGTTTTCCTGTGGCTGGGAAGCTCTGATCCAGAAGTAGTCACTGCTGGAGAGCACTCTTAGGGGACCAGATGGGCAGAGCCCCCCAGCAGACTCAGTGCTGTGCCCAGGGCAGGTGCTGAGCAGGACCTTGGCAGAGTCACATTGTTCCTGTGTGGCTTCTCCTCCCTCTCCATCATCCCAGAGCTGTTCCACATGGAAGATGTCAGTGCTCTATGGCACAAGAAGAAAATATCAGCATGTCCAAGGGTGTACACAAGGATCAGCAATTAAGCTGTTTCACTCTGCAAGCATCCCCCTACCACAGCGAGTGGTTTGATTGGGCTTGGTTTGTGGATCTTGCCAGGAGCTGTGGTTTCATTCCCACCACAAAGCTGAGCCCACTGTGGGAAGATCTCATCCCTTTCTGTACCACTGATAAGGAGCAGCCCCTTTACTCACTCTTTTCTCAGGGAGAGTAATTTCTGATTCTGGAGGACACCATCAAGGTGCCAGCAAAGACAGAGAGAGGAAAAAGCCTTTTGTTCCTGCAGCAGAGCAGCCCTGCCCAGGGTGCCCCAGCTGGAGAAAGACATCGCAGGCTTGTGACTGGGTGGTCAGCTTTGGGCTCTGAAACTGTTGGGGAAGGGTGTGAGTAGATCTAGAGAGCACTTTCCCATAGGAAAGGACAGGAGGATGTGACCTCTGGAGCTGCACCCTGGGCTGCCTGTTTGCCCTCTGCATCTTGCAGTGATTTCATTTCCATACCCTTCTCTTCCAACCAGGCACTCAGCTGTGAGGCACAAGGTTGAAGGGAGTCAGGCCAGGGAGGGAGCATGGGGAAGTAAGGCTGCTGTAGGATAAAAACAGCTGATGGCTGAAATCCTATCCACTGAGAGCCAGGGGAAACCTTCGTCCTGGGTTCTGCTGAGTCCTGCATGGCTCAGAGAAAAGGGAGTTAAATTACTCCCCTTACCCAGTAAATTCAACCCTTTTTGCTTTCTACAGACACAGCAAATTTTTTTTTGTTCATCTTACTGCATGCAGTTAAATGTTTCAGAATAATCATCTGGATTTCTTAGGATCCCATTATTACTGTAGTGTTGGCCATGCAGGTTAGGTCAGACTCTCCCAAAGGAGCAGAACCTGCCCAGAACCACTGGTCTGGGTCCACACTTGCCAGGTGAGCTTTTCAGACCTCAGCTGCTCTTCAGCCTTTACCAGGGCCTTGAACAACCAAGTTGAGAGGTGGCCATGGGAGTTGAAGGACCTTTTGGTGGCCTCACTGGTGCTGGGCTGTGATGTCCCTGACTCCCTGTGCCCATCATCCTCTCCCTTTCTGATGCACCCAGCTCAGGACACAGAGAAAGGTGGAGGGAGAGCTGCACCATTTCCAGAATCACTGGTTTGGGGCTACCTTCCAGCTACCTTCCTACCTTCCATCTTTGGACCAATTCTTTGTTCCTAGTTGTTTGGCCTGGACTGAATGAGAAAGCATATTTGTTAGTATTTTCTCATAAAAGCACAGGGGCTTGCATGGGTTTTTTCCTAAACTTTCATTAAAAGTAACTGTATTTTCCTCCTAAACATCTGATTCTCTCTTTAATCATGCTAATTTCCTGATCTCAACAACGTGTCAGTGCCACAATTTGGTGCACTGTAGGTAAGAATATAAAAATCCTTTTGTTTCTTTGAAATACGTTGCTTTTTCATTTCGCCGAGATGATTTATTCTTGTGTCAAGGAAGAATAAATGAGAAGTGTCAGGCAGACCTTTTATATATTGCTTTATCTTTAAGCTAAACAAATCCCCCGTGTGCAGCAGCCTGGCTTAGTATGGAAATCTCTGCACTCCTTTATCAGTTGTCACCCTGTTACTTGATGTTCTCCCTTTCTGAGGTAGAATAACAGAAACCTCATATGTACCCTTGCAGCTGCTTTACTGAATGTTATTGTGCTGGTTGGATACTATTTTTTTCAATCTACTGTTTGCACAGCAAAAGGTTGTATTTTGTTTTTATGATGTCAGAGTTCTTCGCCGGGCTGGCTGCTGGGAAGACGTTTTCAGGAGCAGCTTCAGCTGATTTACAATGTAGGGCATGTAGGAGTAGTTTGGGTCTTTTGCCATTGGTATATGTGCTGCTCTGCATTAGTTTCTTCAGACTTCATCTTCCCACTCCCTTGTCCTCCTCGGGTGCCTTTGGAGGTTCTCACAGTTCTCTCTAAGCTGGAGTTAAATATGCATCCACGTGTGTTAGCCTCAGGTGAGGTCGGTCTCTTCCACGGGCAGCACTGACAGAACCAGAGGACACAATCTAAGCTATGTCAGGGAAGGTATAGGCTGGATATTAGGAAAAAAAATTCACCAAAAGAATAATAAAGTACTGGGATGCTCTTCCTAGGGAGGTGGTAGAATCACCATCTCTGGATGTATTTAAAAAAAGACTGGACATGGCACTTGGTGCTAGAGTCTAGTTGAGGTGCTAGGGCATAGGTTGGACTTGATGATCTTAGAGGTCTCTTCCAACCTCATTATTCTGTGATTCTGTGATTCTGTATATGTGTACATCCATGGACACATCCATACATTTTTCTCAGCCTGTTCAAGGCCTTCTGCAGCCCTGTACATCCTCCCACGCACCCCACAGGTGAGCTCATTCCTTTGAAAACTGACCACTTATTCTTCCTCCTTGTTTTCCACTTCTGAGGTATTTTCAAAGCCTCAGCCTCTCTCAGATCCCTTAGCCATTGTCAGTGGCTTTCACTGCTGTCCTTTCATGGGAGCTGGGCCAGGCTGAAGCCATCTGAACTACGCACAAGATACGCACAGAGTGCTCTTAGATGCTTATCCTGAAATTTCCTGCTCTGACACCAGACACCTCTGGTTGATGGCTCACTTTCTTTTCAAATTTAATTCAGTTACTGCACAAAGCCACTTTGTGCCCTGAAAAAGAGATTGGAAACTTTTCGTGCCGCACGTGAGCTGGGGGCAAGAGAGAAAGACAAAACATCAAAGGCCTTTTCTTAGCTCTGCCAGCAAACCAGCAAGGCAGATCCATGGCCACTGGCCACTCACCCCACTTGGTGCACTGAAACCCAAATAAGCCAGCACATAATCAAATCTAATTCCCATCCAGAAATGCAGCCAGGTCCTCACAGAGGGTCAATCACCACAGCCTGCTGAAGCCAGTGAAGAGTCCATGCAGGACCTGGGCCAGGCTCTGTGTTTTCCAGGTGGGCCATGAAATGGTATCACTGCTGCAGATCCAGGCAGCCTCCCTCAGCAGGGGAGGATGGACAGCTCCTTTGGGAATCCTTCAGGAGGCCAGGAACAACATGAGCAAGTTTTACACAGGGCAGTGAGGCTATCTGGCCCCTCTCCATCCTGAATTAACATGAGTGGTGCATCCTCTTGGGTGAACATGAGGAGAGCTACTGCCTAGCTTGCTTTTGCTGTAGCCTTTCAGCTTTAGACCACCTTAGAAGGAGCCAGATTCCTTCATTTTATGAAGGGCTTTTTTTTATTATTTTAAATTTAAGCTAGCCTTACATTCACTGAGTCTCTTTGTGACAAATTTCCCAGTGACAACTCAAGGGGGGAGTGTTCCACTCTAGTGAGGTCTGGTGTCTCATTCAGCACAGGGAGTGGCTCTCTGATACATAAAATTCGGGTTCACCATGCTGGGAGAAATGGAGCATATCATGCACGCTGTTAATGAGTCTCTGTGAAACAATGTTAAACAGTATAGAGGAGAAAGAAAGCATAAAAACAATCCTTGAGCTTTTTTTATCCCCAAGCAGCACTGCAATGTGCGTAGGGGAGGGCAGAATTCAGAATTGTTGCTTTTCAGTGAAGTCTCATTTCCCTTCAGACAGGGAAACCAGTCCCAGCAGAAAAGCACTTGCTGCCCTGTGAACTTTGCAAGGAGAAATACCAGCAGAGGCCTAAAGTCAGCAGCTCTGGTTGAGCTGTGTACTGAAACAACACAGGAGATGGGCTGGTGCAGGCTGCACACGAGTGAAGCCCAGGGACAGCTCTGCACATAACTGATCATCCTGCCAGGGTGGTGTTTGCTTTCCCCACTGGGTGCAGGTGGCTTTCCACTGCTCCCACAGGTCCTGTCTCTGGCTGAAAAGGAGGCAAAACCCCCCTGTGGCTCCCATCCTGCATTTCCTTCATGGGTGCAGATGCCTTGCTGCTTTGCAAGGCCGCGGGGATTTCTGTATCTTTAAGAGGTGAATAAGAACTCCTGGATTAGACCCAAATTGTGCATAAACCTTCTCTATCAGGGCAAAGCCTTAAGGCTGATTTGGGAACTGAACCTACCCAAGGGTTTAAATGTCTTTGAAGCCCATCTTCATATGACCTGCCCTCATTACCTCGAGTGAGACACTGGAACAGGCTGCCCAGAGAAGCTGTGGATGCCCCACCTCTGGAATTGTTGAAGGCCAGGTTGGAGTGGCCCCAGGCAACATGCTCTAGTGGGTGGCATCCCTGCCCATGGCAGGGGTGTTGGAATTAGATAATTTTCCAACACTGAACTATTCTATGAAAATACTTATACAGGCATGGATGGTAATGGCTCCATTGAGTGATTGGGTTGTGTCAGTGTCCTTGGCAGGGCGGCCTCAATCAAGCTTGGCCGACATCACTGACTGAATTTACTGAGGTTTCTCTCATTTTTTCATCATCCTGCCAATCTTCCCAGCTGGGCAAGTGATGAAAGGCCATGTTTACCACCACAGGATAAGAAGAATGTTGAGAAATATGGTTGTTGCTGGAGGGGTGTCTCCCAAATTTGCTGCATGAGATTTAGGCAGAAGTGAGTCAAATTTAATTCAGTTACTGCACAAAGCCACTTTGTACCCTGAAAAAATAGTTGGGAACTTTTTGTCCCACATGTGAGCTGGGGGCAGGAGAGGAAGACAAGCCCTGATGTGAAAATGAGGCTCCAAAATCCAGCTTAGGGCAAAGGGTTCTTGTCCTGCATGGTGCTGTGCTTCTCACATGTCTGCACTCCACTGGGGAGTTACACTCTCACCTCTTTACTCAAGCACTGTGAATAGCTCCCCAAAACTGTGCAGCAATTCTTGAGCTGTCCTCAGGAGTCCTGGCCTGACACCAGGAAGCAGGACCCCATCTCTGACTTTCAGTGCCAGTGGGGCAGGGGGTTGCTAATACCAACATTAACACTTGAAGTCTCCTGTGGTTTAAGAGCTGAGACCTCTGGTCTCAATTGCACTGAAATGAAGAGCAGATCAAAGGGAAGAATTTGGCCAAGATTCTGATGTGCCTCTGTGTTTATGAATGTGCACTGCACAAAATAAGTTACAAAAACCCCACTTGGGTGTGATTCACCCAAATATTGTGTGGGGGAATCATTTTCCACCAGGGAGATAATTGCTAATTACATGAGTGTGATGCAAATTCATTTGCAAAGTTTTGCTCTTTGCGGCCAAAGAAACCAAATTTTGCAGAAGCTGAGCTGATGGGTATTTAGGCAACAGAGGTATTGTTATTTCTGTCAGAGCCCTGAGCTGAAGTTTTTAAGAAAGCTATTGCTCTTTAAAATAACTTCACTTTATTTATTATCTCAAAACTTTCCCAGAGTGAATGACAAATAAAGCCTGTGTTATTTTTCCAGGGCTTATTTTGAGATAAAAGCTATCTGATATAAGGGGTTCCTCTGGCAGCTGGACAAGGAGACCATACATAGCATCAAGGGGCAGGGAGAGCTGCCTGATGGATGTGAGATGTGCTGGAGGCTTTCTCTGCCCTGCTTGAGAGCTGCTCAGGCTGCTTGATATACAGGTGTGGGGCATGAAAATGGGACATGAAAACGGTGGAGTGTGGGGAAAAATATCCCCTCTCTGCTCTCCTGTCCCCTCTGTGGTGGGCACCTCCACAGCAGAGCATTGGTGTGGTCATGGGGCCAGAGCAGAGTGGCAGAACAGGGCTGGGGGCTGCCAGGGATGATTCCATCAGGAAATGCAGCCTGGATGAACGTGTGGCAGCAGCAGTATTGTGGTTACACGGCCGTGGAGCTGCTAATTAGGGATCATAAGCTCAAGCAAATGTGGCTTATTTCTGTGTGCCTCAACAGAGAGCTCATCCTCCCCTTATGAGTCCTTTAGTCCTCGCAGCCCAAGTCCCTTTAATTTATCCAGCCTGTGCTGGAGTGGCTCCCAGCAGGTTTTGATCAGGAAGAATGGAGAGGGCTTGGGTTGCAAGAGCCGAGGGAAGCTGAATGAATCATTAAAAGCAAGATAAGAACCTAAAAGCCTCCACCAAATGCCCTTATTAATGCTGATTTGATTGTTTATTCCACTTGACAGGGATGAAACCAGAGGCAGATGCAACAACTAAATCCTGGGTCACTGCAGCACCCTGCCCGTGGTGCCTGGCCTTTGCTGGAGACGTCCCTTGTGCATCCAGGCACGAGGTTATGTGTTTGGGGGAGCAATTCTCCTCTCTGTCTCCTCAGGGCTGGCTGCTGCAGGCCAGGCAGGGTGTGTGGCTGCCCAAGCAGCTGTGGCCAGATGCCGTGCAGGATTTCTCACAGAAGGGAGAGCGGCGGTGGCACAGCTCTGGGCGGCCACGCTCAGCAGAGGCAGGGGCAGGCTTGGTCACTGTCACCCATCAGGCTGGGGGCATTGCTGGTGTCCCCCAAGGGCTGCTGTGGGTGCCTCGGAGTGCTTGCTTGCTGTCCTTCCTGTGCCTGCAGGCTTTTTGCTTGCAGCCAAGAAAAGGAGGCTGAAGAGGGAGCTTTGAAAGGCTTTTTTAAATATAGATTAAAAAAGAGGAGCAGAAATCAAGCTCGTGTTCTTTGCTGCTTACCCCAGGGTAAGGCAGATGCTCGTGCTCTGGAGTCATTATCTGCAGGCAAGGGGAGCAGGCTTTGTGCAGCCTGGCAGAGAGGGCAGAGGGGGACATCTCCCCTCCCCAGGACTCACACATGCCATCCACACCAGCTCCCCACCTGCTCCAGCAGGCAGCAGCAGCTCCCTGTATTGCAGAGAGCTGGGAAAGATTGCAAGGTGCTCAAACACCATGGCAAAAGTGATAAATGCAGACAATTTCAGGCAGATTATGTGTGCTAAAGGAGCTGCCAGTACCTGGAAGAGTCATTGAGGGACAGCTGCTGTGCAGCAGTGGAAGATGTTTCCTTTTCCTGCCACTCCCGCATCAGCAGTTGGGTTTAGGTGCCTTTTGAGCATTCTGAATGCTGTTTTTCAGTGCATGCTGGAGACACTCCACCATGGAGCAACACTCTGCCTTGCTTTGGTGTCCTGCAGCTGGAAGGAGAGAAATGAAAGGCAGGCCAGCAGCTCCACAGGAGCAAGTCATCAGAGGGATGTCCTGGCACATGTCAGGACAGAGCTCTGAGGGTGTTGAGGTCTCTCCTGACCCCTGCAGAAGACAATTACTGGCAGTGTTTCACGTCTCCTCTCTGTTTAACAGCATTTCTCCAACCCACAGCAGTGCACAGTAAAAACCATGGAGGGTTTTTAGAGGAGGGCCTGAGTATGCACCAAGGAGCAACGTGCCAGGCTCTTTGCAGCTGCACACAGGCTTTGCTCGGTGCTTGTGCTGCTCTGAAACCTTGCCAGTGCCCAGTGCAGCCCTGCAGAAGGGGCGCACAGGATCAGGTGCTGGAAGCTGAAGAGGTCTCAGAGGCACAAAGCAGAACTTTTTCTGGTCCAGGTCTTCGGCATGTCCTGCATCTTGCTGTTAGTGGCAGATTGTCATTGGCAAACTTTTAGCACCATGCAAGCCAAACCCACCCCTGGGAGCACTGGGAGAGAGTTGCCCTTATTTCTGTGAGGTCTTTCCATGTCTTGGCTGCCTTGGATGGCCGGGCTGGCTGCTGAGCTCGCTCACTCGCGGTGTCTCAGGATAACTGCGGCTGGCTGCACGTGGCTCTCACCCCCTGCAGCATGTGCCTGCTTCTTTGGCTCCAAGGGCTGAATTCCTGGTGCTTTTCATAGCATTGTGCTTCCTCCCATCTTCAGAGCGAGCCATGTTTCCCAAGGATAAAAGACCAGAGCTAAACCAGGCTGAATTCAGAGCTGCTGCGTTTGTGAAGCGGAGCTGATCTGGATTTAGATCAGCAGAGCTCAGCTCACAGCACAAAAATAGACAAAATTCTTCAAGGCAAACTGGAAATGTTAGCAGCTCTTTGAACAGCAGCTCTTTCAGTCTATCCTCCTGACTTTCTCCCTAAAATGCTGCTTGTTGCACAGAATGGGCCCTGTTTTCTCCCTCCTCAGTCCTGCAGCTGTCTGCAGCTTTGCTGGCATTTGGAGCGGTCTCTGTGGCAGGGTCTCCTGGGGTTATGTCACCCTCCAGCTCAAGTGTGATGGTCTCCCTGGGAGTGCCAAGCCAGGGATGTTTCTTCAGTCAGTTTGAGAAGAGGAACCCTCTGATCAGGTAGATCCTTGGCTTTGGTGAGGTGGGGCTGGGAGGTGGGAAGGAAATCCTCTCTGCTCTTCAAATGCATCAGACTTCAGCCTCGTTGCTTCCCCCATAAAATGTCTTACAGGGAGCTGTGTGTGCACACAGGTGCAGCTGCAGCCCCTCATGGCAGGAGAGAGAGCTTTCCAGGGGGGAGCTTGCATGGCACAGTAGAGGAGAATCAGTCCAGGCATCCCCAGTGCTGCAAGGGTCAGAGCAGCCCTGAATTAAACATTTGGTTTAGGAGGGTACTTGTATAGGTCAGAGCAGCTGCCACGTTGTACCCAGTCCACACTTCCAGCTTTTCCTCTGCGAGTGTACAAGGTGAAGTTTATGTTTGCAAAAAAATAGAGGAGCTTTTTTGTGCTGGGCATCCCCTGATGCAAATAAGATCCCTTGATGGTAATGCCATGCCAGCCCTGATCAGTAGATGCCTGGCTGTTGATGGCAAGAGGTGATTGCCCTGAATTAGCAGCAGTCCGTGTTCCAAGATCCCTCTCTGCCCAGGCTGGGCTGGCCCCTTGCACACCTGGAATCGGGGGGATGAGAGGCTCAAAACTCAGTGCCTGCTCTGTTTTTCCTGATCTCCATTTTTTTTTCTCTCTTTTTCTCACATCTGCCCTGCGCATTTTAAATCACATCTCAGGGCAGCTGCAGCATCCTGCCTTATTGCAGTGACATGTCTGTGTGTCGTCCACACTTGCTCTCTTCACAGCTGAAGAAGCTTTTCAAAATAAAAATTCCCTCTCTTGCAAGCACCACGCAGATGAAATATGCTTTCCTTAGTAAAATATTAAAACAAATCTCTTCCACATAGGCACAGCCCATGGAAATGTCTTTAAAACACACAGGGAGGCATGGATGCAATATTTACAATCTTGAGCAAGGCAATTTATAATCTGCCTGAGCTCCCTGATGCTATTTGAGGGTTTTTTTTCTGAAGTGTATCAGAACAAATTAATCAACATTTTCCTAACTATATGCATATGGACTTGTAAAATTTTTTGGCTGTAGGTTGCAGCACTGATTGCTCACAGGGCTTATCCAAGTGTCTGGGATTTGATGAGCAGGAGAATGCACCAGCCACTCCAGTGAATTTCTAATGCAAACTGACCAGCCCATTTTCCCTTCTGCAATTATTAAAGGTCAGCTCAAAATGAACCAGGGAAGGGGAGGGATCTGGTTGCTTTTTGCTTTGATACTGGGCTCTTATTTCTCTTCCTTGGGCTGGGGGTGGGGGCAGGAATGGAAGCAAAGTTCTCTTCTCCCCTTGTGCTCCTGTGTCCTCACTCTGGGCACAGAGCTGGCCAGAGATCTGGACCCTGCCAGTCCTGGGAGCCCTGGGGCTTGTAAAGGGTCTTCTACACCACTTCCTTTGGCTTTCTGCTCATTTGCCCCTCCCTGAATTTTCCCCTTAAAAGAAGTGTATAAAAGAGACCGTCCCACTGCTCTGGCAAGCTCTTCCAACCCATGAACTCAGCTATCACGTGCTGAACCATTTCTCATATGACAAAACACAGCTCCAGGCACCTGCCAAAAGACTGACTTTTATTGTTGCTATTAAAAAAAAAAAGTAATAAAAACTGTCTCCCCCCCAGAATGTCAAATTTTATTGCCAGGCTTTGCCAGAGCTTGAGAGATCCCAGTGCTGACCCCTTGGGTACTCCACCTCTGTGTCCCCTGCAAGCACTGGTGCTGAAACTGCAGGGGCACAGCAGGAACTGGGGTGAGGTGGAGCCTTTTTCTCGTGAGGTGCTTTGGAAAGGCTTGCTCCCATCCCCTGCCACTGCCTGGATGTGCATGGTGTGCCAGGGATTTCCTGCATGTGCTTCCTGCTGAGCCTGAGCAACACTTCCACTGCCTCAATGAGTTTTCCTGCACTTTTCTGTGTGGCAGCTGCAGTTGGGAGAAATACAGGAGAAGAGGAGTGAGGAGAGGAGCAGAGAGCTGCCTGAGGAAGCCAAAGGCATTTCTGTGTGTCCCTTTGCTGCCTCATGTCACAGGGTGCTTGTGACCTGTGGGTGTACGTGGCTTCAGCCAGACCCTGCCAAGCATTCCCAGGCATGGGCTGAAGTGGTTGAGCATTGGGAAATGCCTGCTCACTGCAGCCATGTGGCAGGAAAGCCAAACCTGTTTTCCATGTTTCAGGATCCATCTTTTAGGAACATGGTTGCTGAATTTTAAGGCATGCCTCATATCCATGAATACTGGCTTGCTCTAACTTCTCATGTGGAGACCAGAAATGCACAGAGCTATGAGGAGGCGGCTCTCTCACAACTCAGGTCTGAAACCAGAGCAGACCTGGATCACATCACATCAGGTCAGGACATCTGCAGGCAGAGAGGGGCTGAGATTGCTCTGGAACAGGTGACACTGCCTGCACACCCCTCTGGGGCCAGAATTTGCAGAAGTCCTGGTGAATCTGTAAAGCTTTCAGCACAAAGCAAACTGCTCTGCAGAGGTTCAGAGCCTGCTGATTGCCACTGGAGAGAATCCACTCCAGCATCTTCCAGCAGGAACTGCCAAGCCTTTTGTACCAAACACTTGGAGATGATTTTCTGTTTGCCACCATAAATTAAGACTCGGTGTTTCCTAAGTTTGTCCCAAGCAGCTGAGTTGTGTGCCTGGTAGCCAGAAGGAGAAGCTGACCAAGGAAGCTTTGCAGCACTGCTGACAGGTCCCTCTCCCCCAGGGCCCTGAGGGACTCTCCCAGAAGAGCTGAGTTTCTCTGGTGGTGCACTGGGGCAGGCTGGCCAGCCTGAGCCTAAAACCACAAAACAGAGCTGCAGCCAGAGCTGGGCTGCTGCTTTGGCCATGCCATCACTGCAGAAGGTCGGTGCTGTGGCAGAGTCCCTGCTGCAAGAATGGCAACACCCAGCAAACCTGAGGTTTGGAGACTCCCCAGGGTGGAGCCCTTCTAGCCATGGCAGGGTTCTGGGGGTTTCACAGCTCTGCCTTTGGCCACCAGCAGCTTGCAGGGCCTGTTGGGTAGCCCAGCCCTGACTGTTCATCCCCAGAGATCACAATGCCCCAGTCCAGTGGCAGGAGAGCTGTGGGCAGCTGGGCACTGAGAGGTTGATGCTGAGACCGAGTGGAAGCAGATGAAAGTCTCTTGGATGAAAGTCTTTCACAGTGTGACTTGTGGGACAGCTAAGGGCCAATGTCTGCTCCCTGAAGAAGCCTGGCAGAAAAGTTACATGTGGTAAATCCCTGCTGCACAGCCCCTCCCATGCCTGCCATGCTCTTACCATCCAGCTAGGCATTTGTCAGCATTTCCTGGGTGCTTCAGCAAATGATCCTGCAATATCTGAACGAGGCATGCATGTCCTGCAGACCTTGATGCTTTTTCTGGGAAGTGGAGGGTCAGCAGAGAGCTGCTGACCAAGGTTTGGCAGGTCCCTTCTGCTCCAATGCAGCTCTCTGCTCCCCTGTACCTACAGGGAAGGGACAGGAGGAATAAATGTGGAGTGGGGTGCAGCCAGCTTGTGGCCTCACAAGAGTGTGGGGAGGGCTTCCTGAAATTGTGGCATGCTTGGTTTCATTGCCTTTCCTAGAGCAGTCACTGCCATCATTGTCCCTTTTTCCCTCAACTGAAGTGCCACTTTTAAAGGTGCTGCTGAGAGCTGTGGCATGCAGTGTCCCAGTGCTGGTGCCAAACAGCCCCTTGGGGTGACAAAAGCCTGTCCTCCCTATTCAGTGATGGCAGCAGAGGCTGGAGTTTCTGCCTGACCAGCAGAGTTCCAGCACAAGCTTCAGGAGGGCCAGGATTTCTCTGGCTGCCCTAGAGCATAAAGATGGGACAGCAGGAGGGTCCTGGGCACTTTGCCCATGGGCACCCTTGCAGCACACTGGGAATACCAGGGATGGGTGTCCAGCACCCACTGCATGGGCAGAGTCAACAGGGATATGGCTGTGGGGCTGCTGGGACTCCAGTGAGCCCCTGAGAAGTTTTGGGTGAGTGAAGGCTTTGAAGCACCTTTATAAAGCAGCTGGGCAGCTGTGGAGTCACAGCTGTTGGCACAGGGACTCCACAAGTGCTGGGTAATTTATCACTGGGGTACTACCCCCCAAAAGTACCTCCCTGCACTTGGTGCTTCCAGGATCCCTGTGCCAGGCACCCAAGCTCCATGATGGCTGGGAGAACCAAGAGGCTGAGCCATTTGGTGAATTATTTATCCATTATTCATTTACTCAATATGTGTATAATGCCGTGCACTGAGTGAGCAGGCGCAAAATTAAAAACCAAAATGATGGATGCTGCCTTATCAAGTGCTCCTCATCCTACTCTGGAGACTCATTCAGCTTTAAATATTGATGGTGGATGGCCTGTTGGCAAACAGAGATTGTGTAAATCCATCCATCTCCTCTCGCTGCCACGCTTTGGAGGCAGAGCTGCAGCCCTGGCCAAGCCGTGTGGTCTGTGCTGCCTGGGATGGAGAGGGGGCTCACAGTCCCTTTAATTACCTCCTGAAGATGGCAATTAATCTGTGCCTGAGTACTCACCTAGGTGGCAACACAGGGAGCTGCAGTGTTTATTAAGCTGATCCTTAGAACATCCCTCAGAAGCCTGGGCCACCTCAGCAGGGACTGCAGCACGGCTGGAATCGCAGGGCTGCTGTTCCCTCTGCGGAGCTGCTTCAATAGCTGCTGCCTTCTGCTGCTCTTCTTTTACTTCTAAACCTGCCAGGCACACATTAGTATGGAGGATTAACTAAAAAAAAAATAAATTAAAAAGCAAATCCCTGCTGAGAAAGGTGGTGTGATGCCAGAGGAGCTTTGGGAGCTGCTGTGTTGAGGGACTAGCTCAGTGAGGAGCAGCTTCCCAGGTGCAGGGAGAGCTGCATTCCTGCCCAGACAGTCTTTCCAAAGAGCTGTAGGACCCTGCATTTCTCGGGTGGATCCTGCCCCTGCCACCTCCAGGCCTTCTCACACCTTTAACAGGAGCTGCATTCCCAAAACCAGGCACAAGCTGAGCAGACCAAGAGGGGCTGCCTGCACAAGGATAAATTCAGGGCTGTCCCAGGTGAATCCTGACGCTGGGGATTTGCTGTTTTCCTCTCTCTTTTCCTCCTCTTCTTGCTGGGCCCATGCATGTGGCCCGAGCTCCTCACGAGAGTAATTTCTGAGATGAGACCATTGGGTGCCAGCTCAGGAGGCAGCAGGGCCCATCACACGTGCCAGCTTCATCCACAGCATGGAGTGGGGAAGCAAACACCTTTCCAGGCTGTGTGAGAGCACCGGGGAGATCTCCATCCACAGCCTCCTCTACCCTGCCAGCATTGCCACTGCATTTCACACCGTCCCCTGCCCTCCCTTTCCCAGCTGTCAGGAGTGTGGGGAGGGATGGGGGCTGTGCACAAAGGGCAGGGATTTATCTGCTCCTCGGCAGCCTGGAGGCACCCTTGGGAGCGAGGTCGCAGATGGATGGCCTGGGGGAGATGCCAGCAGAAAGCACACTGGAAACATCTCCTCTGGCCCTCCTGAGCTGAGGCATGTGGCAAGGTGCCTCTCTGGGGACGCTGTCCTTGCACGACTCCGGGGCTGATTCACCACGTGCTGCAGTGTGACTCCCACGTGGCAGCTCCTGCCTGCTCCTGCCTGCTCTGGCAGCCTGTGCAGGCAGCTCAGGGCATCACAGGGCTTTCAGGACAGCAATAAAAAGCAGGTTTTCACGCTGGCAGCATTTCAAGGGACAAAGCAGCGTGACTTTGGGGTAAAGGCCTAGAGGATATGCAAGCTGAAGAAACAAATGCCATCAACCCCTCTCATCCTTTCTCTCTGGGAGAAAGAAGTGCTATTCTTTGCACATTTGAAAAGCCCAAGACAAGTATCTAAAACGTGGAGCATGGCCAGTCCAATTACTTCTCTTGGTCTCGTGCCCAGGGTTTATTCCGTGAAACATCTCAGTGACAAATGTTCCCACTGCAAGAAACTTTCTAGTACTTCTTTTTTTTCCATTTCTTGACACTGTAAACTTATGCCAGAGGCTGCTCAGAACCAAGGTGTAATTCAGATCCATCCAGACCTCTGCAAAGTGCAGCTGGAAAATATCTCAGGAAGGAGATAATCGCTACAGCCTTGAGAAACAGCTTTGTGTAAATGAACCAAGAGATTTCTTTTGTGGGAATAAACTTCTCTTGGAGATATGTCCTTTCACTCCTTTAATCTTTCCACTGGGATTTCCATATCAGCAACCTAAGACCCAGCCAGACTGTATTGCTTATTTTCAGTGTGTTTTGAGCACAGATTAATTGCAGATACCCAGGTGTCCTGCTCTAACTAACCATCTCATACCATTAAACTAAACAACTTCCAACCCATCTGAAAGCATGCATGAATAACATTTCTAATTGCCATTCTTCATCCACTGAAAAGAAAAAGTCCTGGTGGCAATTCAGGTTCAGACCTTTGCCTTGCAAAAAATCAGTGCCTCTCTGTTGAGCACACTTGGCCATCTTGTGCTGGCAGAGAGCTGCTGTGTGTGCTGCTGCTTGAATGCAAATTTTTACACAAATGCTGCAAGAGGATCAGAGAGCAATGGGAGCTGCCATTTCCAGAGGTTAAACTCTGCTCTGCACCTCTAGGCTGGATCACAGCTTCTAAATGGGGAAGAAACTGGGAGGCAGTGGTGCATTTTGGAGGGACAAGGAGTGTGCTAGTGGCAGAGCCACAGGCATGGAGAGTGCTAGGAGAGGAGCAGGTCACTATCCTGGCCCTGAATTGAGTCTCAGCATTGGGGCTTTTTATTCAGTGCAAGACCCTGTGCCAGGTCTGGCTGCTTAGCCAAATTAATAGTGCCAAGCAGGAACAAGATGTACTGGCGAGTTTCCCTGGGACCAGGTGGGTCCTGGCTATCCCTCCAGGGGAGCCAGGGGAGGAACAGGCTCCCCTCTCCCAGGCAGAGCTCAGCCCTGATGGCCTGGCTCTCTCACAGCATCCCCAGCTCCCTTAAGCTCCACTTAAGCGTTGCATTGATTGGTCATGTTGGAGTTAGGGACAGGCAGCTTGCAGAGATGTGCAGAGATGTGCAGAGATGTGCAGAGATGTGCAGAGTTGTGCAGAGATGTGCAGAGATGTGCACCTTCTCCATCCCCCACCACCGGCCCTGGGTGGCACAAACCCTCCCAACCATGGCTGTCCCCTGCATGTGCCTCATTCCCTCCAGATATTTCCAAGCACTCATGGCACAGCAAGCACCAAAATCCCTCTTTTTTCATTATTCTTGCAACAATCCAGTTCAAGCCCCCCGTCTGCAACCACAAACCACTTCCCCTTTGGAAAGCACAGGGACAAATGGACTCCAGGGGGGCCTGAGAAGCACTGTGTGTAGAAAATCAGCAATACCTGGGACAAAGCAGTCACTTGCAGCTCACAGAGCAGCTGCTGTGTGCTGATGTCACAGGCCAGCAGGCTGTTTGTCCCTGCCTTCCCTTTTATCTCCCATGGGAAACCTCCTGCGCTGTGTGCGTGGATTTCCCTGATGGAGCTGCTGGATCTTCACAAACCCATCCCTCCTCATGCCTCTCTTGAGGTCTCACTAGAAAGTCTGGAGTCTTGGCCATCCAAAGGTGCAGACAAAATGGGAATTTCCATTTTGAAGCAGCCTGAAAGCCCCAGGGGTTGCACACAGACAAGGGCTCCCCAGCTCCTGTGCTGCCATGCACCACTGGCAGTGCTGGCAGGTACCAAACCATGTTTGGGGTTTTTTACCAGCCAGGGACTTACATTTACTCCTTTGCTTGCTGGAGGGAAGGCTGCCTATGGTTCTGGTCCCCAGCATTTCACAAAGGCTTCGTTCACAGTTCAGTTTGGGGTCCAACAAAGCTTCAGATTTGTGGGAGACTGCTGGGAGCTCTGGTTGGTTATTAAAATAATACTGGTATCGCTTCCACTACCCTCACCCTAGCAGAAGGTGCTGGAGAATGTGAGCAGTATCCTCTGCAGCCTGCAGAGGAATGGAAACCTCCTCAAACCAAACTCAGTGACTGAAATTCAAAGCATGGCATTGAATTTTTTTAACAAAATGCTGTCATTATCCTAAATATAAAAATGTTTGATTCCAAACCATTTTTCATAGTAATATTAGACAAAAGTAGCTTGTTCTAAACATGTCACTTTTGACAAAACCAGCATCTTTGTGGCTGAAAATAAATACTCTGCGAATAAATCTCTATGCCAGTACTAGTGATAAGTCTTTCATTTCATGCTCTAATTGAACATTGGCTTTACAACTTAAAAGCAATCATCCTAAATTGCCTTCTGCTAATATTAATGCTTCAGACAAAGGGTAGCAGCCAGATTATAGGTTCGTATATTATTCAGGCAAATCTGGGTTCTTCATACATCACTTCTAAAAAGAAAATTAATTTTTCCATGTGTCAAGAATGAAAATAGTAATAATGGATGATACCCTTACATCACCCTGTATTGCTGAGATTGGCAAGAACATTGCCTCTGAACAAAGTGAGCGTAGATAGCATGCGTGCCTTCACGCCAAGCAGGCGGGTGAGCAACCTCAAAAGTGCCACCGCCTGTGACTTAAACCTGCACTTCTCCAAGTGACAAACTAGATCTCACATGCTGCACTGATAAGCAACACCCCCTTCCCCTGTTGAAGGCACACAATCTATTTAAATCCCCCACCTGGCAGGTGGCTCTGTGAATTGGCAAAGACTCGCCCCCTCAAACAGGGCTGAGAGCAGAGCTGCAGGGGGCTGTTCTGTCACCCCACAGTGTGCCATGGGTCTGGTTTTGGGCAGGGTTGGAGCACTGCTCCAGCCAAGTGACCAGCAGCACCCATGCAGGGCTGACACTGAGCCTGGACAGATTCCAGCCATGGTCGTAAAAGTTTGGTAAACAGACAGGGTCTTCCAATAGGAAATAAACAAAAGCTCAAACTTTAGCCATCACCTGAGGCTGTGGTGTCAGGGCTAGGCCTGTCTTTGAAGCATCTGGACTCTCCACTGGATGGGAGTCACTAATCATTTGCACATTTTCCTCCTGCTTTATCCATTTCCCAGCCCAGCTCCCTCACAGGGATGGTGGTGGGTCTGCACAGCAGCCCTAGTGCCACTGTGCCACCCTGCATGCCCTCTGCTTTTTTGGCTGTGCCATGGGAAACCCGCTCTTTCCCAGGCCTCTGCTGGGAGTGGGGTATTTTTAGCTCTTGGTGCCGGGGCCAGGTGTCCATGGATCCCTGGGAACTGCCTGTTCCCACTGCAGCTGCTGCCCTCCACTGCAGGCACAAGCACCACCATCTCCTCCTCACTCAGCAGCTTCATTCTCTCACACCTTGCTGTCTCTTGCAGGAGCACATTCCCTCTGTCAGCTTCAGAGAGCCGCTTGTACTCACCCTGCAGTCTGAGATCCTGTCTGCCTTCTCACTCACCCTGGCATGCTGACCCTCTGACCCAGCCCAGCATGTTCAGGGACTCACTGGCGCCTGAATTGTTGGGGGGTGACTTTGGCATCAGCTGGAGGAAGTCTGTGCTTGTTCTGAGCTTGGGTGATGAGGGGATCACAGCTGGCTCCAGCCATCACATCTGCAGTGCCAGATCACCCCTTTGCCCTCCTCAGGTGCTCTGGGCCTCATGCAGGAGATTTGTGACCCTGGTAATGATGGTGGGAACTCAAGGTCCCCAGGCTGCTGAGGGAATGGAGGTAGCAGGTGATGAAGGGAAACCACCACATGCAAACTGTGCTGTCCTAGCACTTTTTCTTTCTTTCTTTCTTTCTTTCTTTCTTTCTTTCTTTCTTTCTTTCTTTCTTTCTTTCTTTCTTTCTTTCTTTCTTTCTTTCTTTCTTTCTTTCTTTCTTTCTTTCTTTCTTTCTTTCTTTCTCTCTCTCTCTCTCTCTCCTTCTTTCTTTCTTTTTCTCTCCTTCTTTCCTTCCTTCTTTCTTTCTTTCCTTCCTGGAATCCATCCTGGAATCCTTCCTTCCTTTCCTCCTTTCCTTCCTTCCTTCCTTCCTTCCTTCCTTCCTTCCTTCCTTCCTTCCTTCCTTCCTTCCTGGAATCCTTCCTGGAATCCTTCCTGGAATCCTTCCTGGAATCCTTCCTGGAATCCTTCCTTCTTTCCTTTCTTTTCTTTCTTCCTGGAATCCTTCTTTCCTGGAATCCTTCCTGCCTCCCTCCCACATGTGGAAACAGCTGCCCAGCACACTGATGGCTCCTTGGGCAGAGACAGAGTGGAAGGTTGTGTGACCTGCAGAGGCATCACCCAGTAAGAAAAGGCAGCTGTAGCTGGGAGCTGTGCCTGGCTCTGGGAGCATGGCCCCAGCAGGGTCACATCCCTGCAGGCAGAGGCTGGAATGCCACAAGCAGGATGGAGCTGTCCTTGCCCTTGTTGGAGCAAAAGCACTCGTGGCTCTCCAGCTCTTTCCTTGCAGGAGCTGAGGCTCCAAGGAGGGCTGGGAGGGAATGTGTCATAGCCCAGGGATTTCTTCTTGAGGTCAAGATGCTTGGACAGGCAGAGGGTGAAGAGCAGCTGCAGCCCTGGGGAGTGCACCGTGCCTGGCAAAGGATTTCTCTTGTGTTGACTGAGGAACATCTGATACCAACAGGGCTGAAATGGTCACACAAGAAATCCTGAGCTTCTTTAGGCTCAGGAGGCCAAATCCCAGTTGGTCATGGTGCCATCTATGTCCCATACACTACCATCATGCCATGTCCCATACACTACACATGCCATCAATGCCAATCTGCAGTAGCTCAGCATTTTGCAGCAACATCCAGAGTCTCATGCAGCACTTCCAGGCTAGAGGTGCCCAGGTGCTTCCCAGAGCCTGGCTGGCCTCGTGCTGTCCCAGAGGTAGGAGGACAGTCATGGTGAGGCTGGCACAGAGGTGATGTGAGCTCCCCAGCACGGGGCTGGCAGGCTGAGCACTGCCCTGGGCTGTGAGCAGCACCTCGTGCAGCCACAGAAGCACTTGGGGCTTATCTGCAGCCTGGTATTTACTCTGCAGTTGTCAGTCTCCTGTGAAGAGCAGAGCAGTACAAAATGCCTCTTGTTAATGGCTTGTTATCAGGACTGGTGCAGCTATGTACAAGCCTTATCTCCTTGATCCCATCTGTCTCAGGAAATGTGGTTGAGGGGAGAGCAAGGGTGGAGCTCAGTGGCTGCAGGGGTCTGGGAGAGAGCCCTGGACACCCCACGGCTGCATCATGGCCATCTCTAATCATCCCTGCTCAGTGGAGCACTTGGAAATGTCACTGGGGAGCTGCAGTGGCCATGATTGATCGTGTCTCTGCTGCATGCTGACGGAGGAGAGCGACTTCAGCAAGAGGAGACCTTGGCTCCTGAGCCTCCCCTTGAAGTGCAGGAATGAATTATGCAAACTAATCTGTCCCTTGGCTCCTCCAGCAGCTGCTGCCTTCCCAACACCTCCTGCCTTCATATCTTTCTTTATCTCTGAGCAGTTTTAGAGCCATTGAGGCTACATATATTTTTAGTCTATTGTCTGTGTGTGTCTCAGGATGCCTGTGGGGATGGGGGCAGCTCATCACCTGTTGTAGGATATTGTCCCATACACAAAGATAAATTGCTAAGCCAGCCTTGAGCAGAGCCTCTGGGCTCCCAGGTGCATGAGGAAATCATAAACCATATTAAATTATAACCAGTTTCTTCTGGCAGCCTTCTTTTGGCTCAGCTAATGGATATATAAGGGCTCCTCTGCTGGATACACACACAGGCTGGGGATGGGTTATTAGGCTCCCTGCATGGACTGATGCTGTCTCCAGTGGATGGGAAGAGGGAAAAGGGTGGACAGAGAAGTGGCCCAATGGAGAAGGGCATCTGCAGAGAGGTGTTTGGTCAGGCTTTTGTATCCATGTCCCATTGCAGAGGAGATTTGGTCCTCACTTGTCCAAGCTAAGCCGGTGTCCCCTCCTGCCCATGGCTGCTGCTGCACTGCTTGCCCTGGCTGCCTGCTGGGATTTTGGTGCCTGAGAGAGCTGGAAGCTGAGGCAGGCAGAGAGGAGGGCAGAGAGGAACCAAGGGGGAGCAGGATGGATGCATTGAAGAAGGTGGACACAGGACCCTCGCAAAACTCATAGCTCAGCCACCTCTTTGCCACATGCTGTGCCTCTCTCCCCAGGGTGATGTGCCCAAGCCACAGGCTGCCAGCACAGCACAGGAGCCAGGAGAGCTGCCATTTTCCCAGCTGTCCTCCTGCCCTGCTGAAAGCCACATTTTATGTAGAAGTGAATTGGCAAATAGCCTGTCTCATTTTGATTCAAAAAGCTCCCAGACTGGAGAGCTGCAGTGAAAGTGGATGTTTTAATCTTTCACTTGCTGGCAGGTGGGGGAATGGGCTGACCAGAGACAGGGAGGTCATCAGCTTTTGGGGGAATTAAAATAGAAAACCTTCTTTTTCATTCCAAGTGTTGGGGAAAACACAACCTAAACATCTAAAATTGTACAGAAATGGCTTCTGTAAGGCAGAAGGAATATTTCCTTCCCCCTGCTCTTTGTCCATGCAGAGCAGGGGCAGGCAGGGCTCAGCTTTTATGCCAATATTGTCAGCCAGAAAAATGTGTATTAGTGGTGGCTGAATCTTGGAAGTGATGCTGAGCTGGGAATGCTCCCAGTGATGGCAGCTCAGAATGGAAATGGTTTAAAAGGGCTGTTACCCTCCTGCTCTCCCAGGAGCACTCAGTTGCTCATGCTGGCCCTGCTGTGTGCTCAGAGAGGTTTGGGCAGGCAGCACTATCACACCTGACTGCTGGAGGTGTGGTATGGGAACACTGAACATCAGATTTATGGTGAATTTTTATAGAATTAAGGTTGTAGGGACAAGCTTTGCTTTCCTGCCCGTGGGCACTTGTGTGCACAGGTAGCTCTCAGCACACTCCATGCAGTGCAGTGACTGCCAGGCCACTGAGAATATTGTGTGAAATCATCAGGACACTTGCTTGAGGCAAGACAGCACTTGAGAAGGCCATGGGGGCAATGCTGTGTCTGCATGGTCACACTGCCCTGCTGCTGGGCAATCAAAGCATTAAATTCCCACAAATCACTCATCAGGAATCTCTCAGCAAGCGGATGCAAACAGGTTAACCCTGCTGTAATGGGCTGAGGTCATCATTCTTCCAAGCAGCTCTTGTACAGTTTACATTTTTGAGATACAGAGTTTGAATTTTTCCCTTTGCTTTCAGCTGTCTGGAGCACCAAGTTTTCAGCACACAAGATAATAAAATCCAAGATTATTAGCTTTTGTGGTTTGCCACTGTTTGCAGAAGAAAATAATAACTAGCTTAAATACCTATTAGTCACCCATAGCTCTGCATGTCTGCATTGTGAGTTTAGAAAGCAGATGCAATTTAGAAGGTCAGGGTATTTATTTTTTTTTAATTTTCTTTATGAAGAATCTCTTAAAAGTGCACTTGGGAAAAATCAGCTTTTAAGTATGGAAAACTTGATACGGCTTGGCAGCTCTCACCCATTAAAAAGCCAGTGCTCAAACCCATTTCTAAAGTGCCAGTAGGAAACAGAAATGATTCCTGCCAGAGTTTAGAGCCCAGCTTAACCCTGAGCCCAGCTTCAGGAAACAGATGCAAAATGCTGTGTGTGGTTTTGTGGTATGCTGTTGTCTAGGGCTGGTTTTGTGTCACTGGTCAGGGCAGGGAAGTTAAAACTCTTTGCATGGATCTTTTTCCCTTCTTAGTGTTGTTTCATTTCACTTTACAGATGAAAGCATCTTCCTCTGAGCTAGGGAGCCCCAGAGCTCTTCCCTATGTCTGTGGGATTTCTGGCTGGTTTCTTCCAAAAGGCTTTGGAGAGAGGGCATGAAATAACCAGGGGGTTATTATGGGAAGCCTCCTTCTTGGCTTTGCCTAGGAAAACACCCCAGCAAGATGGACCCTGCATCCATCAGGGAGGCCCTGACCCAAAAGCCTGAGCCTGCTGGCCAGGTGTAAGGTGGAAGGCTTAGGTTGGTGGGGAGGATGAACCCAGAAAAGAGAGAAGGTGATTTTTACTTGGCATCATCTCATTTCACTTGGTTAAGCTGCTGTCACCACCATTTCATGGTCTACAAGGGCCTCACAGAGATTTCAAAGTGCTCTTCCCAAACCCTTGCAGAGGGAAGGCTGGGAGGGTGTTTTGTAGGTTTGTGCTTGCATTATAGACAGAAAACCAGGGAAGAAACATTTGAGAGTGGATTGGAGATGTCAGCAAGGATCTGTCCAGGGCTCATGGGTTTCCTTGTGTAGCCCACATCACCAAGGCAGGGCTCAGAGGGACCAGGCTCAGCCATGGAAGGTGCAGAGGGCTCAGGGAGAGAGCCCCAGCTGTGATGGGCTGAGCCAGTCCTGCTGCCTGTGCCTGGGGAGCATCCTCCATGGATATCACACTGGGCCCCTGCTGGGCTCACAGCCTAGTGTTTGCCACCAGGGCTTCTCACTCCTTTGCAGCAGCAGAGCAGGGAAAGGCTTTTTCTGTTGCAAACCAGAGCATTCAACCCATGGCATGCTGCAAGCATGCTGCAGTGCCTTCATCAGCCTGGAAATATCCCAGGGAGGTGACAGACCCTGCTCACTAAGCCCTTTCTTGCAGGGAGAGATGGTGCAGGTCTCTCCACTGCCAGTAAAATTCCACTCAAAGAGGCAGAAGGGAGCTGAGCAGATATTCCCACTGCAGGAGCTGAGAGCCCCTTGCAGCCTTTCCCATGGCAGAGAGGGACAAGCACATCTCTGTGCTCCTTGTCCTCACCAGCAGCACCAGTGCAGCATGCAGGGCTCAGGGGATGAGCTGTGTTGAAAACTAGGGTGAATCTGATTTCAGGCTGCTGATCCAATCTATCACTGGTCTGGGGAGAAGAAGGAGATGCCCTTGCTGCTCAAATCTAGGAAAAGTTGCAACTAATGGGTATTGATCAGAGGAGAAAGCGGATCTGTGGGCACAAATTTATGTGTGAGCTTGAAAGAAGTATGTTCCCTAAAAGAGGAACAGTGTGAATAATCAGGCTTTGAGACAAATGCTAATCAGCATTGCATCTTGCTTCTGAATCTCCAAACACAGTGTTTAATCTCTGAAATTAAAAATTTCCCTGGTGAGAAGTTAGACAACTTCAAGGGGCTTGTGTTTGAAAGATTCAGCTTGGTGTGCGTTGGCTTCGGATCTTTCTGATTGTGTGGAGCTCAATCTGTCCAGAAGCTGGCCCAGCCCCTGGGTCTCTGAGCAAAGCAAAACCATCCATTTCTTCCCTCCTTCATTCAGAGACCAAGAGAGAAACATGTATTAATCAAAGGCTACCCAGGACAGCTTTCAATCAGATCTAAAGGCACAGAGTTCCTCCTTGGGAGAGCCAGGACACAAACATTTTCCCATTTTTCCCATTGGGAAATATTTGATCGAAGTTTAAAGCTCAGATGTTTGTTATGTGGAGAAGTATCTATCTCCTGCAAGTAGCATCTTGGTTTTGGTGGTCTGGAACTATCTTGCTTTGGATACAGGAGCTTAGCCATAGCAGAAGAATGGATTTATAGGGACTTGACTTGGACATTTGACAACTGTAGGTCCAAGCAGCTGATTAATCAATAACTGGTATCCACCCTAGCTTTTCACTGCACTAGTGATTTCTAGTTTAAAGCAGTCTCAGATGGATTCACCTTTTACTATGTGCTCTGAGAGCCTGGAAAGTGTGCACCTGCATGCATCTATACAGAAACCCATGTGAGCACCCTGACCTTGCTTAGGGGTGGGCCTTGCTTTGACCAAAGACCTCTGGAGATCCCTGCCCTGACCTCTGAGCCCCCCTACAGCTCTGTATTTCTGTCCAGGCTTCAGCAGAGGGTATCTGTGCTTCCCTGAATGCTGTGTGTCCATATATGCACATATGTGACGCTCACTACAGGAAAACAAGCTGAATGAAGTCACAAAGAAGCAAGAATAAAAACTGTGCCTTGCTCATTAAAAAATGAATTATTAAAAAAAAAAAAAACACACCAGCAACAACAATATATAAGGCAGAGGTTTGTTTGTTCCTCTTAGGAATAAGTGTTCTGGTATTACAGTACTTATTTTGGAAATTTCATGACAGTGATTTCATCCTTTGTAGCCACGTGTGGCTCAGTACATTTTTACCATGGTTGCCAAGTAACAATCACTAAGCATTTGTGTCTAGATCAGTAGAGGCAAGTGGAGGGAATGGATAAAATCTATTTTCAGAGGCATAATCATTGTTGGCTCTTTGTAGGTTAATGGTTAAGTTCTCTCATCAGGGACAGTGTTTTGAAGGCCTTGGGATTTACAAACAGAAAAATAAAAAGCAAAGAGACTAAAGAGGGGGGTTTTTTATCATTATTATTTTTCTTTCAGAGCAGAATGGCTTATGAGTGATTAAGAAGGCATTAACTATGTTGGATGTCAAGTCCCGCGTGCAACAGGAGCTCTGTAATCCCCTCCTTGGGGCTGCTCTGTGGCCTGATGGTTTCCTCCTGTGTGTTTACTGTGCCAAAACCTGCAGCAGCACAGAGCCCACTCTGGCCTTCATCTGCTCCTGGGGGCAGTTCTGCTCCTTCTCCACAACTGGTGCAGGTGCAGGAAGGGTTTTCCTCGCTGCAGGAAAAGTGTTGGAGCAATGGGGTGAAAGCAGGGAGGGAAGGCAGAACATCTGGCTAAGTGTGGCACAGCACAGTTACAATATCTGGCTAGCAGGCACTGCTCCCTGCTCGGCCAGCCTGGGCCAGCTCCTGCCACGTCCCCAGGCTCAGCTGTGTCACAGCACCTTCACTGCCCCGGCAGGGCTGCTGCTATCACTCAACTCCCCTTCCCCTTTCTCCCAAGAAGGAAAAGTCAACCCTGGAGAAAGGGCCAGGTGTTCATTTCATTTCATTTCATTTCATTTCATTTCATTTCATTTCATTTCATTTCATTTCATTATTCTTTCTGTGGAGGGCCAGCATGTGGGGTGTACCTGCAGAGAGGGTGTGGCTTCCTTACTTCATTTCCATCAGGTGTGGGCTCAGAGGAAAGAAACTTAAGCGAGAGGAGCACCTGGACACATTTCCAGGAGCCCTCTGTGACCAGCCTGGGTTTGTCTTGGCAGCTCAAGACTCAGGGATGAGCCAAGGAGGCAGCACTCACTGCTGACTCTGGCACAATTCAGCATCCCCTCCTGGGAGAGGAGTCAGGGCTGCCCTGCAGCTCCTGCTGTGACAGAGGGAGTGATGAGGGAGGGCAGGAGAAATGCAGGGAGCAGGGATGGCCTCAGCTCGGGGTGCTCGCTGGTGAACACGCTCAAGAAGGGAGTACAAAGAGGGGCTCCCCCTCCCCTGTCATTCCTGCTTCTTGTGGAATGATACCTGGCAAGTGGCACTGCCCTGTGCCTGGATTACAGGGATAACAAACCAAGGTTTTACTCAAGGGGATGAGCACTCTGTGAGATGGATGATCCTGCTCACTCAGGGGAAATCATGCCCAGTTTATCAAGGTCTGAGACACCCACGGGTGCTGCCTGCTGCCCACAGCCCTGGAGCACCAGCAGCCTTTGCCTGCCTGCTTTTGACGTGGAATGAAGAGCCAAATGGCATGGGTGTTCTTGGCAGGAACAGGCTGTGAGGAAGGGCTTGGGAGCATTGCCACACCTGGCACTGGCAGCACATTTCCCTCCGGTTTCACAGGGGCATGAAATTCCTGCCTGGTGTCCCCCAGCCTCCTGCACACAATTCCCACCTGAAAGCCAGGCTGTCAGCAGGGAGGAGCAGGGGAGAAAAAAGGATTTTCTGAGTGTTTTTGCAGGTGCCATGGAGATGGCAAGCGTAGAGGAGATCCATCTCACACACGCTCTCCCCACGGCAGGAAGGAGTGGTTCCTGTTTAATTGTGGGATGATGCAGGATCACTGTTCCACAGTGCTGAACAGGCTGGAAACCAAGCAGGGCCAGACCAAAATGTGCCAGAGCAGAACTGCTGGCACTCTCCCACCCAGGCCCTCCCCCTTGTGAAACAGCAGTATTTTTAGAGGATTGGTCATATCAGGGAGTTCAGTTCGTGTCTGTTGGCTGGGATTGCTGAGTCCATCTGTGATTAGTGAGTGATGTAAGAGGGGTGGAGCTGGAAACCACCAGGATGAGTGGTGCAACACAAATGGGAGTCCCAGAGTGTGCCTTGGATGCGAGCATAGGTATTGCAGATCTGTCATTTGGGCCAAGCAGTTTTTGTGATCTGCTAGGCTGGTGTGTGGTTTAATGAGGATATAAGGACAGCTGGATTTAGGGCTGGGAAGTTGCTTTCATAGACGTGAGAGTTTCAGTCATTTTGAGGATCTTGTGAGTGTGTTCATAGGAATGTTGTTGCCTCTATATGATTACAAACATGGAAAGTAAGATTGTAAATGAATCAACTAAATGCATAAGCATTTAGGCTTATGCAATACCAATATTGCATAAGCTCAATATTAATGCAAATGCAATATAAATATTGCATTCAGCTTATGCAATACCAATAGCATAAGGTACATTAAATGGATCCTCAGACACAGGGAAATGCGTCATTTTTAATAAAAGAGGCATCTACGTATTTTGGGTCACAAATACCATATTTGAGAAAATGAATCTCTGGTGATCTCCCATCCTTCAGCATCTTTTTCCTCCAGAGCAAGAAGGTTTTGAGGATGGGAGGGGTAACAGAGCCAGTTCAGCCTTTAGTGTCAGTGAGGGCATTGTCACTTGTGCTGCCAAACCCCAGAGCTGGGGACAGCCACTGCCAGGCTGAGCCAGAGCAGAGCTTCTCTGTGTGCAGCCCACTGCTGACCACAGTCCTGAGCAGGAGGAGTCCAGATGTGTCCAAGTGTGGGCTGTGTGTTATACTGCTCCTTGGGGAGTTACAGTCAACAGCTGCAAAGGGAGGTGCAGAAAAGGCTTAGTTCTCAGATCTGCACAACAGGGCCCCATCTGTTCTGCAGGAAGTGCATACTTGTAATAAATTAACATCTTATACCTTCTGACAAAAAAAAAAAACCAAACCATAAAAAAACCCCACCAACCCTGCTGAATTCAAGTGGAAAAAACTTTCTCCTTTCACTTATAAAATCCAGTAGCTAGAGCAGCTCCCACTCCAGCAGGTATTTAAGTTCACACTGAAGAGTTTCAGGGTTGGGTTGAGCATGTTTTTTTCACGTAGAGTGATTTTTTCAAGTAGATTTTGACATCTAGATCCAAACTTACTTGTCTTGTTCTGATGGACTGAGATTTGGGAACAACTAGAGGCAGACCACTAGTAATTGCCTATGCTTTTAAAAACCCTGCCTTCCTCTGAGAATCACAAGTGGGGGGGAAAAAAACCACACGGCTTCTTTTTCACGTCTTCATCTGACTGCATTTCATGGAGCAGCAGAGATAAGGAGCCCTTCAGGACCTTTGCTTTTTAAACAGGGGCTGAATGCTGGATTTCACACCTCACTATCAGAGAGTTTCTGCCTGTGCAGTGCCTTACCTATTTGGGAAGAGGCACACGGCATTCCTGCCTGGTGTGCCAGCACTCAGCCCTGGAGGTGTTGAGAGAAAGGCAGCTGGAGCTGTTTGGCTTGGACCCAGAGGGACATCATTTCTCCAGTGTGTTCCAGGCAGATATGGACATCTTGATGTGCCAGCAGCCCTCCCCATGCCACCAGCTGGCTGGGACATTTCACTTGGCACCTGCCAAGGCTGCTTGGTCAGATCCAACATGGCCACGCCACTCCTGCCTCACAGCCACTTCAGTCCCATTGGGTCTCCTGCCTGGTGAGGTGTTTTGGTGCATAAGCCCAAGCAGCTGCTGCTTGCAGAGGTGTGTCTTGTCATTTTTTCAGCAAGAGGAAGCTGAGAGGCAGCATATACAGCAGTTTGTTAGATCAGCTAAGCCCCTGAGGCTCGGAGGAGACCCCGCCGGCGTGTCGGGGTGGTTTTGTTGAGCAGCATCCCACTGGGCCTGGCAGCACCATTGCTCCAAGGCAGCTCTGGGGAAGCACTCCACCAACGTTTGGAGACACCCACTCAATGGTGTGGATGGAAACAGCCTGAGGTGGGCATGGCATGGGGAGAGATGGCAGGTCAGCACCGTGGGGACATTGGGGATGAGTAACAGAGACAGGAACACTCATGTCAAGCCCCTTTCTGAGTCGGTTCAGGCTGAGAGCCTTCACAGGCAGATGTGGTAGGGCGGCACGTGGTCAGACTGTTTTTGGAAGCTAAAAATAGCAGCAGAGTGGAGTCAGTCCTTGGTTAATCTGGGCTTGTTAAGGCCAGACATCCCGATCCAGTTCAATACTTTTGTTAAAAGGCTGCATTTGCAGCGCTGCTGGACTGGCCCGTCGCCCACTAGGGTGACACTGGCCACTGGGCACTGGGCCAGCTTGACTGGGTGACTTCAGCATCCTCCTCCAAAGGCTGCAACAAAATATTGGCCTGGCTCATTCTCCTGAGACCTCACAGAGTCCGTCACAAGCAGAGCTGGGATTTCTCTGCTGGAGCCCCAGGCTCACGAACATCCACTTCTGTCCCCAGAACTCTGCTGGCAGGCCAGAGCTTTCTAATGTCTAATAAGAGCACTATGCCAAAATGCATTTTTGAATGTGGCTAAAAAGTCCAGGCCATCACGGACATCCCAAGGAGAGGGGAGAGAGGGAGGCAAGGTGGGAAAACGAGTGTGCATTGGTGATCCACTGTGTTTGGCTTCATGACAGCCTGAATGTTGTTCCCTGGACATTCTGAACTGTCCAGTGATGGAGGAGGCTGCTGAGAGCAAATGCTGCTGAGAGCAAATCCATTGGCTCTGGAAGCACTGGGATGAGTCCTGTGCCTCTTGTCCTAGAAGAAATTATCACTGCAAGGGAGAGGGAACCAGAGGAGAGTGAATGGGCAGAGCAGCATGTCCTGGTGTCTTCAGGCTGGCTTGGCTTGCCTGGGAGAAGCCTGGGCCATCCAAGTGGCAATTTATGTCATTTCTGATGCCAGGACAGTAGGTCACTGACTTAAAACTGGGAGAAAGATTACTTTGCCCACAGACAGCTGATTAAAACCATATTTTCCACACATTTGAGTAGTGATTAGTGATGAAATGCAAATTTCATGTAAATTGGTGCAAATGGCTGGTGTGCACAGCCAGCTCCAAAGTCAGGCATTTTTCTTTCCTCTGAGGCATTTGGGCACTTTTAATGTTCACGTGGAGGAGCTGGACAAACCTATTTGTGATCCAAGCATGTAGCTGAAGCAAACAGTGTGGAGAGTGTAGGAAATCAACTGGCACCTGAATACACTCACCAAATTTGGGTGGCACCTAGTTTGGGTCCATCAGTACATGGATCTTGTGCAAAGATCTTTATTAAACAAGCAGTTTATTAAATAGCTCAAACAGGCCTTGCACATCCCTCACTTCCCAGCCTTCTTTCTCTTGTTTGCCAGGGCCTTCCTGCAGTTCTGTCAAAAGCAAAAAAAAGTCCCAACCCCTTGCCACAAAGAATAATCACAAATATATATACACAAAAATATGTGCATATTTTTAACTTGATTCCTGTTTTCCTTTGGCTTGCAGATCCAGAGCATTGCTTCAGCCTGAAATGCAGTGAGGCCAAGTTTCCTCACTTCCAGGCAGCTTTGTGGGGACAGCAGGGCCGAGAAATAAATAAATAATGGCTCACAGAGTGAAATATTATATTTAGTAAGGCTGATGGGTCCTCCTGAAACCCAGTTGTGAAAACTTTAAAAAGTGTCTGTTTCCTGTAGCTATTAACATGCTGGAAAAGGGGAAGCCTTACAGGCTTGTCAAATTTTTCCCAATGGCTGTAGCTTTCCCAGCTGGTCCTGATTTGCCTGGATATTGCTCATTTTTCTAGAGCTCGTAACAACCCTGGAATGGAAATCCTGGCTCCCCTGGCACCCAGTGTATCTCCATGGTGTGCTGGTGGGTGAAGGCTGCCAGCCCAGAAATTATTTGTCCTGATTAGCTCTTGGCTTTCCCTGCAGTTTGAGAAAACGAGGCTGGAATCATGAATAATAGAGTGGATAGAGGAGACCTAATAAAGGACAAAATTCCATGTGTGTGTAAGTCCCATCAGGTCAGCAAACAGATTTGTGCTGCTTGTGGCACTGCTCTTCTCCACACACCGTGTTCACAGGGTTTGAGTGTGCTGGGAAACCACCCCTTACCTGTGCCTGGCTGCTGGTCATGAATTGCAGGAGGGAAACTGGGCTGCTCCGGACTTAAAAAGACAAAAGCAGCCCGAGCCAGCAAGGAAGCTGCAAGTGCTGGGGCTGAGTGCCTCCAGGCTGTGCCTCTGTGTGTGTGTGTGCCTATTAAATATACATGGCCCTGCTATTTGTGGGACACAGACAGGGTGGGTGGGGAGTCACTGGGATGATGTGGGAGTGGCTCTGCCCCATGGCAAACCCAGAGGAATCGGTGCCTGTACCCAGATCTTCTACAAATCAGATGTAAATCTCACCATCTTCAGCTTTCAAACCAGCTTCCCTCTGACGTTTTTCATGGCACAGCTGTTTCAGGTGGGAAACAATGACATTTTCTGCCCCTCTGAAAAAGCTGTGGTGTCCCCCTTGCCTGAGTATGTGGTGCAGGGTTCTCTGCTCTTCAGCTGGAAATCATTTCTGTTTCCTGCTTTCCTGGCAGGGCCCACTGCTCGCAGATCGTTGTCCACTTGGAATATACCTTGGGCATTTTTATCTGGGTTTCTGGGAGCTGGGAAACATGTTTTTCTGCCTATTTCTAGGATTTTGACATGCAGCTGTTTATTTGAGACATAGAAATGGAAATCTCATCTTCACGAGTCACTTTGGAATTTTCCTCCAAAGATCAGTGAAAGCAATCATTAATATGGGGCATCATTTATAGCTCTGTGCAGAATAATCCTCCAGGCTCTCTGGCAGCTATGAATTGGAAAACAATAAAGACCATTGCTAGAGGGTTCTTAAAAAAAACCCAAAAAACAAAAACAAATAAACAAAACAAAACAAGACCAGAAAAAAACACCAAAAAACCCCACCCCAAATATGTTCTTTGATATATCGTCTAGCTCTCAGAAAAGGAGGCAGCAAATTGAAAATCTCTCTCAGAAAATGCGTGCAGCACCATTCCAAATTCTTATGGTTTTGGGGTTTGTTTTTTTTCCATGCCATGACGTCTTCCCTGAGTAGAGTCAATAAAATTAGAGACTTTTTCTAACGTGCTCTGTGCAGGTGCCTGTGGGGAAACAGCAGCCATGGGCAAATGTTCACTCCCAGGGAGAGCTCGAGGCTGCTGCAGCTGCCCCTGGCCCCAAGGCTCAGCTGAACACGAGCCCTGTGCCTTCAGAGCTGGGGCTCACCCCAGCTTTCCTGGTGCTGCCACGCTCAGAGCCCTTCTGGAGCTTCATCCCCTGCTTGCTGCTGAGCTTTTCCCCATTCATTTTGAAATGCAGTAAAAACCTGCTGCAGATTGAAGCAGGGGGAAATTTGACTGGATTGTGTGGGCTCACAGCCCCTCTCTTCAGCTTTGGTTGGGGTCCCCACTCATTTTGCTGCACAAAGGCTGAGTCTTTGGGTGCACTTGCAGCTTCTGGCCCATCACACTCCAGCACATGGCCAGGAACCCTGACTCACTATGCCTGAGCCCTGCTGAGGTTAGGGTTTAATTTAACCTAAATAGCTTTAAAATGTGAACACTGGTGAGGAAATAAAACTTAACTGTGTGTGGCTACTAGAGGATCCCTACCTGACTCTAGTAAATAAATAAATATGCTCATGGTCAGTTTGACATCCTGATATTCAATGGGAGGCTAGGTATCATGATGAGATGAAGTGAATTGATGTGATGAAGGACAGCAGGGGGGCTGCATTGCAGAGCATTTGGAAGGGCACTTCAGCCTGTCTTTGAATGCAGTCTCCAGCTGAGATTTCATTCTCTTCTTTGAAAGCATTAATAGCCCCACAACAGCACTTGTCCATGCTTGAAGGAAAAGCAAATGAGTTTCAGAGAGGAAAAGGGGCAAGATACAAAAGGCAGCTTGTGTTTCCTGGATGGTTGGTTTGGTCAATTTGGTTTCCTCTTACTCCACTTTACTATGGTTTCCTTGAATCCTGACAGTGTGTTCAGAGCACTTCTTAAAAGCTACTTTTACTTTTACAATACTGCAGTTGCCATCCCTAGGGAGGCTTTCTGGAGCCAAAGGCAGCTCATGCTGGCTTTGCTTTTATCTTTCCCTCTCCCCCTCCCCAGCTTTGCACTGGGAGGACTTTTTGGGAAACCATTTTCCCCTTGGTCTCCCTCCTGCCTTCCTTGCACCCAACAGCTCCTAAACCATCCCAGTGGTTCCCCACCAGGCCCACACTAGGGAGAAACTCCTGAGCACAATACTGAGGTGAGTTTCCACTTCTTCATGCTTTAAATGCTTCTAAGTCTCCTGGTATTAAATTGCCCTCCCCAGGAGCAGCAGGGTTTTTTTGCTAGCATCACTGCACCTGCAGCCAGAGCACACAGCACAGGGAGCAGGCTCTACTGACCCAGCCAAGGACTTTGGACACAGATAAACTAGCTTTGCCAGCAGCCCTGGCTCACTAGGTCAAGCTCAGGATCAGGACAGAAAAGGACAGAAAAGGAGAATCAGCCCCTGCAGATCCCAGTCTGAGTATGAGGGGGCAAGTATCCGTGTCCCAGCAAGCTTCATTTCCCTCCACAAGCTGGTAAAAACACTGCAGAGAGCCTGTCATCCTCCCAGCAAAGATGCAGGGTCTGTGGTGCAGAGTCCATGTGCCTGGAGACACTGGTAGCTCAGAGGCCAGCACTGAAGGAGGAGGAGGAGGAGGAGGAGGAGAGGCATGGCTGTGGAATTTCTCAGGCCCTGTGGTTGCCCCTGCCATGGGTACCCAGGCCAGCCAGCTTTCCTGCTGCTGCCAGAGCTCCCAGCTCCCCAGCAGCTCCAAGGCACAGGAAAAGCCCTGCTGAGGGCACAGCCTGTGCAAAAACAGGTTTGGCACTGGGAAAGAATGGAGCATTTCCAGAGCAGATTAAATCTTCCAAGACTTTGAGCTGCCAGTTTGAAGAAGCCTACGCATTTTGCAAGTTTTTAGAGTCTTAGGACTTGGTCTAATTTAAGCAAATTGGCACATCCTGAGCACTAGAGAGAGATCCTTCTGCTAAGTTTCATCCTCTGCAGCAAAGAATAAGGAAGAGAGAATTACTCAATATAGTGATTGGGAAAAAAATGTTTGCATGGGCAGAGCAGCATTTCTTTTTTTTCCCAAAGCTGAGATGGTGGTGCTTTTCATTACTCTCTCAGCAGTGGCCACTCTGCATGGAAAGTTTCATTCTGAATGGCTAAAGTCTGGCAAAGCACCAAGCAGCTGAGACAGACTCTAAAATAGTGGAAAGTCGTGGGCAGGCTCAACAACAGGCACTGCCTTTAACTCACAGCCTTTGACTGCATCAGGCATCCGGATGAGCATGTGTAAGATATGAGGATCTGCTGGAGAAACAGCATCTGGGAATTTTTCCCTCTCCTTGTCTTAACTAAGGGTTGCAGAAGGATGGAAAGCAGCTTACAGGTTCTGGGGTTTGTGTGGGAATTGCCACTTCCATGTAACATCTGCAGTTCCCAGCACAAGAGAAATGTGCTGCTGGACCTGAAGCAGCCCCTGTGCAGCCCTGGCATGAGGTGGGGCTGGAGAGAGCCCTGTCTTCTTGTACAGTGTGGTGATGCTTGTCTTCTGATCTTTAATGGTGGATCTTGATGATCTTAAATGTCTTCTCCAACCTAAATGATTCTGTGATCCTGTGGCTGTTACAGGAGCAAATCCAGCACATGTGTCTCCATGGGGCTCTGCAGCAGGATTTTTTCATCCCATATTCCATGTATCTGCCAGCCCTCTGATCTTACAGACAGACACTGGAGCTGCTGAGCGGGCCACAAAGTGTGGAATTTTGCCCAACACAGAGCTGGATTTAGTTTGCTCCCACAGGGAGATCTCCTGTGAGAACCTGAACACCCAGGTCCAGGCTGAGGCCACCGAGTGCTGTGTCCTGCTGCCACAATTGCCATAAATGGGGCTGGCACATGGCTGAAACCTCTGTGGGCAGGGGCTTTTCTGAATTGCCATTTTTAAAAGCTCTTGGCCACTTTCAAGCAGGTACCTGCAAACCAAAATGTGGAAATTTTCCCCTGGGAAAAGGGGAAGAGCTGCTGGCCAAGGCTGAGCCCATCACAGGCACCCTGCCCAGCAAAGCCATCACAAAGCATTCAAGTGGCTCTTCCACTCTCACGTTTCTCTTGGCCACTTGGTTCCTCTTATTTTAGCTTTGAACAATCTCCTTGGTAACTGGAGACAGAAGCAGAATTTTTTCATTCTCCTCACTGGATTGGTCTCCTGCCTATCTTGGCATTGGGAGGGATCCTTGGCAAACCTGTGTTTGTGTTTTTGTTCCCACCACAGGCTTTAACCCCATGGATCACTGGGGACTTCAGGATATCTGGTGTCTCTTTCAAAGGGTTTTGTGCCCAGAGTTTCAGCCGAGAGGAATGTATTCACAACTGAATTTATTTGGCAGTGAACAGGTGGTGTGTCAGTCACAGTGTGAATGATGGTGACTCCTGAAGTTGCCTACATGCTCCTGACCTCCAGAGTGTCCAGCAGCAGGGAAGCTTCACTGGAATGGCCCTTGTCAGGATGCTGCAGCCACCAGAGTGGCAAAACCCTTCAGCAGGGGCAGGGACTGGCTCCTGCTGTGGCAGCACCCTCCAGCCATGTCCCACAGCCCTGCACACTCCCTCCTGGGGACATTGGGGTCCTTTGGTCTTTTTGGAGCAGTTTCTGTGGGGTAAAGGCATGAATCCCTGGCAATTCCTAAAGACCTGGAGGTGTTTGAAAAGGCAGGGGAAAAATCCTCTCTCTACTGACATACTTTTTTCATCTCAGTTCTGGAGATGGAAGTCCTTGAAAAGGAAGAGGGGGGGAAACCAACAAACCAAACAACTACCAAGCTGTCTGCAGATTTGCTGGGCTGGAGACAAAGAACCCCACTGCTGGTACTCAACCCTACCACATGCTTTTCCTTGGCCAGAGCCATCCCCAAAGGATGAAAATAGCAGTGTGAATACATGAGGCCAGAACCATTAGTGCAGACTTGAGATTTTGGGGACATCTGTTGACTTAATGGTCCAGTGTCCCTGCTTAAGGCAGCACTGTCCCAGAAGCAGCCCCTCTCTGGGGGAGGCTGATGCTTTATGGGACATTGAGCTTGCTGGCCTTATCCCTGGATAGAAAGGACAAGAATGCAGGACCTGCATCACCTCCCTCACAGGGCTTTCCTTGTGGCATAGTGACAGCATGGCAAGGCACTGGGGTCTAGCTCTCAGCTTGGATCATGGTCTTCAGAAATCCCTGCACAGCATCCCAGCATCATGATTCAAGCCTATATAATGGCAGCATTTCATGTGCTGGTACCCAGACACTTCACTTGGTCTTTTATACCATCAGGTAACCTCTGATACTGTCCCAGCACAGGGAACTTACCAAAGGGAGCCTGGACCAGGGGTGAACTCTGCATTCAGTCACTTAAATTGCTAAATTGTGAACCTTCCACTTGAGCCTCCCTAGAACCCTGGCAGAGGATAACTTACAACTTCTTCTAATAAAAGTTCAGTGTGAGTCTACTTTCCAAGTCTTGAAATCCTTCACTGGGCAGGGGATGATGAATGTAGTGATGGCCAAGTGTTTATTCCTGCCACATCATCAGGAGGTTTTGATCCTGCTGCTGGGTCACCATGCCAAGGATTTCAGAGGAGTGTCTGGAAAAGCAGGGCCTGATCTTTGGGGCCAGCCATCAAATAAGAGGAGTCAGACTCATGCCTGGCTGAGCATGGAGCTGAAATGAGGTGGATGCTGCTCTTGAAAGCAGACCTGCACATTCTGTATTGATGTTTGCCGTTTGAATTTTTGTGGCATGCCCTCTGCTGTCACTGAGCATTCCTCGTCTTCTCCTTCTTTTCCCATGTACAGCTGCTTTTCCAGCAGCAGAGCTGGCTGTCAGCAGCCCTGGCAGAGTGGCAGGGCACAACCATGACTCCTTGTCAAGTGTCTTCCCAAATAAGAAGGGAAATTGTCCCTTGCCCTGAAACCCAGGCAAGCAGGAATGGAAATGTGCCTTCCCTGGGAGGGAAACACTGCCAGGATTGATACAAAGTCTTGCTGTAGTGGCGGTGCTGGAGCAGTTCATGCACAGCACATGTTATTTTGGGCTTCCTTGAATCCTGATTCCTGATGCTGAAGCCATGCTGTTAGACATTGACCTATTATTTCTGGTGGTCCCCACTGTCTTGTTTAGTCAGGTTTAACTCGGCAAAGTTTGCTAAATGATTTACAGAACTGCAAAAATGCCCTTTTTTGCTGGCAGTTGCTCATTGAAATTCATTTTGTGGAGGCCAAAAGCCATATAAATAAGAGTGATGTCTTCTGTTTGAGGAGCATTGTCATGGCAACTATCCAGGTGCACACAGGGAAGAGCAAGTCATATTTATTTGAAAGGTGAGAGCAATTATTGTCATGAGGGGGAACCTGGCTGCAAAGAAAAGCTGGATGTGTATTTGGGTGCAAGAAGCAATTGTGTGCCAAGTTTCTGTCTCCTAATTTACCTGCCTGCACTACCCACAGACCTGACTGCCCAGCCAGGTCAGTCAAGAGAAAATCCCAGAAAGGCAGACTAGGGGAAATGCCAGATTTTGGCTCTTAACCCTGTAGGCTTAGCAGTGGGATTTGCAGGCTTTTATTCTGAGCAAGGGTGCTGGGCTGGGCTGAGCCCTGGGCAGTCAATCCTTTGCTTGCAGCACAGGCTGGATTTTTCAGGACTAATGCAGTTTTCAGCTGGCATGGGCAGGGCTGTGCACAGCCAGGGGAGAAGTTATTTCTACTCTGTCAGCTTTCCTGGGTACCTTAAGTAATTGCTGCTGGGGGTGTTTTTGATCAAATTCACATCAAATGTGTTTTCCCTCCTAGTCATCAGTGGTATTGCACTCTTTGGGCAAGCTGTCCTTGGACCTGCAGACACTGATCTAGATGGGTCTCTTCTGTTTGATTCCTCAGGGATCCTGCCTCCAGCAGGCACTCTGGGAGCTTTAAGGGCTGTGGATCATAATCACTAGACATGCATGGCAATGAGATTGGGAAAAAGCAGGAAAACAGCTTTTTCCTGGTGTCACCACATCCAGAGCCATGGAAGAGGAGGCCACAGCTGGAGCTGTGGAAACATTTAAGCATGACCAAAGGCTCAGGCACTGGTTTGGGGCAGATCAAGAGAGTCCCATTCATCTTCACCCAGCTGGTCCCTTGCAAGATGTGACACTGGCAGATGGATGAAGAAGTGCATTAGTCAGAGCACAGAATTCACAGTCACATCAGAGCAAACATTGAGGATTTGCCAGAAAAACATTTCTGATCTGACAAATCTTTCTCAATATGGTCTTCCTAGGAGGAGAGTCAAGCAGCATTCAGTCTGGCATGTGAAATCATCTTACCTGGCAATCGTTGCTCCTAAGAAGTATTTTCTGAGACACTGAGCATCAGCTGTGCCTGTCATCTCCCAGCTATTCGAGCAGCAACAGCCCTCAGTCTTCCTGTCTCTGCAGACCACCTCTCATGCCTTGTGTTTCTGCAAGGCCAGAGAAGAGCAGGCTGGGTCTTTTTCCAGGGTTTTCCTGGTGGTGATGCTCTGGAGCAGGACGGTGTTATGTATTTGAGCCTTATGTTGTCATTTAAACTCGGCACATCCCCAGGCCAGGGGAGCAGTTGGTTTATGCAGACATGGAAATGACAACACAGCCCTGCGGCCTGATGGATTCAGGAGACCTTGGGGAAGGAGGTGGAGGGCATACAAGAAAATGAGAGTAGCCAGATGAATTTTGGCTCCAGAGGTGGGGGGAAGGTATAGAGGGACCATTTCCACTTCCCCCTCCCCTTGTTTGCTGTGTCCAGGCTGGTTTGCTCATTCATTTTGGGAAGCATTGGAGTGTGAAGCCCCGTGCAGACCTGGGCTGCTGGACCAGCAAACCAAGCTGCCACATCAGATCAGCTCACATCCATACTTCCCAAAACATGCGTCATGCTTCGTTTCAGGCAGGTTTTCCTTTTCCCTCCCTGTCATGTTTGCACTGTGCTGCAGGCAGAATTTTCATTAAGTACAGACATTTCGTGTCAGCAAGGCTTGGTTTGGCAAAGGATCCTGCATGGGTGACTCATGGGACATCTTACACAGATGGGAACCCATCAGCAGGAACAGAAACCCTGACAGCCCCTCTCCTCTGCCAAAGACCACTGTTGAGCAGCTAAAAGCACAAGGTGTGGCACGAGGTCTTTCAATTAATCTGGCCCATTTCTGCCCCTCTTCTGTCCCTCAGGAAGGTTTGTCCCTGTGCTGGCTGAGCAGGTGTCATGTTGTCCTCACCTGTGTCCCCCCCCACACACACACACGCCCTGTGGCTGGCACAAACACCTCCACCGTGGACTTGGGTGCCTCTCTGTACATGAGGCTGCCACCTCCTCACCATAAGGTGCAATTTTGTTGTCAACTGGTGAAAGAAAAGCCCCATCACCTCCTTTTCTTCCCAGCAACAAGCAACTTCCTTCCTCAAGTATCTGTCAGGAATTTGAGCAGGAAAGCTGCTCTTGGTGCTTGGTTCCAACCATGCCCAGGGGTCTGGTCCAGGCTCCTCACTGTGACTGGGGGCCATTTATGTGGCCCTGCCCTCTGGCTCAGTGGCTCAGGTGGTGCCCAGCTGTGATGGTGATGATGATGATGATGATGATGATGATTTGGGAGTTTTCTTGCCCTGAAGCCCCTCTGCACAGGCACTGCCCAGTAACCTGTATGAGGCTGGGAGCTTCCCAAGCCCATCTCCCATGGCAAGCTCTAACTTCAGCTAATTAATGAGTGGCTGACAGGCAGATGTATGAGAAATCAATGTGGCAGGGTTCTGTGGGAGTCTGGGAGCCCATACTAGGACAGGCAGCACCGATGGATGTGGCTTTGCAATGTCACCTCCAGAACATGTGTCCCTCATGGCTATTCCTCAGTTAATTGATGGCCCTCTGGGTGGGAAGTGCTGGTCTGCTGGGACATCAGGGCTGGCAGCACCAGGCTTCGGCAGCACAACCCACTCCTGGCTGCCCAGCCTGGTTGCTGTAGCTGTGAATCTGCAGCTGAACATCCTCCAAGCTACTCCTGTGGCTCTGCTGGGCAATCAGTGGAAGCTGGATGGGTGACAAGCTGCAGAAGTGCATCATTCCCTCTGTTGATTCAGGAACAAGTGTCTGTGCAGGCAGCAGCAGCGTGCCACATTCTCATGGGCAGGTTTGTTACTGACTGCTCTGACAGCTGGTTGTGTGTGTGTTGTTTTCCTGGCCCACTGAAGACACCACTACTGACTGTGTGCAGAACTTCTGGGCCATTCCAGCTCTGGCATGACTGTGGTTCTGAAAGAAAGCTGAGGAAGTGAGAGCTGGACTTGGGACTTCTCTGCTCCTGGAGATCTGGCCCTGCCAAGCAGTGCCCTGCATGGTGTCCCCTGTCCTCCAGCATGTCCTGCCTGAATCTTTCCAGAGCTGGCTGCTGATGCTCTCCAGGCTCCCATGGTCCTTGCAATGCTGGTTGCTTGTCTGAGCCAGGAGAGGGGTTTCTGGCATTTCATTGAGCTAAGCAGTGCAGTGTAGATTGGGAATGGCAGGATTTTTGCACATACACTCAGGATTTCCACAGGTGTGTCATGACTGGGCAGATGTTTGGGTTCAAAAGGAATGCAAAGGTCCATGGAGATCCTCACCAATAATTTCTGATGCCATTTGATCCCTTGAGGGAAAAGGCCAGTGCAGACAGGAGAGTTGGGAGTCCCAGATCCTTATATCTTTGCCCTGTGCTGTGCTCATCTTCTCTCCTGTGGTCAAAAAAATACTCACAGAGAAATATTTTGCTGTTGATCTCTGTCCTACTCCTGGCACCCTGTGCCAGACTGTTCTAGCTCATTACACCTGTACCTGTCCCTGCACCACTCATGGGATTGCTCTCAGGGTGCCTTCCCCAGCTGGCATTTTGCTCTAAGCTTTGCTTCTCTTCTTGTCCTGCTTTTGCCATTGTACATTGTTGTAGCAGCTCTTCCCTAGAGCATCACCAGCCAAGAGGACTTTTCTATGGGCTGTGGTAACTAAGGGTTATGTGTGGGAATGCTGTGATAAAAGACCTCTTCAGTTTGAATGAAATAGTGTGGTTTGAAATGAAAAGTAAGTCCTGATGGAGAGCATTGGGCTTGGAGCGAGGGCAGAGCTTTGTATGACACCTCCACAAAGTCACCACCCCTCTCCTGTTGCTGCTGGGTGTCTGCAAGAGGAGAAGAGCCAGAGCTGAAATTCAGCAAGACCTGTTTACTCTTTGATTTCCAGTATATGGAAATGGGATGAAATTCATTCCCTCAGCAATTGCTTGGGCTGCAGACTCAGGGAAGTTTCTGGCACAGAAGTGCCGGCAGTCGGATGGGTCATGGATGCCCTTGGTCTTCATGGCAGAGCAGCTCCTTAGCTCAGGTGAGATGGACCCAGCACCAGTGCAAGGAAAACCCAGCAGCATCAGCCCTGGTTTGCTGCTAACTTGCCCCATGGTGTCACTGGAGGAAGGAACAGGGAGGTGTGTCAAGACTGGTGATTTATGTCAACACAGGACCTCTATCCCTGTGATTCTTCAGAAATTGTTCTTTCCCACCTGCAGTGTGACTGAGGGTTAAAAGAGGGAAAACTAATCCAGCTGTTTAAAGGGCTGTGGTGTTGTGCATTCATAGGATCTTGAGTGTTTGGCTTAAATATCCTGAAATCCTGCAGACATTAGGTTGTGGCAAAAACACCACTGTCAGCCCCAAATCAAAGCTGATTCTTGGCCTCTGTCTAGAAGAGGCAGCTTGGAAACACCTTCTGTATTGACCCCAGATTCCCACGAGGTAAAGAAAATGTGTAATGGTTTAGAGGCTGCTTTTATCCCTTGTTTTTCTCCCTCTATCTTGTGGCTTTGGGACTCCTGGATCCTGGCCCTGCAGTGACACAGCATGAGGGGTTTTAGGGTGCTAATAAGTGTCCCTGTGGTTTTCTGTTATGCACTATTACAGCTTTTTCTGGAAGAGCCCCTGAGGCACAGGAGACAGAGATCTAAAATACAAATTTCAGCAGGTACTTGTGCTGTGGGGACTCTGGTCTCCCCATCCTGCTGTGTCCAGCTGGGAAAGTGCAGGGACAGATGCTGCAGGCAGTGCTGTGGCTGCTCTGGGAGCCTCAGGCAGCCATCCTGGCTCTGCCCCACCTCATTCCCACCACGTCCCGGGAGAGGAGTGAGAAGCAGGGCCCACGTGGAAGGGTCCAGCAGGAGAGGGGGACACCAGTGTCTGTCCTAGATTGCTGTAGCCAGCAGTCCTTACTGTAATGCAGGATAAAAGGTGCAGTTGCCTGGCCCTCCTCCTCTGCACTGCCCAAGCCCTGCCATGTGCTCTGTAGCAGGCAGAAGGCTGGCATGGAGATCAGGCACGCTCTCACAATAGCCTGTGTTATTTTCACATCCTTGCTGTTTCTCAAACACCATTAGGAGGTAATCCTTTCCTCCAGGATTGCAGTCTCATCCTAGGGACAAATTTGCCTCAGCAATTTTTGCTGATGGGAAATTCACCCAGAGAGCAGACTTGCCATTTGTTCTGCCTACCCATTTTCCCAGCAGCCTTGTGCAGCAGAAGCAGCAGCACACAAGTCTGCCCAGCACAGGGCACTTGTTCAGACCCTGGAATGATCACTTGGAAAACTGCATAACACCACCACCTCCTGGCAGTGGCACTTAAAGCCCCATTATTCTGCTTTATTCTGTGAAGCCTTATTGCTGTTGTACCTAAGCATCAGATTTTTTTTTTTTTAATTGGCACACAGATTTCTTTTTGTGAGGGAGAATTATTTGGTGGGGCTTTGAGGAGTGCCACACATGGCAAGCCAGAGTACACCCATAGAAAGTTTATGTCTTGATGTCTCTGCTGTCCTCAGAATTTAAAAAGGCACCTCTCTTAATTAACTTTCCTGAGGGGATTTTTCCTGCATGAGGCCAGGATGCAGTGTACATTTTAATGGGAGCTGTCAGAAAAATTATTGATTTGGTTAGTAATGTTTCTGAAATTGTGTCATTCTGGTAATTCTATCAGGTTCTCTTTGAAAGCTTAACTGAGAGCATTTTTATATCCTTCATTAGTTTTTTAATACATGATAATTTCCCCTAACTCATCAACGCAAAGCGAGATCAGCTGCCTGCTTGGTAACCATTTTTCCTGTGTACAAACCTATTGCAGCAATAATTACAAAGTGAACAAATTATTACAGATATTCATTATAAAATACAATTACACTGAGCCGTGCTGCATTGTTACACTTTTCACAGCCATCACTTGCTCTTGAGTAAATGGTTTCATTAAAAGCATGAAGGGCAAACTTAATACACTTCTGACTCACAGCAAACAGCACAAGAAATCATCCTGGCTGTTCCTCTGAGTGCTTGAGGTGTTTACCCTGAATGAGTAGAAAATGTTGACTCTGCTGCCAAATATTTGTCAGCTTAGCAGAGGGGCTCTGGGTGGCCAGTGCAGATGTGCAGGGAGAGGAGAAAGCCAGAAATCACGGCAGTGTGGCCTCAATTTCACTCCCCTAGAGCGTGGCTTTCTTCCATGTTTATGGGTTTTCAGTGCTGGGACCTGCCAGGAACAGCAGAACCTCCTTCATCATATCTTGGAGCAGCCTTGGGGCTGCTTCAGCTTGTGCTGGGTGCCCGTGGAAAGTGCAGAGGAGCCAGGGGTGGGATGGGAAACATTTCTTTGAAGGACAGGGCATTCAGGCTTGGGCAGGGAGGGGGGAAAGCTGGTTTAGGTAAAAGCATTCACAGGAGGGCAGTGTTGTCAGGTGAGTGGGGGGGGAAAGCAAACACAGCCAGAAGCAAACACAGGACTACAATCACTGCCTTGGCTTTTTGTTTGGTGCTGTTCCTTGTCTGGATCAAGATGAGAGCCAGGAGGAGGTCCTGTCCCCACAGCAGTGCCAGGACAGTGAGCAGAGCCTCCAGGGAGGAGCAGAGGCTGCTGGATTTCTGTCTGTGTTGTCTTTGCAATGGCTTTGCTGTAGAAGGGACCACAGTAGCACAGGTCCACCACCCCATATTTATACCCCAGGTTTGGCCACCTTCTGGCGAGCAGCTTTCAGCCAGCTGTTTCTGTGAGTCCCTGAAAAGAGCTGAAACACCTCTGTGCTAATTTTCTTCCTCTGAAAGAGCAATTTTTACTTCATTGGGTGGCTCAAGGAACAAATCTCTCTCCTGGTGGCCCCAGCCTCCTGTGAGGCTTTCAGCTTCTGTGGTGTGTGCTTGTAGCTCTGCTCTGAGCGGTGACTCTGCCTTCAGACATGTCCTGATGATGTTCCAGGGGCAAATTCAGTAACCCCTGGTCATGTGAGAGGGCATTGCTGCTCAGCTCTCTAATGGGAGAGGACTAAACCTTGAAGGCTTGGGAAAGGGTGTGCTGCTTGTAAAGTAAAATTTAAGAAGCAAAATCCCACTGTCAGTGAAGCTTTCCATGTGCCTGCCCTAACCAGAAAGGCCATTTTTCCTTTGCACTCCCTTCACAGAAAAAGTCCTAACTCCAACATCCCTTTCAAGCTTGTAAATCAGAGCCTCCAAAGCCCAAACTAAGCAGCTGATCATGATGTTGTTCGTGAATCTGCTGAGCCTGGGGAGACAGAGCCTCTCCCATGCCCAAGCTTGAGAATCATGCTTCCAGGGGGGCTTGGTCTGTGCTGGTCCCAGTGCTTGTGCTCATGCAATGTGTGCAAGGTGCCAAGGGGCTGTTCTATACCACAGGTTTTTGGAAAGGGACTTGTCTTGCCAAGACACCTCTGGGGAAGGTTGGCCCAGCCTGGCCATGCCAGGGAGGATGGCACCTGCAGGCTCCTGGTGTTCTGTGGTCCATGCCCATACTGAGGCAAGCTTGGCCCATTGGCTCCTGCCCTTTGCTTTTGACTGTGCTGTCCCTCCAGCCTGTGCCACCAAAACCACTGTTTTCTGTCCACAGCCCCCTTTTCCTGCTCTTTCCACCTTCCTCCTCTACCTTCTTCTCCTTCTCCTGTTCTGCTCCCTGTTTTTCCTCCTCCCTTTTCCCTCCTTACTCTTGAATCTCTATTTCTTCTTCTCTGTTCCAGCAAAACGATATCAATCAAGGTGATAGATGATGAGGAGTATGAGAAAAACAAGACCTTCTACCTAGAGATCGGGGAGCCCCGGCTGGTGGAGATGAGTGAGAAGAAAGGTGGGGGATGTGCTCCGGGGCTGAGCCCAGCCTGTGTGTCCCTGTCTGGCTCACTCATGTCTGGCACCTGCAACACCGAGCTCACATCCCCGGTGCCTATGGAAAAGGGCAGGAGCAAGGCCACTCCCTGTCCCCCTTGAGCACAGCCCTGTCCCCAGGCCAGCAAGGCACGACCTGGGCCAGGTGGTGAGGATGCTCCTGCCCTTCCCCATATGCCCCAAAGGGGGGATGTGCAGCCCCTTCCCCCCAGCCAACCATCTCTGTCACCACAGCACCCGGGCGGACGTGACCTGCATGTGTGTGCGATGCCAATCATGTGTTTGCCTTTGTCTTGTGTTCCCACAGGAAATTCATTACCCTTAGAGTACTTGACCGTGAGGAGTATGAGAAAGAGTGCAGTTTCTTCCTTGTGCTTGGGGACCCGGTGTGGCTACGACGAGGAGTGAAAGGTGTGAGAGTAAAACCAGACCAGCTCTCGAGGCGCTGCCGCTTTCTCTGTGTCTCCCTACTCTCACACTCCTTTCTCCTCGCACTTTGGCTCCTGGCCGTTTTGCCCTCCCTCCTCTGAAGCTTGGCCGCTGCACCTTTTTGCTCTGTTTTCTTCCCTCTTTCGTTTGGAGAGGACTCCATCCAAGCCCAGGGAGCGAGGAGTGCTCCTGGCACCACCCCAGAGCAGGAGTCACCAGCCCCCAGAGACATTTTGGGAGTGCTGCCCTGCTGTGCCTTCATTTAATCCAAGAGAACATCCAGCCTCGACAAGTGAAAAGGGCAGCGCTGCATCATTTTTATCAGAAGATAAAACAGCTTTCACTTGAGATAAAATGCATGGCCAGAGCAGTAATTTTAGCCTTTTTATACTGGCACTAGGATCCGAAAATAGACGAAAATCACAGCCCAAGTAGGTAATATCATGAGATGCAATCAGTTTAGGTAAATCAGGTTATGCTCAAATGAAGTTTCATGGCTCTGCATTGGATAATAGCTTCTCACAGGAATAATAAAAACAATTTCCTCTTTCATCACATTTCTAAACCAAATGCCAAACTTCCCAAAAAGACAGAGTTCACCTATTTTCCCATGCTTTTTTTTTTTTCTACTAGAAAATTAAATGAGGATTAATGGCAACAGCTGGTTCTGCACACTACTGGTGGCTGAGCAAGAAGCGGTTTTAGAGTTACTTAAGAGATGGACCATTATTAAAGCCTCTGCAGAAGTTTTGGTCTGTGTGCCTTGGAGCTGCTTTCTAGTTTCTGGGACATCAGCTCTCCTTCCAGCAGGCATTAAGCTGTAATATTTCTTTGATCAGAACAGAGAGGCCCTCAGTGGTCCCCACACTGAGTGGGACCATGCCACGTTCCTCTTCCGCTCAGGTGCTAAGTCAGCTGCATCATCCCCTCCATCAGCTTTCCTGATGGTTTACGTGACTATCTAACAAAAGCTGGGCTAAAAAATCAGCCTCTGGCATGACTCAGGCACTGCAGGTGGGGTCTGTGTCATTAAATGGAGCTGGTGGCATCTGTGGAGCATGGACTGTACAGCCAGGATAAAGTTACACATGGACAAGTTAACTCAGCAGCTCTGTCCTTGCCCACAGGGGCCAGTGTGGGCTCAGCCTTGCAAGTCCAGCAGGAGCAAACATGCTTTCCAGATCCAAGGCTTAAAAGTTGTGGTCCCAGCTCTGAAGATCCCAGATGAAATTTTTATCTAAAAATAAAAGGAAAAGGAAAAAGAATTCTTTTGGTCACAAAGATAACTGGGAAAACCTGAGAGAAGCTCAGGCTTGTGAGCTCACTAAGTGGAAGGCAAGATAAAACTTTAAAGGACTATTTAAAGCAGCTATTTGCTGCTTTGGCCATGCAATTTTAAATTTCTTATTTCTTTTAAACTTGTTTCTTTGTACTTGATTTGGTACAAGAAGCAGCAAGGCAGGAGGAGCAGTGTGCTCAGAGAGACGAGGGCATCTCTAAAATGTCACCCCTGGGCTGTGGTGGGGCCAAAGAGCCACCAGGGCACCAAGGGAGAGGCTTTTTCTTTCATTTTGGAGATCTAAAATGTTGACCAAGAAGACCCTTGAGCCAAGCCTTGCCACAGACTTTTCTCTCATTGTCTGTGCCAAAAGTGCAGCTGCCACCGGAGCCATTGCTCCCCATCAGGCAGCTGGAGGAGGTCAAAGCCAGTAGCTGCTGCACATGGGACATCTTGTGTCCCACCCCGGGGCAGAACTGCCTCTGAGACCAATGGAAGATCTTGCACATACAATTCAAAGGGGAAAAATGAATTTTTGGGAGTGTGTCTTCTAATCCCATATCCACCCCATGTTTGCAGTGGTTTTTATTTTAAATTCACAATCCCATGAAACATTTCTGTTCAGTGTCTTTCTCTTAACACTAATGGTATCCTGCAGCTTTACAGATCTGAAATCTCTGCCCTGGGATCTGGTGTCTTTCTGTGGATATCCCTTTTGATTTCATTATTCATTTACTTTTCTTCTTCTGTGTTTGTCTCTGTCTCCTTCACAGCCCTGTTGTTGAATGAGCTTGGTAAGCGCATTCATTTTTCCTTTCCATTTTTCTGGTTTGCATATCTTTGGAAGACAGTCAATTTTGCTTGATGTTTTTCTTTGCTCACAGCATTCTCTTTTAGGGTGGTCAGCACTGTTTAAGCAAGCTCAGGTACCTAATGCCCCATCTTTCCTTAGAGTAGAGCCCCAAAGTCACCAATATTAAGAGGTGGTGCAAGGAGCATTTTTTGGGGGGTGGTGCTGTTACAGCCAGAGTAAATCTGCCAGCACCCCGAGATACAAACCTGTGCCACACAAATGAACTCATCACCTCTAAAGTGGTGTGGCAATACAGGATTTCCTGGTGACTGAGAGATGCTTGTGGCTGGACAGGAAAGTTGGCCAATCCTTTTTGAAGAGACAGTACAAACCTTACCTCCTGTCTTGGGGAGACTTAGAGCCTAAGCAACCTTTGAATTTCCTTGCTGGCCACCTCCAGGGTAAGGCAGCTGGGGAGTGGGCATCCTCATTCCCCATGCACCCGCAGATTTCACCCCTTCCACAGCATATATCAGACACCAAGGGGTGGCAGCTTGCACATGGGGGTTGAAAAGCCTGTGTCCAGGTTTCCCCACACTATCCCTGAGGTGTGTGCTGGGGAGCAGACCCCATGTCCATAGTGGGGCAGGGAAGGACCACCATGTCTGTGTTGATGTGCAAATGCTAATCCTCATTTATTCTCTCTCTCTCTCTCTCCCTTTTTCTCATTTTTTGTTTCATCTAGGTGGCTTCACCATCACAGGTATGGATTTCTACTCTTCCCCTGTCCCCCTGTTCCTTTCTCTTAATGGCCATATGCTCACCCTGCTCTTTCCTCTTGGTTTCCTCTTTGCTTTTGTTCTGTCCTGGAGGGAAACTCTGCCATGGTAAGCAGGCGCGGCCTGCCCGGCCCGGCCGGTCCCGCTAACTCCGTGTGCTCCCACAGAGTGCTCTGCCTGCCTCACACACCTAACCCCCCCTTGGGGACGGTCACTTGTCACCCCCCAAGCCACAAACAACTCCTCTCCATGTCTTGGAGCAGGGTGGCCTTCTCCATTTGGTCCAGTTGTCCCCTCCCTGCGCACAGGGCTCTTTCCTCGCTTCCCAGGCCCAAGTGCTGCGGGAGGGGCAGGACCCCATGGCTCCTCTGGCATGAGCCAGCCAAGCTTCCCTCCTTCAGCTGAACAGCATGGGACAAGGAGGTCCTGGGTCCCCTACATTGCCCCTCAGGAGCCCTGGAAACATAGATCAGATTTAGGAGGCTCTGGCTCCAAGGTGGGTCTCTTTGGCCTGCAAGAGGAAAAGGGCTTTCCCTCAGCTCCATGCCACCTGAGCAGACAAGGGGCGTCCAGCAAGGGAGCAGCACTAACCCCGTGTGACATAAGAGTGGAGTTTACTAACTGCACGGGGACAGCTTGTAGAGGGTGTGCAGTCCCCCCTGCTGATCTCCTGCTGATCACTTTAATAGGCAAACCTGTCTTCAGGAAGGTCCAGGCTAGAGATCATCCTCTTCCTTGCACCGTGGTCTCCATCCAAGGTACCTGTGGTGTGGCACCATGTCAGTCTCACATGGACTGACTGGGGTGTTTGCCTACTGACAGATTAACTCCAGTCTTCTGTAGCCCTAATGTTCTCCTGCCCATCCCTCAGGTGGACTGGAAGGGAGTTCAGTGGGGTCTGCTTAAAGGACAGTGACAAAGGGTGTGCTGCCTGCAGTCCCCATGCCCCAGAGGTCACACAGATGACAGTGGAGATGCAGACCTGCTTCACTGATCTTGTACTCCCTCTGCTGCCTCCTCTTTTAGAGTTTGGAGCCAGGCATTGGCCTGTGGATGGTTTCTTACATCTGTGCTCTTCCCTACAGCCCCGCCATCACAGCAGGCATTGGCTGCCAGCCCCCTCTCCAAGGCAAAGCCCTGCTCAGAAGGAGGCATAGCCAAGATTCCATCTGTGTCTCAGCCCAGGGGCTGCTGACAGAGCTCTCTTGCTGTAACAGGCTGGTGGAATTGCCCTGACTGTACCTCAGTGCTGACCTGGAGTGCTGGGGAATGGAGCAGCCTTCGTGCTGATCTTTCCCCTTCCCAGCAGCCCAGTGGCAGAGGCAGCAATTAATAACCAAGCAATTACCAAGCAATAAGCTATTCCTCAGCCCCAGGATGAGCAGGACTCCTCCTGAGGTTGGATGAGTTGCAGACCTCTTGGTAGCATTCCATAGAACTATCCTGTCTGTTGCTCCATGAACTCCTTCTCTGCTGTTCTGTCGCTCATGCTCCCACCTGGAGGACTCCTGACCTCCCCCTCTGACAAGAGGCCAGATCCAGAGTGCCCAGCTGGGGCCTGCTTCACCCACGGGCTCTTTGCTTTGCAGAGGAGAATGAGGAAAAGCAGCCCCTGACCAGCAAGGAGGAGGAAGAGCGTCGAATCGCAGAGATGGGGCGCCCAGTCCTGGGGGAGCACACCAAACTCGAGATCATCATTGAGGAATCCTATGAGTTCAAGGTACTGTTCACATCCTGAATCCCTGTTCTTCTTCCCCCCTCCTCCTTTTGGGTTTGTGCAGCGCTGAGGGGCACATGGTGATGGTATTGGAACAAAGCAAGGCAGTGCATGGAATCACACAGGAAACAGGAACTGAGGTCCCAAATGCTGCAGGTTGCTTTAAAACATGACCCTGTTCTCACAGTGAGTTCTACACACTGCTCCTACTTACAGGCAGCCTTGAGTGAGCCCCAAGCCTGGCACTCCCAGTGCAAAGGGCTGATAACCCCAAATGCAAGTAATGGTTGTGTGGCTCAGCTGCCGTGAATGCATGTGCCAGGCCAAGAGCTGAAAACCGGCCATTTCATTATCTTCTCCATTTTTCTGTAGTATAAAAATATAACAGGCCACCCTTACTATGGCTCTGAGATGGTTTAAACTCCCATCTATGAGCAGGTTTCCTAAGGTCTTTTTTAGCAGCAGCGAAAGGAATTGCAAGTACTTACATTTGGGTCTCTTGAGCTTAAAATCTAATGAGCTTGCTCCATAAACACATACCCATAAACAGTGGCATTGGTGGGCTTTAGCCCTGTATCTCCAGCCCCTAATTCTCTGCTCTGCATCTCTCTCCACAGAACACAGTGGACAAGCTCATTAAGAAGACGAACTTGGCCCTGGTGGTTGGCACAAACAGCTGGAGGGAGCAGTTTATTGAGGCCATTACTGTCAGCGCGGGTGAGTTTGGGCCGCAGCTCCAGGTGAATTACGATCACCCTCGCCTCGCCTCGGCAGCATTACTAACACAGGCTGTAGTGGAGCAGCAGGAGGCAAAGCAGGTGGCAGAGTTATTTACAGCTTCTGCATAAATAAGGCAGCTGATTAAAGCCTTTTGTGAGGGCACCTTGTCTCATGTGTAGGAAACCTTCTGCATGAAGCGTGTCTGTAGCACCATCAGAGCAACACCTTGGCTGGTAGCAGACGGCAGAGGGGGAAAAGTCAGTTCAGTGGGAGAGATCTGGGAGGAGAACACAGTGTGGAAATTCAGAGTAGCATAAATAAGGCTGGTGTGAAGCAACAGTGCTCCCCTTCCCTGGTTCTCCCTGTACCTCTGTGGTGAGGACAACGCAGTAGTGAGGGTGCAAATCCTGAAGGCAGTCACTCTCTCTGAGCCAAAACTCTCCCTTGACACACCCTGCTTTCTGGAACTCCTGCTGCCCCAGCCAGCTGTGGTTGGAGGATTATGGCTCAGCAGCCCAATAGCTGCAGCAGCACATCATATCTGTGGCTGATCCAGATTCTGTGTGATCTTATCTGCCCTCCCTTGGAGAATTGCCTTTCCCTCAAATGCCTTGTTGTGCCATTCTCGCCGGTGCCACTGCCATGTTTACCAGTACAGGATATTATTCCCATATATGTGGAAGAAGGAAGAAAAGATCTCCTCCAGATGCTGTTTTAACAGCTGGAAACACTGTTACTTACTGGCTGGATGTTACAATCCCAGAGCCCAGCCTGGGCTATGTGTGCACACATTAGGGCAAAATCAACCAGTTTAAATTAAATCCCTGGGGAAGGCAATTACCTCTCATCTGGCTAATTGTGCGCTGAAGTGCATGGGGGAGTGCTCAGCTTCCTACCTCTAACTCTGCTATACAAGGTAACCTCTGCCCAGCACCATATAATTAAAAATGATGGCAGTACCATTTGCCCTCTGCCTCTGGAAAACAAGGGCAGGACACTGTGCAGCAGCTTTCTCCTCAGATTGTGATCCCTCCTCTTGTAGCACAGTTCTTCTCAGAGCCTCCAGGCAAGAGCCTCCCATTATTTTGGATTCAGCATGAACTTATCATGCAAGACAATCCTTGCTGCAGGTTTTGTAGCTAATATGGCTAAACTAATCTATGCCAGAACCAATTATGTAATTGCATCCCATGTTAAAGCAAAGATAGTCACTGATGGTTGGATCCCATTTCTGTGACACACATAAAGACTGCAGTTATGTGGATGCCCTGTTGCCCTCATATCTGGAATATACAGCCATGATCAGAGCTAACAGATGATTAACATGCATTTAATAAATGGGATGTATTTTGGTGGACATGAGCTGTCCCTTGCAGTTGTGGATCTCAGTGGTAGTTTGTCTCTGAGCTCTGGAGGTACCCTGGCTTTAGCTCCTCAAGCTTTGTGCCAGATAAGTTAAAATGCCTTAAGCACTGGAGATTGGGTTTGAGTTTTTCCCCCAAAGCTCACTCTGGATACCAGGTGAAAGTCACCCATCACCACTTCAAAATGTAACATCCCAGCTGAGAAAAGAAACTTTAAACCCCCATTTCCCACCCAATGATCAACTCAGGGCAGTGTTTACCGGGGGATGGAGCAGCAGAAGGTGAGGTCTGTGGAAGGGCAGTGCACAGACAAGGCTGTGCCACACTGTGCTGTGCCATTCTGGGCTGTCCAGAGCCTGTCACTCAGCTCCTTTAGTCTGCTCCCAAAAGCTATAAAGTTTCTTCCACAGCAAAAACATTCTGGGGCTTGCAGGCCTGTTTGTGAATGCGCCCCTGGGTCACCACTCCGTGTTTCAAGTCACCTCCACAAGATCTGGCCAGCTCTTCAAAACAGAGACATCATGGCTGCTTAACACAATGATAGGCAGATCTGGATGAGTGTTATGACAGTGGCATTCATGTTCATTTTTCAGTCTGTTTTATCATCTCCATAAAGATTCAGGTCCATAGCAGTCCTGATGCTTCCCTGAGCTTGGCAGAGGATTGAAGTACCTGCTGCAGAATTACAGCTCGAGCACAGCATGGTGTATCCTGCCATTAGCAGCCTTTGCACATTGAGGGAAAACACAGGCCAACATAGGCTTTCCAGGCTGGAAAACTGCTCCTTATCTTCACAACAGTGCGCAGGAATGGGTATTTATATCTGCCAAAATAATAACACTGATTAGCTGCTGTTTCTGCCATAGTGAGTTTGAAGCTCCAAAGCTTGCATCTTCCCCTTGCTAAGGGGCTTCTTTCAACAGCCATGCAGGGAGACCTCGTGGTCCACATACTTGGTGGGAAAACAAAAAGCATCAAAGACATGGAAAATCACCAGACAAAATGCAAGAGATGTCTTTAGCATGACTTAGCCTTGGAATCCCGAACATTTGTGACTTAGAAACTCATCCTTGTTTCTTAAGGGCAGCAGGAAAGCTCCCACTGGCTTAGCTGGAAAAGTGTCACCTCCCCTTCAAGTCTGGGAGTGGTTCCAGTGTGAGCAGGAGGAGTTTTTGACTATGCCACAACAGTGATGTTGTGCACTGTGCCAGGCTGGGGAGGCCCCACATTTGCCATGCAGCTTGCCCAAGGCACAGGCTGGCCAGCAGGCTCTCCAGACAGCTCCTCAGAGCTGCAGGAGCCAGGCAAGGGGCCACCAGCCCCAGGGGGCTCCCTGGTGGGGTCACCCCCACCCCGTGGGGACTCCCTGTAGGCTGGATGCCAAGTGCTTTTGCAGAGACAGGTGAGGTGCCAATGCCTGGAGCAGGAAAGGGAGTTCCCACTGACCTAGGACAGACCAGACATCAAGGAATGGGCAACCAGAGCTTATAGGGAAGCATGTGAAGGGGCAGGGAAGTGCAGCAGGGAAGGACAGCCAGCAGTGATTGAGCAGGGAGGCTTTAGGGCAGGCAAAAATCCATCACTTGATCCTGGTTTGCAGCAAAGGTAAGGTGAAGCACCAGAGCAGCTCAGCAACCACCAAAGCCAGCTGCCTTTCCAGAGAGCTAAAAGCAATTGCAGGCACTTGTGGAAAGCAGCTCAGAGCAGCCCAGAAGGAGCTTCCCTGTGGGAGTCTCCTCAAGGCAGGAGTTGCTCTCAGTGGGTTTCCCTGCCACAGTCAGCTCCAGCCAGCACAAGCTTGGCTTTTTCCCACTTCTTCTGGAGGAAGAGCTCTTGAGCAGGAGCTGAGTCCCAGAAAGCAACTGATGGTTAAATTCAGGCAGAGGTGCTGGCACAAGGGTCTGCATTTTCTGAAGTGCAGGTTGTTTTTTTAAACCATTGCCTCTGGGGTCTGTCTCTGTGCTGTGGAAAGGGTAAGGAAAGGTCATCGAGCCACTCTGATGATTGCTCAGAAAATAAGACATTTGGAAGTCAAGGCCTTCCAGGGCCCAAATCATGAGACACAGCATTTTAGGAACTGCAGTTTGCACAGGAGCTTTGCCCAACCTCCCCCAGGATGAGCAAATCTGATCAGGCACTGCTGTGTTCTCCAGGAGAAGATGACGATGACGATGAATGTGGGGAGGAGAAGCTGCCCTCCTGCTTTGACTACGTGATGCACTTTCTGACCGTCTTCTGGAAGGTCCTTTTTGCCTTCGTGCCCCCGACAGACTACTGGAATGGCTGGGCTTGCTTCGTTGTCTCCATCCTCATGATTGGGCTCCTGACAGCTTTCATTGGTGACCTGGCATCCCACTTTGGCTGCACCATTGGCTTGAAGGACTCCGTCACTGCCGTCGTGTTTGTCGCCCTGGGGACATCGGTGCCAGGTAAGCACAGCCACGGGGTTTGCTGTGAAGCTCCATCTCCACCCAGGCTGGGGCTGGGGCTGGGGAGGGCTGTGCTCTGCAGGATCCCAAAGCACAGGTTTGAGATATAGATGGAAATTGGTTTATGGTCTCAGATGGGCTGAAGGATAGAACCAGGATGTGGATTCAGTCCCGTGGGTATTATTTCAAGGCCCATCCCACTGTAAAGACTGTGAAATATCTGTTTCTGTGGGCAGCCTCCCTGGTATCCACTTTCAGGGTTGGAATTTGCCTTCAGTTAAAATGCTGCCAGCATTGGCAGTCCTGCATCTTAAGCATCTGCTGCTTTCACCTTGCTCCTGGTGAATTAAGTGTGAGTCTGTACTCAGGGCACACTTTCCAGCATGGACACCTTTGTGTGAGACAAGGTTCAGATGGATCAAGGTGAGGTTGCTGAGCTGGGGAACTCTTGAAATGCAACTTGTGAAGCTCTGTGGATTCCCATGTCAGCTTGTGTAAGAGAGTCTGTGCCTTTCACTCAGCTTCTCCCATGGGCTGTGCTGGGCAGGCAGAGCCTGATTTCTGGACAAGGGGCTCTGACCCACCCCAACCATCCTTTGCATCAGTCACACCTTCCCTCACCACCTTCAAACTTGCAGTTATCAGCACCTAGATGCTCAAAGATCCTGAAATTGTCCTACTGCTAGCAAAGGCAAAGAGAAGAAGCAGCAGAACCAAAAGAGAACAGATCTGGGGCAAGGAACAGAAGAAGGAGCATTTTTTAGACCTCTGGCAGCAGAGGCTTTAGCAGAAGGTTTGCAGAGCTTCTTCACATGTTTGACAGTGAAAGTCTTCCCTCCTGCTTTGGCTGGCATAAGGTGGCATTTAAGAAGTTCTTTTTTAGAATACATTGGGCTACTCTTGTTTCAGTTGGCTCCCAGGCCTTGCTGTGTTAGCTGGGTGCTGGTTCAGCCCTGCTTTCCAGGAGATGGGCAGGCACCAGAGGAGGGCACACAGAAATCAACACTAACAGGGACTTTCTCTGTATTGAAAGCACTGCTCAAACTTGCAGAAGTGCATGTGGTTGTTTCTACACTCATCCCTTCTCCCCCAGTGGCAGCTGCAGAGCCACAAAGGCATCAGCACTGTCCCACAACTCTGTCACTGCACCATGATCAAGGCCTTTTCCTTCCCTTAGGTGCATTTCCATGGCAGCTTTTTTTTTTTTTTTAATAAAGCAGACTTTTGATTTCTTTGCTGCAAATGGACCCTCTCACTGTGCTTCTATGTGCCCATCCCCTCCTGTTCCATGGAGCTGGATCTTTGTGCCAGGCTGCACTTTGCCATCACACCTTGGAGCCCATTGGGGAGGAACAGAAAGGAAATTCTGTAGAATATAAAAATGTGAAATATGACCTCATTGTTTTCTTTTCCTGAGCCACACTGGGCTGACTGTACTCAAGGGAATCTGGGAGTGCAGATATGTTCAGGACTCACCTTCTCATTGTTAGCTGAGGGTGCTCACCTGAACCAACCCACGGGCTAATCCCTCCTGCTTTTCCTTCCCTCTGCAGATCCAGAGTGGGTTTGGATGTAAAATCAGCACTTCCCTGGGGTGCAGAGCGGAGTCAGGCTGGTCTGCCTGACACAAGGTTTTCCATTAAAATGGCCAGCCAAGTTTTGTCACTGGTACTAAAGCTGGCAGAGCACCTGGGCAAGCATGCACCCACCCACACAGTTTTTCTTCCCAAGGGTTGGAGGATGACCTGGTTTACCAAGGTGTCAGGGCCTGCACAAGGCTTCAGGGAGGCAAAAGGTGCTAGAGGCCATACTGGGGGAAGCCCTGTATTTCTGACCATTGAGATTCCCCCCTGTGCATTTCCAGACCCTGATGGTCCAAGAAGAGCCAGATGGTCCCCTGATTCCCTGGAATTTCCATTAGAAGGGGCTGTACCCTATCCCCTTACCCATTATTTTCTTTCCCCAGGTGTTGCCATTGACATTTGTCCCCAAGCTGCCCTCTTTTCCTGGGTGTTTCCTGAGGGTTTCTCCCCGTCTTTCCTTTGCAGACACATTTGCCAGCAAAGTAGCAGCAACGCAGGACCAGTACGCGGACGCGTCCATCGGGAACGTCACCGGGAGCAACGCTGTGAACGTTTTCCTGGGCATCGGGGTGGCCTGGTCCATCGCAGCCATCTACCACGCGGCACACGGACAAGCCTTCCAAGTCTCCCCTGGCACACTGGCCTTCTCCGTCACCCTCTTCACCATTTTTGCTTTTATCAGTGTGGGAGTGCTGCTCTACCGGCGGAGACCCGAGATCGGAGGTGAGCTGGGCGGGCCGCGGACTTCCAAGCTGCTCACATCCTCACTCTTTATCCTCCTCTGGCTCTTGTACATATTCTTCTCATCTCTGGAAGCCTACTGCCACATAAAGGGCTTCTAAAGGGACAATCAGAGATAGTAAATATGTGTATATCTATATATATCTATATAGAGTGATATATAGGTATAGATATAGATATAAAGCTGTGTATAATGAACAGAGAAAGAATAAAAGAGATTTGCCATGTTCACACACCTGCTGATGGAAAGCGGCTTTGGAGCATCCTTTGAACTAGGCAGGACCCCAAAGCCAGCAGGACCCCTCCCCAGGCAGCGGCCCCAGCCAGGAGCCAGGGGCAGGGCCCTTTCTGCAACTCGACCAACAGGAGCGGCCGATGGCCACCAAGCCCCTTCCATCGCTGACTCCCACCCGCTGGCCCCGGGAAGATGGATGAGAAGGCGACCGGGGTGCGTCGGTGTGAGCAAGGCCAGAGTAGCTGGTGAGAAACAGAGCAGTGGGCAAGGGAAGGAGAGGAGAGCAAGGGTTCTGATCTCCCACCGCCATCCAGCTGCCTTCACCACCCGGGAACAGGCCCTCTGGCCCTGCTGGAGAGGAGCGAGAGACCGAACTGAAGACAAGGGGAAACTGGGAGCTTTCTAAGGATAGAACACAAACCGTTTTCGTCATTGCTTTGGGGTTGGTTTTTTTGTTTCGTTTTGGCGTGTGTACAACTAGCATTTCCCACCCACATGCCCCTCACCTTTCCCTGTCCATGCTTTGGGGGTGCACAGCCGCAGCCTCGTGTCCCGTGTCCCAAGCCGAGGCCGCGCGGAGCGGCGGGAGCCTTCCTCCCACTCCTCCGCCTCCTCGGGCATGCTGTCGTGGTACTTGTAACATTTGCATGAATGAAATGAAATCTATCTGTATATAGCATCCTATAGCGATAGTCCTTCCAACCATGTGGGTTGAGCATTGCAGATTACAAGCATTTTCTTTTCACTGGGTTTTATTTATTTTTAGTTAGTTCAGTTTTGCCATAGGGTTTTGCTCGTTTGTTTGTTTGTTTCCTTTTAGCGGGGGTGGAAAGGAGGGAAAGCTGTCCCCACTTACTGCTCGTGGCATGGCTCCATGAGAAGCAATAACAGCCATGCAGTTGTAGGTTTTCAGGGGAGGAAAACCCACACTCCAGAGACTTCAGGCTCTGTGCAGCTGTGTGGATGGGGTCCTCTGACGTGCTGAAGCCAGTGTGAGGCCTCCTCTGCCCACAGGAGGTGTTACACAGGGTCCCAGGGAGTGGGGTGAGCAGTCTGAGGGGAACAAGCTTGGCTGACTCCCAGCACCTCACATGCTTCTGCCTTTCGAGTCGGTGGCTGCCTCAAAGCCCTTGGCCCCCTGCTATTGCCTGTAGCCCCAGAGGTGTAGTGACAGCCCCTGTTTCTGAGTGTTAAGCCATCAGGACCAGTCCCCAAAGCTGGTCCTTCCCCACAGCCATTTGGAGGCAGGGCTGAAGGGCCGTACGAGATCTCCCACTCCACTGAGCGGTGACCAGGATGCATCCCCCCAGGAAAAGGTCATGTTTTGCACTCTCCAAGTCACTGGACAGGATGAGACAGGGAGGTGTGACTCAGCATCACCCCTAGGTGCCAGGAATGCAGGCTGGGATAGAGAGCTGAGCCAGGGAAATGTGGGTGTAGAGCTCCCCAGGGCGCAGCACGGGGCAGACACTGGGCACTGGTGTTGAGAGATGTCTCCTGACCCGCTGCCCTTTGCCAGGCTTCCTCACATTCCAGCCAGGCAAACTCCCAGCCTGCATGCCCATGGTGAACTCTTCCCACTCAGCTGAAAACCATGTCTGATGCTTGTACCATAACCAGCTGGCTGGGGGTATTTGTACTCATCTTGAACTATCTGTGGAAATTTTAATTAACCTGCTGTAAGATTTTCTCTAGGAATATGAAGTTGTGGGGTTTTTTTTGTTCTCGAGCCTTTTTTCACTTTTGATTTGTTTTGGGGTTTTTCTTTTTTGTTTCTCATTGTTTTGGGGGAAAAATCAAACACAGGTGCAGGTTGTTCAGGTTTATGATTACCTTTATGTACAATGATTTCATTTTCATCTGTTTGGCTTCATTTTTTTCTTTGTGTGTATTGCCCACCACTATAGGCAGTGAGTCCACTAATTGTGATAATCCTTATCAATGGTACACAATGCACAGAGAAATAAAGTTTGTAATGATTCCTGATGGATCCAGTACTGCTCCTGCATATTGTCTATGGAAAACTCTTCTCTCCCCTCCAGCTGTTTCCATTGTAGCCATCTTTCCTTGACTCATTGGTTTGCCTTCCCCGTGTTTCTGCCTCTGGCAGGGGCAGTGGTGCCTTGGCACGGCCGCCCCTGCCCCATCCCATGCCCTTCCTCCCTCTCCATCTCCATGGTGCCTCAGGCTCGGTGTGTGCTGCGCTACAGCCAGGGCTCACAGCCTGCTCCACTCTCAGGGGGATGCAGGAAACCACCCAGGGACAAAACTGCAGGGCAGCCCACCCTCCTGGGGCCAGGAGCTGCCCCTGTGCTGCCTCCCTGGCCAGTGCTGGCTTGCCCTAGGCTTGGGGAGAGCCGTGGATGTGCCCCCAAGGTACCAAGCAGCTCTTTCTGCTTGTGACCTCTATAGAACTGCTCTCACTACAGCCTCACAGAGACCTGTGAGGGTTAAACCATGAGCTAACTATGAGGGAGAATGCAAGAGGTGCATTACCAGGGCAGGGTCCATGGATGCCAAAGCAGACCTGAGGTGCCCCACGAGGCTGGGCTGCTCTCAGGAGGTGCCTGCCCATGCCCCAGCCCAGGTGCCGTGGGCCATTTCAGACCCATCTGTGCCTCGACACAACTCAGCCAGCACTGAGGAGGAGAAAAGTCTCCCCATGGCCAGGGATGTTGCTCCTCCCTTTGTTTCATCCAGCGTCTGTTGAGCTGTCCCTAGATAAACCCTCCCTGCAACACTTGGGAGGTCCTGCTCTGACAGCTGAACTCAAACACGAGCCCTGGAGATGGGCCCCAGGCAAGCACTGCCTTCAACACTCCCCAGCAGAGAGCATGGCCAGCAGTGTCCCTGTGCTTGTCCCAGGCAGTGGATTGTGAAAGCAAAGCAGCTCTTCTGACCCAGTAATTGCATCTGCTGAAAGGTGATGTAGGTGTTTTCCCCTCATCATTTGCTTCTTCAGAATGAATTGCCTTGCTGAAGTAATTAACAAGTCAAATGGGACTTGTGTGGCAACTCAGGTTAGCAGGCAGTAAATAACTCTTGTGCTCATGGAGCTTTCCAAAGGGAATGATGGAGCAGTGCTTGCTGAGGACAAGGCTGAACACCAGCCCTATTCCTGCAGTTGCTCTCTGCCAGCTGTGTGCTTTTGGGCATCTTTACCAAGGCTGTGCAGTGTGACCTGAGTGTGCCCAGTGTGACCTGAGTGTGCCCAGTGGCTCATGGAGAGGTCCCGGGGGAGCAGCCAGGGGAAGCAGTGTTCCCAAGGGTGCCAGGCCTGCTCTTCTGCACAGTCTCCTCTTCAAACCACACTCTCCAGAGGCAGAAGAGAACTGTCCTCCCTGAGAAGACACTGGCTGGCAGTGCTGGGAGGCAGCACATCCCCGGCACAGTCACGCCTTGTCACAGCTCAGCTCCCTGGATCACCTGCCCAATGCCAGAACTCTCCCATCTCTTCCTCGTCCAGCCTCCCACCCTTGCCTGCACAGGGAGAGCATCAAGCACCTCTGGTAAAGGCCTGGGTTTATGGATGTTGCCAGAAGCAGCAGTTCAAACCCTCGGCCTTCGTCCATTTCCCTGCCCCATTTGCTCTCACCCCCTCTCATCACCCCACCAGCCAAAGGCAAACTTTTCCATGGAAAAGGATGCAGCACATATCCAAAGGACATTCAGAGACAGGAGACACCCAAATAACTCCACAGGCTACTGCCAAGCACGTGGGGACAAGCAGAAGGAGCACACCAGTGACAGCCCCAGCCATCTTGGACAAACTATTTCCAGCTCTTCGGGGCTCAGCAGGCGTGGAGGCAAATGCCAGCCACAACCTGAACACTGGGAGAAGGCACAAGAAAAAAGGAAAGAGCCACAGATCTGCAGTGCCTCGTGGCTGAGCCCACCCCTACTGCCACCTGTGCCAGGGCAGCACATGGACTGCTCCATGCCAAGGTGTGAACCCCTCATCTCCAGCCAAACGAGGCTCCTGTCCCTGTGTCACCCCTGCCAGGCAGCCCCTGGTGCCTCTGGGCTGAGGGACCATCACAAGACTCCTTTGTGCATCTTCATCCCTGCTCCCTGGAGGGACAGGGGGGAGAAGGGAGGCCTGGAGCCCGCCATGGTCACAAGCCTGGCTGTGAACTCTCTGCTCTATTTCTGCTGTGGGCAGGGACTGGGGAGGCAGAGCCCCTGTGTTATTGTTACAGCTATTTTTAAATTCTCGCGTAAGAATCGCCGGCGTTGGTGGCCGTATACATAACTCAGGAGGAAGTTCAACTACATTCCTGGAGGGACAGAGCTGAGCAGAGCCAGAAAGTGAGGAAAACTGAATGCTGGATGGTGTAATTCCAGGACAAAGCCTTGCATTATTTTCTGTAGGCTTTGGCACCCAAGCCCACCTGGAGAAACGTGTTTGCAGAGCACCTGGAACCTCTCTGGCCTCTCTGAGCACACAATGACCAACTACTGATGCCTATACCCGTGCTCAGTACAGCTGTGGAAAAGCCTGTTTATCTTGTAAAACACTGGCTTGCACAGGAAAGCATCCAGAGGCGTCCATATTCTTGCAAAAAGTGCCGAGGGACAATAAATACAGAGAGATTCCTCACCTTTTAAGGACTTGAGCCTTTCTGCTGTTGGAACTGGAGGTGCCAAGTACCTCTTGCCAGCCAGCAGCACCCCTCACACAGAGGGAAGGCACACTGCAAGGGAAAGGGGCCTGCCTGGCCACATAGGAGCTGTTATCAGCAAAGACAGGCAGGAGCTTGCTGCTACCAGCAGGGTTTTCTGCCTGTGGGATGCCCCTGAGAGCATCCAAGGAGTCTCCACAGGGCCTTGCTCTCTCTGGAGCATCTCGAGAGCAGCCAGTCCTGCCCCTGGGACTCAGTGCCCCCAGGGTGGTTCAGCACCCCCTCCTGCAGGCTCTGCACCCTCCCTTGGCTCCTTCCCCTTTCCCAAAGCGAATGCCAGCTTGGGGCTGCCCTCACCACAAGTGGGGAAGAGGGCACTGGGGCACCCAGTGTTCCCAGAGCAGTGCTGTGGAGCCCTGCTGGAGCTGGGTGTGCCAGTGGGATGGCCAGCACCAGAGGGCACAGGGAAGGGACAAGTGCCAAGGGCTCCCACCCAGACCTGGAAACCTTGTTCAAGCACTGCCACAGCATGTCCTGGCTGCCACGGGCACGGGCATGCACCTGGATTTCTGCACAGACACAGCACAGCCTCCAGCTTCTCTGGCTGCCCATGGGCACCAACCCCAGACAGGATTTTTATCTCTGAGTCAAAACAGCCCTTGGCCTGGAAAGCTTTCTGCCCCTCCAGTACACAGCCCCACCCAGGTTTGGGGGGCAATGGGAAGGACCATTAGTGACCCACCATTAGTGACCCCACCTGATGCCAGGGTCCTCCACATTCTGCCTCAAGCCATCTCAAGGTCCCAAAATCTACACGCAGTGACAATCCAGCCTGCAGCCTGCTCTGTGCTTGCCTCCCCTGTGAAACCTCTTCACATTCCATTTTCTCCCAAGCTCCCTGCAGAGGAGCATCCCACAGCTGGGGGTTTCCTGTGTGGGACAGATTTCCTTCCTCACTGCACTGAACAACAGCACTTGTTAGCTCAGCCTTGCTGTTTGTGTCTCAAGGCAAAGATGAACCACCCCACATCATGGACCTGGAGCAGGTCCAACAAACCAAGGAGCAGGCAAACTTCCACACAAACCCCACAAATCCTCCTGCTCATCACCCAGGCACCATCACAGCCACTGCCCACAGGCACAGTTTTTATTGTGCCATTGTCCTTCACTCATTAGTCTGTGGAAGATTTTTTGCTGAATTTCCACCATTATGGAGTCCCACAGATGCTCCAACTCCATCCCCTAACCCAAATATCCTCTATGCTTTCAAAACAAACTAATTTGCTTTATCTGGGGGTTCAAGGCTTTCCTGCCCTTGCTTGAAATGGGCACTTGAAGTAGAGCAAGTTGCAATGGCTTGGGATGCTTATCCACATTTCGAGCTCCTAAACCCTTGCAGCATGTGGGAAACTGCCACAAAGCTCTCTCCCTGCACCTCCCAACCTCTTTGTGGAGGTGGGATTTATTTCTCCTCCATTTCTTCCAGCTCAGAGGAGTCTCTTGACAGATGGGAGGCTCAGACCTACATGGAGCACAGCCTTGCTCTGCTTTCCTGATGGAAATTGCCTGTCCATGGCACTGCCATCCCCAGGAGTGTGTGCCCCTCTGCCCCAGCCCACAGCCCCTGGCAGGCTCCTCGCTCACAGAAGTGTGAGATTCTGTCAGATGAGCTGCTTTGCACAGATACTTAGAAACATGCAGAATTTCTAAGTCCCTGTGAAATTGCTGCGCTGGCACAGGCAAGGCTGGATCCTGGTGGTGCAAAAGTGTCCCAGAGCTTGTTTGGGAAATTTATTGAAAGGTTTCACAAACTGGCAGCTTTGTGACTCCCAGGGACGCGGGGAGGTGCACAAGTGGATTTCTCCTTGTTTCATGTAATGTTGAGATGCCTCCCTTGGCTTCAGCTCCAGCCCTGTGCCCTGCCCTGCCTTGCAGTAGGAGCTGTGATGAGCTGGCCCTTGGCTGAACTCCTCCTGCTCAAATGAGAACAAACTCATGACTGTTTGTGTCTTCATTTGCTGGCCCCATGTTGCCTCCTTCATCTTGCGAGCTCTTGAGGAAAATGTGCCCATGCAGGGAGCCTTGCAGGAGCCCTGCTTGTCTTGCTCTTTAATCAGGCAACTTACACTACTTTCTGCAGCTCAAGAGAGCAAAAGATGGCAATAATATCTCTTACATTGCAGGCACTGTGTTAGCAAGGAGGAAAATGTTATTTATTTTTTCCCTGACAATACTTGTCCTACTTCTTTTTTTCCATAATGCATTAAGCATTAGGAGGCACAGCTCTGCACACAGTCCAGCTCTCAAGACTACCTGTTGAGGACATTGCTCAGCAATCCAGCAGTTTTATTTGTGGATGAAAGGCAGAAGGTGGTGAATTCTACTAAGATTCCTAGCTCCTGCTGGAAGACACACAGCCATGCTGGCAAAACCCATGAAACACAGGGTTCTGTGAAATGCAGCCCTTTGCATCCTGGGTCTCTGTGACAAGAAGACCTGGCATGAGGTTCTAAAATCCAAATCATGAACTTCCTGAAGGCCACTCAGCAGTGATGGGCACCTTTATCCCTCCTGCTGTCTCCAGGCTGCCCAGAGAGGTCTCTGGCACACCCAGTGCTCACCACGTGGGAACACGGTTCTAAAATCCAAATCATGAACTTCCTGAAGGCCACTCAGCAGTGATGGGCACCTTTATCCCTCCTGCTGTCTCCAGGCTGCCCAGAGAGGTCTGTGGCACACCCAGTGCTCACCACGTGGGAACATCACCGCTGATCAAGCGAGAAGAGGACACGGAGTAGACAGACCACATCCTACCTCCCACCCCAAATACAAACCCACGGGATATTCCCAGCAAAAAGCAGCCAGACTGCCAGGCAGTGCTTGGGAAACCTCCCCATCTCAAAGGCAGCAAGTTCCCCATGGTACTCACTCCCTCATCGCTGCCCTGAGGGAGGGGCTGCTCCCTGCTCAGCATCCTGCAGGCACAGCCAAAGGAGACACCTGGGCTCCCTGGGCTTCCTCGTGGGAGCGTCAGCCAGAGAGGCCTGCAAGGAGTGGCCATAATATTCCAAAGGAGAGATAAATGAGATGGGAATTAGTTAAAAACCCCTACAGTAGGGGTAATTTAGATCCACCACTTATTTTCTGCTGTAATGAAGTGGCCGAATTATCTTGATGCTTAAATGACCACTCCAGTTCTCAAAAGTCATTTCTGCACACTTGAATGGCTGCTCCTCCTTCTAGAGAAACCATCTCAGAAAAGAGGACATCTTTCTTGGCAGAGATGTAATCCATGTCAGCAGCTCCTCCCACTGTCCCTCTCAGGAGCAGAGGGACACTCGGGCAGGGATCTGCCTGCACAGCCTGTCCCAGGGCTGCTGGACACTCCCCACAGCAAGGGTCCCCTGGAACAGTGGGATGCAGGAGGGAAGGAGCTCAAAGTGGGCCTGAGAAGTGGTGGGGACAGCTGGTGGCTGGATGCAGCCCATGGGGGGAGGCAGGCAGCAGGCGTGTGGTGAGTCTCCTCACAGGCACCCCATGCCAGGGTGATGGCTGGGGACAGCACTGCCAAGGCAAGTTGTCCTCTGGAATTTTGGATGTGCTCCAGAAAGAATGGCTCTCACTTTCCTGCTCTCCTCTAACAGGCGCCAGTCTCTGACAGGCACCAATGTGCCCCTGCTCAGCCCGGGGGCAGCTCCCCCGGAGCAGCACGGGGCAGGCAGGCAGGGAGGAGGCTGTGACCACCCTTCCTGACGCACCCAAAGCCACCTGCCACCACCATCCTGTCACCCATCACCCTGTGTGTGTCCCCCCTCACAACCACAAGGCACTCTAGGGCAGACAGACATCTTGTGCAAACCTTGACAGAGAGAGAGAGAGAGAGAGAGAGGGAGAGATCTCTGACAGCCCAACCAGCCCCCTGGTCCCCCCAGCAGGGACAGGGCAGGCAGACCCCAGCTGGACAGAGCCAAATTATTCCAAAGCTGGGCTGAGAGTTTGCAGGAGAGCTGGTTTGCCTGGAGACAGAAACCAGAGCGTGGGTCATAAATTGAGCTCCACCTTCCCTCTGCCACCTGAGCCGTGCTTGGCGCCACGAGCTGGCCCTGCCCCAGCTTGTGCCCCAAGCTGAGGGTCACCCCCAGGCTCAGCAGCTGGAGCCCCCCAGTCTCTCTGTCTCTGTCACAGTTCCTCACAAATTCAATGGCACAATGCAGCTACACTATTTGAAAAGCCATAATATTTGTTGGTACGACTCTTTTATTACTGTCAATTTATATATATATTTGTTGATAAAAGAGGTCATCTTGGGAGACACTTCCAGTCTACTGGGAAATAATTGTCCGATGCTGTATATTCTGTACATGCTGTATAAACAAAGCAAAATATGTAAATCTCAATGTTTGGTGGACTCGGTGCTGCAGGGGGAGACTGGCACCAGGCGAGGCCCCTTCTGGGGCCACCACGGCTCGGGCTGGGGGCTCCCAGCAGAGACCCCGTCCTGCTGGGCTCTGACACGGTCTGGGGCAGGGTCTGGCCCTGCGTGCGGCTCCCTCGGTGCACGAAGGTGGAAGGGGCAGCTTTGGGAGCGGGAGCAGCCGCGCTTTCCCTCCCTCCCTCCTGGGGCACAGCAGGGGCCGGGCACGGCCGGACCCATCCGGAGCCCGGGGTCACCCAGCTGCTCCCCAGCCCGCAGCCAGCGCCCAGCAGGACATCTGTAAGCCTTGGGGGTCCCAGAGAGACGATTCCCCGCGGGAAGGCAGAGACTGGCTCCGAGCATCCGGCTTCTCCAGCTCCTTCCCAGCCAAGCCAGCCGCCCTCCCTGGCGTGTCCTACAGCAGCCACGAGCTGTGACCTTCTAACCCGACACACGCTCCTAGAAAACCTGTTTCATATTTTCCGTGGTATTGATCTACAACTTTTGAAATTATTGGACACAGTCGTGGTAGCCTAAAAGTTGTGCTGAGCTCATATATTTTTATATTTGTGGTGTTTTCCTATCAATAGAGAGTAGTGAACCCTATAGCTGAAAGTGAACTATTCAAAATAAATATATGACTGCAGAAAATATTTGTAAAAATAATTTATTTTAAATATTCTGCCAAAGATAGCTCTCTAATGATCTGTAAGATGTCGTTTCTCTCTTTTTGCTCTGAATGTCATTGTGAAAGGACCTTTCTCCCCATATCTTTTGAAGATTTCTTTTTTTTTTTTTTTTGTATCTTTAAGGGCAAAGAAATATTCCAATGATTTTTTACTAGAGCAGTAAATAGAGTAGTAGGGAGGCACGAGACAACTCTGCAAAGGTGACAAACAGGATCCAGTAACAATCACTCTGAAAATCCGGTTTTTCCCATGGTTCCTCTGGCTGACAGATGGGGTTGGAAGCCTGGGACAGCTGTCCAGCAGGAAGACCTTGGCTGCTGCTGCTGCTGCTGCTGTGGCTGCTGTGTAGTTTCCCCAAAGGAGAGAAATCTCCCAAGAATCCCATCCCCAGGCTAGGGGCATTTGGATCCCCTTGCATCCAATCTTAGCCTCTCCGTTATTTATGGGCATGATTTATTTACTATCCCTTAATAGGCCCTGTGGCACATGGGGAACCCTCACTCAGAGCTTGTGGGGCTTCAGCCCAAAGCCATTCCCTCACACACCTGCCAGCAGCCCTGAACCCCTGGCACAGGGAATCCTGCTGGCATCCAGACCTGTCCCCTTCCTCATGTGGGGACAGGACACGGGGGAAGCCAGCCACCAGGGGACACTTTGGCAAGAGGATCCATCCCTGCAGGTATCCACTTAAAACAGGGGGAAGTACAGCCTTTTACCATGGAGAAGCTGCCTAGATTAGCCTTTGAGAAATGACTATTTTTTTTATTATTATTATTGTGGAGAAAAATCTTTCCCTTCTTCATTTCTCCCTTTTGAAATGACTTTTCAATACTAGGGAAAGCCTTCACTATCTTCTGTGATCCCCAGGTCTGCTGCAGTGGAAATAAATCCTCAGCCACGTCTGTTAGGCTCCACCACTTCAAAGAGATTTTTGGCTCAGATTTTTTCCCTTCTGAGCAGATTCACAATTTCTTAAATATCTTGGTCATAAAGGTCTGGAGGAATTAATGGGTAAAAAAAGAAATTAAAGCCCTGTTCCAGTGAATGTGTTTCCACAAGCAATTCAACTTTTGACTCCCCCAAGGTCAGGCACGTGTTTTATTGGGAAGGGAGGTGGGAAAAGCAGTTTCCAAGCCATAGGGTGTGGTGGGAGGACTGCTGTCCGTGGGTGGCGCTCTGCAGCCGTGGGGAGCACTGCCAGGGAGCCTTTGTTCCCCCGGGCTCTCTGAACCCGGGGCTCTGCAGCTGCTGCGTTACAGGGAAACAGAGCGAGCCAGGGAAGACAATGGTGAGAAGAATTGGGTTTCTGATCACTGTGCATTTTGTTAATTAGTGAATTCAAATAGTTTTATTTTTACCAAAAACAGATAATCTTTATTCCAGTAAAGACAACTGTTGACTTGAGATATATATAAATATATATATATATTATTTGAATGGTTTATATCCTGTTGTTCTAACTACATAAAATGGAAACATGTTGCAAGTTGTGTCATTTCAATATACAAAATAAATGACTTTTCCCTGCATGCTGCCTGGGTATGTTGTGATTTGAATTAAGAGTTATATTTGAATTGCCTTATTCAAGAGGTTGTATGTTACCTAACTGGGGAATGACCTGGCACTGTTCATCACATTACATGTGTACTTGATGCTGTGTTATGTCAAATTCAGATGAGTTGTCTGTCATCTATGTATTTCGTGGGAGATCTTTTATCTTGTTAAACTGTGATATGTAAACCTTCATTGCCTGAAATAGTCACAGTTGTATAAATCAGTGTCTTCAGCTGTTTTCCTAATTTTAACACAATTCCTAACACAAAATATAGATGTTTGTAAATTCTTCATTCATTTGGTCTATTTTTATGTATGAGGCTTTTTTAATCTGGCAAAGCAATAAGATAAGGCAGCTTTCCCGGAATTTTTCAATCAAGGCTCAGCTACATTTCTATCCCTCGGCAAGAGGCAACAAGCAATTTTCAGCAGGGACAATTGGCATTGGGGATGTCTGTTTATTGCTGTTATCTCTCCTGGCTCGGATGGGCCATTATCACGGCAGACCGCGATGATGAATGACGAGCCAGACGTGCGGCTCCTGCAGTGACAGCGCTCGGGGGACCCCGGGCGCTCCGCAGCGCCTTCCTCAGCCCCGCAGCTCTGCGGGCCCGGGCTGGGAGGGAGGATGGGAGGGGAGGGGTCCCTGCAGACAGGAAACAGCTCGGAGAGCAGACCCCCAGGAGCCCACCTCCAGCTGGCAGACCACTGGAGCATTTCTGGACGATTCCATGCCTAAAATCCCCAGTAGAGCAGTGGATGGGATCATTAAACACTCTGTCCGGAGTCAGTCGCGGTCCCTGCTCAGCTGTCCGGGTGCCACAGTGTCCTGAGCAGAAGCAGCAGAGGTGGCTCGGGCACACGAACCACGCCCAGGCGTCTCAGCCGTGGTGTGAGAGCCCCACTGTGCTCTCCCCACTCTTGCAGCCCGGACCGCAGTTGTACAGGAAACGCTGCTCGCTTTTTATGTCAGTAACTATGAGAAACACATGGCCAGAGAAAAAGAAATTCCTGGAGCAGGACAAGCTGTGGTGGTCCTGGGTTATTGAATCTCTAGCCATGGCTTCGAGTGCTAAAAAAATTCCTATCCCATCCACAAACGTACCCATCTCTTTTTTTCTTTTTCTCCTTTTACTTCTGGCATGCTCCGGGTTGGAAGGCTATCAAAAGGGAAAAATGCGCTGGGAAGGGCTGGGGGAGCATGGGGAGGAGGCTGCCAGAGACAGCGCGGTGCGGCAGCCCGCGAACCGCCCAGTGGAGTGGGGGAAACAGGCTTGCTAGAGGAGAGTGTGCGGTAGAAATTCCAGTTTTCGCTCCAGCCCTTCGGGGGCTCTCAGCGTGACCCCAAGAGTGTCACGGCGGCCGTCGAGAGGCGCAGCGGCGCCACCGCGGCCGCCGAGACCGGCGCAGCTCAGCGCAGGCAACGGCGGGGGCGTGGCCCGGGGAGGTGTGGTTCCGTCTCTAAGACCCGCCCTCTGATTCCCATTGGCTGCCGTCGGCCCCTCCCCTGCCGCCATTGGCTGGTGCGCGGGCGGGTTTCCCGCGCGCGCGGCCGGGCGCGATGGCGGCGGAGCGGGGCATGGAGCTGGTGCGGGAGCTGCACCGCGCCGCCGGCGGGCACCTCCCGCCCTTCCGGGTGAGCACCGGGAATACCGGGAACACCGGGTGGGCCCCGCCGGCGGGCACCTCCCGCCCCTCCGGGTGAGCCCCGGGAGCAGCGGGGGGCCCGGCCGGCGGCCCGCGCTCACTGCCTGTGCCGCTGTTGCAGACGGAGGAGCTGCGGCAGGCGCTGGAGGAGATGCGGGCGCTGTACGAGCGGAACCAGGCGGATGTGTGAGTTGGGCGCTGCTCCCGGCGCGTCCCGCACAGCACGGGCGGCGCTCCCCGGCCCGCAGCTCTGCTCCTACTCCTCTTTCTCCTTCCCCTCATCCCCCAGGTCCGAAGCGAAGGCGGGACGGACGGACCTGATTTTCCTCATCCGGTTCCGGCACTGCTGCCTGCTCCGGAACCAGCGCTGCCTCCTGGCATACCTGTGAGTCCCCTGGGCTCATCCCTGCCGGCACAGCGTCCCCAGGGGCAGGGTGGCGGGACTCTCGGCCCGGGCAGGTGGCTTCTCCACGAGCAGCAAGGCAGCTGTGGAGCTGGTTCTCCTTGTGTTCGTTGCTGGTATCACCGCACAGAGAAGATTCTGCTTCCTGCTGCTCTTTAAAAGTTTAGATTAGTGGATGTCACTGTGGTCTGGGGATGTTGCCAGCACTCACCTCAGCAGAGGTGTTGGGTTTGCCCCATTTCTTCCCCTAGGTATGACCGGTTGCTACGGATCCGAGCACTGAGGTGGGAGTATGGCAGCGTTCTGCCCAACACCATCCAGTTCCATATGTCAGCTGAGGAAGTGAGTCAGCCTCATTTCAAACTCTTCCCCCCTTCCTATATATTCCTCCTGATGGATTATTTAATACAATCAAAATAGGGTAGTCTTCCCCCACTATAAACATGACATTTAACACGTCTTTCTGCAAATACTTACTTGTGTGTATTCATTGTCTGTGGGTACATGCCCACAGGTGGAGTGGTTCAATCGGTACAAAAAGTCTCTGGCTACCTACATGAGGTCAGTAGGAGGAGAGGAGGGGCTGGACCTCACACAGGACATCAAACCTCCTAAAAGCCTGTACATTGAAGTAAGTGTAAGGTTTCTGCCTTCTATCCATGAATAAACATTTCCATGACTATCTCTTTTTGAGCATTTCATCCCCATCCCAAGTCAGTTCATCAAGCAAAACCTTTCAGAGTTCCAAAGCTTTCACAGGTTTCTGTGTTTTACTCTGCCCGGCAGCATTTTACACCTTCTACTGAGAGCACAAAGTATGTTGAGAGATGGCACTTCTGGTCTGCAGGGAGTTTGTGGTGGGGAGAGTTATCCAGTAGGAGATTTTTGCAGCAACTTTAACTAGAGCAACTAGAAACCATGTTCCCATGCCAAGGACTGTTACCTGGAGGGGGTGGTTGGTTTTTATTGGACTCTTACAGAGCTGTGTTTCCACTTTGCAGGTGAGGTGTTTAAGAGACCATGGGGAGTTTGAGATCGATGATGGCACTACCATCCTGTTAAAGAAGAACAGCCAGGTACCTGTGGCAGGAGTGTGGTCTGTTCTCTTCCTTCCCTTTCACTCCCGTGACGTGCCCTGCTGCTTTGCTGGCCTTGCAGCATGTCCCAGTCCCTGCACACACAGCTCCTTGCACGTGCTGTCTGCATGGTCCAGAGTGCAGCTCTGCCTGATCTGGTACCATGAGGCACTGGATGTACAGCACAACAAACAGAGCTGGTTGTGTGCAGCAACAAATTCAAGGAAGGTTTTTCTGTGTTTCTGTGCAGCACTTTTTACCCCGCTGGAAATGTGAGCAGTTGATCAGACAAGGAATCCTGGAGCACGTTCTGTCCTAAGCGTGCAGGACAGGAGGGACAGCTCTTGCTTGGTAACCTGCCCACGATGGGGACTGAGATCTGGTGTGTGCAGGACTTCAGAGACCTCAGTATTTCTGCAGTGGCACCCTGCCACTCCTCCTAACAGCCTTCGATGCCTTAAAACCACAGCTCTTCATGAGCAAAGGGTACATGCTGGTAATACAGCAGTCCTGGGAATCCAGGATAGTGAGGGGGCATTATCCAAGCCCCACAGCTACACCCAGGGTTTGTGAATGCATTTTTGTTTGGAGTAGTTCTTTGTTCACACTGTGCATCTAAGACACCAAGTGTCTGGGCTGTAGAAGCCAGGAAAATTCCATGGTTGCAAAATAAAGAATTCCTTCAGTCTCTTGGGTTTTTAAGAGTTAATGTGGTGTTCATTCAGCACTGATCTGGCTCTCCAGCCAAACACATCCTGACCCTGCAGTGTGATGGTTATTTAAGTATCTCAGTGGAACTGCTCCTCCAAGTGTCAGATAAGGCTGCACAAGGTTCCTTCCAGGATTACACATGAAGCCTTGTCCCCATCAGAGACCCATAAACGTGGTTTCTTGAGGTGCTGTGTGAATGATCATTGCAGTCTGGGTCATGGGCCTGGGTTTTTCCCAGTGTGCTTGGCCTGTGCCTCTGTTCCTGTGAAGAATCTCTTATCCCAGAGCACTGGTCTGGCTGGGCCTATGGGCTAGTTGGAGTAGGAGTGGGAGAGGGTTTTAAGGATTCTGGTTAGCACAAAACCAGAACAAGGCTGAAGAGTTGCTTTCCCTGTCTGGTTTTCCTAATGGAGGAAAAACACAGGCTCTTGCACTGTGTCTGGGAAAACACTTGCAAAAACATCAGCCCTAGGTAAGACTGGAGGTTTGCTTAGCCTCCATCTCAGACTGGAGCTGAAAAAGCAAACAGCTGAGGGAAAATGCAGGAACAGGATAAATGCCTGGGGCATTACAGCATTGCTCTGTCGTGCTCACTGCAGAGGCCACAATCTGGTTGGGTTTGGATCCTGGGCTCAGGCTGTAGGAGGAGCTGTTGGCAATAAATGTTCAGCAGCAGTTGGGGAAGGTGACTGAAATACAGAGCAGACTGGGAATAGCAGGAGGTGCTGTAACATTACAAATTTTTTAATGCCACAACTCAGGAGTGACCAAGCACAGAATCCTGCAAGCCCTTCTGCCCTGACTTTCGAGATGTAACTGTGGCTCCAACATCAGCCTTCTGCAGAGAGGGAGCACCTGCACCACCCCCAAACACTGCCAAAGGAAATCCTGTGAGCTGGCTGTCCTGAGACAAACATGACCTAACAGCACACTGCCACTGGGAAAGGTACCAAGGCTGCTGCTTTCAGTTGGAAAATTCAGCTATCCACAAGACCAGTTTCCTCAAATTACTCTAGGCTCCCCATCTGCTATTTTCTGCACAGGAAAATCCTGGCAAGACCAGAGACGACGAGGCTGATTTCCCAACCCAGCCATATCTCCCATTCTGCACCTGACCAGTCCCAGCCAGGAGCAGGGGCTGCCGCTGCAGATGTTCCATCACCCACTCAGAGATGCTGGTGTGATTTTTCCAATAAGCTGCTTCAGAGCTGAGGCTTGTTCCTCCAACAGCTGGTTCTTCTGCTCCATGCTCTTCTGCTTCAGCTCAGCAGCCTGCAGAGCCATTGCAAACCTCCTGTTCTCTCCACGGAGCTCTTCAATCAAGAGCTTGTTCCTGGAGAGTTGGGCCTAAAGCAGGGACAGGAGGCTTCAGGTTCAGCATCCCATGCAGGGGCACCAGATGGGCAGGGACACACAGCACCAGCCCCTCTGCACTCACCTGGGCATCTCTGAGCTGAGCTGCCCTCTCTGCCAGCACAGCTTCAGCATTCCTCAGACTCTGCTCCAGCCCCTCTGCCTGCTCCACAGCTGCCTGCAGCAGCTGCTCATGTTCCTCCTGCAGAGGGCAAGAAAGTCTGTATGTGGGTTGTCCCTGCACTCTCCTGGCCTCTGACAACCCTGGACTGTACATTTCCCCAACAAGCCCTGTTCATGGACCCTCATGCTCCTTGAGGCAGAGCAGGGGGGTCCATCAGAGGTGCAGGATACAAAGAGCAGTGGGACAGGGGTCTAGAGCAGCACAACCTTCCCTAGGTCTGCACCCAACCAGTTTAAGACAAGGCACAGATTTTCCAGCAGTTTTTTCTATAAAAAATAAGCCATTGGCCTCCCCTTTCCCAGCCACATCCAGGAAAGCTCAGGGAGAGACAAAGTCTCCTTGTGCCTGCTCATTACAATTCCTTAGGTTATAATTTGCCCTATCTTTGCCCAGAAGACAAACTCACAAAAACCCAACACCTGGTTGCTCAGAGCCCTAGAGATAAATTCACCTGTTTGAGTGCAGGCTGGTGACTGGAGGATTCATGAAGAATTAAAGTTGCAGCTGAATTTGAAGGTAAGTGCATTTTCTTTGTGGGTTCTTTACCATCTTCCACCCAAACCTCTGGTGGCTTCACAGAGGTCACAGCTGCCTTCCAGTGTTCCCTTCACAGTACCCTTGACTGAGCTCCTGCAATTCCCTGCTTACCTGGATCCTGACCAGCTGCCTGCATGTCTGCTCAGCCTGCAGCTGGAGGCTTTCCTGGAGCTGCTGAGTCTTGCACTGTTCCTCTCTCAGGGTGTTTTGCAGCTGCTCAAACTGCTTCTTTGGCACCATGTTGTTTATCTGAGCCTTGGCCTGCTGCAACTGCAGAGTGTGCTGGGCCTGGGTGAGGCTCAGGCTAGCTTTGGCTTCCAAAAGCTGTAACACAGAAAGGTTGACAGCTGGTTACAGCTTTGAGCCCACAACAGGACAGGCCAGGCTGTGTTTTGGGGCAGAGGAGAGGTCAGACAGTGCCCTCAGCCCTCGCCTCAGCTCTCACCCCAGCACAGGCACAGCAGAGCTGCAGCACCATGGCAGTAGTGCTCACTGGGCAGCCTGCAAAGCAAGGGAGTGAGAGCACTGAGAGCTGCAGGAGGAGACACAGAGACCCCTTGCTGAGAGACGCTTCCCCCTGCTGAGCAGTGAGGAGCAGGAAGATTCTCTGGGAGGGAGTCCCAGGACCAAGGGCTACAAGAGCAAGAGACAGAGGGGGCTGCTCACTTGGGTTCTTGGATACATCCCAGGCTAGCTGTGATGTACTGAATGTCCTGTACTACATGTCCTCTGCTTCCTGTCACCAGCAAAGGGCAAAACTGGTAATGGGAAGCAGATCTGGTCCAACTTTGGGATGGCTGGCATGGGTAAGCTGTACTTTGGAAAGCCAGTCCCCAGGGTAAAATGCAGGAGAGGATTAATAACACATTGGAAGGTTTCTCACATTGGCTTTCCTCCCTCGGTCCTGGTGATCCACACATTGCTCTGCTCTAACCACCTCATTTCCCATCACTCAACAAGCCCTGCCTGGCTGCTGTCATCCCTTCCCAACCCTTATCCAATTCTGCCACTGCTCCAGCTCCTCTGTCAGCCGAGCCATGGGGAACCACAGCTCCTGGCACCCCTGTGAGAGCCACCTCCCCTCTTCCCAGCCAGCCTGCACAGGACAAGGATAGGAGGGCATCACAGGGACAAGCAAGCAAGGAGCTCTCCCCAGCTGCACCTGAACTGGATTCAGCCATGGCTGAGCAGGAGGGAGAATCCTTTGTCCTCCACAAAGAGGAAGAGTACAACATTTTTCTGAAAACTTGGACACCCTCCCTTCTGGGGAAAGTGTCCAGCACAGCCCCAGGCAGGACAACACCAACATCACAGAGTTCATCAGCAGCCTGCCACTGAATGAAGGACACTCACCTTTTCCTGTGAGGCCTGGAGCTGCTGTTGGAGCAGCTCCATCTCCATCCAGCCTGCTGCATGCCTCTGGTGGTGCTCCAGCCTGGCAGCAATCTCTGCCCCTCGTAGCCACTCAGCCTCCAGAAGGCTCTGGCTGTGCAGCTGGGCAGTGCCAGGGCCAGCACTGTCACCAGCCTTGTGCTCAGGGGGCTCACAGCCCAGCTGAGGCCTCTTGACATCCTGGTGAGAGAGCCCCTCCTTGCCCTCATCACTCTGGAAAAGGTGGAGAAAAGAAACAACAAATCATGCACAGGATGCTTGGGGTGGGAACACAGGCAACAAAGACTGACTGAGCCATGTGGGTGTGAGATTGGGAGGGAGAGAAAGCTCAGGGAGAAAGAGTGAAAGTAGTGAAAGTCATTAAATCATTACAGACTTTCCCCTTCTGTAAGACTTTCAATGTCACACAAGTTTTCACTGCTTTACAAGTTATAAGATGAAGCTGGTCCTTCAAAGGAAGACTGGGTTTGAATGTTTGAAACAAATATTTTTGCTCTCCTCTATGAACATGTGCAGTTTTTGCCCTTCTAAATCCTTCAGCCAAGAGCCTGGCAGTTGGGGTTGATGGCTTCCTACCAATGCTGTTAACTCTGCTGTTTCAGCCTCTCAGCTCCTCCAGCTTCTCTCTACCCAACTCACTCCTGTTCTTGCTGCTGGGAAGAGGGATAGGATCAGCTTCAGGCCACAGAGCAGCAAAGAACAGCCCCCAGAGGAGAGCCCTGTTTTGGGTAGTCCCACATCTGGGTTTGGCCTGCAACAGGAAGCAAAGCCAAGCCAAAACAGATATGGCCCTGAATCAATGTAGGAGTGAGTCAGGTGCCTCTGCCCCAGCAGGTGACTCAGCCCAGCCCAGCCCAGGGCAGACAGCCTGGGGACATCCAAAGTCCTGCAATGCTGTCAGAGACCTAAAACCAAGGAATGAAGAACAATGGGAGGGACAGTTTAACAGATGGGGATCATCCACACCAGAAACCTGCCTCTCCCCAGATTTATGGCTCAGTGGGTGACCCCAGTACCTATCTAAAGCTTCCTAAGGAGGAAATCCATCCCATGTTAACTCTTCAGCAAGCTGTTCTCCAGCAGCCAGCACGGGTCTCCTGTGCAGGGAGAGACAGCAGAGTTAGAAAACCATGCACAAGCCCCATTTGGGGGCTGGCATTCTGTGCTGGCTCCCTGATTTCTTCCAATTTGGTTTCCAATGACAGCTAAGGACTAAGAAAAACTGAGAAAAAACCTTCCCATAGCTCAGGCAAAACATGTGGGGACAATCAAGAGACAAGACTAGAGAAGGAGCAGGTCTTCAGGGGAAGGGAAATAAAGGGGAATAAGGACAAAGAGCATCAGACTGAATTGATGTGGCTTCCAGCTGGCTAAAATTATTTGGCAGTCCTGTGGATACAAAGTTATTTGACTCATCCAGACACACCAAGACTTCATTACAGGGTGACAGGTGGTGAGGCCAACCCCTCAACTGCAATAAAGCCAGGTCTGGAGAAATCAGCTTGTTTGTGAGGCCTCTGTGATTCCACAGTGCTGGACACAAAGCTGGGACTCCAAATCAAGGTGGCCTCATTATCCTTCTGTGGGTACTCCCAGTCTCCCAGGAGGCCATGAATACTGGCACATGTGGGAATGAACCTTAGTCCTGTGTTGGACACTCCTATCCAACAACTGCTGCTAAACACCAGAGCCATACAGGACCCAAATCCCTCAAGGGAAGGTGCAGGATAACAGACCATCCATCCTGGCAGGAAGGACAGCACTGCAGTTTGTGGCAGTGCCTGTGGCATGCAGAGAGCTGTGTGAGGAAGTTCTTCCTCCCTCCTTGAAGCACAAGGACCAATCCATGGGCTATGTGGTGTTTGCTCACCTCAGTGCAGCTGCTTTTGGGAATTTTACATTGGATTCACATGCTGTGCTTCCTGTGGCATCTCCAACATCCATGTAGCAGAGGAGATGAGTGTGCAGTCAGCCACAGCCACAGGAGCACATCCCAGCTCCCTGACCACACTCCCACCATCAGTAAAAGACATAATATAGCTTTTGTCTACATGTGCATAATATTGCTTTTGTCCACATGTGCTCAGTAATATATATTAATTGGAAGTATCCTAGCTCATAGCCCACTTCATGAGAGCAGCAGAACAAAGCTGCTGTTGGAACATCCAAGAGAACACAGCCGCTGTTACAGTGTTCAGCAGCCTTGTGTCTCACAAAGCCTCTGCTTTTTCTTTGCAGCAGCATGTTAGACCTTCAAACTACCTTTGCAGTCAAACCTGACACTCTCTTGAGCTCTGGGTTCATTTTCCAAGTACTGCACAATATCTTTGAGCTGCATCAGCTCCAGTTTCAACCTGCTCCTCTTCCTCTTCAGCTCTGTATTGACAGGTTTCCTCCTATGCTGTTACACCACTGTCTCCCAGAGCTTTTTTCCTTCTCTTCTTGCCCTGCAGGTCAGGTTTATGTCCTGAGATGTCTGCTCTTTGAAGGCATTTAACTCTGCCTCCTTCCCAAGCACATCCCCTTGTCTATCAAGATTCAATTTCTCCCTGACAAATGCTTTCCACTTTGCCTCCAGCTGCTAGATTGAACAGGCCATTTGTTACAACAAACATCTGCACTGTTTGCACTGGTGTGTCCATCGTACAATTGCTCATTTCTTCTCTGTTCCCTCAGTGTTGAAGTTGCAACAGAAGATTTTGGTCTACCTGCTCATGGGAGTCTTAGAGGATCAGCTCATTTTCCCGCAGAGGACAGCTCTCCAGTCACCTTGTCCCTTCCAACAGCAGAGCCCTCAGCTTCACTGTCTCCGCATTACTCCCATTTCATCCTGGTGCCTTTTTAATCTTGTCATACCCAACACCCAGCATTTTTCACATCTTGGCGTGTTCATCATTAACCTTTTCTTACAACTTGAGCTGCCTGCACTTCCACAGAGACTTGGTCTTTTTTCTTCTGCTTCCACTGCTGCCTCTCATGGGTGCCCTGTTCTGGAAGGCCTCACCTTGGAGCCTTCATTGTTGGGAAATCACCTCCTCTCACACCAGTGCTGCTGCAATGAAGTCTTACAGCTGTCCTCATGCTGGCATTCACTCCATGACAGCTCTTGCTATGCTCAGCCTCTGCATCTTTCCTAAAGACAAAAACCATCTTGCTGACCTGGGTTTGATATCACAGCCTGAAATGCTCAGCCAGCCTCTGAATGTACATTTGCTGGAGATGCAATACAAAGGGTTTTCTATGTTGCAAAGTTAAGGCAATTTGTTAAACTTCACAGAAAGTTCCCACACCTTTTGCACTTCTTAAAGACATCCAATTACATCTTTTCCAGCAACTCTGAAAGCTCCCCACTGCAGTCAGTCCATCTGCCATTCACCAGAGATAAAACAGCTTAAATGCCTTGTATTCCTGTTATTTGGGTTTGTTTCCCTGGTCTACCACAGACTTCAGCCAAATCACCTCCCTTCTCCCTCACCTACCCCATATCTCAGCCCTAAACAGTGATAATGACCTAGCAAAATCCTCTGCTGCCATATTGCCAAGGGGAACCCTGATGCCAAAGGGAGACACAGCAGGGCAGAGGCAGGAGGAAGGGAACATAAACAGTTATTCAGTGACAACCTCTTTCTTCCACAAACCAGTCTCTTTTACCTATATGGAGAAATTGAAGACATTTTTTACTGCTTTTAAGATAGCAAGGTGTGATCATCTAGCAAGTAGAGGCAGGTTTGCTGAAGGACCAAGAAAGAGGTAGTAAGAAAACACTAATGAAAGCTCTTTTATACCTCTCACTATGTTAAGATACAGTCTTTGCTGGGCACTGCCTCTAACACAGCCTTGTAGAACATGCAGGGAAAC